>NW_027142353.1:15986896-16651896 GCF_026170545.1 Melanerpes formicivorus | reverse complement strand
TACATCAAAGCTAATCTTAAAGAAGGAACCTTTCTTTGTGGCTTTGTCTTTTTATATTCTGAAAGGTCATTTGTGAACTGGCTGTGCCAAAAAAGGCCTTTCCCCAGAAGTTTACTGTTGTTATTTTTTACTTTTTTGATTACAGTGACTTGCTTATCCCCCAAACAGACTAAAGAACAATAAACAAATACAAAAGAAAAAGGAACAGCTCATCAATAACAAAGACCTGCATTTTAAAGCTTTGAGTGTCCTGGCTCTTACATCTCACTCCAAGCAAAGCAGGAGCCCTGCAGAGAAAGGAATCCAAAAGATATGAAAATTATAAAGATAGTAAAAACAATGTTTGGTAGGGATATTTTGACTTGGTGTGGGGAGCAGGGCTTTAAATTGCAGCACACTGAGGAACGTAGTTTTTTTCCTGGTTGCCGTACATTGTGAACTGTGTAGGGAATGCTGTATTTCAGTTCCTGCTGTATGTACTGTAGCGTAGAGGAAGGCAGAAGGTCTCTCTTTAACTTCAAGCTTGAATTTTGAAATTGAGCAGCTCAAAAGTGTTATATGTGCCTTAAAACTCTAAATGGCATCTAAATAGCAAAACAATCTTTTGCAAGAGGCGACAACACAGTTCACAAATACAACTTATTCATGTGTTCTTTTTAATTTTTTTTTTCTCCAAAATTTATTTTCAAACTCAGTAAGTACAAAGAAGACACTAACCATGGATACTGAAACTGTGCAATTTGGTGTAATTATATTCCCCCCCATAGATTTAATGAAGGACTGTTAAGTACAATTTATCTTTGATAAATAGTCCCTCTGCACAGGATGTTTATTAGATTGACAGCAGAATACACTCTGCAAGCTTTTTTTCCTTGCCACTTATGACTCAGATGAATTTTAATAGGAGTAAAAAGCTTTTATTTGCACAGTAATTTCACTTAAGGATCATATCCTTCAGAAACTGGCAGACACTTGTGTGTCTTGATTGCAAAACAGACACTCAAGAGTGAAGAAACACACATAAGATGTTATTATTTGACTTGTCACATGGCTGCAATTCTATTTGCAACTTATGCCATCAAATCTCCTATAGGCATCACCTCCCCTCTCCCTAAGGCACACCTGCAAGTGTCCATATGAGCACGCTCAGGCACACACACCATAGGGGTTGTACTTCTAGGACAAGAACCTGGAAGAAGCACTGTGCATTCAATGTAGATGCTTATGCTGCAGGGATAGAACTAGCTGTATTTTGGACTGGAAAATGTGAGTGCCAGAGTCTTTAATTGTTATGATGATGTCTGCAGGAGGCTTGGAGTTAAAGCAGCATTTTGCATACAAAATGGTGCTGGTTTCCCGCTGCTGTATCAGTTGTAACCAAGACACATGTTTGGGAATGGGGCCTCAGATTTTTGGGTTCCATGTGCAGCTTCAGGGAATATCGTAGTGGCATTTTACTACTTTTACAGGGGTGATGGTGGGGAGGATCAATTCATGCACCCATTTGCATGTATTTCTGATTAGAAGCAAGTATTTCTAACGGAATGGCTGCACTTTTCATTGCACATAATCTTGTGTGTCCAAATGCCATTTATGGAGGATGATAATCCTCTGTTATGTATTTTTAATTTGGCTTTGAAAGCTGCTTTTTAAAGATGTCATTGCAGAATTAATCACCTTTTGCATGGATTTTAAAATACTTTGTTCTAGTCTCTATAGAAGCAGAAGGTAGAGTCCCCCTTTAGCTTCACCATAAGGATATCAGATTTTTTCTGTCCGTGTAAAAATGAAAAGTAAAGACATTTTATTGCTAGTAAAACAATGGCTAATTGTTTTGGAGGAAAACATACTGTTCAAAGCAAGGTGTTGAACTTTACATCAACCAAATACACATTTGAATTGTAAATGCAGTGCATCCAATGCTTATCATTAAAACCTTTGTTTAAATTACTGGTGAAGTGTGTGGTGCTGGTCTTCACTCAGTTTGCCTTGGTGAGGCAGGCGTTTCAGGCAGAGACCTGCTGCCATCTACTGGCCTTTTGCGTTCATTTTCAAGTGTACTGAGAAAATGTGAAGGCTGTCCAAGTGCAAGGAATTATCTGTTACAAGTTTTTAAAAACTAAAAGCCTGGAACTGAAATTACTATAGGCACTTAGATGTTTTCAGAAACATTTAGTCTAAAGGGACGCTCCCGGAGACTTGAGAATAATCACACTCTTTTCTGTTATTAATTGCTATGAAACATACTAGAGAAAAGAAAACTTTATATATGTATTTTCCCTCAAGGCAGGGAGCAGCTGTTGAGCGGGTTTTTTATTACAGATAAAATATATTCAGTGCAATGATAGTGTTCCAGCATTCTGCCTGTGCAAGAAAAAGTGGATTTCAAATTATTTAATGTGTTTTAATTTCAAAATCTAAACAAGCTATTAACTTCAAATATTAAATACACAATTTAAAAAAGTTTTAAAAGTAAATATGATGTGTAACATCAGTCATGTCATTGGAAATCTGGCAGACTTTTCCAAAATCTCTGTTTCCAGTTCATCATGGCACTGGAAATGAATCCCTCAATATTCCTTATCCACTAAAGATAATGTACAGTGAGCTTTAAGGATATTTCTCTATTTCTCTCTCTGTGTTTTTGTTTTAGTTTTTGTTTTTTAAATTTATATCTTCCCTGTCTAGCCCAAATTTTTAAGTGAATTGATATTTCTTTACTGTACTTTATTCTTTCCTTGTATGTCTTCTTCAGTGCAGATTGAGGCTGGACATTTTTCTTTGTACATCCTGAAAATGAAACTCTGAATAAAGATTTCAAACAGTGCTTTTAGACACTCCTGTAAAGAATAGGTAACAGATGTATTATGTATAAACATGCCACAAAATAGTGCAGGTCATTGACTGGGATTCACCAAGGTGCAGTTTTCTAAAACATTCCTCTTCCTATTCTTTAGTACAAATTACAAATACTGACGAAGGTTGCTGCAGAGCTGAGCAAGTACATGCCAGAAAAAGCAGCAGAGGACACCTCCAGCATTTTGAGATCTCCCATGCCTGGATCAGTGGTGGCAGTTTCTGTCAAGCCTGGAGACATGGTAAGTAATGTTCTCTATTTTCATTCTGTGTTCCACACAAAATTCTCCTTGGTACAACTGAAACTACAGGTCACAGGTTGGGGAGGGGGGCAATCTGTTTTATTAATTTTTTTTTCTTACATCACCTGTAGAATAAAGTGTGCTGAAAGATACGGGCTGCTTTTCTGCAGAATTATAAAAACTAATAAAGCATCATAATTCAAATTACATTGGCTTTAAAAGGAAAATTTTCAGCTGGGCACAAATGCAGAGCTGAAACTCAGCAAATAGCTTGTTTTTGTATCACAAATGCCTTGGCAGGGGGCAATGTGTGTGTGTATATATGCATGTAAATACATGTCAGCATATATATGCTGTTAGTGCTAGCAGGAGGGGTTGTTGATTTTCTGCCCTGAAACAAAGAAAATAGTACTCAACACAGGGGACACAGGGTAGATATTTAACTTTATTTTCCTCACCCTTCCCCCTTTTATTTTTTTTAAGAATCCCTCTCTTAGCATTTCACAACATATATGAATTGAGAATTCCATACTGGGAATTTCCAGTCTCATATGGGAATATTCTTGTCCTGCAGAAGGAATAAACTTGATGTACAGAAGAGCAACAGAACATTCTGTTGCTGTCCTGGGGATTTCCAATGCTTTTTACCTCACGTTGAGCTGGAAACAAATGTAAACACAGTGTTTTATATAAACACCTACTTGAACTCAGCTTTGTATGAACTTCTACCATGTCATATATCATACGTTATTTCCAAGGTCAGGTCCCTTTATCTCTTACAACCATTGAAAGCAACAGAGTGATGTAGACACAGGAATATTGAATCAGATTGTGCAGATGAATTTAAAAATACTGTTGTCAGTTAAGTGATACCATAAACATGCATGTGGCCTTAGATACAAACTGAAAGCTTTAGTCTCAGAGTTTGTAATTTGTGGCAATAATCCCTAGATTTTCCTGGGAGACGATTTAGAAATCATCTCAAGTCCAAAATTAGCACTATGCTTGTTATGTGATGGCCATCAGTTGTGATGGTGAAGTGATCTGTTTGCATACAGTTTGCCATGATGCCACTTTTGGTTTTGGGTATATGGATACTTCTGTTTGTTTACAGAGAGGAGGGAGCCATCATGTTAATTGAAGATCTGTAGGTGCAGATGTTCACATTAATGAAATGGAGAGGTTTCTGAGAACACAGAACAAAGTGCAGCTGGAGTGAAAACCAGCAAGAGAAAAATTCTTTTAGATTGTTCACTTAGCTTTCTGGGTTTGTACATCTGCACATGCACATTGTTTATACCTTTAAAACCAGTAGGATTTGATTAAAATTAATCACTCTGCCATCCCATGGACAAGGAAATCTGTAAGTGGCTGAATGAGGGAGATCTGAAGCAAATTTTATATATATATATATTATTTTTTTTCCTAAAGAATGTGGTACAGCATTTTTAAGGCAAAGATTTTGAGCCTTTTAAAATGTGGTTTTGTTTTGTTTTTTGAGAAGATAAGTCTGCTATGTGTTATCAGGCTTCTTGCCCTAAAGAAAAGAATAGTTTTGTTGGGTTGAAAGAATAGAACCAGTGGAGGAGGCCAGAATCAAGAGGGTTTTAAGTCAACAAATAGACAAACCTCCCTCCACAAATCCACAAGTGGTGCAGTGCATCAGAGCTTGAGTTGTTAAATAATGTGTGGAGGGTTTATTTCTCTTCTTCTCTCCTGCAGCTTTTTGCTGGAGGCGCTGAGTGGCAGAGCATTTGAACGGCATAATCTATGTTCTGCTGACCTGAGATTGTCAATGCTAATTGTGCAGCTTTAATTGCAAAAACACATTTCCTTTATTGAAAAGGGTTTAACTTAAATCCTTCCTTTTCAGGACTAGTGTCAAAATGTTAAGAAAAAAGTGAGCCAGCAAGCGAGATGAGAGTAGCATCAGCTATGGGCACTGAATAGCGGTGGGATGGTGTGATTCAGATTACACGTCTTTGCTGTCTGTCAGGAACCAGCTCACTCACTACAGCTGTTCAAGGCATGATGGGCAGGGAACTATAGCTCCCTGATAAATACAGCTCTTTTTGTTGCAGTGCTTGGGAAAAGTCTGATTTCTTTAGTGTGCTGGAGAAATGGGAATTTAAGTAGCTCCCGTTCTGTGTTTGCAGCTGGGTTTGGCAGCTCAAATTTGCAGGGTATGTGAAAACAGCACAGCTGATAAATGGGAGAGCTAGAGGTAGTTGTCCGTTCTTCCACTCAGGTGTTGCTGCTGCTAGCAATTAACCTCCGTGGTTATTAAATCCTCAGTGATTGTTTTCTCCTAACCTGTGATCCATGCTAAATAGTGTTTAGCACGGTCCCCTGTTCTCACAGAGGGGTGTTCTCAGAGTGGTCAGTAGCATGGGAAGCTGGGCTGCCATACCCCTCTTTCAGGTGTAACTTTACAAATGGTGAAGAAACTCCCAGAGAGGGACATCTTGTCTTTGTCTGAATGGCCACAGTTGCAAAGTCATGTTCCTTGCCCATGGTTTGGCTGTGGGGCATCAGGCCTGGTCAGGTAAAGCATATGGTGTTTGTTAGTCCCTCTCTGTGTGTCCTTACCCAAAAGAGATGGCAGTACTGATCTCTGCATTAGTTTTCCCCATCTGATGTGTCTTTGTTTTTCTTTAAAGCACAGTGTTCTCATCTGGCTGCCGTTGCTGAAAAGTACTTTGGTTTGATGAAGCCTGATAGGATATTGTGTGAGCATCCTCTATCCAGCTGGTCTGATATGCAGTTTTCAATTAATTTTTGCCAAAAGAGAGATAGATATATATATATATACATACACAGGGGTTTTATTTTCTTTTGTCTGTAAGATGATCTGCAGATTTTAGTAACACAGTGGGGAAGTACTGTTTGTCAGTTAGAGAGAAGCAGAACTTGCAACGCTGCCAATTTTTTAGCATTTTAGTTACTTTTTACTTTATTTTCCTTCATGTGATCAGAAGACTGTAATTAGTTGTCACTCAGTTATTCCTGGAAACACAATGAAAGCACTCAGAAGCAGAAAGCAACATAAACAACAAAACAATTTGAAATCTGGCTGACTGGAAAGAAGGTTACTATTATTTAGGGAAAGAAGGCTTACATTTATCTTTTATAGAAAATATGCACTTGGTGGGGGGCATGGGGGTGGGGGGAGTGTTTGCATGTTTATTTTAGAAGTAGATTGTTAATGATGCATATGCATTAGGGTGACATCTGCTTTTGGGAGACTTAGGTTTTGGGTTCCCCATGGTGCCAAAGGTGAGAGGAACCACTGGATTTCAGGAGTCCAGGCAAGGGACTCACTTTGTTCCTGCCAACACTGATGGGCACAGAAACCAGGCCTCCTAGCACACAGGAGTATTTTTATGCCAGTGTGGAGCTGGCACTGCACGCATTTTTAATCTCACCAGCACTTTCACAAATACAGCACCAAGTAAACTAGTAAAGCTGCACAAATTCACTACTTTACTTAAAGAGCAGAAAATAGGCAAGCACTTGCAAATGTTTATTTCTTGTCTTGTTTGGCTTGATTTTTGTGCCTGTAGACTGTGCACCAAAATTGTAGGGGAAGGGAAAGCCCAAGATCCTAATGGTTGAATGGGTAAAGTAATGATGTCGTACCCTATTTAAAGGAAGTCACCCACAGTGCTCCCACAGCTGATTCTGACTTTGGAAGTCTGAACTGTCCACAGCAATACAAAAAGATCTTAACTGTCCTGATTGCCTTAAAGATTTTGCTTTCTTTCCACCTATGAATATAGTAGTTGCTTTTTCAGGTTTCAGCTTTATGTTTCTGTTGGATGTTTTAATTTTTTTAATTCAATTAGGCAGAACAGGTGGCATTACTAAGCTAAACTAACACCAGTGCTGGTAGCCTAAGTCACTTTAATGATACACCACCCCCTCAACCCCCCACCACCATAACCATGTAAAAGGAAAACTCCTCTGAGGTAAACACCACAGAGTTACTGAGTCTTTGTAGGACTATGGCCAAAAGAAGAGGACAACTAATTATTTTGATCTAAGTTTCCGAATTTCTGCTGGTCTTTGCAGTAGTTCAAGATTACCACAAATTTTAGAAGTTACCCTCATTCAAACCACTTTTTAAATGGGCTTTTTTATTTATATTGCATGGGATAATTTTTTCCTACCAAGATGTCCGCTGTTAAATGTATATGCCGATTGAAAGCCTGATTTTGAAAGTGTGCAACTCGAGGAATGGTTTTAGTTGTGTAACTTAAAACACACATTATTATCAGCGCTTCCACGTTTTTAAAACAACTGAAGAAGAGGTTTTAAACTGCATTCCAGTTCTTTTAAAATGTATTGCTCTTTGAGTTCAGTGGCATACACATTATTTCAGTTTCTGTTGTTACTCTGCAGAATAGCTTAAAAAAATTAAAAATCTTTCTTCACAATATTCCTTCTCACAAGCCATGGAAAGTTCTTGCTATGGGAAAGGATGTTTTACTTGACCTCTACTGCTGCAACCCTCACTCCTAGAAACCAAAACAAAACAGCTTCCTAAATTCTGTTGCTCACTGCGTTGTTCATTCTCATGAAAGAAAAAGTAGAGTTACCGAGTTACCTGTTGCTGTCAGCCAGCTGGATGTTGTTTTAAATCATATTTGCCATTCAGACCTCAAAATCTAAAACAAACAAAAAAAAGAATAATTACGTGTTTTCTCTTTCTTACAATTTGACTGGTTGGTATTTATGGCAGAGGCGTGTGTATTGCTTAAGTAACAATTTCACATTTTATTTAGATGACAATCCTCTAAATAATTTATTAAGATATTTTAAAATTCAAATAAGATTTTTCTCTTGTTTTTCTTATTGTTGTTTTTCCTTTTTCTTTCACTTTACCTCCTTTCCTCTCTCCTGTTCTTCAGTGATCTCAGAGCTAACATAAACTGCGTTTTTCAGTTAAGGGAAATCTGTGACCAAATGTGGTCACAAACCTCATGCAGGTTTTATGATTGTGTATTAAATTACCTTTTTAAATTTTTTTTAAAATGTATTTGCCTGGGGAAAAAAAAAAACTTACTAATAAACAGAAGATTGAAACATCTTCACAATTGTGTTTTTCAGGAGTAAAAACAGTCACATATTTCACCGTTCTTGTAACATGACACTTCAAGTAATAATTGTGGCTACATTTAAAATAACCTTTAACTATATTAATTGTTCATAACATATTTATGTCATTTGTTAGCATTTAACTTGAATAGATTTTACCTTTATTATTTTTTTTTTCTACATCTGTGTGCAATTGCGTGGCCTAATATCTGTGTTTGAGTGCAGCGTAATGAAGAATGAACTCTCTTTCTGACGATGAGGTACAAGCAGTCAATATGGCTAGAGCTTCCTCCTAGGGGAAAAATATTGCTGTCCTTTGAAAAGAATTCATAGACGTTTGTGGTTGTGGTGGTTGTTGGTTTTTTGTTTTGGTGGCTGCTTTTCTTGTGTGCGTGTGTGTGTACTTTGCCTTTTCAAATGATAAGCAACTTTTTAGCTATTGCAAAAAAGAGCTGACTGATAAAGATTGGTGTGATGGCAACTAAGCCCTGCCTTGGGCACAAGAATTGCCTCCAGAAGCACTATGCCTGCGTATCACTTCCCCAGCATGCTGGGATCTCTGAAGCCATTGGGGAAGTGTGTTTTGGATAAGTGGGAGTGCAATGACCAGCGCTGATTGCTGTCAGGGGGACAGTACTGACCTTTGGTTAGTCAGAGGTCATGAAATTTGGGATGTGCTATCCTCGGATTCATTCATTAAAGGAGTGTGGCAAAAAAAGTTTAATAATGATTTGTCAAGTACTGTGAATTGCCGCTAATTATAGTTGCAGCTCTGTAGCTCTGGTTTCAAAGTTAATTTGAAAAGAAGGGAAAACCTGCACTAATTATTTTACATGGTAATGGACAATGTCAAGGAATTTCAATTGCTACTCATCCAATTTCTTTTGATTTGTTTTCTTGTTGGATGCTGGCTGCCAGATTGCCAACAAGTCAGAGAGAAAAAAAGCTGGGAAGGGAATGATACCAGCATGAACTAAGTTTAAACAACAAATACATTTTACAAAAACTACTGTCTTCATAAGGGGTTTAGAGAGTAAATGCATAGTTAATTCACTGTTCAATGGTTTTGCTACAAGCATAAATAAGGTGAATGTAATTATTTTGCAGAAGGCTACAAGAGAGAGTAGTGGGATTTCATGTGGCACTGTCTTGCATTGTCCTTTCTTACTTACAAGACTCAACAGGGACACAAGTCAAAGTGGAGATTGTGAGAGATATTTACTAGTGTATCCCCAAAATTAACAAAGGAGCTATCAATATCATCTAATTCTCACTTTGCTTTCAGCCAAAGCTAAGACTGCTTTTGCTTAGAGCTGTCATTGTTGGTTTTTTTTTTTCCCTTCAGCTCCAACACCCTTGACAATGTTACACATCGGTGCACCTGTGTTCTAAGTAGAATGGTCTTAAAAATGTAATTGAGGGATTTTCACTTTTGTAGAGGCAAATCAGCAGGGTTGATATTGATCTATCTTTTTAGGGAGCCACAGTGCACCAGAAGGTGATACTGTAGAGGGCCCCGTAAACCCTCGGAGCCTTCTGTCTAATTTGGCAGAAAAACACAGAATGTCGGACAACAAAAGAACGATCTGATTCTGTAAGAAATCTTCACCCCTCCCACCCCCTTTTCACAAGATTAAAAAAAAAAAAAGAAGACTTTAATTTTTTCAGCTGCACACAATGATTTGGTGCTCACTCTTGCATTGAAACAGTTGCTGTCAGAACAGGCAGGAAACAGTTTCTTTTAATTGCTGAAATCATTCGGAAGTGCTTCATGCACGGCTTCTATACAGCAGATGCTGTGCATTAATTGGCCTGTGTAGGGCTGACCCAGGGTTCCTTGCAGTGGGCCCAATTTTAGGCAGAGGGTTTAAATAGCTTATTTCTTATTTTATATAACCTGGCGTACATTGCGAGTGCACTCGCATGTGGGGGATTTCATGGTCTGTGGTTTCTAATGTCATGTGGGTTTCAAAACCTGTGCTTCTCTAGTAATGTACTAGCAGCAGGTAAGCTCTAAATACCATCCATCAGGAGCTAATTTTTTTATCCAGATTCTCCTATGACTGATGAACCTGTCTTTTGTATGAATGTTCAGCACAGGAGAAAGCCATATGCCCCTGGCAATGGTTCTTATGCATTCCTTACAGTTTGTAGTGAGGAGGTGAAGGAAAAGACAAACCCTTGTGTTTACATATCTATCTTTCTTTTATTTAGCAGTTAGCACTTTCTTAAATAGATCTTTCTTCTTCTTCTTCTTATTTTCCTTTTTTTTTTTCCCCCCTTTTAAATAGCAAAAGGAGATTTAGGTCTCTTAAAGCAATCTGACTACTACTACTCATTTTCTTTATCAGGAATATTACTGCACACCCTTAATAGGGAACCTTGTTTTGCTACTCCCCGTCTGTTCAAAACAGACCTTAGCCCATTAGAAGGTCCTCCCTTGTGTGGGAAGACCACAGCTGTTACTGTAAATCTCATCCAGTAACTGTATCACCCCCATTTTGTGGCTCTGAAGGATGAAATTGAGAAATGGAATACTGTGCAGTCATCCTTTACATCTCCAATTTTAGGCCTTTGCACATCATTTTCATGCTTTTATTCCAAATCAAACAACATTAGCGAGCAACACCACCCTGTGCTAAATGCCAGGTGTCTGAGGCAGCACTACCTATGATCTTTGTTTTTGGAGGATTCAGGATTTGGAGGGAAGCTGGGCTTTTGTTCTGTTGATGGTGGATATTTATTTTTTTTCTTTCTTCCCTCTTTTCCCTCCCCTTACTCCCAGATCATTCCAAATCTTTAGAATTTGTTGGAAGCAGAAGTCCAGAGGATAGGGAGGTGGCTAAGATGGAGGATGCTCTGTTATGCCTCTACAGAGGAAGCGAGAGCTCTGCACAGTTAACAAATGCAACTTTAAAAAGGTTTCTGTTTCTTTAAATCCTTCTGAATAAAGTGGATCTAACTTCTCACGAAGGATATTGGGGGCTTTAATCAGAAATAAGAAGTGGTTTAAATCATTAGCACAACAAAGCAAACTATAAGCTTGAAGATAAAATTCTCAGGGGAAAGAGTCCTCTGAAAATAAATGGGACTTGATAGATTTCCATATCATTTATAACTTCCCTTAATTACACTTGGAAGACTTGCCAGTAAAACTGGAAAATTGGCAGCCTATATCCATTATAGTAATTTTGCCGACCATGGCAAGCAGCTGGCTTTACTGGATTTTATTTCCCATCACTCACAATTAATCATCAGCTGGAGATGTCTGAAACTCCTCAAAATGTAGCAATACTGTGTGACATTCAGGCCTCCTTAAAATGCTAAAATCTGCTGAGTAAATGGGCTGAGTTCCTCTGCCAGGGAACTCATTTTGGTGTGAGGCAGGCTGCCGGTTAATGAGTGCCACTTCGATAATCGGATGCGAACGTGAACCCTGACCTCGTGTCAAAGGAGAGGACGCAGCAAGCTGGATAAAAGATAGGGGATTCAGATCTGCAAACTTTACACCAATTAGACAGAGCGCGGGGAAATACATCAGTGCTGATTGGGTTTATCAGAAAGACTTGTAGGGCTTGTGACCATTTTGTAAGGCTAACATTGAAGACGTCCTGTCACAATCAGTAGGTCTTTTTCAGATGATGCACAAAAGTCTGAGGAAAGCATACCACAGTCAGAAATATCCCATGGTAGCAATGCCCTCGACTGTGCGCTGTCTCTTTGTGTTTCTGAGTTTTAGAGAGACCTATCTGTAAGTGCAATTAGTCTTTATGATCCCTCCTGTAGGTGTAATGAGAGCAGATCGGGGTTGCTGCTACTGAAAGTCTGCTTCCACCCCATGTCATGAAGTGCTTGGTGGGGAAATAAGTGGAGACAGTTCCTTGTCCTGTGTGTAACTATTTGGCCAGAGGAGATACCAACCATGGTGCGGTCCCAAAGTTAGACAGGGCTATTGACTGCTCCCAGATTCACACCAGAACTGTTAGCAACATGGAGATGTTAACTATCCTTTGCTTCAATGATTCATTCTTCTTTTCTTTCTTCCTTTCCTCTTTTCCCCCTCTTTTCCCTTTTCCTGTTTCCTCTTTCTCTTTCTTCCCTTTCTCTTCTGCTTCTCTTTCTTCTCCTTCTCTTTCTTCTTCTCCTTCTCTTTCTACTTCTCCTTCTCTTTCTTCTTGGCCTTCTCTTTCTTCTTGGCCTTCTCTTTCTTCTTGGCCTTCTCTTTCTTCTTGGCCTTCTCTTTCTTCTTGGCCTTCTCTTTCTTCTTCTCCTTCTCTTTCTTCTTCTCCTTCTCTTTCTTCTTCTCCTTCTCTTTCTTCTTCTCCTTCTCTTTCTTCTTCTCCTTCTCTTTCTTCTTCTCCTTCTCTTTCTTCTTCTCCTTCTCTTTCTTCTTCTCCTTCTCTTTCTTCTTCTCCTTCTCTTTCTTCTTCTCCTTCTCTTTCTTCTTCTCCTTCTCTTTCTTCTTCTCCTTCTCTTTCTTCTTCTCCTTCTCTTTCTTCTTCTCCTTCTCTTTCTTCTTCTCCTTCTCTTTCTTCTTCTCCTTCTCTTTCTCTTTCTCTTTCCTTTTTATTTTCTTCTCTCTTTCTTTTTTTTCTCTGTGGAGAACAAAACTGAACAGCTACTTTGAACTGTGCCATGCAGAAATAAACTACTAATATGCAGACTGCAAGTCTAGCAATTAATCCCTCATCCATTTTGATAGTCCAAGCAACATAAAGATGCAGCATAACTCTGAGAACTGGAGCCCTTTTATTTGGCTTGGTTTAAGTCAATCAGATTTTTTTGTTTCATTTTATTTGCCTGTTTTGGCAGATTTGGGTCACCACTGAGACCTCTCTAAACTGAAACTTAAGGACAGTAGTTTACATTGGTTTACCATCCACTGAAAGAAATAAATTTTACTACAAAAATGCAACATTAAAAATGGTACAGATGAATAGTTTAGAAAGCAAGAGCTGGTACACATTGGTTTTCATTTGCAGACTAAATAACAGGCAAAAGGATATGTGCAATTATGGAATTAAAGAAATTGGACAATGCCCAAAAGACTGGAAAAGAGAAAAGAGAGATACAAGTGCCTAATTTTAGGATTTGTCGTTTTGTGCAAGATGGTGAGTGGACCTCCAAAGGTTTAACGTAAGAAGAGTAATTAAACCTTCCTGCTTAAGTGACACTTTTACCAAAGCAATTTTCAACAAATTGCACATCATCAGAAGTGCTGACACAGCATTTTCACACGTGCTACCTGCTGAAAGTGCCTCCTTCCTCCCAAGTTAGTAAGACTAGAGGTTATCTGGATACTCTGTGTATATATTTTGTGGATTGAGTGGGCTATATCCTCCCAGACACCTCTTCTTTGTCACCACCCAGCAGGTATTATATAAAGCACAAAAACTTCATTTTTGAGAAAGGGGAGAAACCAAGGAGAAATTGAGATCCATGGGCATTTCCATCCTACAACCACTAATATTTGCTGGCATTTTAGTGCTGTACTTAAGATCTAAAGAGGCAGTTCTGCGCTTTTCCAGGAGATATATTTCATTAGCACACCTGGTGAAGCCGTGTTACAGTTGAATACCACTGAAGCTCAAGAGAAGACTTTCTTGTGTCCTTGCAATTAGGCCACTCAATTCAGATCTGCGCTCCTTAGCATCTCAATCTTCAGCAATCTTTAGAGGCTCATGTTTGTGCTGCCCTGATAGCTGAGATTAACCAGGGAGTGCTCAACTTTGTTTCTGAAATATGTGATTCAAACCTCAATGAAACAAAACCTCTAAGAAACATCCTTGCCTTTTTTCTTTAAAAAAAAAAAAAAGAGAAGTTGGTGTTCATAGCTTCCTCTTAACCTCAGAAATGTCTGGAAAGTTCAGAGCAGGTGGAAGAGAGCTAAGCAGTGAGATAGAAGGAGAGGAAAAGAAGCAGGGAAGGAAAGAACAAGCTGCTGGGACAAGGCTACAGGCAGAGCAGCAGGTGTGAAAGGAAGGAAACAAAAGAGGGGGAAAGGGAATAGAGGGGAAATAACTGAGGACAAAGAACAAGTCTTTGATACTATTCACTGAATTTGACATTGCCAATAACTTAAATGCTTGCCTGAAGCTCAGGATGGAATTTCTGCAGGTGAAGTGTTGGATGTCAGTTATTCTCTGTATCTGGTTAATACACCAAGTTCCCAGAGGAAATGCTTCCCATATTTACCTTCACAAGTCATATTGCTGTTATCAGTCTGCTGGAGAAAGGATGTGTAAGCACCTTTTAACATAAAGTCTTTTCTTCTGTCTTGCTCACAGTCCCTAGGCATTGCTAGCACACGCCTTAGAAAAAAAGCTTTATTTAGATTTTCAAAATGTACTTCATGCAATATGCATTTGATCTCTGACTTCACAGCTGTCTGTTAGGTAGTGTATTACTCTGAACCGTTACACACTTGTCCTTAAATATGTATTATTCATTTTACGTACACTTAGAGAATTCATCTGTGTGTATTTCTATGTGTGTGTATATAAAGAAACACATTTTGAGGGCACTGGCACATACAGCAACATATAAAGCAGATTTCTGCAGGTCTCAAATTATCCTCATTACTGAAACTTTGCATTGGAGGGAAAGCATTCCAAATTTGCTGGGATGATGAGCGAATGGCAGACTACATCTGCTGAAGAGCCTAATGGAAAGACTTGCAGTGAGTACATCCCAGAGGGGTGTACCTGCACAAGTCCTAAATACTGGCACGTAGGGCCCAGCGTCCTTTCCTCTCCAGCATAAATCATCTTCATAATATGACATGCTGATCACTGGCTTACAGGAAGGATAAATTCTGAATCTAGTGGGTTTCCCCTCATGTACAGACATCCCCCACAACCACTGTAAAGGCTTGAGTGACAGTTTCCTCTACGGTGTGATCTGAGGCATTGGAGGGAGGATCTGACTGGGAGACACAGAGAGACGAGTGGTGCAGCCCAGTGGGTTACTGGTGACCTTGGGCTTGCACATGCCTGTTAGCAGAGTGCAAACAAGCAGAAAGAGGAAATGTGAATGTTTCCCTTTATGAGCTATCAGCTGTGGTGAAAATGATGGGTTTGCCTCTGTGATGCTTCCCTTGTAGCTAAGAGGTGGTGTTTCCTTGCAGACATGCTCCCTTCTGTCAGTCCGAAGTCATCAGCCACCATCCAGATGCTGCCATGAGCGGAGGTGTGACTTTCAGCTCAGCATTAGCCTGTTGGGTATTGCCTGAGCTTCCAGCTCAGGCTCCCCTGAATACATGCCAAGAAACTTTTGGCTTCTGAATCAGGATTAGAATCCATGGGATGTGTGCCAAAGAAGCAAAGAAAAGGCTCCCCAGCCAAAACTGTAGAGATGATAAAACTTTGCTCTGGATTTAATGTTGAACAGTGAGGGATGTGAGATGTGAACTGTAGAGGCTGGAACTGAGTGGATGGGAGAGGAACCTTTTAGGTTTGTCAGGGGTGATAGTTTCAAGTAGGTGTTTCCTCTTTTCTCTATGTCGCTGCTAGTTAGTCAAAGGGAACTGTGATTGTGGTTTGTGTTGTGACTGTGTAGCTGGCGACTTGTGCCATGGAAGTCTTTTTGGCATGTAATGAAATAATCCCTTTACTTTCCAGAAGAATTGTACACACTTAGAGCATTTCAAATCCCCTATCCTCATTCTGTGCTGCTTTAATTTTACCAGGTTTCAGAAGGTCAAGAGATTTGTGTAATTGAAGCAATGAAAATGCAGAACAGTATGATTGCTGCTAAAACAGGCAAGGTAAGCCACCTTGGGGTCACTTAGAACCATACGCAGCTTGTCAAATGGGATAGAATTTGAATCAGAAAAAAGGAGGATTCTGGTTGTTAAGGAATTAAGTCTGATTGTTGTAAGTCTTTCAAAGTGAGGTGTCTTTTAATTTTTAACATTTGCATCTGCTGTGAATGCTGTTAAGTAGTTCCGAGCCTTAGATAGCACAGCAGGAAATGGTTTTACTGACTTCAGAAATTCATATAACTCCTTTTCTCCTAAATGATTTGTTTCCTATGACGCTGCAGTGCCAAGTTGAATTGAAAGGTGTTGCAGACCACTTCTCCAAAATTCTCTCTTTCCAGAGATCGGCTGAAGAAGAGAGATATCTTTGCCAGTTAATTAGATAATGACAAACAATTTGACTTAAAAAAAATTAATGCTTACAACAAGCTTAGAAAGTGCTTTTGCAGGCAGATAGGAAAAGCAGTTTGTAAAATTACTTGGACTGCAAATGATTACTGTGATCTGTGAACGTGTTCAACTTTGCAAGGGTGTGCATTGGTTTATCTTGTTTCTGAGGGACCAGCATTGCAGCCCCTGAGCTGGGCCTCTTCTAGAGTGCAGGATGTACCAAGGGTAGTGCTCTGGATGAGGAACTGGTTAAGACTGTATGACAAGGGCATGCCTTTAATCCCATCTGGTTTGGGGACTGTCAGTCCCCAAGTCAGGGCCTTAGAGAGCATCCATGTGCCAGAGTATAATACACAGCCTGAAACCATCACCTAAACATGGTTTCAAAGGGAGAGCAAAGTCTGGATCTGGATTATGGGTTTTTTTCTGTCTCATATTTCCTAGCCTTTCCTAACTCTTCTCTGCCTGGGGACAAGCCCCTCTGCTCTCCCTGAAGCACTGCCATTTTGTTATTAAAAACAGCAAAACAAATCCCAGTGCAAGATCCCTCTGCCCAGAGGGAGGCAGCAGGGAGCCTGACTGACTGTGCAGGGCAGGGACGAGGTTTGCTACTGGCAAGATTCACAGAGATCTGAAGATGAGTCTGTGTGCCAAGGACTGTTTGTGTGTTTACAAAAAAGGCTTATTTGGCACAGCACTAAAATTGTTCCTGAGGCTGGGACCCAGGGCTTGCCTCTTCCAGTGCATCTAGTGCAAAATTGAGTCCTCAGGAAAAAAAATAGCAGAGGGGGTGAACCTATCTTCTCCCATTGCCCTAATATTGCCACTTTATTAGTTTTCCATGCATTAATTCCTATATAATTTATTGTCTCACTTGATTAATATTTACTAGCATTTATTTTTCATCCTTGCTGTTTTTCTTTAACCCCTTACTGCTGCTTTTTGCATCCACTGATTTTAACTAGTGAGTATTTGTAATTAAAATGTCATTTCCCCTTCCACTCACCCCCTTTTATTTTTTACTTTAACCTTCTCTTTCCCACCAAGGTGTGCTGCAACTCATGGGCCTGTTCCTTAAAATCCTGTGTGTCCTTCTCCCAGTAAATGTCTCCCACTCATTCTGTACAAATGCCACAAATCTTCCACTTTTGCCTTATTAATCCTCCAAAGTAAGGTGTGAATCATAGAATGGCTTATGTTGGATGGGACCTTAGAGATCATCTACTCCAAGCATCTCTCAACTAGATTTGACTGCTCAAGCCCTCATCCAGCCTGGCCTTGAACACCCCCAGGGAGGAAGCACCCACAACCTTCCTGGGAAACATATTCCAGAGTCTCACTACCCTTGTACTGAAGAACTTCTTCCTAAGATGCAGTCTAAATCTGCTCTCCCTCAGCTTAAAACCATTCTCCCTTGTCCTGTTGCTAGACACCCTTATGAAAAGTCCCTCTCCAGCCTTCCTGTAGGATCCCTTCAGGTATTGGAAGGCAGCTATAAGGTCCCCCCAGAATCTTCTCTAGGCTGAACAACCCCAGCTCCTTTAGCCTGTCCTCACAGCAGGGGTGTTCCAGCCCTTGGATCATCTCTCCTCAGGACTCACTCCAACAGCTCTGTGTCTTTCTTAGATGGGGACAACAGAACTGGATGCATTTGACGGGAAGTCTCAGAAGAGCAGGGTAAAGGGGAAGAATCACCTCTCTTGCCCTGCTGGCCACACTCCTCTTGAGGTAGCCTAGGATACAGATTGCCTTCTGGACTACATGAACACACTGCTGGCTCATGTTGAGCTTTCCATCAATCAACACCCCCAAGTCTTTTTCTTCAGAGCTACTCTCCACCCAGCCTGTATTAGTGCCTGGGCTGGGCCTGACCCAGATGCAGGTCCTTGCACTTTGACTCATGCAGCTGGCACTAGCCCAGTTCTCAATGATGCACAGGCAGTGGGCCCCAGGTGTGACTTGCAGTGTCTCCTGGGTGTTTCCATTTTAATAACAAGCAAATTGTTTCTTCAGAATTTAGGAAAAAAATAAATTGAAAAAGCAGAAAAATTTTGGGCTGTGTAGAAATGAAACTGCTGAACAGAATCCGTCCTGTTCTGCAGTACAAAGTTGTGGCTCTGAGTGCTAAAATCATGTGGCCCCTCCACAGGAATGGGATGTTTGGATGTCCACATCTTGATGCTTTGAAAACATGTTTTGAAATGCAGTTCATTTGTCTTCAGCTAGAAGACATTCCCGTTTTCATTCTCGGCTGAATTCCTTTTCTGCATCAGACCCCATCTTCCTGTTTGTAACTGTGAGAAAAGTGGCTTGTTTTTATCTACTTTTGAGTTTACTCCAGCTGCAGGTGGTTTAAAAATGAGGGAAAAATGGAGAGGAACTGGCCTGTCTCCTATGGGACAGCTGTGCGTGGGTCAGAATGGGGAGCTGGCCCCGCTGCATGTCAAAAATCACTGGGGAGTTTCACACTCCAGTCAGCTGCAATGTTTGCTGAACCTTAGCTTTATAGAAAAAGAAAAGAAAAACACAGACTGTTTTTCACACTGCTTTCATGTCTGAAAATATTGGGACTCAGGAATCAGGTAGGCTGCCTAGCTATTGGTATAGAAATAAAAGCCCTTTTTTGGTACATCTCACGGTGTCTTTGCCCGTGTACCATGTTCAGCTTCATCTCCTGAGCAGAGCTCTGACTGCATTACATAGCCAGAGATATGCTTATGGCTCATGGCTTTAGACTATCAAACTTGGACATGGGCAACAGTGTAGCCATAGAGTAGCCTGGTATTTGGGGTGATGCCACTGGTTTCCTTTAGGAGCTAAAGGTAAGGTTTGGGTGACTAAGTGCTGAAAAAGTTTTGGCCGTTGCAGTGTGAGCTCTGAATTAATGTTGCATGCAAAATGCAATATGCAGCTTCAGATATTTTCTGGATCTCCTCATGCTGAAAAGGAATTCAAACATGTTACAGCCTTTTATAGAGGAAATGAGGAACTACTACAAGGTGTTTTGTGTTTTCAAATTCAGGGATCTGCACGAGTTTAGAATTATTCTGCAGATGTAACTGCATTTATTTGTCAGGGGTAGCCCTTTGCCAGGGTCAGTTATATTAACGGATCCCAATCTGGAGTTTAGTCAATCTATCCCAGCTCTCTGGGGATTGAGGGAAACCCGTGTCACGGCTGCAGTCCCAAAATTCACTTATATGGAAGACCTGTAGTGCAAGAAATACTGGAATATTTCCAAGGGTGTTTACCCCTATTTCCACTCACACTCCAAGTGTGAGTGTTGAAGAGTCATCCTATCCTCTAAAAGATGTAAAATTTTAGTAGTAAGGTGGAAGAAAACACTTTTTAATTTTTTCAAAGTGCTGCCTCCATCTGACATTCAGGTCTCCAAGCACCTAAGTCAGAAGAAAACCAGCTGGGAGTAGGTGCCTTAATACCTTGATGAAATTGGATATGACTTGGTCAAGCATTGGAGAGGTGGTGAAGTCTCCGTCCTCAGAGATACTCAAAACTCAGCTGGACTCTACACACCGGAAGTCAAACTGTCAACCTCTTGAGGCCCCTCCAACATACATGCATCTATGATCCCTGTGATGGTCATAATATTGCATAGTGCCCATTTACCCTGTGCATGTAAATGTGGCATTCTACAAGCAGTGTCAACCCAAGCATTTTATTTCAGCTTCTATTGAGGAAGGTTTGAAACTATTTCTGTTTCTGTACCGTAGGTGAAAGCTGTGCACTGCAAAGCCGGCGATACCGTTGGAGAAGGAGATCTGCTGGTGGAACTGGAATGAAAAGTTGCCTCCACACTGTTGAATTAGCTAAGGCTTTATTATTTTCATCTGCAAAGTAAGATTAAGGCAACTGGACACAGAAGATGGGCAGTCCTGCACACAAGATTGTACACGGTTATATTTATTATATCAGTGGTTAAGACAGCAAACACAGATGTTAAACCTTGGCAACAGATCCCAGATTTTTACTTCCAGAAATACTTGTACATAACATTTGTAATTCTTTTGATTTTTCAGGATTAAATAAAATCAATAAAATACTATTTCTGCTTTAAAACAGGAAGAGCCTCTTTTTTAAAAAAAAAAAACCACAACAAAAGCTCAAATCCTATTCATCTGCTCCAGGGTAGGGTCACTGGTTTGAAGGCCCAGCCAAATTGTACAGAATGGTTGTGATAACAGTGAAAAACTGGTGGTTAACAGAGTAGTTTTCCTATATTCTGTGTAAGCACTGAACAAGTACTGCTGGTGGCTTCAATTCTTGGTCAGATTTGCTGTAGTATTTTGAATAGACTAGGTTGTGATTACAGGTTAGATGATGTATTTTGCTAGTGTAGATTCTCCATATATTTCCATTTACAGTGCTAAGGGTGACTCCACACTCAAAATCTGCCCCCTCCCCCCTGCTTCCCTTTATCTCCTTTCTATTGATTACTGAATGCAAGTCTTCACAGAAGGAGCTGTCCTCAAATCCCCTTAGCCACCCCACGTTATTGCTCATGGTACTTGCTGTCCCTCAGGCCAAGCCTCCTCTTGAACTTTTACAAGAAAGGGACACCCAAGCATCTGATCTTTTATTGTGCAGAGGCTCTTGGTAAAGACTGTGTGAAGAACTAGGATAATTCATAGTACAAGACTATATCCTGCTGGAATTGCCTTGTATCCTGTGTGGGAAACCTGAGAGGGCCTGGAGGGCCTGGAGAGGAAGAAGACTGAAGCCTTGAGAGGGTTGGTGACTTGGTCAGAGCAGGTAAGATGTACTTTTTTTTTACCTCCTTGCACAGGAGCTCTGTACCAAGGGATGATGCAGGTACCAGAAGTTTACTGGCTTCAAAATGCTAGTTTGAGATTAACAGAGATTCTTTCTTCCACTGATTGATCTAGCATGGTAAGTCAGCAGCTGCAGCTCACTAGATGCTGTGATACTGCTCTAGTCCCTGGCACCTTATCTCTGTCCCTGTGCTCTTGCCTAGGCTTTTGCTGCTGCCCACTGCTGGGCTAGGACACTGAGCTACTCCTGCCTTTGGTCTCACCTCTTACATCCATGGGTGCTTGTTTGTTTTTCACATACCTCTACTTAGAGCACTGCTGCTGCTGTGTCCTGGCCTCCCCAGAGAAGAGAGGGCCTGCTCTCATTTTCTTGCCTAGGATGCGCAGAGTCATGCTACTTCCCAGAAAAAAAACCTCTGGCCAGAGGTGCCCAGGCTCTTTTCTGGAAGGTGAAGCAGAAAAACTGTCTGTGACAAAGCTGGTTACTCGTGTTCAACCAGAAAGATTCAGGATTCTGCTCAAAAGTTGTGATTGAAGAGGTATTGTTCATGTTCTTCAGATGCTGCCAACTTCATCTCATGGCCAAGGGGGAATAACGCAGTACAGGGATCTGCTTTGTTAATTAGTTTACGTAACCCATCAAGAGGGTAAGGAGGATGTTTGGGTAGTACCTGCCCTCCAGGAAAATCAATGCTTTTGCAGTTGGGAGAAACTGAGGCAGACACCATATCACAGTATCACAAAGGTTGGAAGAGACCTCAAAGATGATTGACACCCTGCAGATCTCCTTAATGCAATCCTGCCCTTTCAAAAGAGGCACAGTTCAGCTTCTGAAGGCTGCCCTAAATAAATTCCAGGTATTCTAAAGAGAACCAAGTATTCTACTTTGAAATGACTTCATTTGGTTACTGCAGCAAAACGAGCTAGCTGGCAGTGTTCCTAAATGAGGTGCAGCAGTGCCTACTACTGGTAGAGTTTAGGCTAATTCCTTACCCTGGATCTCCTCTGGCCCTCACAGGGCTGCTGACAGTGAAGCAAAAGTGCAGTACTGTTCTTGATGGTATTCTTAGTACATTCAGTAGTGCTTCAGCTCCCTGCCCTGCATACAATACAATCCATACATACCGAATACTGCCCTTGAAGGAAAATGAAAGGCACGGGGGTGTGACAACAGAAAGCCACAATTTTCCCAGAAAACCAGCACAGCTGGGTGGTCAGGGAACCAATAATCTTCTTTCCATCTTCCCCCTTCCTTCCCCCAGTTTAAGTGTTGCAATAATCACAATACAGGTCCTTTGAATATTGGTTTTTTAATATAATATATGTAAAAATCCTTCCCCCATAGGAAATTCTGCTTGCCTGTGGTTGCAAGTTCTGCATTAAAGTGCTTGGCACCAAGTCACCTGGACAGTGGCTGCTCACAACAGCTGCATTTGCTGTAGTGTGGTGGGCAGCTGAAATCACATTTGCTTTTCCTGGTCCCCACCCCTCCATAAGCCCTGAACTCTACAGTCCCTCTGTGAACTGACGTGGTACCTAAAGTGCTTAGAAGCCTACATTAAAAATACTATTTTAAATGCAGTTCACTTACACTCTCTTAACATTTCTTCACAGTACTTTGTAAAAACTAAACATTTGTAAAATACCTTCTTCCAGTTCAGAAAATCATTTCAATACAGACTAAGAATAGTCTTGAAATTTTCTCTAGTTCTCCAGCAATCTCGTATTTATCTTGAAGCACATAGCATCTGTATGGTCATCTCTCCCTGTTTACATTCAGAAACCTACTGAAGATGATTACAAGGCAATCTGAAATGCAAGTTGTTTGCAGACATTATTTTTTAGAATTGGTTATTAGTGCAATAGTATCATCATTATTCCACCCACCTTGGAGAACTACACAAGAAAATGTGTCAGTTCAGGTTAAAAACCAACCAAATGAAAAATTAGCCTGCTCCTCTGCCCTTCACTGACCTCAGTCATGCACTGGTGTAAAAGGGTGTGTGTGTGTGTGTGTGTGCAAGAAAATAATTAGGCCCCAAAAACTGACGTGCAGACACAGTTATTTTACACCTGATGCAAACCCAGTTACTTGCAGCAGGTCAGCAGGGGCAAGGAGGATGCTGACTAGCCAGGGAGATGTCCCCACCTCTGGACCTACCAAAACTTCCACACTAGTTCCAAGGCTCCCAGGCTGGGAAGGTTACAAGAGATCCCATGTTTTAATAAAAATGCATGACAGCTTTACTGGAAAGGTTACCGATCGACATGTGCTTAGTACTACATCTTCATGTGGGCTGTGGTGTCTCCCGTGTCTAATCCCGGCTCTCGCGTAGGACGTAGGCCAGGCCGTGTTTCCCTGAGGAGTCGTAACTGGCATAGTAGGGGAGGCCGACCCACTCGGGTGGGTATGTTGTTGTGCTGTACACGAAGCACTCCACGACACCCTCGGCAGGTGCCTGTGTCTCGCCTGTGCCACTCTTCCCTTCCCACTCCACCACCTCAATTCTCATCAGGGTGCGCTGGTACATGTCTGGACAGCCTTCAAACTCATCCAGGAACTGCAGCATCTGGTCGTCAACCGAGTAAATCTCCCCAGCAACGTGATGTCCCGTCCCAGGGATGTTCAGCATGTACGGAATGTTGTATTTTCCTGCAATCACCAGTGGGTATTTCTCCGCCGTGCGGCCCCTTCCTTGGAATTTTGCTAGGCCCTTGGCTGTGTTGATCATGTGCTTGTAGTTGGGCTGGCCTTTCTTCAGCGTGCCATAGACAAAGACACGTGCCATCGTACCTGCAAAAGCAGCTGAAAGACAAAAGCAGATGTTACCACGTGGCTGCTTTGGCCAGTGCTCTGGAGAACCACACTCACACCAAGGTATGTTTGTTGTACATGCAAGACTCCTCAGGGACAATGCAACAGTTGTCTTGTAGTCTTACACCTCATACGAAAATCATATTCAAGTAATTATCTCTTTAAACTTTTCAGCCAAGAAATGGTTGACAGTGAAAAACAGACACCAAGGGAACGTCACCCATGCGGCTCTTTGCTGTATTCAAACTACACTCCATGAGTTCTCCAAGGAATTGCCAACATCAGCCAACGCATCCCAGCACCTCAGGAAAAGCTCCAAAACGTAGCGGTTTTCCTTCTCACCATTAGAGCAGCTGTGCTGCAATACATGCGATGTCATGCTCAGTAACACCCCAAAAACAACCCAGGAAGCCATCCCTGTGACAGAAGGACACTCTGCTAAGCACATCCTTTACGAGGAGATAAATTTAAAAATAATCAAATCATGGTTCAGCTCAGCCCTGCAGACCTGTTTCTAAGCTGCTCCACCACATGTATGGTTTAAGTACCCCAGGTCAAGCCCAGTTGTTAAAACTTGCAGGAGCGAAGTCACAGTTTGTTTTCCCTTGTTGGGACAGGGCATCGGTTTCAAAAGCCCAAACGGATGGACTTGGTCACACGCTACCTGGGACAGCCGGCACTGCCACCTCCCACTGTGGACTCCCCCGTCTGCTGAGGCTCTCCTTTCACCTTGGCTGCACTCAGTATTTGATGAAACAACACCTTAGTAAGTGATAGAGGAGCTTGGTTGCAGTTTGGAAGTTTGAGTGTCCTCTCATTTCACAGTAAAATAAAGCACAGTGTCATTAATCATCTGAAATCAAAGCAACACATTTAAACTTCTGGTCTTGTGCTGCAGCTGCATTCAACACTATTTTTTTCAAAGCACAGTCTTTAAAAAGAAAAAAAGGAAAAAGCAAAGCAAGCAGCACGATGCTTGTAGCTGCAGCAAGCTAAGTACATACAAAGTGGGACATCCCTGAGACAAACAGAGAACTGGTCCGTCACGAAGAAGGATGAAAAGGCTTTCATGCCAGACCTTACAAGCAAAAATGAGGCAGGCTGGCACAGCAGCGGGGCAAGTTTAACCTGGCGTTGACTCATTTCACCACCATGCTGAAGAGTATTTGGTAACCTCAGTACTGAAGGTCCTGCTTGCTAGCTGACTGACAAGTGCTGGAGAGCAAGCTGTGGCTCCATGGAGACAAGTTGGGTGGCCTGCAGCAACCACATCCCAAATGAGTGGGTGCTGTCTGAAAGGACCTGTCTGCCCTGCTCTTTCAGGGGATGGGAATGATGAGAGCTCTCCTCGGAGCTGCTGAAAAATGTTAGGTGACAAACACCATTAAGAGAACGGGCTGGCAAGGGCAGACACTGCAGCCCTCACAAACACCTTTACTCTTCCTGTCTGAAGGAGCTGTACAAGTGTTATTTCCATTTATTTACCTTGGGGTTGGGTGGGAGGAGAGATGTAGTATTTAACCTTTAACAAAACTGGAAGCTAGGGCTGCTGTCAGGAAATCCAGGTAATGCTGCACTCCTCCCCTCTTCCCCAGATACTCCGAAAGGGCTAAGCCACCTGAAGTAGCCAATCTGCACAAGTACTAGCCTGCTCTTGAAAACAGAGGCTGAACCATATTGTTCAATGCTTGTTTTATCTGTGAGCATAAACTACATCCAAGTGCCAGGTTCTGCACATTGGCCACAACAACCCCATGCAGTGCTACAGGCTGGGGTCAGAGTGGCTGGAGAGCAGCCAGGCAGAGAGGGACCTGGGGGTACTGGTCGATGGTAGGCTAAACATGAGCCTGCAGTGTGCCCAGGCAGCCAAGAGGGCCAATGTTATCCTGGCCTGCATCAGGAACAGTGTGGCCAGCAGGAGCAGGGAGGTCATTCTGCCCCTGTACACTGCACTGGTTAGGCCACACCTCAAGTACTGTGTCCAGTTCTGGGCCCCTCAGTTTAGGAAGGATGTCGACTTGCTGGAACGAGTCCAGAGAAGAGCAACAAAGTTGGTGAGGGGCTTGGAACACAAGCCCTATGAGGAGAGACTGAGGGAGCTGGGGTTGCTCAGCCTGGAGAAGAGGAGACTCAGGGGTGACCTTATCACTCTCTACAACTACCTGAAGGGAGGTTGTAGACAGGCAGATGATGGTCTCTTCTCCCAGGCAGCCAGCACCAGAACAAGAGGACACAGTCTCAGGCTGCACCAGGGGAGGTTCAGGTTGGATGTTAGGAAGAAGTTCTATACAGAAAGAGTGATTGCCCATTGGAATGGGCTGCCCGGGGAGGTGGTGGAGTCGCCGTCATTGAAGGTGTTCAGAAGGAGACTTGATGGGGTGCTTGGTGCCATGGGTTAGCTGTTTGGGTGGGTTGGATTGGTTGATGGGTTGGACGCGATGATCTTGAAGGTCTCTTCCAACCTGGTTTGGTTTATTCTAATAAAGGTTATTCTAATACTTAAAATTGGCTTAAATGGGATAAAAGTCTGGCTTTACTGAAAGGCGGGGGGGGAAAAAGGCTACCTTCATACTTCCTAAGTTATTTTTCATGTTGTGCCCCATTTATTCCACATCATTTCCATAGGGCAGAAGCAGTTCCTCCACTGTTTGATGGTTTCCCACATTTTGCCTTTGGTCACCAACCGGGCAAAGCCTGCCTCATGCACAGCCATCCGGGTGGGCCAGACACAGCATCAAAGGAGCACACGCAGCTCCTTTTGGGAAGAGGGTCATTAAACAGCCTATTGCAAGTCTGACAAAATCTTTAAAAGCAGACTGGAAGTAGAAACTTAATCTACTTTCTGCTATTTACTCTTACCTCACTAGTAAACTGTTAGAACAGGTAGGTTACACTAAAAAAGGGTATATTGCTGGCCAAAAGCAGTGTTATTTAAAACAGTCAGTACCAAAACAATTTCCCCCTTGGTGAAGTAAACAGCTTTTCTCTGTGACAGAATACAGTTTTCCAAGCAAAACCAGTGCCTGTCTTTGTTTACTGGCAACAGCTTTCACTTAATGAAAAAAGATTGTGCTGATTTTCTTCCCCCTGCATTTTATCAGATATACTTCAGCATAATTTATTCTTCATGACACAAATGAGTGTTTTTTTGGATGCTGTGCATTCCCTCAAAATAACAAGAGCATTAATATTCAGTCAGTCTGAATCCATTTTATAAGCAGAAATCATTACTTTTCAGATTGTGTTTTGAATAACAAACACAGATCCTTCAGGAAGAAACTTGTCCCAGTGGGGACTGAGAAAGGATCAGAGTTAAGCAGTGAAACATGCAATTAATTCCCATTAGGGGATTAGGGCACTCATGTTCACTTTGAATCAGCAAAATGAATTGTGAATTAAATTGTTCACAACCAAGAGGTTACTTGTCAGAGTTAATAAGTTAAAAAAAAAAAAAAAGAGGAAACCTAAAACGCACCTACAAAGCTCACTAGCAAGTGGTGCATCTGCAGGACAAAGATAGGTCTAATTTTCATGAAACAAAAGCTCTGTCCCTGCTGTACAGCTGGAGATTAACGTCTCAAAAGTCTGCAGGGAAGTGTTACCCCTCCTGAAACTGGTGACAAAGAAGCACACTTTTCTGTTGGCCGCGCAGCTGGCTACTCAGAAATGTTCCTGGTTAAAAGAAACACACCCCTCATCCTAGTGCAAGACTCACAAAATTCAGCAACAACAAAAGAATTTGCTAACCTAGGTTAGGTATTTCTAAGTCAGCATCCCCCATCACACTGCTGCAGGCCACAGCAGCCCTGTTGCTTATGTGGAATGAGCTGGGTGCAATTATATCTACTTCTACTAAAAACAAAACCAACAACAACAAGACAAAACCACAAACCACCAACCACACCCCCAAATCAAAACAACCTTAAAGTCCAGACAAAGCCAGCTGAGGAGTGGTCAAAATAAGTGTGGCAAAACATTTTCTGAACGTTGCTCCATGTAAGTAAGACGTACACAATTTTCTGTGCAATAAACCTGGCCTCCATGTGCAGCACTGCAGGAAGGCTGTATTAGCATTGTTTCCAGCACTGCCATACCAGGGCCTTCCAAAACATTTTTAGCCACCTTGTGGCAGGAGAGTAAAGAGCAGAATTCTGTTTGAGGGATAGTTCACAGACTTCCACTAAGCAGCTGAAAATGGTTACAGACAGCATCCCGTCCTTCAGTGGCTCACCCACAGGAAGTTGCCTTTTCTCATTTCATCCAGTTTGACACTTCTTACCTATACTAAAACACCTAAGAGGGAAAGAAAACCCAAACTAAAACACTCCCAGACTCTATACTGAGTATTAGCTGCAAGGACAAAACAAATACATTCAGAAGGTACCTTCATGAAATATGCATGCCAGAATCATTAAAATTTAATGGCGTGGGGAAATATGAGTGAAATCTGTATGTCACCTCTTCAAACTATTTCTTTTAGCTATGAAAGGTGAACTGCTGAACTGCTCAAGGGATCAATAGCTAGTTGCTTCATTACGTCAGATGCAAAGATCAGAAAACACAGTAACTATTTCAGGAGGGTGCAGGTAGAAGATGCTGTTGGGTGAAAGCAGGAGCAGCTCACAAACAGCACTGGCCAGCAGCCTGGGTTGCCACTTGGCATTAGTGCTGCTGGGGCTGCATCACCATATCCACGCTTGCCCTTGCCTATTGATGGTCTTTTGCATTGGGACTTCAGATTCCTCTCTTGAGGCCCAACAACTCCAACACTGTGAGAGAGGGATGGGTGGCAACAGGGCCAGCCACTGGTTCAGTCAACATGCTGATGGAAAATGAACTGCAATTAGCCTCTTTGCTCCTAGGTTGCACCCAAAACAAGACTGACCTTCCCTGCAGCAGCACAACTTTGACAGAAATCGTCGTTTCTCTACAATTCAGACAACCACAAAGTACTATCTTCTTTTGAAAATAAAATGAGAACTGCTATGCATGCCAGCTCCAGGGCCGCTTGTGACTGTGGTAGCAGGGGCTTGGGGGTTTATTTTCTTGAATTTTTTCTTGCAACTCAGAAAGTATCAATTTCTCTCTCTCCATACAGAAACATTATTTTTCCCTTGAGAAAAATTCTCTGTGTTGGCTCGGTGACCAGATATAGTTACACATTAGTTCTTCAGAAGTTTCTTAAAACTGTAGGAAACAGGTGAAAAAACAAAATGCCTTGAACTATAAACTTGAGCCCAGTCTGTTTGAATGAAGCAAGTTTTAAGGTCACTCTTCACTCAATGCTAACTTTCAAGAAGGACTAACATGCCAGAGAGGACTCCTGGGACTGCATCCTGTTGGTCCTTTGATGCTTTCATTTTGTTGCTTGCTATTTTCTTTATAGCACAGACAAGGGCTTCCTGCCCGGGCCGACCCTTTTCCAACCTTGCTGAATACCTCGGAAAAAGTTTATGGCAAGACACCTTTCTTATATTAACCACAGAGGCACCAGTGAAGCAATGGCTCCTTTGAAATCAAGAGGTTACAGACTCCTCACAGCAGTTGTCCGCTCAGAAACTGAGGTGCTGGTTTGTGAAAACAAACAAGAGTATTAAGAGTAACCAGTGCCACACTGGATGCTACAGGGCACTACCTGAAATGCCACTTAACCTTCTTTGTAGATACTTTTCATTTAACTTTTGGATAGTTTAATCTCCAAACCAACAAACATGTCTGTGCTTATGCTGGAATATCTTGGAAGCATTTATCAGCACGAGGCAGAGCAAGGATGCTTTCCCTTTGGACAGGCATCAATCACAGCGCTGCTCACATGCCTTGCACCCATTCAGCACCACAGCAAACATTTGATTTTTGCCTGTTTGAAACCGTTTCTAAACACTTTCAACCCTACTGCCTACAGAAACTTTGTTAGATTAATTTTTACTACTACCAGAAAGAGTTTCATTCCCAGAGTTTAGGAGCAGCTAGAGAGGCCTCCAAGTGACAATAAGATAAAACCATCACATGCAAAAAGATGTGAGGGGATGCAGTGCAGAAACATACTGTTTGATTAGCAGACTAAATTTCTAGGAAGTGCAGAAACAGGAGGGCATTTCCAGCACATTAAAAGGACAAGAAAAGGAGGATGAAGAAAATGGGAAATCAGTGGATGTGGACAAACTGAGGAGTGTGTGTGGGAGCTGTCCCCCCCCAAAGACTACTGTATCAGTATTAAGTATTGACTGTTTCATCCTAATACTAAGCAGTATTGTGTGAGCCTCGGACAGAACATTTTATCAAGGTCTTGCTACCACAGTTCAGAAACCCACAGACTACAAAAGCAGTTAGAAAGAACTCACAAGAGAACACTGAGTCTAGGACTGTTTAGGGCACACAATGAACAAGCAGGAGTTCAAACCAGAGCTGACAAGATGGAGCATAATCACCTACAAACACAGGTAAAGGTTTTATAGAAGAGACAACTGGTCTTCCAGATGTATGAACACAGAGCTGGCCAAAATTTATGCATGGAATAAATCACATGAACAGGATCAACTTTCTAATCATAAGAATACACAGAGCATAAGGGGAACTGTAAGTCACTACAGAACGGTTTGAAAGCCCACTCCTATCTGAGAGTGGTCAATGGCAGATACCTTAGCAAGAGTGGAAGAACAGGGCAAGGTAACAGCGATGAACTTCCAGACTTGGCTCTAGACTTTTCCTAAGCCAGAAGCACCACTGACAAGTGTCATGGTGCATAAAAGCTTTTGCTTTCCGTGAACTCATACAACAGCTTTAGCAAATGGTCAGCAATGGCAGCAGCCCATCACAGACAGCTCCACACCTTGATTTCACACAAGTGAGACTAAAACTGCTTTCATCTTTTTCCCCTGCTGCCTGCTTGCTTCATCTGATGTCTGTGGTGTCAGCATTTCAGTGCCACATGCTACTTTCTCAGCTCTTGCTGCCTTCTAGGCTGACAAATCCACATGTATTTAACAGAACAAAAAACACTTCTCTGCCACCTCTTCCTCTAGCTTTCCTGGTTCTCCTATAGTTTTTTTGATATAGGGGACTGAAACAACTGAGAATGGATAAACCATGGATTTAGACAGACATATAAATCTTGTCTCCTGTTTTGTTCACACTCCTTTCCCCCTAATGCCTTTTTGAGTGCTACTGAGCAACAGACTGAAATTTCAGAAGAACACAGCAATACCTCAAGCATATTATCCTTAAGCAGCAACTGGGATGTGAAGTGTTTAAAGAAAATTCAAGTGTTGAAGCCTTGAAAACTGGAACTCTTGAAAAATAGGTACTTGTCCAAACTGTCAGAGTTGCTATAGTTAATCTTGCCTTAGGGAAAGGCGAAAGTCTAGATGGCTTCTTAAAATCTCTTCACATTGTTTTAAGTACATGGCAGTTAATTTAAATCACATACATAGAAATTTCTTAGCTTTGCACCTTTAGCATAAATGCTTAAACTGTTCCATCTATACGAAAGGGAAAAAACCACCAAACCTGGAGCATTACCTTTCAATGCCAGACTGCTGTTCCAGAAAAAAAGCAGAAAACAACTTTTGATAGGGCAGCTTTGCTATGCCAGCCCTGCTCCCGGTACTGTTTTGGATGCCACCGTGAATTTGAAGTGTTTTCCCATCATTGACATGCAGAGCATAGCTCCGGGTTTCAAACTACCGACATCCTGAAGCTCGGGACAGAGCCTGCAGCTTGGCCGGGTTCCCTGCGAGGTCAGCACACTGATTTACATGCTAATACCCAGAGCGGTCAGCTCGCTGTTTTGGACGGAGAAGAGCATCCCGGCCTGCAAAACATGGCAAACACTTTGAGTACCTAAGCATGGGAATGTGTTTTTCTGCACTGAAAAGGTGGTGAGACAGAGAAAGGGAAGAGAAAAAAGATGGGGTCTTGTGCAAGATCACGATGTGCCTTTCCACAAGGGAATGGCTGCACAACGATGCTCTGTAAGGAGAGGACAGGTGACCAGGATATGCCACAGCACTGTCCTCTTGTCCCTCAGCAGTGTGACTGATCTTGGAGAGAAGATGTCAAATAAACTTCCATCGTTTAGCAGCCTCAGCTCTGGAAGCCATCTTATGTTTTCACCCTGGCCAGCGCCAGTGGTGTCACAGCACGGGGCTGCTGGCAAGATGCACTCTGTCCAGGCAAAATCTGCAGCCCTTGAGCACCCAGCAGTACTTTTTAGGCTTTGAAGTATGACTGGCCAGACAAGATGGAAGCTGGACATCCCAATCAAATAGTGGGAGGTAGCTCTGTCTTGCAGTACCACGGGTCAGTAGCATAATAGCTCACCTATATAAGCTGGGGTGCCAGAGCCTTGGGGCACCACGCAGAGGTGTTACTGCAACATGATGCTCCTCAGACCTTGCTAAAACCCAAACCAAAGTACAGACATTCAGGGAACAAAAACTGCTCTGCATTATTCTTCTTCCAGAAACCACCTACCTACCCAAGCATGAACCAGCTACGGAAACACAAACCTTCAATGAATGTGGCAGAAACGAAGCATCAGGAAGCTCCCAGCAGACTGTGTTGTTTTTTTTTTTTTCCCAGCCTGTGATTCCCTGGGAAACTACAGGCTGCTTTTAGGGGCCAAGGAAAGGTAATTCATAGACATTTACAGCATCCATGTATACACACAAGGATTTTCTACACAGAGCCATGCTTTGCTTGTAAAGTGTTAGTGGCCCACTAGAGGAAGCAGAGAGAGAAAGATTAAAACCAGCTGTGCTGGAGGATCTGCCAGATTTAAACACAGTATTTTACATACTCAGCTAGGAAGGATACAGATGGTGTGGGGTAATGGCAAAGCTCAGAAGCAGGGTCATAAAAATTTGTGAGGTTTGGAAGGGGCAGTGGATAATAAGGTACATCTATACCCATAGAAGATAACACACACGTTAATGCCTTTTTATATATACCCCTAGGTAGTAGTGGAAAGAGAGGCCGTTCCTGACACTTGGAGAGCCACAGCTAAGATTACTAAGTGTACACAAAAAGAACAGTGAGCACTCGTATAACAATAAGGGAGAATTGTAGAAGGACTAAGGCTGTTCAGCCTGGAGAAGGCTCTGGAGAAACTTTGTAACTATATTTCAGTACCTGAAGGGGACCTACAGGAAGGCTGGGGAAGGACTGTCTAGCAAGGCTTGTAGCAATAGGATGAGGGGCAGTGGTTTTAAACTGGAACCGGGTAGATTTAGCTTGGACATAAGGAGGAAGTTCTTTACAATGAGAATGGTAAAATATTGGAACAGGGTGCCCAGGGATGTGGTTGAGGCACCTTTCCTGAAGACATGCAAGATCAGACTTGATGTGGCCCTGGACTGCCTGATCTAGTTGGAGACGTCCATGCTCACCGCAGGGGGGTTGGACAAGATTCAATTTATGAATCTGTGACTGGTTTGCAAGTACAGTTCTGAGGTAAGTCAAACCACTGGTCTGGAGACAGACATTGGGCAAGCAGTAGAAAAGTGAAAAGACCAAAAAAAATCAACATATCTTCTTTCTGTGATACACAGAAATATTATCCTTCCACTTATTCTTTCAGGTCAAGTCTTTTAAAGTTCTAAGTATTTTAAAGGTTGTTTGTTTTGTGTTTTCTTTGGGTTTTGTTGTTGTAGTTTTTTAATTAAAAAAAAAAAAAAAAGAAAAGAAAAGGGCGTGTGTGTGTCTGTGTGCTCTCAGTCTATCAATCAAATGTGTGGACAAGCACAGTATTTAAGATGTGACACACAGGTAACAAAACAAACCAGTTGAACAGGCTGCCCAGGGAAGTGGCTGAGTCACCATCTCCAAAGGCATTTAAAAGCTGTGTAGCCATGGGGCTTAAGGACATGTTTTATTGGTAGGCTCAGCAGTGTTAGGTTTGTGCTTGGACTCGATCTTAAGGGTCTTTTCCAGCCTAAACGATTGTACTCCAATTGACTAACTGCAGTTATTTTTACTTGCTTAATTAAACAAACATATACACAAGCTGTCCTCTGACAAGCTGTGCAGGTAGCTTTATGTAATAAAAAGACTTTTAAAAAAAAAAAGAAAGGAAAAAAAAAAAAAGAAGTGATTGCAGCTCAATACAAGTCAAAAATAAATATCCAATCTGTACCTTGGAAACAAATCTCTTCCACTATTTTCTAGTATAATAAAAGGTAATAAAATACAACCCAAACCAGAACACCAAATCAAAACTACAAAGCACCATGAACAGATGTATATAATTACTTCAGTCCCACTGAGGCATATCACTTCTGTTTAGAAATTAGTACTGCATTTACTACACAAAAAGATAAAATGTCACAGATCATCATGAAAAGAAAACTGGTGAGTTATTTCAAATGACCTTGCCATCATTTTTGTTCTCCAGGAAACACTGCAAAGTCCTGCAATGAATTCTGAAATACATCTCATCTCTTTCTTCATCAACTGGGAAGGTATCCTTATTTCAAAGTAAATACATCTACGGGCCTACTATCTTCTACATAAAAGGAACAAATACATATTCCTGGGGAATTCAGAAAAGCCTGAAAAGGCACTTGGCATTGGTGCTGGAGTAACTACTTTCAGATACAGAAAATACACTGATCACAAACTCAAACATCCTCTTGCCTGGTGTGTGTGTGTGTCCTATAAGGATATGTTGAATGCAATGTTTACTTTTAGATAAGGAGTTAATTGGCCTCCAGGTTTTGTAGTGTGACGCAAAATTTAACACAAGTCTGTATCTACTGAAGAATGAGGGCACGAGCCCTTAAATCTTCTCCTGGAGCCACAAGAAGCTCACAAGAAATCCTGATGGAAATAATTCCAAAATTCCACTTAGCTATACATCTGCAACTGCAAAAAATCAGGCTATTTTAGTTTTACAATGGTATGTAGAATCTACTCTAATTGAAGGTCTTCGTGGCAGTGTTCAGGATGCCTGGAAGGAAGCCTTAATGAGATGCATCTTAAACCAGAGGTCTGGCTGTAAATTCACATGAATGATATACACATTTATATAAGACAGAATTATTTACAAATAAAACAGTTATATAAATGAAAATAGTTTTATACATACTGTGCAGCCTCTTTTCAGTGACCTTTAAGAAAGAATTTCTGTTACTAACTTGATAAAGAATGGCATCAAGTGCTGAAAGCAAAGAAGAAGGGGAATATGCAACATGGTTATGAATGTTAAAAAAACAGACCAATGTTATAGAAAACAACCTCCTTCAACAATGGTAACACAGGGGATTTGGAGTCAAGTAAAATACTATATTTAATAGGCAGTCCAAATATCTCCAGACCAAGTTATAAGGAAGAACTGTATATGGACAAGGAGTTAGTTAAGGAAACATTCAATTAGGGAGTAGCAATTACAGGCAGAAGTTCCTGATCATATTCTTCAGGAATATTTTACATTATAGTGTTCTCACTATCGTGAGTAGCTGTGTGCCTACAACAGGATGCATCACACACAGACCAGGTGGACTGGTTCATGCTGTACATACATGGCCTGTGAACTCTGTGATTGATGTAAGATGGCTTTTAATCCTATAAAGTGTAGAAACACATACCTGGGGAGCACTCACAAGAAATTCTGGGGCCTTATGACTTGAAGGCAACAAAGAAATTGTATAGTATCTCAAGTTGGAAGGACCCATATGGATGATGGAGTCCAACTCCCTGCTCCTTGCAGGACAACCTATAACTAAAGTATATGACTAAAAGCATCATCTAGATATTCCTTGAACTCTGACAGGCTTGGTGCCTAGCCCACACTGGACAGTGTGTTCCAGAGACCAGTGAGCCTCTTGGTGAAGAACCTTTTCCTAATGTCCAGTTTCAACCTCCTGAGACACAGCTTCATTCCATTTCCTCATGTCCTACCACTAGTCACCAGAGAGGTATCAGCACCTCCCTCTCTGCTGCCTCCCTTGAGGAAGCTGTAGCCTGTAATGTGGTCATCCCTCAACCTTCTCCAAGCTGAACAAACCAAATGACTTCAGCTACTTTTACGTCTTGCCCTCGAAGCCTTTCACCATTTTGGATGCCCCCATCTAGAGATGCTCTAATAGCTTGATGTCCTTATCTTGAAGCACCCAAAACAGTATTCGAGATCATGCTGCACCAGTGCAGTGCAGAGGGGGACTAAAATGTCCTTCAACCAGCTAGCTATGCTGTGCTGGATGCGCCCTAGCACACAGTTGGCACTTTTGGCTTGTCAGGGCACGCTGTTGACTCATATCCAACTTGCCATAACACAGACTTCCAGATCTCTTTCCACAAGGCTGTTCTCCAGCCTTGCCCCCTGGGTTGTATGCATAACTGGGAATAATCCACCCCAGACAGAGAATCTGGCACTTGCTCTTGTTAGATTTCATACAGCTGGTGACTGTGGAGTCCCCAGCTCCTCCTAATTCAGCATCATCAGCAAACTTAAAATTCATTTCATTCCTTCATCCAGATAATTTATAAAAACATTAAAGAACACTGGCCCTAAAATTGAGCCCTGGGGAGTCCCACTGGTAACCAGTCACCAGTGTGATATAACCTCAGTTGCTGTAACTGAGCTTGACCTCTCAGCCAATTGCTCACCCAACATACTATGGACTTCTCTAGCTGTGTGCTGCAGAGTTTATCCAGAAGGACACTGTGAGAACTAGCATCAAAAGGTCCGCTAAAATCCAAACCTACCACATCTAATGTCATCCCTTGGTCAACTAGTTGGGTGACCTTGTCATAAAAGGGAACACTTCCATGTATTTGGGTCCATCACAGAATGAGTAAACAAAATCAAGCTACAGATCAAAAGAAATAATGCAAGAAGAGTCATGTATGTTTTGTAGTCCTCAGAAATGTATATGCTCATTTTTCAACCATTCCTATTTAGATGTTTCCCTCTTATTGCATGAATGAACGCATGCATGTTGTAAGTAAATACCAACATTGCCCTCATCAGCTGCAAGAGACACCTGAGTCAGCAAGAGGACATGGTTTCTATGCTCAGAAACATCAAGGAAAGGCTCAATGAGTGCACAGACTGGAAAGTTGTTCATTTCCTCAATCACTCTGTTTTATAGGGTCAAAAATAAAGGAACGGCTTAGATTTGCAAATATAGACTGTTGTTCTCTTTACAGTGGTGTGAGTTGCATTATCTTTGAGCAAACATCTATTACTTCTTTTGCTGCTGTTATGGATATCTGTAATGACTTGAAGTGCTCCTATTCACCTAAAAGTTTCCTGTTTTCCAGCGCTAGGTAATTTTCAGAAGGATCTTACTGCCACAAACCAGGTGGTTTCCATCTGCAATACGTTCCTGCACTATGACAGCATAGAGAGTAGGTAAAAGAGCATTTATTTTTTTTTTTTTAATGCAAACATTATTTTAGGGACATACATCTTCAAAGTTACTTTGAGTGCAAATCAGAGCAAACTCACACACCTTAAGGCATTCCACTATCTAGGAGAGTGTCCAACTATATCTATTCATCGACCCAGACTTTAATTGGGAAAAGCAGCACAGAGGGCAGACAAGGCAGGATAAAACCTTCTGAATCTTAAGCTAGATCTTAAGATGTAGCCAGTTTAGGATGGGAGCAGATCCCAAGCAAAGATTTCTAAGCTGCAAGTATAAATTAGCATATCCTCCATCTAGCTTTAGTATGTCCCTATGCCAGCCCTCTCACACACCCCAAAGAGGACAAAATCATGACAAAAAGACTCTGGCTAAACTGGATACATTAGTAGTCAAGGAAAGCAGACCAAAGCAGATGCACAGACTTCCAAAGCAGTATCCACCGCCTATAGCATGCGGTGTGAGGCAAAAGTGACAACAGAAACACTATATTCACTTTTTCCAGGGTTTGCTCTAGACATGAGAAACAATTCATACCTGCTGTAATGGACTTTATTTTATTACTCTTCTTTATTGGGATCCCATCTTTCCAAATAGGTCCTAAACACCCAGTAGTATATAGAGACACTTCCAGTTAACTTCCTTACACTTTACTTTTCTCCAGTTTCACAGTCAGTAAACAAGATGGGTAGGACAGTAATAACAAGTCCTAAGAGTTTTCCATTGCAAGTGAAAAGTTTCTTCTTACATTGCAATCAAGACATTTTTACCACACACTTCCTCTCAGCACAAAGTGACATGTAAAACCAATTTCTCGTCAGTGACTTTTCTCCTAATTAATGTAAATTTAAACCCATAATTTATAAATTATTTTTATGACACAAAGAGAAGAGCCTCCACTAAGCACAATGGAGAAATCAAGCACCATGTTTTTATAAACAGTGTGCTCCCACTGACAGGTTTTCTGGAGCCCCTATTACAAGAGGGATGTGGAGGTGCTGGAACGTGTCCAGAGAAGGGCCACAAGGATGATCAGAGGGCTGGAGCACCTCTCCTATGAGGACAGACTGAAGGAGTTGGGGCTGTACAGTCTGCAGAAGAGAAGGCTCCGAGGAGACCTAATTGTCGCCTTCCAGTATCTGAAGGGGGCCTACAGGAAGGCTGGGGAAGGACTTCTCAGGATATCAGGTAGTGATAGGACTAGGGGGAATGGAATGAAGCTGGAGGTGGGGAGATTCAGGCTAGATGTGAGGAGGAGGTTCTTCACCATGAGAGTGGTGAAACCCTGGAATGGGTTGTCCAGGGAGGTGGTCGAGGCCCCGTCCCTGGGGGTGTTTAAGAGCAGGCTGGATGAGGCTCTGTCCAGCCTGATCTAGTGTGGGGTGTCCCTGCCCATGGCAGGGGGGTTGGAACTAGATGATCCTTGTGGTCCCTTCCAACCCTGAATGAAACTATGAAACTATGAAACTATGAAACATAGCACCTATGGCTTAGGAGTTTCAAGAGGTAGCTCTTGCTCAACACTTGTACACCCTCACATCAGAACCATTTCACAATGGAAAGCTGAAATAAGAAGGTTAACCAAATAGGTTTGGAATTTTAAAGGTAAAGATTATCTATACAATGTTGAAAATGCACAAAACATTATTGAATAACTACTTAGACCAACTTGGCCACAGAAAGTTGTATGTCAGCTCCTGAACAAATCAATCAATCTTGAACAAATCAATTAGTGCGCTCCCAATGCCACTCCCCCTACCCCAATGTCACGTAGTACAGCAGTCTCCATAACTCCCCATTCCCAAATACAGGAATATGTTATTATTCCGAACACTCAGTTTATTTTGCTTCTGCATTCTTGAAGCAAGTACTCACTTAGTGATGCTAATTAACTAAAGAAAAATTAAATAAGATAATTAGAATTACACTAGCTATAAATTAAGAAACAGTGCAGGAAGAAGATAAATTGTTTCAGAATTTAATTTTGTCTTTTTGATATGGCTTAAGAAGACAAGTAATGAACAAGTCACTTCTAATTTTCAGCACATGAATGTAACATTTAAAACAGATAATTCAAATTATTAGATTAAAATAGATTAGAACAGAATTAAGCAGGTTGGAAAAAACCTTAAGAGATCAAGTCCAACCTATCACCCAACACCATCTTATCAACTAAACCATGGCACCAAGTGCCTCATCCTGTCTCCTCTTATTGCAAACCTCCCCTGTTTACCCCGTGATAACTAGCTATTAATAAAGGCATGCTTCTGAATACATAATGCATTACATTTTTTACTTTCAACACCTGGTGTCACCAGAATAACACTGTATATTGCTAAAATGCTCTGCAGTAGTGTGCACGTGTGCTTTGATTTTAGGGTAGTAATAGCTCAAAAGAAGAGAAACCATAGAAAATTATGGGAAGTGATGCACACAGACAATTTCATGGCTAAATGATACATTCTCAGGTAACTGACCATGACTGGTCATTTTAAAACAAAACTCAAGGTGTCCAAAAGCCTTCATCAAGGTCAAAGAAGGCTTGAAGCAAAGTGAAAATTCTGCAGTATCCTCATATTTGAGCAACCTAAATCTTAACACCTGCTTTGCAAAGAGGCTTTAACTGCTAAGTTCTGACACACCAGAATTCAACCAATTGCAATCAATTTTTGTAGTGGCTAATTGCTACTTTTCTGTCCACTATAGGCTATATTAACTGGCTATTATAATGGTTCCACTGAGAATAGACAGAGGGGAGTGATTTTGATTGATTACTGTTTGGAGCTCCCTGGCTCTCCAAGATACTAAATAAAAAATTGAACATCAAAGATTTAATTAATCTCAGTCTTTCCTTCTATCCTATCAGCAAGTCAGAGCTGATAAAAAATTGACAAATTCATAGAAAATGCACCATCAGAAAGGGTGATTCTGTATTTCATTAAAGTAATGACAAAGTACATGCAGTTATTTCCTTTGAACTTCAGAAAGTGGGCATATGAGAGCGAAATTTTTCTCAGCTTTTGATGCTTATTTTAAAACCCAAATGGAATTATGTCAGGCAGTTAGATCAACTGGTATAAGATGCAAGTTGTGCTATGGACTGGCTTTTTTCAAACAAACAAACCCCAACAAACAAACAAAACCCCACCCAAACCCCACCCCCAAAACTGTAAAAATTAATTGATGAAAGAATTCCAAACTTTTGGAAGAAAAATCAAAAGCTTGTTACACAAGGAAGATTAGAAATACTGCATCATATCAAATGAATGCAATACTTCAGCATCTGAAGCTTCTGAATTCTCTCTTTTGGAAGAAAATTCTGCAGAGAGAGGAAGAAATGGTCAAGTTATTTGTAATTAATTTTGTAAAAACACATTCACACTGACGCTTTCACTGATCATGCATGAGTTTTCTACAGCAGACTTTCCAAAAGTTTCCAATATAATTTCAGTAAGACACAGGGAATTTTACAGATATGGGATTTTAAGGTTTCAGTGCAACCATTGTTACAGCTTTAAAATCCACAGAAAGGCTAACACTGATACAGGAAATATAAACAGGAAATATATCTAGGATCCGTAGGGAATGTCTAGAGAAGATCCCTATGCTCCAGCAAGCCATGAGCTCTCAACTCGTTCATGGGGCCATCTTTTTGATGACAGAAGATAAAATTACCTAAACCAAAGAGAGGCAACCAATGAAACCTTGAATAGTACTACCAAGTAACAAAACCCCATATAAAAAAAAATGTAGTCATGGAAAGCAGAAAAAAGTTAAAGACCAAGAAGAGAGATCATAGTAATTAACAAAAAGGATCTTTCCCACAACTGCTTGATTTGAACAGATGCTAACAGACAATTTTTAAAAGAGACTCCCTAGGTCTGGTCATCTAACACAGTTAGACAAGTTTTCATATGCATGAGTTACTTAGTCTAACACTACCACTCATTTGTTCTCTCATTTTTTTTCAGCACTTCACAACAACACAACAACTAAAACCACTAATAACAACAAAAACCCCACCACCAAAAAAGTCAGACAAAAAAACCCCAACACCCAAACCCAACCAAACCCAACAACAGAAAAGCAACCACCAGAAGTTTTCTGTAAAACAAAGTGTCAATTATTTTAGGACTCCCTATCCCCTCACTCCTTTTCATAAGAGACAACACCAAAAAAACCCAATCCAACCAATCAACACCCCACCCCACCCCCAAACTACAAAACAAATAACCCCCCAAAAAAAACCAACAACACAAACCCCAGGTCTTAAAGACCCATTTTCTTCAAAATATACAACCATTCAGTGATCACTGGATCACAATGTGTTTAAACAACCAGTGAAATGTCAAAAAGGTTGGCCTACAGCTGCTCAGCAGAGTAGCCTGACACATCCTGTCTAACTGGTGCTCAGGTGAAGAGGCTGAGCAGCTCAAACTGCCTGGGTGAGGCTGATCAGGAACAGCCTGCCAAAACAGACCCTAGGAAACACCACTTGGACAGAGATGCTCACTATTTCCAGTGTTGGTTCCTAGGGAACAAAGAAAGGATGCAGACCTTCTACAAATAAAAACGAATATTTAGAATACACAGGGAGGAACCTTCCTACCTCTAAAGCTGGAAAGATGTCCAGATGCTAGAAGCCATCTATCTGGACTATTTATTTCACTGATGGTACAAACTTTGACTCTTGCTCATGGTACTACAGAAAGGTAGGTAGGGTGGGTTGAAATTTCCCCTCCAACAGGGGGCAAAGAAGAAATCTCTGGAGATGACCTTGTCCAACTCTTGCGTTAAACCAGGTTTGCCTACAGCAGCTTGCACAGCAGTGTGTCCAAGCAGGTTTTGAAAGTCTCCACCGAAAGAGACTCCATGACCTGCTGCTGCTGCACATCCTGCTTACTTGTCAATGAAGTGGAAAGCAAAGTGTAACTCTGTAAAGAGTAAAACAACAAAGAAAGAACTAGAACCAGATACGAGCATTTTTGAAACAGAGCCCTTTCTCCAGCTGCATCAGCTAACTGTCTGGTTGCCTGAGTTGCAGTGCAGGAAAATACAGCTCACCTTGGTGATGCCTTGTCTTAAATGATATATACCTCTCTGTCAGTGTACTTTTAAAAATATTTAGGACTCACAGCTGAAGCATCTATGTAGCTTTTGCACCAAATCCCTACCCACACCAAAACTCTTAACAGCCTTCAAGATGTCTTGCCCTGTTAAGAGCTGGAAAGGCTTTGCATTGAGTTTAATCTGTTTCAGCTGTTATGTCTGACAGATTTCTGAAGATTGTTGGTTGGATATTTATTTACTTGAACTGGAAAAATCAGAAAGTTTACTCACTTTTCTGTAGGCAGGCTAAACTGAAGGGTTTATCTGCTTAAGAGCACTGAACAGGCTGTCCAGGGAGCTTGTGGAGTCTCCTTCTCTGGGCACATTCAACACCCACCTGGAGGCACTCCTGTGTGGACTACCCTGGGTGATCCTGCTTTGGCGGGGGGTTGGACCTGATGATTCCTGGAGGTCCCTTCCAACCTCTAACGTTCTACGATTCTATGATTCTCTGGGCAGCCTGTTCCACTGCTCTGACAATCTCAAAGTGAAGTTTTTTGGTATGTTTAGGTGGAACTTCCCATGTTCTACTTTGAGGTCTCTCAGCCTTTCCTTTTAAGAGAAATGCTCCAGTCCCCTGATCATCTCCATTAGATGTCTGATGGACTCCTTCCAGTATTTCCCTGTTCCCCTTGAACTAGGGAGCTCAAAGCTGGCCACAATACTTCAGACATGTCCTCACTAGAGCAGAGAGGGAGAACCTTACTTGACCTGCTGGTCACTCTCCTTAATGCACCCCAGGATACCATTAGCCTTCTTACTCACAAGAGCACATTGTTGGCCCATGGTTAACTGGTCCTTCCATGCAGAGCTGCTTTCCAGCAGGTTAACCCCTTTTCTGAACACTGGAGTGACATGGTCCTTCCTCCAGTCACCTCCTGTTTTCCATGACCTTTCAAAAAATGATGGTGAACATTGTAGCAATAACATTGGCCAGCTCCCTGGCTGCATTGCCTCAGGGTCCATGGATTTGTGGGTGTTCAACTTGCCTAGATGATCTCTACCCCAGTCCTCCTCGACTAAAGGAGTCTTCCTTCCTCAGGCTTGCTTTCTTACCTTCAGGGACTGGGACTCCTAAAGACTGGTCTTAACACTAAAGACTAAAGCAAAGAAGGCATTTGAGTATCTCCACCTTCTCTGTATCCTCTACCACCAGAGCACCCACCTCATTCAGCAGAGACACCTATTTTCCCTGGTCTTCCCCTTCTTAATGATGTACTCATGGGGGTAAACCAATCTTAAACACGGAGCAAATGGTGCCTGAAGCTTTCTTAAAGCCTCCCTACTTATTCCCACAAGCAATTTAGAAAAACACGATTTGACAACTGTTGATGCTTTGGTTAAATACTGTTTGCAAAGACTGTTTAATGGAAAGACTAAACTATACTGGTAAGCACAATGCCTAGGAAGAGCCTAGAGAGATAGATCATCCAGGAAGGCTGGGAATCCTTCATTACTAACTATTCTCAACAGCAAGTCACTAAAATCCCTGTCAGAAATACCACTACTAACTGCCAAATTTACATTCTGACAAAGAACTAGATGGGATAATCTCTTATCTCCACTTTGAAAAGTAAAAATAAAAGACAGTTTGATTCACATGCTATGTATGAAAACACTCTCATGGAGACCACAGGAGACTGACTGTGCTCCAGTCATTAAATTGTTGCTGCCTCAGGAGGTTTCTCGATCCCACTCCCTATCTGTTTATAAATGGTACATTATGCAAGTTGAGTGCCTGTGGGTGAGAATTAGAGGGAAGGCCAAAAAGACTGACATTCTGGTTGGAGTCTGTTATAGACCAACCAACCAGAATGAAGAGGTTGATGAATTATTTTATAGGCAACTAGAGGCTGTCTCAAGATTGCCAGACCTTGTTCTTACAGGCAACTCTAACCTGCCTGATAATCTGCTTGGAACTTAACACAGCAAAGAGGAAGCAGTCTAGAAGGTTCTTAGGCTGTATGGAGGATAGCTTCTTATCACAGCTACTGTGTAAGCCTACCAGGGGTAAGGCTTTGCTTTTGCATCCAGCTGGCAGCCAGTCACTAGTAGTATCCCCAAGGGATCAGTGCTGGGCCCCATCCTGTTCAAGATCTTTATTGATGATCTGGATGAGGGGATTGAGTCCACCATCAGTAAGTTTGCAGATAACACCAAGCTGGGGGCAGGTGTTGATCTATTAGAGGGTGGAAGAGCTCTGATGAGGAACCTTGACTGGCTGGACAGATGGGCAGAGTCCAACGGCATGAGATTTAACACATCTAAGTGCTGGGTTCAGCACATTGGCCACAACAACCCCATGCAGTGCTACAGACTGGGGTCAGAGTGGCTGGAGAGTGTCCAGGCAAAAAGGGACCTGGGGGTACCGGTTGATAGTAGGCTGAACATGAGCCAGCAGTGTGCCCAGGCAGCCAAGAAGACCAATGGCATCCTGGCCTGTATCAGGAACAGGGAAGGGAGGTTGTAGCCAGGTGGGGGTTGGTCTCTTCTCCCAGGCAACCAGCACCAGAACAAGAAGACACAGTCTCAAGCTGCACCAGGGGAGGTTCAGGCTGAATGTTAGGAAGAAGTTCTTCACAGAAAGAGTGATTGGCCATTGGAATGTGTTGCCCAGGGAGGTGGTGGAGTCACCATCACTGGAGGTTTTTAAGAAGAGACTGGATGAGACACTTGGTGCCATGGTTTAGTTGACTAGATGGTGTTGAGTGATAGTATCACAGTATAACTTAGGTTGGAAAGGACCTCGAGGATCATCAAGTCCAACCCATCAACACAGACCCCATGCCACATCCAATCTCCTCTTGAACACCTCCAGGGATGGTGACTCCACCACCTGCCTGGGCAGCACATTCCAATGACAAATGACTCGCTCGGTGAAGAACTTTCTCCTCACCTCGAGTCTAAACCTCCCCTGGTGCAGCTTGAGACTGTGTCCCCTTGTTCTGGTGCTGGTTGCTATAGAGAAGAGACCAACCCCTTCCCGGCCACAACCACCCCTCAGGTAGTGGTAGAGGGCAATGAGGTCACCCCTGAGCCTCCTCTTCTCCAGGCTAAACAATCCCAGCTCCCTCAGCCTCTCCTCATAGGTTGGACTTGATGATCTTGAAGGTAATTTCCAACCTGGTTAATTCTATTCTATTACAATTATTTGATTTTTGAGGTTAATTTTCCCAAAGAGCAAAGACTCTAAAAAGAGAATGAAATGTGAGATTTTCATCTGTTCCTGCTTCACGCAGCACCTTCCAAATACATTCAGAGATAGAATCCTGAGGCACTACACTGAATGCTCTCTGACCCCCATGAATCTTCCATTGCTTTCTACACTGTGATCCAACTTCAAAAGGCCAAACAACACTAAGTGCTCCTAAGAGACATGGCTTGGAGAACTTGGGACAAAGGGATTTAGTGTATTTTTTCTACTTTCTAAGAGCTGGTGCAAAGACCGTTGTTAGTGCTGAACTGTTGTTGCTTGGATGCAGCACACACAAGGTGTGCCTGCCTTAAAGGTAGAGCAGTTACAGGACAGCTGTGCATCTTTGGTCAACAAAAGAAGGCAAGTGCAAGACTGTATCACCACAGTCTCAAGAACAGCTGCACAGCTCTCTGAAGCTTCTGCTTCCCAGGGAGAAAGCTACATGCACTGATGCCCTTCAGGGTTTACCAAGACAGCCACCTTAGTTTACATATTGTACATAAACACAGCTATAAAGCTGAATATACATTAAAAAAAGAAAATCAAGGCTTCTTTTGGTTTAGCCTATTTTTCTTCTCAAGTACTACTTTCATATTGCAGGTATGAAACATTTTAATCCCAAGCAGTTCTGAAATAACTGCTGCTCCTTACAAATTTTTAAATGTATTTTGTTTATAGGCAGATGTTTTATTTGTCCCACTGGTAGAAAGCTGATGACATAAATAACTTTGTAGATTTTTCAATTATTACGTGTCGTTCTCACACAGTTTTCCTCCAAGCTGTTAATGTGACAAATGTAGACAAGATATACCAGTATTTTTCTAGACATATAGGAAAGAATGGCATCCTGGACTGTATCAGGAATAGTGTGGCCAGCAGGAGCAGGGAAGTCATTGTACCCCTGTACTCTGCACTGGTTAGGGCACACCTTGAGTACTGTGTCCAGTTCTGGGCCCCTCAGTTTAAGAAGGACACTGAGACACTTGAACGTGTCCAGAGAAGGGCAACAAGGCTGGTGAGAGGCCTTGAGCACAAGCCCTATGAGGAGAGGCTGAGGGAGCTGGGATTGTTTAGCCTGGAGAAGAGAAGGCTCAGGGGTGACCTCATTGCTGTCTACAACTACCTGAAGGGAGGTTGTAGCCAGGAGGGAGTTGGTCTCTTCTCCCAGGCAACCAGAACAAGAGGACACAGTGTCAAGCTGCACCAGGGGAAGTTTAGGCTTGAGGTGAGGAGAAAGTTCTTCACAGAGAGAGTCGTTCATCATTAGAATGGGCTGCCCAGGGAGGTGGTGGAGTCACCATCCCTGGACAGGTTCAAGAGGGTATTGGACAGGGCACTTGGTGCCATGGTTTAGTTGTCATGAAGTTTTGGGTGACAGGTTGGACTTGATGATCTTTGAGGTCTCTTCCAACCTTGGTGATACTGTGATATCTATCGTAGTGTTGGATGATAGGTTGGCCTCAATCTCAAAGGTCTTTTCCAACCTGGTTAATTCTAATTCTAATTCTACTGTGTGTGAATATTGAAATATTTGCTTACAGACTGTTTTCAGCACATATGATCTCATTGGAGATTTCACAGGTAAATTGTTACACATACGCATGGGTGTAAAACCTATGACATTGCTCTAGATTATCAAAAAGAACAATGTATGTTAATATGAGGCTCTGGCCAGCCTGATGTAGTGTGGGGTGTCCCTACCCATGGCAGGGGGGTTGGAACTGGATGATCCTTGTGGTCCCTTCCAACCCTGGCTGATACTATGATACTACTTATTACATATTACTTAAGGCAGCTATTAGCCTGTGGTAGCTCAGACAACGCAGTACAGAAGTTTCACCTGCAGCAGTGCTGCCCACAGCATGGAAATAATCAGAGTTGAGACCCAAGAAGAGCTGTTTTAAGTAACCAACACACACAAATTTAATATTAATACTGTGGAGTTTTTAGAGATCACAAAAGATCACTAGGGAGTTTATTCTTGCTAAGAAATAAAATCATTAATCTTAAGACTGTCTGCTCCACTGTAAATGAAAATATTTCCCAACTCTTTTCCCTAAGCACACTCCCAAATCATCACTACTACCTAAAGTCCATCTCATCATGTAGATCAGCTGATGGGCTTAGTGGGGTAGCACAGAGAATTGGAGAGGGGTTGAAGGAATGTGTGGTGGGTTGAAGTTTCCCCCCAGCATTAACTTTGTCAGACCAACTCAGTTAGAAGCAAATGAAGCTGTACTTGCAAGCAAGAACTACACTCTACAATGGAATGCAATGAGGATGTACAAAATCTATAGTATTTACAACACTACACAGATATTTACAATTAGCAAACAATGCGAAAAATCCCCCTGGTCAGAGACCAGGAAAGCCGTTCCTCTGCCCCCTGCCATGTCCCAAGAGAGAAAAGGAGCAGAGAGAAAGCACTGGTTAGACTTAACTGAACAACTCAGCCAAGACCAGCCAACAAGCATGTTAATCTCTCCTGAGCAAAGCAAAGCAGCAGAGATCAGGAACGGAGAATAATTGTTATGGTACAGCCAGTCTTATTCTGGATATTTATCCAATGAATTTGTTTAGAATAATATTTTGTTTTCCTTTTTACACCCAATGGTGATTTTTTATTCTTTAACTTTTCTGCTCAAAATCTGTAACTAAATTGTAAAGGCAGAGCCTAAAACCACCACACAATGTCAAAGAAATAATGCATCCCATAAAGTCTCAAAAATCAGACCAACAGATTAATTTTTGAACTGCTATGAAACCAAATTACCTGACCTGACAGGGTCAGGACAGGCATCATCATCTGTTCCTTCCTTCTAGTATCATACCTACCAGATCAAGTGTCAGCTGCACCAGTCTGCAGACCCTGCTTACAATTGGGTTACATCAACCATAGTTGGCCACAAAATCAAACAAAACCCCCACCAAAACCAACCAACTAACCCCAAACAACAGCCCAAACAAAAATTTAATAATTAAAAAAACCACAAAACCACCCAAACAAAACCCAACCAAAACAAACCAAAAAAACTAAACAAGAAATAAACCAAAGATCAACACCCAAACAGAACACCACCAAAATCCAGAAAAAAAAACCCAAACAAAAATTAAATTATTTAATGAATCTAGAATTGAAATGTTAGTCAAGGACTTCAAAGTTTTTAAAGTCTGTCATAAGACAAGTTCTTCTATCAAAAGAATAACTGTAATTAACAAGATTCAAACCTGAAATGATCACCACATCAATTAATAAATATTGAAAATATGACTGATAATAATGTACCTCTGGTAAAGCCAATTAAATTATAGAGCCTGGTTAAATTTGCATGTGAAGCAACAGTGAAACAGAAGGTACAGGTAAAACATTTAAACTACAATTTGGACTAATGAAAGATAATAAATCATTGCTTTGATATACAGAATTAGGGAAAAAGAAACCCTTCTCTGCATTAGTATGGGGTGCTTGGTGCCATGGGTTAGCTGTTTGGGTGGGTTGGATTGGTTGATGGGTTGGACACGATGATCTTGAAGGTCTCTTCCAACCTGGTTTGTTTATTATAATAAAGTGTCTTTAATTTTGTACATGATGATGTCACCTGTTAATGTAGTAAACTGTCATTAAGCATGCTTAATTAAAAGGTGTAATAACTACTAGCAGTAAAAGAACAGACTAGATGAGCAGATGGATCTACATCTATTTTACCTAATTTATTGATATTTCAACAAGATTAAGGTAAATATAAACAAGAGTATAAGAGGGGTAAAAAAAAGCCCCAAACCACCAGCCAACCAGTATTCTATTTCATTAAGAAGCCCTATAATAAAAATGTGAAAACACACCAATGACCTATTTTCTCTCCTTACTACACCTGTCTTCTCCCAAGATATTTTGTTTCTGTTATGCAGCCTACTTGAATCTTCATGTAACGACATAATCACATTACTGAGAAATGCAATATACCTGGAATTACAATTATGAAATAAGACACAGTGCCTTAGTACAGTTTAATCAAAAGGAAAGAAATCATCAGCCTAAAATATAATTTAAATCTCTTAAATGCTGATTTTCTTTTATGCTCATTTTCTGAGACTCCTCTGTAAGAGGTAACAGCTAAGATGATATGTCCCTATCTAAAGAATCCACATAAGACAGTGATTCTTCTGAGTCCTTCATATCACCTTCCCCAAAGACACTCTTCCCAATCAGAAAACAACCATAGGTATAGAATTCCATGTTACTTTTACTATTTGAAACAAGGTTCAGAAAGCTTTAGTATGATTTGGCCAGTAGCTGGATTCATATACTGCAAGTTTTTGTAGCTGGTATATTTGAACTACAACATAACAAGTACTGCAGCCTTGGAGCAAGTTAGTGGTTTGATGTGTGAAATATGTATGTCTATGATGAGTGTCCTGCTGGGATTTATTCCCTACATAATTTTCAGACAAGTCAAAATGAAGCCTGTGGGTCCACTCTGTACACTGTGTCAAAACATTCATGCATACAGTTTCTCAGTTACTTACACATCTTTTAACACAGCGCAGGCTTAGCTCTGTGTGGTCCCCTCTAGACTAGATTCAGTTATTCTCCTATGCCACATCCCAAAGTAATACTTACCAAACAGTATTTCCACACATCATGGGAAACACAAGACAAAGCAGCGCTTAGCATGTGCAAGGTGATGTAGTCTTAGAGCACTGCTTCAAAATACATGTTGGCTTCAAAACACAGGCTGTACTCCATCCCCTTTCAGTGAAAATACTATGCAACACTGAACTCAGATTCTCACTTACTCATTCTACAGAAAAATACCAGTGTTTTGATAGCTTCACTGAAATACAGCCACAAGAAAATCAACAGTGATTGATAAATGCTGTTGAACATATTTAAATGCTAGCACTTAATCACTTCAAGATTACAGTTGCCACCTAGGAATTTCTAGTAATCTTTTGCCTTCATTTTTCTAATCTCTGCAGGCTTGTTGCATCCTCTTTAAGTTCTTCCTTTGTCCAGAATATGCTTTGGCCTAGGTTGTTCTTCAAGCCACAACCTTCCCTAAGCACCTGCGTGGACATGCAGTCAAGGAGATAAGAAAGGAAACCTAGTGCCCATATCCTCCTTCTAGTCCTGTCTATAACTCCAAGACCATCATATCTCACCTGACAACCATGACAAGTATTTTAGCTTTTTTTTTTTTTTTTTTTTTTCCCCATCCCTGATCTGTTTATCTGTGCTCAACTACTGCTGCTTGTAACTCTTCTTCAGTAGCCTCCAATTTTTCCACCCACATACTCTGGTGACAGTTCATCTCTGAACAAGTTCTACTGTGAGCTCAAATTCAATCTCAGTAAAAATAAAAAAAAATAATCTCAATCTCTTCAGTTTGTTGCAATGGATGCTTATGTTACAAATGTCTCTCTAGCCTCATAACATTTCTCTTCCTTTTCCACGATTTATTCACAAAAGCCATGATGAAGCCCCACCTATAAAAGACTCATTTCACATATTGACAGTGTATAGCCCCATAACTGCTTGAATACAGGAAAAGCAAGGAAAAAACACAGGCCAGAACAATGTCATTGCAAAAGGGAGGCAGGAGTTATGCAGGAGGACAAACAGAAGGCCAATCCCTAGCAGCACTGAGATGGACTGCATAAAGATGAGCAATACATGGTGTCATACAATCCAAAATTAGAGGGATGCCAAAGAGGAGGCAAATAACCCTTCATTGGACACCTGAAAGATGCTTTACTAGGCAAGATGTTCTAACTGCACTTCTGGACTAGCCAACACTTGCTCCTGCAGATTTTCTTTCTTCTGATGCCAATTATTTTGTAACTTCTAGTTTAGGAATTCCAACTACAGATGTTAAATATTAAACATCCTTAAACACATGCCTTTGGTCTTCAAGCACATCCTATGTGCTACCAGAATCTGAAATGTTTCATTCTAGCACCCACAGTGAATTTCAGGTCATGTGATTAGTTAAATTAGCTTAAAAGAACAAAGCCAACAACAGAACAGTGAGTTTAGAGAGTAAAAAGAAAATGAAGATGACTACAACACAAGAGGCCATGTACTTTGCCCTATTTGCCTACCATTTCCCTCTACTTGAAAACAACACATAATTTCTTCTATTGGCACTACTACCTAACGGTATTCTATCATGACTTTACTCTCACATCACAGCTATCATGAATCCTCTGCTCATCTAAACATCATTCAAAACCACCAAAATCTTCCAATATAAACCAAACTAAATACACTTATTTCTCAGTCACTACTTATATTGTGACTTCCACTATCATTCTTCTCAGCAATGTTTTGAAGAAAACTGATTTATTTCTATTTTCCTTCTAGCTTTCAGTATTACTGTATATGTAGACCATGCCTCTTCTGATAGGAAATAATCTAACCTGTTACCTTTTATTTCTAGAGAAATTCACACATTCTGAGAGTCAAGTGGCAACAAAGCTGTTACTTATGGAACTGTGAGTAGACAGAACAGCCAGACAAAATTAAAATTGTACACTGATTTCAGTGCTGAAATTCAGTGCCCATAGTGTAGTCTGTTTAATAATATACAGCTAAACAACAAACACTTGGGTTCAATGTAGAACAATTCAGAAAAAATGTGATTAACAATTTCTTATGAATCAATTAACTTCAATTTCCTGAAATTAATCTGTTCAGAATCACTTCAGGTTCACCAGTTGATGTGAGCTGCCTACAAATGAAGCACACGTTTCAAACACACGCCTGTCATCTAAAGAAGCAGACAGAAGTGGAGGACATTGGTGAGATAAAAATCCAGGATTCTTATCAGTATTGTGTCCACAGAAACAGTAAAACCTTAAATAAAGTCCTGTATGCAAACTGGACCTTTTTGCATACAAGAAGGTAAAAACCTGCCAAATGACCTATTTCACTAGATACATAAACAGCTTTTACTCCCTGTGATGCAGAAAGCTGCAGAGCTACAGGCTGATACCCAGAATATGAAGAGACATAAGAGAGCTGTGTAAAACAGGCTCAGGCTGGAGTGATAGGCCAAGGTCATCCATATGAAGTTTAACAAATCCAGTGCTGGGTCCTGCACTTGGGCCACAACAAGCCCATGTAATGCTGCAGGTTTGGGGCAGAGTGGCTAGGAAGCTGCCCTGCAGAAAAGCACATCAGGGTGCTGGTTGACAGACATCTGACTATGAGACAGCTGTGCGTTCAGGTGGGCAAGACAGCAAACAGCATCCTGGCCTCTATCAAGAACAGTGTAGCCAGCAGGAGTAGGGAAGTGATTGTGCCCCTGTACTTGGCACTGGTGAGGCTGCACCTCAAATACTGTGTTTGGACACCTCACAACAAGACAAACAGAGATGTGCTGGATCACGCCCAGAGATGGCCAACAAAGCTTGTGAAGGGTCTAGAGAACAAGTCTTAAAAGAAGCAGCTGAGGGAACTTGGGTTATTCAATCTGGAGAAGAGTGAGTGGAACCTCATTGCTCTCTACAACTACCTGGAAGAAGGTTGTAGTGAGGCAGGGGTCAGTCTCAATTCCCTAGCATCAGCTGACAGGATGAGAAGAATAGCTTCAGATTGTGCTAGGGGAGGATTAGATGGGATATTAGGAAATGTTTGTTTACTGAGAGTGGTTAGGCATTGGAATACATTGCTCAGGGAGGTGGTAGGGTCATCATCCCTGGAAGTGTCCAAGAAACATGTGGACATGGCACTTCAGGACATGCTTTAACGGCCATGATGGTCTTAGGTTGATGTCTGGACTCCATGAGCTTAAAGGTCTTTTCCAACTGAAACAATTCTATGAAGACTCAGTCCAGATCAGTCCCCAAAAAATATTTGCAGAGAAGTCTCTTGCATTACAATTCCAAAATGCTGAGCTGTCCATGATGTTACCAGAAAGTAACATAATGCCAGCAGGCATTCCTGAGATCTGTGGAAAGTAAGTAAACTGGGAGAATTTTAGACAAGTAAGTATCTACATATCTTTCCTCACTTAGAGGAAAGTTAAAACCCTGACTATTATTGAAGATCAAAGACTCAGACAAAAGTGCAGCATAGCAGTCAAGATGATGCTGACTGAGATCCAGGTTTCCCCTGATGTCTCAGTGATTTACTTTGTTCATCTTTAAGACTCATGAATACACCTTGCTGAACAAAGAAAGCAGCAAAGATGGCGAGTACCCATGCTTCTGTACTACATGCTTCTTACCCTAATAATGCTAATAATGCCAGCTAGAAAGGCAGTTAACACTAATTTTCCAGCTTCTCTTAGTTTCCTTCCCTTTCAGTAGAGATGAGTTGATGCTTTATGAAGGGTTTAACCCTAATGGGTACCAGATAGCCAACAACTGTAAGCAGGTTTACGTTCCTGTAGCTGACCAGCAGTTGCAAAAACTCTGACATTCCTTGCCCATATCTGGTGTGCTGTGAGTTTCTAAGCGACATCTGATCACTAAGGTGCTCTTCTTAGCCTTTCTGGAAAGAGAGTTGTATCTGTGTTTTCACATCCAGGCTCTCTACCCACTTGTGCCATATGTTCCATTTAAAGTTCCAGGATAGCAAGTATAGAGATACTTTTCACTTTTATATCTAATGACAATTAAATGCTTTGTGTTGAGACAAATTTTCAGTTTCCCAGTTCCAGCATTCCACAGATGGGACTTTCAGTTAAAGAAAAGGGAGTTAAAGAAAGATTTGCCTCTGTACTTGAGCGTTAATATTGCATTTTCTTTCCTTAGTATCCAAGAGAGAGATTGGCTGCACCAGGGGAAGTTTAGGCTGGAGGTGAGGAGAAAGTTCTTCACAGAGAGTTGTTAGCCAATGGAATGTGTTGCCCAGGGAGGTAGTGGAGTCATCCCTGGAGGTGTTCAAGAGAGGACTGGACGTGGCACTTGGTGCCATGGTTTAGTTGTCATGAGGTGTTGGGTGACAGGTTGGACTTGATAATCTTTGAGGTCTCTTCCAACCTTATTGATTCCATGATTCTACCCAGCACTGTATTTATGGGAGCACAATCAGTATATTGAGGGAAGTGATGATGTCCCTTTACCTGACACTCACTAGACTACTCCTGCAATACTGCATCCAGTTTCACGCACACACCCATACAAGGAAGGTATCAATAAACTGCCTGTGTTTGGACAGTCATGGGGCAGGAGCATGTGCTCTGTGAAAAGAGGTTCAGAAAACTTGGCCTGTTCAGGCTGAGAAGAGATGGCTTTGTGGTGACCTCCCAGCAGTCTTCCCATACCTGTGAGGAGCTTATCTAGAAAACACAGTTAAGCTCTTCAAAGTGGTGCATGTGGGAGTTGGAGCTACAAATCAAAGTATGAATGGCCCAGATTTGATTCAAGGAAAAGAGTTTTCATTATGTAGATGAGCTGTCCAGAAGGGTTATGTAGCCTCTATCCCTATAGGTTTTCAAGGCATATAAGATAAAGTCCTGAACAGCCTCATCTGCCCACAGAGGTGCCCCTGCTCTGAATAAGGTTTAACTAAAGACTCCCAAGGTCCTGTGCAACCTAAATTATGATAGAAGTTGTGTGACTATCAGGCTAGACAAGGTAAGCAGAGTAAAAGAAGATAAAGAAAAAACAGACTTGTAATTACTCTGGTATTATTTGATAGCAATAGTTACAATGGCACTGGAAAAAGGCAAGCCTTTAAGGAAAGGCTGAGAAAGTGATTCTGCATGGCCAAGAACTTCTGTCTTAATATCAGCAATACAATAGTAACTCCGGCTGCTAGTAAAGGACATGAGCAATTACAGCACGCTCAAACCACTGTAGAGAAAGGTAGTTATGTACAAAGGAAAAGAGGTGTCTTGTAAGACACAAATCAGGAGTGCCAGTGATATTCAGTATGTTTCTCAAGATGTTAAGAGCAAATAGCTAACACAGTTAAAGAAATCAAAATGACCCAAAATCTTAATGTACAGGACATTCTTGAAAGCCAGTGCAATGCTAAATAGAATGATCTATTATCCTGACAGTCTGTTTGTCTTTAGTGTTAATTGGCATTTACAAGTGAAAATAGGAGAACTCTTATCGCACATGATCCCCAAAATGTATTTAAACTTTGGGAATAAAAAAGATCAGAAAATTCTAAATAGTTACAGATGCTGATTTAAGAACAAACACCTACTATTGCTTGAGCAGCTGCTGTTTGTTTTTTTTTTTTTTTTAATAAAAAAAGGTATTAGAGGCACTCTTTAGAGAGACAGAATGAAAAAGGTACTACATTTGCAAGCTCGATGACATTACTATATCCCTATATTTCCCTTGTCTCTTATTAAATGATCTATGAATGATGCCATTAAATATTCTGAAAGATGGGAAAAAGAATGAGTTCATATAGAAAATGCATCTTATCATTGCATGTCTACTCTGCTTAAGCAATTCACATTGCTTAAAGTGTCATGCAAATTTCACATTCAATTCTACTTAAGAAAGCTATGAAAATTATTTGATCAGCTTCAAAGCACATATGCTTTTAGAGCATGAGAGACATACACTAAGTCTTGATCAGGAAGAGAAAAACAGAACAAGTACATTGCTCAAAAAAAAGGAGATGATAAAAACTCCAGTGAAATAAAGTGTATTTTTTTTCCTTTGGACAGTAACTATTAATGTTGCTTATGATTACAGAGTAAAATAATTTGGCCAATTCATGAGAGATTAAAAGTGTACCAGAGCCAGCAGAAGGCAGATGCCACAACATACTCCTGAAATGTATTATTTCCTTACTTCACAACACTTTCATGACTGCACCTTTGCATCTGCACCCACACTCCCAAATTAAAAAGGTAGATCAGGTAGTCATATAACCTTACTTTCCAAAAATTCCCAAAGAAGAGCAAACACAACCACAAGAACAACAGCAGCAGAAAAAGCAAAAATCTTGGTTACATTAGCAGTCAGATGAAAGTAACTTTCAGTTGGAAATTTCTTTTGAGTCATGAAAATGTATACACCAGGAGTCAGAGAGCTGTTGCTCAGAAGGCAACTTTGAAGGTCACCTAGCCCAGCCTCCCCCTTAGAGCAGGGCTAATGCCAGCTAGACAGTTTTTTCAAGCCAAGAAACTGTGCTCAAGTGTAACAGTGGGTGGGAGAAGCAGCAGGATGCCTGCCGCAAAACCAGGCCTAGTTTGTACTCCGTACGCTCTGGAGGCACCTAGCTTTCCATGTCAAACACCAGCTAAGGAAAAGCATGAACTGACATGGTGATCCTTTCTACAGAATAAAAGGCAGGTGTTGCCCTAAGTGAAACGTTCAAAGCAGTAACTCTGCCCTGAAGTGATACGAGAAAACGATCAGGAAAAAAACCAAAACACAAGCCTGATCACACAAAGAAAGAAGTCACCAAATTTGTAAGGAATAGATGACATGGCAGACTTTTACATGACCCATTCCTTTCTATGACTGAGAGAAGCTTTGTTCAGTGTTTTAGTGGTATCGAAACAAATTCATTAACACCTCATAGAAATATGCTTGCAAAGCTGACGCAGAACACCACAGTAATTTAGAAAGTGGGAACTGAACAGGCTACAAGAACCCAGCAACATGAAGTACAAGATGTATTAAGAGGTTAATACTTGTCAGAATAGGGTGCAGATTTTAAAACATAGCCAGGTATGGGAAATATTTTTTTTTTAATATCTGACACCCTTCACAATTCAGGTTTCAAGACAGCAGCAGAGGTGCCCGTCTAACTTTTATTTACTGACTGCAGCAGAATGCTATAGTACACTGGGATAAAAAAGACATGTTAGTTTTCATATGACTTTGATGGAGGAAGGATAGGAGGGCTAGATGAGGACACTTGACAGACACAGCCTAGGTTTTTAAGGCTTTTCTCAGGGGGGAGAAAAAAAATGCCTGTACTTCAGACATGCAAACTTTAAATCCTCTTTGAACACCCTATGTCATACAATAAACAATTTTAATTGTCAAGAAATTGTTTTCCCTGGTTGACTACCTGCTTAAATCTAGAGAATATATAAAACAAGCTGACTCTTAACAGAGCTCTACATGAAAGAACTTGGTCTTGGAAATATTATAGTGGTTCTGTATGTTAAGCTCTATGTAAGTTGTTACCTTAGTGTCTTGAAAGCATGTCAGGAATTACAGAAGTAGCAAATTAAAAAGCCCTGAAGCAAAAAATGAGGAACTTAACTGTTTAGAGTTGATACATATACAACTACATGAACCTCAACTCCAAAGCAAATTTACCTAGCTCTAGAACAGAAAGTACAGATAACGAAAATATAATTAATAAAGTTACTAAAACACTCCAATTCCGTTCAAGCAATAAGAGAAATGCTCTTAAGTGCTATCTTGTAAGGATATAGGTATCAACTGTCACAGCTTCTTTTACTCTATACCGTTTTTCCCCGTTCACCGTCTAGTTATTTGATCTTCAAATCCACGTCACTAATCTCTACAAAGTAAAGGTACGTTACTAAAATGAGCATTTGGATCACAGCAAATGCTTTTGTTTGGAGGACGCTCTAAGCACCTAAATACCAGAAGAAAAGAAGGTGCTTGCCACCTTGACCCATCAGCAGCGTTTCGATCTCAGCTGCAGAACACTCTCCCTGTGCGAGGGGGCGTTACCGGCGCATAAGGCTTCCAGCAGCCCCTAGCACTCCGAGGCACACTGCTGCGACCTGTCAAGGCTTGGGGCAAGCAGGTCACCGCGGGGGCAACGGCAGCGCGGCGCCCAGCAAGGGAGCTCTCACACCAACGGCCGGCGGCAGAGGGCTCCGTGCCGCTCACAGCTGCCGCGAGCCTACCGGCACTGCTGCCCGCCGGCTCCGCAGACTACACGGCCACCTCCGCTGCCCTCAGCCCGGCGGCCGTAGGCTGGGGAGTATCGGCCTGCGCTGCGGGGTGCTCTCTACCGGTGCCGGCAGTTCCATTCCTCCCGCCGGAGGGCCGGTAGAGCCCGTCTCTTTTTCCAAAAGGCCCCAACTGAACAGGCGCCCTGTCAAACTCCGCACCCCGTCGCCTCCCCTTGGCCAGCCGAGCGCTAGCAGCAGCCAGGCGACGAGGCAGCACCAGGGGAAAGGCGAGGCCCGAGGTCTGCCGCGGGGACCCGCCCCTCGCTGCCAGCGGCCCATTGGCCGCGAGGACGCCCCACGGCCGCGCCGCCGTCACCTCGAGCGGGAAATGTAGGGCGGGCGCGCGGAAGGGCATCGGCCGCTCGAACCGCACGGGATTGCCGCGTCACGTGGTGCAGGAGGGGCGGGCCGGGGCGCCCCGCGGTGCGCTATTCTTCCTCGTCTCGCGGCACTCACTCGCCAGTGCTGCCGGTGCCTCCGCGAGGTCGCTCCCGCCTGCAGCCGCCGCCTTCTGTGCCCGTCCTGGGGCGCCTCTCTGGGGAGTAGGCGGCGGGGCGGAGCGGCGGGGCGGGGCTGGCGGCAGGGCGGCCGGGGGCGGGGCTTCCACAAGCGGCCAGGGCAGCTCGGAACGTCCGTGACGGTGTGGGGGGGTGAAGTGCGGTTTGCTCTCTGGGCAACGCCTGCGAGCGAGCCGTAGAGTGCCTGACGGACGGTGGAAGGCCGGGCAGAGCTGCCAGCCGTGCTCGGAGGCGGGGGAGCCGAGCAGCCCGCGTCAGCTAAGAAAGTAATAGCAAAGTGCAGCGCCCTGCACGCCCCGGGGAGTGTCGCCCCCCCCCCCCCCCCCCCCCAGCTACAAATCCAAACCAAAACACCATGGCAGCGCCGAAAAACTGGAACAGAGAGCCACCGAGCACCACAGAGCCCCGTTGCCGAGACTGGCTACAGAAGCGACTTCGGCAGTAGACAGAGGTCGATTTTGAGCCTTCAAAGCAAAAGTTTTAAGACTTGGAGACTGACAAATGGGATGTTTTGTCTCCATCAGGCCAGTTCCCAGCCAAGGGCCCCTCACACTGGTTCTGTAGGCGTCGGTCTGCTCTTTAGCAAAGCATCTTGAGACTTGCACACAGAACAAGGACAGAAGGGAGGAGTAGGACACCCTCATGATCTATTTGAGCTGTTCAGTACTTGTTTAACGGGAGCATACAAGCCCCATGCTGTAGCCTGGTTATTGGGACAGCAAGTACTGTGCCGGTTTTGGTTCCATCTAGGTTGGGAAGTCAAGTCACATGTAAGTCACATATTAGACTTAGAATCCCTTTCTTATAGAATTAGCATTCAGTAATTCTATTCCAGCTCTAAAGTAGAGTACGGTTGCTCAGATTTTGAGGAAGTATCACCTGCTATTACTTCTACACTTTGATGTTTTAGAGATTGAATTAATTAGGTATTCCATTACTTTCCTCAAGTGGTGCGTTGTTTTGGGTTTTTGTTAAGGCACATTTATTCAACCTTTATAGGGTTGTCTACAGAATCAAGATTTTGGACTATTAATTGGAAGTAGAGAATGTCTTTCTGTTTTTCAAAGTAGCAGGCTATCATGCCCTCTAGATTTTATTCCCAGCTTATAGCAGAACCCTGAGTCAAAAACACTACAAACCTAAACCATTATCACCAGATGATGTGGTGCAGCTGCCATGCTGGAGGGAAGGGATGCCATTCAGTGGGACCTTGACAGGCTGGAGAGGTGGGCCCAAGCCAATCTCATGACTTCCAACAAGACCAATTTGTCCTGAAGAGACAAAAGACTCAAAAATGCTCTGAACCAGACAATGAAGCAGGAGCCAGGAGGTCTATTTTTTCAGGTGATTGCCCATGTTTGCCCAGGCTTGTCTGAACATGCCCTGGGGTCCAAGTGGGCCAGGTGTGTGTGCCTTTGGCCATGTTTGGAGAAAACTTATTCTATAGGTTAAAGTATCAGGTTTCTATCTCTTAATCTTTGTCATTGTCTCGGAAGATCTATAAATACTACCTCAAAGAGTGAGTGCCTTGCCTTGTCCAAATCTGGGGCAAGCCAAAAGCATTAACCCTGCAAGCCCTAGAAGCCATGCCTTGCTTGCCTTGCAATTTGGAATCCAAGCTGTGCCTCAGTTTACCCAGAAAGACTGCAAGTACCCCTCGCAGTAATGCATTGTAAAATGCAGGAGCAGACAGATGCATCTAGGCGAAGAGAGACGTCTCTTGCTGGGCCAAGAGACAAACCCTGGAGGAGCCAAGACCCCTGGGACAATTTTGTTTTATTGGAAAAAGCAACAAAAACTGCTGCAAAAATTGCAGCTGGAAGAATCCTTCTAGAACAGGCAAAGCTACAAAGCCAACAAGCCCTAAAAGCCTCAGCAGCAACCACTTTTCTACAAAGCATTCAGCTATGAAGCCTTTGGAAATAAACCCTGTATGTGCCTCAGCAACAAGCTGCAGAAGCCACCAGACAGTGAAACTGTATTCCTGAACCTTTTACATGTTAGACACCATTTTGGTTTTGTTTAAATCCCCACGTGTGCCATGTGGTACCATGACCTGCGCATTACAAACATTGCAACTGAATGTACTGGACTTAAGTGATTTGCAGTGAGTAATCTTGGACAGCAGCACTCTGAGCTGGGTTAGGAACTGGCTGGATGGCCAAACCCAGAGAGTGGTGGTGAATGGTGTCACATCCAGCTGGCGGCCAGTCAGTAGTGGAGTCCCCCAGGGATCAGTGCTGGGCCCCATCCTCTTTAACATCTTTATTGATGATCTGGATGAGGGCATTGAGTCCATCATCAGTAAATTTGCTGATGGCACCAAGCTGGGGACAGGAGTTGATCTGCTAGAGGGTAGAGAGGCTTTGCAGAGAGACCTCGACAGGCTGGACAGATGGGCAGAATCCAACGGCATGAGATTTAACACATCCAAGTGCCGGGTTCTGCACATTGGCCACAACAACCCCATGCAGTGCTACAGGCTGGGGTCAGTGGCTGAAGAGCAGCCAGGCAGAGAGGGACCTGGGGGTGCTGGTTGATGGTAGGCTGAACATGAGCCTGCAGTGTGCCCAGGTGGCCAGGAGGGCCAATGGCATCCTGGCCTGCATCAGGAACAGTGTGGCCAGCAGGAGCAGGGAGGTCATTCTGCCCCTGTACACTGCACTGGTTAGGCCACACCTCGAGTACTGTGTCCAGTTCTGGGCCCCTCAGTTTAGGAAGGACGTTGACTTGCTGGAACGAGTCCAGAAAAGGGCAACGAAGTTAGTGAGGGGCTTGGAACACAAGCCCTATGAGGAGAGCCTGAGGGAGCTGGGGCTGCTTAGCCTGGAGAGGAGGAGACTCAGGGGTGACCTTACTGCTCTCTACAACTACCTGAAGGGGGGGCTGTAAACAGGCAGAGGTTGGTCTCTTCTCCCAGGCAGCCAGCACCAGAACAAGAGGACACAGTCTCAGGCTGCGCCAGGGGAGGTTCAGGCTGGAGGTCAGGAGGAAGTTTTACACAGAGAGAGTGATTGCGCTATGGAATGGACTGCCCGGGGAGGTGGTGGAGTCGCCGTCACTGGAGGTGTTCAGGAGGAGACTTGACAGGGTGCTTGGTGCCATGGGTTAGTTGATTGGGTGGTGTTGGGTGATAGGTTGGGCGCGATGATCTTGAAGGTCTCTTCCAACCTGGTTTATTCTATTCTATTCTATCTACGAAATCTGATTTTTATAAGCATCTGTTGAAAGGTATGTTGCCCTAGAGAATTCTAGAGTCCCCCCTTGGGGGCAAAGCTGGCATGATGCTGATGTTCTTTTTTCTTTACAGTTTAAAGTGATGGTGGTTGTTTCTGGTTTTTTGCTAATATTGTACAAATTGTTACATGTTCCTGCTGGTGAGGTATCTCTTCTACAACTGAGTATTTTGAACCAGTAAATATATTTTATTAGTATATTCCATGGGAATTTGTTTATTACTAAAATTATTGATATTTTAAATTGTTCCACTTATTAAATATTAACAAATCCATAAATTCATAACACAAGTGCAAAGTCTTACATCTGGATTGGGGCAGTCCCAAGGATCAGTATAGGCTGGTCAGTGACTGGCTTGAGATCAGCCCTGAAGAAAAGGACTTAGGGGTGCTGGTGGATGAGAAGCTCAACATGAACCACCAGTGTGCACTTGAAGCCCATAAAGCCAATCACATCCTGGGCTGCATCAGAAGTGAGGCCAGCAGGTTGAGGGAGATGATTCTCCCCCTCTATTCCACTCCAGTGGAGACACCATCTGGAGTACTGAGTCCACTTCTGGAGCCCCTATTACAAGAAGGCTCTGAACATGCTGGAATGTGTCCAGAGAAGGGCCACAAGGATGATCAGAGGGTGTAAAATAGATTAAGAGAGTTGGGGCTGGAGCCTGGAGAAGGCTCTGAAGAGAACTTATTGTGGCCTTCCAGTATCTTAAGGGGGCTACAAGAAAGCTGGTGAGGGACTTTTTATGGTGTCAGGTAATGACAGACTAGGGGGAATGGGAAAAAATAGAAATGGATACATTCAGAGTGGATGTTAGGAAGAAATTCTTCACCATGAGAGTGGTGAGACACTGGAACAGATTGCCCATGGACGTGGTAGAAGCCCCATCCCTGGAGGTTTTCAAGGCCAGGCTGGATGTGGCTCTGAGCAACCTGATGTAGTGTGAGGTGTCCCTGCCAACCCTAACAATTGTATGATTAAAATCTATACAAAAAGATAGCAAAATGCAGATTTATTACATGACTCCATTACAAATGGGTCAGCTGAAAATAAACTGTAATGTACCCTTGGCAATCTAAATGATTAACACTACACTAAAACACGCTTTAAGTCAGTGATCACAAGCTAACAATTTAATTGTCTGTAGGGATGTTTTTCTAACAAAAATAGGTACTTTTAAAAGCCCTGAACTGCTTGACGTGTATTCTCACTGACACACAATGTAACACTCATGCCACAATATTGTAGCACAGCTCTCCAATACGCAGGTAGTCAGTCCTCCAGTGCTCCACAGTGCATGCAACTACACAGATCCTCTTCTTTAGAGTGGCTTTTCCCCTTAAAGCACAGCATCTGGGTTGCTGTATTTATAACAGTACACCTATGTACAACCACTTCACATCATAGTAGAGCCCAGCACACAGTCTGAAGTACCCACTACTAGTGGTACCTGCTGCTTGTGGTAATACATGGCAGATGTTTGGCTCCCTCAGCATTTATGTCAACAGAAATTCAGATACTTGACCTCACTTCTGTTTCTAGCAAACTGTAGCCTGTTCCAATTAAACATGCCTTCATAAACACACATTTGATAGAGACACATCAAGAGCAGTGGAAGGAAGCACATTCAGTGAAAAGGCAAACCAAGAATCACATGGGAATCTACATGTAACAATAGGTATGCAAATGCACCTATGCTCCTGTGAAATGTGGAACACAAGCAGGAATGAGCAAATAAATATGATGGTATTTAACCTAACACCCCCATGCCATATAGTAACAGGCTATGCTATCCCATTTAACACTCTAACAGCTATAGCTTGACATAGAAACTTCAATTTCAGAAAAAAAATTCTCACCTTTGCAATTTTACAGTTGCTTTTCAAGTGAAGAACACTAAATGTCAATTCAGTAAGACGTTGTTACCTTCTTTTCCTGTGATCACAGACAAGCTAACCATGGATTGAACTGGACCTGAGTGTTCTGTTTCTATAGGCAGGGATTTGACATTCAAATGCCTTATCAGTCATTTAAATTTAACTGTCTGGAGAAACCAAAGATCTCTTAATGTGTTTCATCCTATTCCCTCATCCAGCCACTATAACTCCAACTCCAACTCTCAAGGCAAGTACCTGTCAATCTGCTTCAATGCCAATCTTTTAATATTCTTGGTGCGGATAATATGAGGGAATGATAGAGGTGTATGGGCCCAGATTGCTTCAACTGAGAGCAGCAGTGAGATCTTCTGCATATATGAGTGTATCATCTTAGTTACCCTTTGAAGTTACTTGTCTCAAGTACGTGATGTCTGAGATCCTAAAGATGTTTTCTTTAGGTGAACCATGTTTCAGATTACCTGTTTGGGTTTGTTTTGGTTTTTTCCCCTGCCAGCGACTACACAAAAAAACTAGGATAATAGCTGAATAGCTCAGATGCAGGTATCACAAATATGAAGAAAACAATTCCCACTGAATAAGCCCAGTATTTTGAAACAAAGCATTCAAAAGTTTGAAGACCTTAATTTCTGAGTGCTCATACACATAACCCACATCTCTAAAGTTTAAATCCTACGTATTAAATGCCAGGAAAATTCATGTACATTGATCTAAACGAGAGAGAACATACAATCAGAGAATTCCCTTGCAAGTTTTTGGTGAAAAGAGTGTAATCCATAGCAATCACTGTGAGTATTTTTCTGACTCCATTCTGTGAATTGAATCATTCTGTATTTCTCTCTTCAGAACTGTATTTAAAGAAGCAATCCTTGAGAGAAATAAAAAAATTATCCAGGTTTCCTAATTCCACTAGAGAATCAAGCAGGCCAGCTGATAAGCAGGGAACTTTAATCTTCTGTAATTAGCAATGGTAGAAAGGTAATGTGGGGGAAAAAAAAAATAATCCAGCACACTGGAAAGATAAATTTACGTTTGTAACAACAGTTATGTGCCAAGCCACTTCTTGTTCACCTTTCTGTCTTTCAGGTTGTATGTTCTGTACTATTTCTGTAGTCAGTTATGAAGTATGAAAAAACAAGCAAAGGGTTAACACAACCATGGGTTAACACAACCATTTAAAGAAAATTCACAGTATTATTTGCACTCAAAATATTTCTGAAAATAAAGTAAAAAAATATTTAGCATTCTTGAAAGTCTTAAGGAAATTTTATTAATAAAAGCAATCTTGTTTGTTACTTCTTTTGAACCCAATTCTGCCTCAACATTACACTTGGATATAATCATACAAGAAGTCCTGTAGTACTCAAAAGGAAATAAACCCTCAAAAAAATATATACAGGCAGTCAAAAAATAAATAAAAAAGAAATTATGTTGTCTGTATTGAAGAGTAAACACCATTTTCAAATACCAACAAAGCATCCATTCTGATGGCATGTCTCTTCCATCTAAGATGCTTCAGTAGGAGGACAAACTGACTTCCACAGAGGAATTCCGGTAATTTTGGTTTAAAATGATCTAGAAAGAATTCATCTCGATATACAATATTGATCTCATGGATTTCTGTAAAGCTAATATTATAATATAACTGGCAACAGGGGAAACTATATATGTGAACTTCATGATGAGAATAATAATTTAAACTCAATGTGTTATATTCCAAATATACAGAAAAGATCTTATTATATTAAACACATTTATCTGTTGCTATAGACTAGCTCATTCAGCCAGATCCCAACTCTTCAGTAACTCATGACTCAAGTAGCTAAGTGTCCTCTGTTATCTGTAGGCTATGTAAGGAAAGCCTTAGAAGTCTGCTGTTTGCACTGCAGGGCCTATCTACTTGTTTCAGCTACAGAAGCTGGCACTGACTAAACTATGCTGGTTATCAGAAGATGACTGTCCATACTGCTGCAGTGTTCTGCCGGGTAAGATACTTATCTAAGTGCACATTTACATCCTGCAAATATATTCAGAAGGCAGTTTCTGAAAAATTTGTCCAGAAACCAGAAGAAATGGAAACAACTGCATCACCTTAGTACCCTGTATAAACTAATTAGTCCTGCCTAAAGCCAGGCTCTATTTACAGAAGGGGAGCACTGCACTAACACAAATACATGTCTCCAGTACATCAATTAAAATTGGTATGGCAACATACTTTAGAATGTAGGCAAATAAATTAATTCAAAGCCAGATCTGTGGACAGCACCACACTGCCGCAGCCTTGCTGGCTAGACTGACAGTTAGTCTGGCAAGAATATTACATTAAAGTAGCTGCACTACTTGTAGTACTCAAACTAGCTTTGTCAGAGGATGCTTTGGTAGTTGTGCAGTATTGCTCTGTAGTTCCTGAAACAACTACCATTTCCAAACAAATATATAATGTAAAAGTAGTCTACTGTAGGTTCAAAACATAGTATAGATGTAGAATGGTTACATGGTGGTCCTGTGACATTCTGTCTTACGGCATATATTCCCCTAACACTTTAAGTGGTTCCACACATGGATGACTTGTGTATAGAGAGTATTACACATCATTGGATAAATTAACTGCAAATGCTGCACTATCAGTTTCTTCCTGGGGGGCATGATCAGAAAGATTTAAGGAATATGGAAAGAGATTTAAAGCTCTTCAGTTTTCACATCCAATAGCAATCTTCTAATCCTAATAACCAAAAACTCCAACAAATAAATAGACAAGTGACTACCTCATAAAGCAAGAATGCAAATATTGGCACAAGATAAACAACTCTGGATGGCCAGAGTTTAAATGCATCTTACATCCTAGCACATTTTGAAAATTAACATTGTGTCAATGCATCATCCCACATCAGCGTGATCAGTTTACTCATTAACAGCTATGCTTATTTTAACTGCCACCTCAGCAAACAAATGTGAGCCACAGGAGGCAAAGGTGAAGCTGAGTTCCTTCCAGTTAGTATGTCAACAGTCAAGGTCAGGTCATCTGCTACAGAAATACTATTCTGACTAACAATGTAGGAGATGAAAGGTGTAATGTCCTTAACCAGAAAGCACTGGAATTCCCAAGAACACAGTGATTAGCTCCAATAGATGACACTATACTGTATTTAAATCACTGGCCTACTGAGCTAAAGCAATTCTAACTTGTTGCCCAAGCTGTCTATGCGAGGTGAAGCTGCCTGCAAGGACAGAAACTTTGACTCCTTTGTTTCTTCACACTTTTTTCCTTTGCTACCTGCTAAAATCTCAGTTTACTCTAAGAGTATTTTCTCCACTCAGGCATACCTCAGCAGTACACTGGCTGACAAACATTTCTGGTGAAACTCGTGTCCTTGTGTACTGTACAAATCTGATGCTTCACAAGGTGGAGCCAGAAACAAGAACAAGGGCATAACTCACAAGGGCATAACTGACATAAGCAGACTGATGTTCTGGAGAGAATCCTTTCTTCCACTGGCTCTGCGGGATTGGCAGTAGAAAGCATTAATAGAACTGAGTGGCCAGATATTCTTCATACTTCAAAAGGACCAGGATTTAAACAGGAAATTGCACTTTTAAAAGAATCACTTTCAGAAATAAAACTGCCTTCTGATATTCATCCTGCTACTGAAAAGTCAGATGAAGATATCAGATTACAAGTGAAAGCCATGAAATTTCATCTGCATTACTTTCATATACCTATAAAAATGTTCTAAGGGTCTTTTTAAAAGCAGTTCAAGAGTAAAAATAAAATGATCCCTCAAGCTGAAATGTTAGGATCTGTAGGAGGGCATAATTGGACATTCAAGTGTGCAGTGCTGGTGGTGGTATTATTTTTGAGAAGTAATGACTGAATCCTTTACATGGAGTACCCATGTAACATTCATCGTAAACAGCATGCACGGACAACCTGAAAAGAAACATCAGGCACCGCCTTTCTTTTGCAACTGCTCCAGTTTTCTTCTTAAGAGATTGTAGTTTTCCTTGGTTCCGGGTGCCATGGGGTCAAGCTTCAGAGAGACTTCATAGTGCTTCTTTGCTAAGTCAAGATTTCCCCAGCGATGATAAAGCACAGCTGGAACATCAATGAGGAATTCCATTAGCAATATTGTTGAATAATGTGCAATCTTGCCAATCACTTGGAAAACAACATTAAAGCATTTGTTTCCAGTGAGGGTCTCTCACTAGCTGGTGGCACAGTAGCTGCTTGTTCTGTTGCCAAATGCAGGAGCAAACCCTGGAAACAGAACTGGCATGGGAATGATGAAGGAATGAATTGCATTTCAGCCATAAATAGCAGCTCTTATCTGGTGAGCTCACTGCAGCTTACAAGCATAGCGTAAATGAACCAATCTGCAGACACTGAAGTGCAGCTACCTATGGGCCGGATTGTGCAGCCCTCTTGATCTGTCATATGTGACAGCTTTTCTGGTTTAGTGCCCTGTTCATCTGGCTGGCAGTTTTTCTAGGAAGTAAAATAGAAATCTGCCCAGCAGGAAGAAGGCTCAAAACATTGCTTTTCTTTTTTAAACACAATGAATATGAAGAAAACAAAACAATACAGCTGATAAGGGTTAGAAAGGCTCTTACCCAAATTACCATGATAACTGGCAGCATTTGGATTGGCTTTAATTGCCTTGAGGAACAAAGCTTCAGATTCCTGAATAATTTAGAAGAAGATGTCAACAGGACAGTCTACTCTTGTAGTATGTAAAATAATGCAACATTTACCCCACAACTGTAATTAAAAATCCTCCCAAACGATGCCATATCTACATGATACCACCCTATATATTCTAAGTCCATACGACCCTGTAGCTCAGGTGGCTACAGGCTCAAGAAAACACTAAAAATGCTACAAAGAAGTGTCATGCTTTTACTTTCACAGGCTGTTTTTATTTTAGCAGAAAGCCATTAAGCACTAGTGAAATGAGCAAAGGTGGTTTTTTTCAATAGTTACAGTATTTTCAAACCTACTGAAATTTTCCCTACTTCAAGTTAATATTAATTCAGTATCTCAGCAAACTGCTTTTAGATACCTTTCCTTTTAAAATAGATTTTAGCATTACACTTTTTAGTATTCCAGTAAACCCCTTTCTAATAGATGTTTCAATGTGGTTCCCAAAGAAGGGCAGGTGAATGCCTGTTAGTTCAAATAAAACCAAGCCAACTGACATACTCCTCACATTTCCTTGCAAGTCATCTTTTCTGTATTCCCACTTGTGATGGATACTCTTAGGACCCTTGATATCTGATTACTCAGAAAACCTGAGCTCACTCACCAGTAGTCACGGAACAATTTACCACTAACTTTATTTTCCAATCCAAAAATTTTTATTTTCCCAAAGTAGCTGCTAATATACTTTGTTCAAGGGCATTATTTCCTGCAGAAGTTAAAGAAGATACTTCCCCCCCAATACAAATGAAGCATATTTACTCGCTTGCATGCAAGTTTATGTGCTTTAGAAAGTGACTTTGGCATAGAAGTCTCTGCTCTGCTGTGTTTCAGGGAAAGCTGCACATTCAGTTTCAAGGCAAATGACCTAAAGATAAAATTACCTCAATGTGGTAAGTTTTTGTCTGAATGCACATAGTTGCTGTATGAGGTATGTGAGAACAATAACCTGGGGGAAAAGGCCTTTCTTTTGTGCTAAGCTTTTATTGCTTGCATCCTCAAAACACAACACAGACTCTACTGAAAAAGAAAACTTGTCAGTGAGATTTTAGGTTCCACCATCTTCTCATGTGAAGCATGAAATAAGTCTGTCAGGGTTCCTCAGGGAAATTTCTGATGTCAAGACTGAGTCACTCAACTTTGAGTGACTTAAGAGGTTCCCAGTATGTCCAAATTCAAACTCAAACTACATGGTCTTTTCAAAGCATTGCTGAACACAGCTGAGGCTGCCACTTTCCAGTCAAGGGAGACTAATGGAGAAAGTGCCTTCATCATCTCAGATTAAGGAAATTACAAATCTTAGGGTTCTCAAAAACTCCTTTTGCAGAACATTGTTTCAGGAGAAGGAATACTTGGATAGGAGTGAACAGGGGAGCCAGATGTCTGGAGTATAACTTCATAGTGCTAGTTTTAGCATTGCTTTTTCCTTGGCATAAGCAGCAGCTCCATCATTCTCACATTACTAATGTTCCTGGATGCATTGGCTACTTTGAAGCCTGTACTATTTAGTGTCTTCATTAATATTTTGGATGATTGGATTGAATTAACTTTCAAAAACTTCATAGACAGCACCTAAGAGAAGGGAGTGAGCAATATACCGAAAGGGAGAGTTCCTATTCAGAGGGACCTGGCCAGGGCAGAGAAATGAACTTGCAGAAATCACAGAATAGTTGAGGTTGGAATAGACCTCTGAAGGTCTTCTAGTCCAGCCTACCTGCAGATGCTCATGCAACTGCTTAGGACCATGTTGGATGATGCCTTGAGCAACCTGGTCTAGTGGAAGGTGTCCCTGTCCATGGCAGGGGGATTTGGAACTATATGATCTTTAAGGTCCCTTCCAACCCAAACCATTCTACGATTCCATGTTCAAGCAGTATCTCTGAGGATGGACACTCCACAACCAATCTGGCCAATCTGTGCTGGTGTCTGGTGCATTAAAAAGTGTTCCCTGATGTTCAAAGGGAACATCCCTTGTTTTAGTTTGAGCCCACTGCTTCCTGGCATGTCAGCAAGCACCACTGAAAAGAGCCTCCCTCCATCCTCTTTGATTCTCCCTTCAGGTATATATTGAAATCTTCCCTCTGAGACTTCTCCAGGCTCACACTTTCCCCATAGGAAAGAGGCTCCAGTCCCTTCATCGTGTTTGTGGCCCTTTGCTGGACTCTTTCCAGTATGTCCATAGCCCTCTGGGAGCTGGAAATAGAACTCTTGGTGTAGTCTCATGAGCAGAGAGCAAAGAATACCTCCTTCAATCTGCTGGGAATACTTCTAACACAACCCAAGATATCATTAGCCTTCTTTGTCACAAAGGCTCATTACTGGCTCATATTCAGTCAATCTGGTGTGTCCACCATGACCCTCAGATGCTACTGAATGTGCATCATATTCATATTAGTGTAGATATATGGAGTAAATATACATTGCAGTACGTTGGTGGTATTTCAAATTGCTGTATCTTGCCAAATCTTTAAGAGTTGCCAAGAAACTTGCATACTGCATAGGTTTTGAGTAAGCACACTGCATTCCATCTGCCGCCAAGGCCACAGCATAAAATTGTAGTCTGGCTTTATTTCAAATACAAAAAGTGCTGAATGTTTTAAATTTATTGTACTTTTTACAGAAAAAGCAAAGATGTATATGTAACAAAAATACAGCGTGTGTATTTTCAAAGAACTAAAGATAGCTTGGTTCTTCATCTGTTGTGACAAGAACGAGCATTTAAAGGAGAACTCTAACTTAGTATAGCAGATGTTAATTAAAAACCAAAACAAACCCATCAAACCAGCTCATCCTTCATGTGCTTTTGTTTCTGGAACAATAAATCATTCATGAACAGATACAAACAGAAATCATAAAAGGTTGGGGCTTTTTAGGAAAAAAATCTGCTGAAAAAAATCAAAGTGAATTTGAAACTGAAGGAGAATATTGTGTGCTTATTAGAAGGAAATCTCTCATAACATAGGAAAACCCTTTTGACTCAGTATCTTTTAAAATAAGAGGCAGCAGAAAAACCCAGAACAAATACTTTATGGCAACAGAGCCAATGCAGTAACAACTCTTATACAGACACATAAAAAGTAACCTAATAAATTAAATGCCTGAGGTTAAACAACACATCAGACACAGCCAGGCAGCTTTCTGAAAAATTACCTTCATGACCTCAGACAGACTCCATCCCCCTCCTCCTCCCCTCCTAAACACTCAATAAATAGAAGTCCTTAAAGAACCATCTACTTCTCTGTTTTTACAGGGTGAGGACAAGAAATCTTAATTTTCAGTGCTTTATTATTGTCATTTAGCATTCTCCCAATTAAAAAACCCAACAAACAACCTGTATCTCTTTCAGTGATGCAAAACAGAGTTCCTGATATCATAACCTGTTCTAAGTGAGTTCACTTTCTGAGTCCCTTAATTTGCTCTCCCTGTTACAACCCATCATTTGCAAGTGACTAGTTAAGATTTTTCCTCTACACAAATCTACTACTCCATGCCAAATGATTAAAAATAGAACAGACTAGACTAGACTAGAATAAACCAGGTTGGAAGAGACCTTTGAGATCATCGAGTCCAACCTATCATCCAGCACTACCTAAGCAACTAAACCAAGCACCCCATCAAATCTCTTCCTAAACACCTCCAGTGATGGTGACTCCACCACTTCCCTGGGCAGCACATTCCAATGGCAAATAATTCTTTCTATGAAGAACTTCTTCCTAACATCTCTTCCAACCTTAGAGATACTGAACTACTGAACTAAACCTCCCCTGATGCAGCTTGACACTGTGTCCTCTTGTTCTGGTGCTGGTTGCCTGGGAGAAGAGACCAACCCCCACCTGGCTACAACCTCCATTCAGGTAGTTGTACACAGCAATAAGGTCTGCCCTGAGCCTCCTCTTCTACAGGCTAAGCAACACCAGCTCCCTCAGCTTCTCATAGGGCTTGCGCTCCAAACCCCTCCCCAGCCTTGTTGCCCTTCTCTGGACACATTCCAGCAAGTCAGCATCTTTCCTAAACTGAGAACTGGACACAGGACTCAAGGTGTGTCCTAACCAGTGCTGAGTACAGGGGCACAATGACTTCCCTGCTCCTGCTGGCCACACTGTTCCTGATATAGGCCAGGGTGCCATTGGCCTTCTTGGCCACCTGGGCACACTGCTGGCTCATGTTCAGCCTCCTATCAACCACTACCTCCAGGTCCCTTTCTGCCTGGCCACTATCCAGCCACTCTGACCCCAGCCTGTAGCACTGCATGGGGTTATTGTGGCCAATGTGTAGAACCCAGCACTCATGCCATTGGACTCTGCCCATCTGTCCAGCCTGTCAAGGTCCCTCTGCATAGCTCTCCCACCCTCTAATAGATCAACACCTGCCCTCAGCTTGGTGTCATCTGCAAACATTCACTGTCTCCCTGTGCTTTATTCCCTGAGCTCCATTGCTCCTTTTGCTTTATTCAGGAAGCTCCATTTTCCCCTACATTGTCTCCAACATGCTCCTGTGCAGCATAATGACCTTTCAGAGACAGCAATCAAAATCACTACTTCCTTTTTGATTTTTTAAATCCAGTATGACAGACTTGTTTTTCATATACCTGGAAACATTTTCTAGCTTGTTTTAAACTTCTTTTTTTCTACTTATTTCATTATAAATGCTCTTTATTCTGTCATGCTGCATATGATTTTTGATGCATACCTGTACAACTCTCTATTCTTTCACAGTTATGACTCACCAAAAAAACCCCAGCAATTGCCTCCTTCATAATCGCATCCCTTATACATTCTGGATGTTACTTTGTATCTTTCTGGAACATTGTTAATGTAAATTAAAATAATAAAATAGCCTCAGGTGGAGAGATAAAAGAAATAGTGCACAGAAAAAAAAAACAAGTCAGTGAAAAACAGTAAAGGGGTGTTTTACAGCATCACTAGCAGAAAGAAAAGCAAGTGCTAGCTTGTCACTGGCTCACAGAACTGTAGAACATTAAGTGGACACAGCAGAAAAATGTATGTATTCTGAGAAGTTTCACATCATAAAGTCTCCTTACTTTGGAGATGCTCCTTCAGTGCTGCTAGCATCACTATCAAAACGCCGTCAAAACCCCCCAAAGTCATCGTTCAGTACATCACAATTTTCTGAGGAACACTAAACCCTTTCTTATTAATTTGTCCCTATCACATATATAATTTGGTGACTATGGAGTTAATTAAAACAGCTATATATTAACAGTTTATGTTTTATTCTGTCAGCTCACACAACCCATACAATTCCTTTTGGAAAGTCATTTTTATCAGTTCCATTACATTTACTACTTGCAAATGTTAAGTAGCTAAAGCTGAGTCACCACTCACAGGCTGCTCCACTGCACACTGCATCCAAGAGAAAGTTCAATACATTGCTCAGTGTATGGACTTCTTGCAATAATTCTGGGATTACCCAGGTATGCCATCCTCAGTCTGGGATTAGCAAATCTGTGTATTGCTATTTTAGGCAACATCTGAGGCAAAGAGCCTAGAATTCATATTAAGTGATGGCAAACCTTTCTTCCCTTACCCAATGCAACAGATGAGCAGATCACATCTACTTCAGTTCCTGAATGGGGATCTGTAGGTCAGAGCAGGCTCTCTCCTGTTGTCTGTGGAGCAATACAAGACCCTAACTGCCCTCTAGTGTGCTCATGAGCCTATTTCTCTCCACTGATCACTGACATACTTCAAGACAGCAACATTTGTAACCATCTAAAATAAGGTGGGATGAACCACCAGAATCATACAGTAATACTGTGACAGAAATGGGCATTGAAACCTCATTTTCTCAGTCACAGTCCACAATGACATGGTCACACAGTTTCTACAAGAAACTTACACATAATTTAAACAGGAAGAAACCCAACCAAATCTGAAAACCAAGACTCAGAAAGCTCATTACCTACCTTGTATTTTTGTGATTTCCCTAATACATTTGCCAATGAAAACATAAGGGAATGATCATTAGGTATTAATTCCAGAGCCTCTCTTCCAACTGCTTCTGCTTGGGCTAGATTGCCTGGGAGTGCGAAAGAAGGCATTTTTCAACACAAACTTATTAATTGCTTTTTATGCTGCAAATATGCATATTGCACAAATAGCTCATTACATGCATTTTTAAAGAAAACCAAGTATTGCAGCAATACAAATGTAAAATCCTGCAGAATAAGACAACAGAAAACCTCCATTTTGGTTTCAACAGATCATGCCTTCAGAAGAACCACAAAGAATAGATTCAAAAGGTCATTTAATACAAACATGCTTCTATAATAAAGTAAAGATCAGGAAATCATTTTATGGGCCACACTTCACGTGAACCTTTAAAATCATTGAGTCAGAAGGTATTCTTGTATTTCTAGAGAGCGGGTAGCCAAAGAAGAGGCAGAACTTCTTGTAGTCAAATAAAGATAAACCTTTCAGGTTTACTAGACACTGAATTATTCATTAAAACATTCAAATAGGCTTATACCTGTGTTATCAAGCAATATAATCATATTGTTCCAAGCCAAACTATGCTCTGGTTTCAGAACTGTAGCGTTCCTCCATGCATTCAATGCATCTATATGGCGATTCAAATCTGCGTACTTGGAAAGAAAGAAAAAAACAGTAATTTCACTCTGCTTTACTTCACTTTCCTATCACACAGTTACACAGTACAGAGTTGTTACTGTCTCATTTCATTCTAGTAAAACTTGTTTTTAAAGACAAAAATGAGAAATGTAAAAAGAATGCTATGGTAATATTAAAGATAAGAGTGTTATACACTAATTTTCCCCTGCTTTTCCTTGAGACCCAGGCTTGTTTTCAGATATGCATGTACCAATGAGATAGGGAAGAAAACTAGCATACAATGTAGCAATCTACACAAGATAATTGGCAAATATTTAATAGAAGTATTCCCAGGAATCTACAAGGATTTTCTGCGGGGCATAGTTCTATAACCTAACAGTATACTAAATGACTGCAAAACAGTCAAATGTTGGGACTTGATTAATAGTTTTGTTTATACCTCTTTACATGAAAAGCAGGACTACTAAGGAGCAAGTACCCTGGGAAAGCAAAAGGAAAATGTACTGAATATATGAAATCACCCCAGACTACAAGCCAAGCAAACTGGAGTAACTGTGAGCATCCAACAGCACAGTGGAATTGTACATACACAGTGCACACCCACATACAGATTTCTGTCATGGCTATCACTTATTCAGAAGCACTTACCAATCGCCCTAAATTGTAGTAACAATCTGGGTATTTTTTCCTGTGTTTAATTGCTGTCCAATAGCTTTGCTCTGCCTCTTCAAACCTTCTTAAACTGTTCTGTACTATTCCTAGATTCATCCACGCAGCAGCAAAATCAGGTCTGGGCAAATTGGGGAAAAAAGAGAATGAGAGAGAACAATTGAGCATACAGTCTTAAGATTCTATTGTATAATTTTTGCTCAGTTGGTGCAAAACACTGCTTAGCATTGTTCTAAACATACTGTATTTGTACAGCTAAGGACAGCAACTCCTCTGCTTCCTGCAGCTCGTTTCTTTCTTTCAGAATATTTCCAAGGTTGTTCATGGCATGTACATATTTAGGATTCAACCTAAAATTTAAAATGTAAAAGATTATTATTGTGTATGGGACATATATTGCAAAATGCAAATTGCTAGCTCTGCAATGCTGCAGATGATGAAAATGAATACCTAAGCATTTTCTTCATGTTATAAGTGAAAGCAGTTTCAGGTTAGTTTATTAAAGGAATAAAATTCCCAATACCTTACAGCTTCTCTGTAGTATTTGATTGCAGCACTTTGATTTCCTTTGTCAGCCAGGTTTTTGCCAACATTGTAATGCACCTAAAAACACAGATGAACGTTCTAGCAGATACTATACAGTCAGGTATTTTGTGGAGCCAAGTTGCTAAAAATTCTTACTCCAAATAGAAACAGTCAGTACTTGCATCATCAAATGCTCTCTTTTTATGTAGGTAGATACTTAAGGCTGGACAACACATAAAATGAAGACAGCAAGACAAAATTTGAGGAATAAATTTATAAACCAGCTTAACTGTTCCAACTACTTAGGAAAGGTTACTCCCTGATTTTATAAATGAGGTCACCAGACTTTCCATAGGACATTTTATATGGAGACCTCCTGCTGTTAATTTATTATTTTTTTTTCAGATAAGAGAAGGTCTAACTCAAATTAAACCCACCATAGCAGAAGAAACACTAGAGCAATGTAAGCATTAAACTTTGCTTTCGTTGTAGCATAAACTAGAACAAACTCAACATTAACAGAAAATCTAAACTGCATATTTAAAAAAACAAACAAAAAACCCTCCAAAGGGCACACACACTATTATTGCCTTGGTATAAAAAAGCATTAAAGAGCATTTCTGAAGTAAAATAATGTGTATAGCAACATGTTGGAAAGCATGCACACTCCCTTGTTGGTGAAGCAGGAATCCAAGAGGGGAGCGGTGGGCTCAGCCCTCTCCTTGGGCTCAGGCCAGCATCTCACAATCACTTCTAATTGCCTTGTGGATAGTCCATCTATCACTTCTTTTGGAACACCTTTCTTCTGACCCACCAGGAGACAAATGTTTCAGTTTTTTTAAGATATCATATGACGGAGACTGATACAGGGAGCAGTCCCACCTCCCAGTCTGTTTTCCACCACTACTGGCATTGCATTTATCTGCAACATTTCTGTATTTATAAACCCTTTATCATCTTTATCCTTTAAAACATCAGAAATTGAAATTTGCAATGATATAGCTACACTTAGAATATGTTCATTATTCAACAGCCCATTAGACATTTTAACATCATCCTGCATACTCCCTCCTTGATAAAGCATCTCATTATCCCTCACCCCCATGTTAGTCATAGCAGCAGCAGGAAGTACACAAACACCTCCGTAAGGTGGTGGTGGTGGGGTAGACAAAGGCCCCCCCCTGCTGGGGGACAGAAACTGAATGAGGCTGAGGGTAAAAACCTGCTGGAAAAGAAAAGGGAAACAGAGTTAACAACTTCAGTAGTGGTATTTAAAGGAAGAAAGGAAGATAAACTCAGTGCTAAACTCAGTGCTGTGGGTTGTAAAAATGGCTGTTTTAATTTTTCGAGTGATTCTTGAGTAATGGAGCTGTCAGAACCGAGAGAAATTAGTCTTTCATCAGTTACTTGAGTTGGTGGTTTCAACTTTGCATCTGGTTTTCTTTGTTTCTTCTGTTCGTTTACTTTCTGCTCTGTTTGAGGATGTGCTCCTTCTGCAGCTGCCACGGCTACCTTAAGCGGAAGTATTTGTGGATATAACTCTGGCTCCTTTTCTGTATCAGTATAGCCATGATTGAAAGTATCATCTGGCTCTGTGTCTGACTCAGAGCCGCTGTCTGCATCCTTTACATCTGCATCAGGCAATGTCTTAGAGGTCTTAACGGGCACATCAAGAGGCCTCTTTCACTGTTGAACTAGGAGCTTTTGTGACCATGATTGCATTAGCAGGTCATCAGTATCTGTTCTTTGCTCCGCTTGCTTGTGCCTGTGTTGCGTTGTTTGTAGCAAGCTCATCCTGCTCCTGAGGGACCGCACAGGTAATGGGAGTATTTAGTGTCCCAGAGCGTGATGCGCTGTTGGATTTACTCATTAGTGCGGTCAGCACTAGCTATAGCATACGCCACGTTATTAAAATGTCTGGTGAAAAATCGTTGCCGGCTTTTTGTGCTTCTGAGAGGGTCTCTCCATCCCTGTTCCATTCTGTTAATTCATATGTCCCCGATTCAGGATCCCAGGGGCAATTGCGATTGATCCATAGCAAAAGAAGGGTAAGTTTTTGAGAGCTTAGTCTGTACCCCTCCACATCGTGGTGCAATTGCTGTGATCTCGTGGCTCCCTGGCCCATATTCTTTCCCGGCCGCAGTCCCCATATCTGTCCTGCAAGCGTAGGGGACAGACACGTTGTTTGTTCACTTCTCCTGTTCGGCTCACTAGGGGTGCAATCTGAGGGTGGATTGGTGAGGGATCTCACTGAAGACCCGATATGGGTGCCATTATGTTGGAAAGCATGCACAGACTCCCTTATTGGTGAAGCAGGAATCCGTTTATTGGTACAGAACAAGCAGTTTATATAGGAAAAATTGAGCAGGCTAAGCAATTCCCTGACATTTTTGCACCCCTGCTGCTAATTGAGGTTACTCCTTGGATATGCAGCTGTCCGTTGTTATCTTCATCTCCTATCAGGTTGAGCTTCTCCAGCATGGACACAAGCATCCTTCTATCTCACACTTCAGGTTGTTTACTGCAGTCAGCTCTTCTTTATTATCAGGCCATTCTTCTGTTGTCAGGGTCCTGTTGTTCTTTCTTGTCCGGAAACCATCCAATAGGTACCTTCTGCTTTCCTACAGCAACATATTGGGAGACCTAGCCTTGAGTTTAAAAGTTGAGACTGAAGGTAGGATCTAGAGCTCTGAGATACAGATGTGGGGAAGAATACGCATCATCTGAAAATATGGCAAAGACTAGATAGGAATAAATATATTTTGGGATAAATGTAAGTTGGAAGACAACTCGAATCCTACTTTAAGACCAATCTCAGAAGACTGCGTGACCTAGTCAAAATGAAGACAAATTTAGAAATAAAAGAGCTGAGTACCAACTCCTGAAAACCAACTTTTCAGCAACTGTATCAGAACCCATTATTTAAATTACCTAGCTGTATAAAATCAAATTGCATATACACAATCTAAACCAAACACATATTGTAATTCCTTCCATATTTTGAAAATAGAATTTAAATATTTTCAAAGGCACTATGCTGGAGTCATTTCATATTGAAGTTCAAAAAGATAGGTTTGTAATGCATGTAGATAACTCTAATTCACCTACATTCAAAAAATATTTTTCTATCATGTGACCATCTGAGTTAAACTCCTAGTTATATTTGGCACAGTATCTGGAAGCTATTGGTTGAGTATACATAATTATGTTTGAACCTAATTGCTACGGTGTTTAGTTGGTGAATTCCATCTTGATACGATTGTTTCTATGCCGTAACATGCAATCAACAAATACAATTAAGAACATAATCCATGCTTTCTACAGTGAGTGAAAAGGTAATTTCACTGGTTTTACAGAGAGCAAAGATGCTATAAAACTTAGTAAGCATACACAGAACCAGTTCCTAAGGCTGTAAAATAAAATAATACACAAATTCAGCATCCCATAAAAGCAGTTCTAGCACAGCTTCCACAAAGAAAAATTCAGGCAATTCTGTTGAACATTCATAATAACACAACAAGGCCCATGTCAAAGCAGCAACAGAATGGTATTTCTATCAAGACACAGTATTTCATAACAATCAGTTTACAGTGTCAGGAAAAAAAAAAAAAAAAGAAAATGACAGGACTCAAAGTCAAATGATACACCATGAAGGCTATTTCTTAGGACTGATTTCTACATTGGAATGGGCTGCCCAGGGAGGTGGTTGAGTCACTGTCACTGGAGGTGTTTTAAGGGGAGACAGGATGAGGCACTTGGTGCCATGGTTTAATTGATAAGATGGTGTTGGGTGATAGGTTGGACTTGATGATCTTGAAGGTCTTTTCCAACCTGGTTAATTCTATTCTATTCTGTATCTATCTATCATCTTCCAGAAATCTTTCAGCACACTACCATAACATTCTTATCAAGCTGGATTGCTCTGACTATATATGCTGAAGTTTGCAGACTCAATTATTTTTTTCAGAGCAAATTATTAGACTTTGACATATTTTGAGATAAAAATGAAAGACTTCACTCAATAATGTATGCTTGTCCTTAAAATACCTGACTTCACATTTTAATATCATCAAACAAGATTACATCGAACACGATTCAATTTATTTAAGAAGCTTTAATTAAAAAAAAAAACCCACACCAAACATTTTGGAAACATCATAGACATTACTGAAAAAAAAACAATTGATTCAAGACTGGGGACAGACCATAAGAGGAACAGCTGGGTATATACAAATCTCTCAGTCTTTCATGTCTGATGTGTTATGTTAGAAAACAGTCAGCATTTCAGTTTCTGATTCCACTTTTCTCATTTTTTAAAAACATGCAACTACTTTATATCCATTTCTATCTCAAGAGCAGTAGCAGCAGCAAGAATATTTTTGCTCATGTAGAGAGATATCAATTCTCTCAAGTGAAAACATCAACTGAAACATTAAGTGTCCAGGAATGTTTTGTGAGCTGATCTAAAAAGATATACTATAGTCCATTAAAACTGATAGCAGAACTATTAAAAAAACAACCCAAACGATTAGCATATTTGATGGCATGTTTCTTCTGTCCTCAGACACAGCTTCTGTATGTTCCTACACAATATTCCTGAAAATTAATTGTTTCTTGTTATACATAGTTTGCTTTCGGGTGAAACTGTATCTGTAGTTCCTCTTAGTATAGTGGTGACAGAGAAGGACAAAGAAGAAAACTAAAACATATCGTAAGAGTTTCTCAGTCTGCCATAAATATTCAATGACAACACCAGCTCTTCAATGAATACACAGTAAAATCTTGCTCTTTAGAACAGTCAGCTAAAAAGGTTTCCAGGGACATGCAGTCATTTGAGAGGTGGTGACTTTTGCCATGCAGCCATGTCTTGCATACCACTGACCAAGATCAGTCTTTAGCTCTGCACCCTCAAACCAGGCTTACAATATCTGCTCCCTACTAAGCACAACGTTGTAAATCTGCTTGACTTCTACAACCCCTACCTGCACGACATGGGGATAAAAGTACTGCCTGTATCCCACTGGCTTGAAAGAATCTGGCCTTTAAAAATGAGACACCAGTGTGATATTTTAAATTTCTTCTCTAGAGATGTGGTTCTTCTACCTTTGATAGACACTGTGCATGCCAGCCTGGGATGGAGAATTTTCCTTTCCTGATTAAACATTTAAGAGCATATACAGCATTTCATTATCAAGTGATTACATAGACAGTAACTAGAAGTGACATATTACATTATGCCCACATGCTCCTTTATCAATCTTTACAGTAATACCTCTAAAAGGGGCATTTCTCAGGGATGTTTACCAACAACACAGTATTCTCTGAAATCAGGGACATTAGGTAAAAAAAAAACTAGAGTAGAACCTAGATGATCTCAAACAAGCATTTGTTGTTTTAAAGTTTACCTAACCATGGCACCATAGTCTAGCCTCGTATTTGCTGTTTGCAATACTTCAGTCAGCTTAAGAAGCCATCATAAAAAAGCAAAAGCACTGTGTTCTTCTATGTTAAACATACACACTGTTTAAACTCTTATTTAAATGTACACACACATTCGACTGAGGAAGACAGAAAAAAAAATTCTGTGTAAACCCAACAAATTGATCATTTTTTTCTTTTCAGAATGGAATAGGAATACATTGAAAGAAAGTATCATCTTCTAGGAGGTACACCCTCTCAGCTGGAGCACTACTGTCACTAATTTACTCTCTTTCTTAGCTGCTTATAATCACCTTTTCAACAAATATGAACATGTGCTGAGAAGGATGGAAGCAAGACACAGAGAGCAAAATTTTTACAGAAACATGCAGATGCTTCCATTCAATGCATTTATATCACAAACCACTGCAGATAGCTCCTGCAAACATAGCCCACAGCGCTTAAGGTAAATTCTGCAGAAGATAATCCTCTTTATTTTTTTATATAGCATAGAAAAAAAAGTCTCAATATCTGAAGGAAAGGCTCTCTAGATTGGCTTCATAAATCCATAGACAGCACTAAGTCTTGTTCTGTCCCAAAGAGGCTGTGCAAGACCTTCTATGAAAGCTTAGAAAGTAATCTCACAAACTTCTAGTCATGGGGTCTGTGTTGATGGGTTGGACTCAATGATCCTCGAGGTCCTTTCCAACCTAAGTTATACTGTGATACTGTGAACTTGTATCTATAATAATTACAGGTTGCATAAAGCATTAAACACAAACTTACTACACTTAGTGTGTCAAGGTTTAGTTAGTAACAAATTCTTTTGGGAGTACTATAACTTCCATGCTTATTATTCAGGACACGTTGCTAGTGAAATGGCTTTTTAAAAAAAATGTTTATTAATTTATAAACTTTAAAGCTAGCATAAAGGAGAATGTAGAGATCACACAGAGAATGTTAACTATTTAAAATAATATATTTAAAATCTATTTCCCATGTAATTAGCAGTGTAATTGCAAATTTTATTTAGATAGTTATTAGAGGAAGTCATCCAGAAATAAAGACCATCTCTGCATTCTTAAAAACTGCTACGGTTCTGCTTAATGCTGAGAGAAAGTAACTTGGCATTTCCAACAGTAACCTATCACATGGCAAATAAAGGCAGAAAGATGAGTATTTTGGGGAACAATCTTTAAAAGAAAAAATGTGTAATGACCTCAGAAAGTGAGAATCAATACAACAACGTCTAGAAATTGTGAGCAGCAGTAGGGCAATGGCAAAATCTCCCATAACCTTGTGTATCTACATCTGCTCTAGTTGTTGGGAGCTCTTTTATCATCAGTGAAGAGAAACAGAACTAGGGTGCAGACCTTCTGGTCATTTAGTTGAAGATAATGATGAACCACGTAATAAAAGGGACTGCTGCTCTTCTCCAGTTATAAAAGATTGGCTGACTTTCTCAGATGTAGATATTGAAAGCTAAGGAGACAAGTTTAAGACAGCAGTCTGACATGGTGAAACAGTAGTTATGCTTTTATCCTAACCTGTACTTAAAGTACTCGAGGATAAACTTGCAATATAATGACATTAAATGAAAGGATGCCAAATTGGACCAAGTGAGCCTTTTGAGCCAATAGCACTGAAGTGTTCCAAATTTACAAACTACTTGTAACATAAAATCAACAAATCAGGACAAAATACTCTTTGTAATGGTTCACAAAATTTACTTTAGCAGCAACAGACCTGGTTCTAACTCAAACTAGTGTATATCACCACTGAGCTCCAGGAATGAAGTCAATATATACAGTATGAAAAAAGGTGGTAAGAGGAAATTGAACCAATACACATGGATCTTTTGTTCAGCTAAGAAAAATACGTTAAACTTACTACAAATGCACACTATTTCAGGCTAACAACCTGTGGTGGGTTAACGCCTTTTTCTGAAAAACAAAAGGACAAAGCAGGGTGGAGGGCTTGCGGGTACTTTACCCTCCCTGCAGGGCGTTTCCCCTGGGAAAGCTGAGTCTGTTACACTCCCCGCTCCCTGCCCAGCTAGGGTATAAAAAAGCAGGACATCATAGCTCCTTGGATTGGATCTCCTTTTTGGCTCCTGCCTCTGCTGGATGAGACCTACTGCAGCTGCCCTCCTGCTCCTCAGCTACGTGGCCAGACCTGATCCTTTTCCCTGCTGCCTCTGCACCTCCTCAGAGAAAGACTGGTTTTGTATTATTCTTTTCTGTCCCCCTCCCATCCATTCTTGTTCCTTGCCCTTGTGAACCTTTTTTTCCCCGTTATTGTCATATATATAATTTGAAGAAAAATTATTTGCCTCTCTACTTCCAAGCTGACTCCAGATTGCTGTTTAGTGGATTTGCTCCTTACCCTTTTTTTTCCCTCTCCCTGTTTGGAGGGAGGAGGGGGGGAGTGGGGAAGAGATTCTCAGCCTTTTCCCCATTTGAGCTTTTAACTCTCAGTTAAGGCTCAAACCACTACACAACCTTTGAAACCAAATTAAGTGCAGGACCATACAAGTTCAAACCGTGTGACATACTTCTGGACACATTTAACCATGATCTGTCATGTGTTTCTTCCTCTTAAAAAAAAAAAAAAAATTATTTAAAAAAAAAAGGTAAAATCTAAAAATCTGTACTAGATAAAACAAATAGCATTTAAAATATTAAAAACGTTTACTAAAATCTGTATTGAGAACTTTTTTCCTAAAGTAAAAATCTTTGTAACTCTTTTATGGTAGCTAATTATTTCCAGTAAATTTTAAAATCACTTTTAGAACACCTGGGGAAGCTGATTCTAAATTTGTCATTTTAAGCCACATGTATCCAATACTCAAGGGGACAGATTCACTACTCTATCAGGCAATTTGATTTAATGCACTTTCCACACCTCTATCTAAAGAGATGTTTAAAGATGAGCCTTGACATTAGAGAAGGTGCTGCTTTAACTATTTGTTACATAGAATCGAGGTAAGTCTACACTGCTCACATACAGACACCTTTGAATTGGAAAGAGTTGCACTGCAAAACGTGAACAAGGATCTACAGCTTTTGTTGTGAGTTGGAAGACATCTGGAGATTCATAGGTTATGACCACATAACCTATATTAAAGATGTTCCAAGAAGAAAAAGCTATTAGCTGCATTCCATCTTTTGGTTTGCATCAGCCTCCCACTGAAATAATTGAGACACTGAAATAAAGTCCTGTGGAGTAATTTTTAAAAGAAGTCTGCAATTTCAAGACAACAATGTAACATCAGAACAGAATCTAATTCAAATGTTTATGTTTATCTTTGTCAAAATTGAATAAATATAGCTCAGTCCATAAGGAAAAGAAGATTGGCTCTCACATACTCTCTAATGCTGTTGCCCAGAAAAGTTCCCTAATAGTGTGATTTCAAAGTTACTCTTTCAGCAAAACTGGAAAGTGAGCCTACAAAACTCTCCTTGTTCACATCCATTCTTTCTATTTGTGCAAGCTGTCACTAGCAGCACTACAGCTCAGGCATGTCTACATGGCTCAGTGTTGACAAACACAAGCCCATTTTCCCTGTGCGCTCATTGGCTTTGAACCAGCTGCATTAGTTCAGTAGCTTGCACACAGCTTATCGGCTCAAGCACAGCACTGTGTGAACACAGCTACACAGCTTCCCAGCCAGACATGGCTCAAATCCAAAGAGCTTGGAGCTCAGGCAAAGAGTGTGGATCTGTCTAAAGCACTCTTACCGTGGCAGATGGATGCAGTTACACACAAAGAAACAGATTGCATTTACTCCATTTATAGTATGTGCTTGCCATCCAGAAAACAAGATTAACCAAGGTCATCATTAAAAAGAAGATGGTTGCCTACTACTGCCACACAATAAAATACAATTGCTCTTTTAAAATGTATTAAAATTGAGGATTATTGAAAGACACCACCATGTTGTAAATGCTGGCCATACATGGTTTTTATGCTGCATATTTGTATTCCAGTAGATGCTAAGATCATCATTCTCTTTGCAAAGTTGAACATCTAGGGGTTCTTTTTGAAATTGTCTGTCTTCATCTGCATTATCTGGATACTGCTCTGATTTACAGAAATTTAATCTTTTAAAATAGTGTATTTTTATTGACAAGTTGCACACTCTTAGGGTCTTCAAAGAGTCTCTGCTAGAATTCACACAACATCAGGGCTCTGTGGTATGCTCTAACAGATCATAGAATAGAATCACAGAATCAATAAGGTTGGAAGAGACCTCAAGGATCATGAAGTCCAACTTGTCACCCAAGGCCTCATGACTACTAAACGATGGCACCAAGTGCCACGTCCAATCCCCTCTTGAACACCTCCAGGGATGGTGACTCCACCACGTCCCTGGGCAGCCCATTCCGATGGCTAACAACTCTCTCTGTGAAGAACTTTCTCCTCACCTCTGGCATAGCTTGAGACTGTGTCCACTTGTTCTGGTGCTGGTTGCCTGGGAGAAGAGACCAACCCCCACCTGGCTACAACGTCCCTTCAGGTAGTTGTAGACAGCAATAAGGTCTCTCCTGAGCCTCCTCTTCTCCAGGCTAAACAATCCCAGCTCCCTCATAGTCTCCTTGTAGGGCTTGTGTCCAAGGCCTCTCACCAGCCTCATTGCCCTTTTCTGGACATGTTCAAGTGTCTCGATGTCCTTCTTAAATTGAGGGGCCCAGAACTGGACACAGTACTCAAGGTGTGGCCTAACCAGTGCTGAGTACAGGGGCACAATGCCTTCCCTCTTCCTGCTGGCCACACTATTCTTGATGCAGGCCAGGATGCCATTGGCCTTCTTGGCCACCTGGGCACTCCGTAGGCTCATGTTCAGCCAGCTGTCAATCAGTACCCCCAGGTCCCTTTCTGCTCTCCAGCCACTCTGACCCCAGCCTGTACCTCTGCATGGGGTTATTGTGGCCAAAGTGCAGCACCTGGCACTTGGACTTGTTGAATGCCATCCCGTTGGACTCTGCCCATCTGTCCAGTCAGTCGAGGTCCCTCTGGAGAGCCCTTCTACTCTCTAACAGATCAACATCTGCTCCCAACTTGGTGTCATCTGTGAATTTACTGATGACTGACTCAATCCTCTCATCCAGATCATCAATGAAGATATTGAACAGGATGGGGCCCAGCACTGATCCCTGGGGGACACCACTAGTGACTGGCTGCCAGCTGGATGTGGCACCATTCACCACCACTCTCTGGGCACGGCCCTCCAGCCAGTTCCTAACCCAGCACAGAGTGCTGCTGTCCAAGCCATGGGCTGAGAGCTTGGTCAGGAGTTTGCTGTGGGCCAAGCTCAGCTGTCAAAAGGACTGCTGTGGAGATCACCTCTATTGGCAAGCTAGGTTCGGTCTACTATGCCAAGTACTGGTGTTATCTCAGTGAAACATTTCCAGGCTGTCCCACCCTTTCACTTGTTCCCTCACTTAGCCTTGCTGCGAATACTGTAGTTTTCCTCAGTGCCCATGTCTCAAGACAAGCCCCTTCAGCCAATGTACAAGAGCAGAAATAGGAGCAAAGATTGCACCTTCATATCCCACAATTACACTGAGGATACTCTGCTTTGTCCCTTATCTGTGTTTGCTGTATGTACTGCTGGGAGGTACACAAGAAGGATTCTAAAAAGATAGAATAGGCATTATCCAGGCAAATACACTTCTACAACTTCCTACTTACTTTCTTTTTAATATTTTCTTGCAATAACTTGGAATTATATGCAACTGTTTTAGTAGATTGCATTAGCAGTGCCTCCAATTTGACTGGATACCTTTCCTGTAGTGTATTCTTCCATCTCCCTCCACTCCTCACTGCCACAACCAAGTTCTGAATTAAGACGTTATAATTTGTACTCTGGTATTCTGACCGTGCTACCACTGTAATTTAGGTGTCTGGCATGTCAATGGCATATTCCTGCACTAAGTAAGATTGTCAGTAACAGTGTACCACAATACATTAACTATGCGTTACACCTCCTTTGTGCCAAATTTCAGAACACTTAAACCCAAAAACCACCACCACCACGAAGATTATAAGTTCACAAGTGACTTACTTTTGCATTCAGAGGGCACACAGACAGTGCACTCCTAAAAAGCTGTTCTTCTGACCTCCACTGACTGCTACGGAGTGCACAGCGCATAATATTTATCAACAGGATTCCAAGTACTGCCACAGCAAGAATTTTCTTAAGGAAAGAGAGAGACAAGTTAAGGAACAATCCATTCAATTGAAACAATTATCAACTTCACTGATTGTTTTGATGGTACCTTTTTCTTGGCTTGCTTACTCAGGATACTAAATCCGTATGTAAACAGAATACAATATCCAATACTTGGGAGGTAGATGACCCTCTCTGCAATAACAAATCCTACTCGGAAGAACAGATTACTTGCAGGAAGAAAGGGGATAATAAGAAATCCAAGTCCCAGTGTAAGAATTCTGCAAACAAGAAACAGATTCTCAAATTAACCACACATCTTAACAAAAGTACCTTTTCCACTTTATTTATAAACTTTAATTAAAGATTGCAGGGGATGTCTGTGTGAAGCAGGACATTCAGAAACAGTCTTTGCAAGCTACTAACAAAATCAGATTAAGTTTTGGTGAGGTTTTGATACTTCATTCCATGAGGCATTTTAAAAATTCTAGCTATAATTTCTAAAATAACAATGCTCATTCTTCCAGGCCAGAAAGTAACCCCATTACACATGGATTACATAATTCCTATTTAAAGTACACAAGCAGGAAAAGGAATGGTAAAAGCTACCTGTCTATTTCTGGAAGTAGTAAGACAGTAACAAGGGAAAAATACACATCACTGTTGAAAAAGTGAGGCACACATCCTACTGAGAGGGCATCTCTTTTCCTAACACCAGTGGAATCCTTTGCAACTAACCACTTGAAAGTTAGCAATCTGCACTCTTTCTATAGTCAGGAGAGAGAGAGGAACTTCCAGAGAACATTTTGTCTTCCTTGGTTTCGGTATTTATTTGGAGATGAGTAATCCTCAGCAGGTAACTTTATACAGATCTTAAGACAACTAGGTACCTTACTGTTACAGAGATGACATAATGGAGTAAGAATCCTAGCCCTGTGCCAGGTGTTTGTTATGAAAGCCACAAGATCTGATCTATTCACTCATCCATCCCTGGAGATGTTTAAGACCAGGCTGGATGAGGCTCTGGCCAGCCTGATCTAGTGTGAGGTATCCCTGCCCATGGCAGGGGGGTTGGAACTAGATGATCCTTGTGGTCCCTTCCAACCCCGACTGATTCTATGATATATTACAAAAAAATAATTAAAGCCATGATATTGTAGTGTAGATGTCTCCTCTTACTCTTTTCTTATCCCCAAGGGGCTAAAGCCTTCATCATACTTTGTCTTTACTTTTTACTACAATACTGTTCAGCAATATAGACTTAGTGAGCGTGTTTTTACAGGAATGTATGACCACCATGTAGCAAGAATTCCACTCCTTTCCAAAATAATTTTATCTGTGTAAATGAATATGGGAACAGCAGAAAAGAAAGGCAGGTGGGATATTAAATTTGAAGGGACAAGAGGGAAGAGATGAAATTACAAAATACCACAAAAAAAGAAGATCTTCAGTCTTCTCAACAATAGAAAAACCTCACTGTGATTGAGCTGTTGTAAAATTTTAAAGAGCTGAGAAATGAATTATACATAAACCCCATGCAAACGGAACCTGGACAGTTAAACACAAACCCTTTGTGAGACAGAAGTTTGCAATGGTTTTTTAGTTCTTTTGGAAAAGTACAGATTGTTTCTTCAGTGGGTACTACGGGTCAGCATTTTACTTTTTACTTGTATGGCCATGGCCAGCATTTCTTCTTCCAAGGCACATCTCTCTTTCATTATTAGGAGACGATGACTTTTAAGAACTAGAGGCAACAACAGACATAATTTCCTACTCTGCTTTGAGCACATATTACTTTTTACCACCTACAGTGTTAAGAATCTCAAAATGCCAGTTCAGGAGAAAAATAAAGCAGCCATCCATACCTTCTCCTCCAACTCTGTTTCCCACTAGTCAATGTACAGTGATGGGCCCAAATTGGGACAAGAATGTAATGACAAGCTATAAATATTTATTTGAGCTGCATTTGCTAGACACTGGTTCCACTGAAATGTTAAATGCACTACTGATAATTTTAACAAAACAATACTGTACTCAAGTTGGCCAGGCATTTAAAATTCATCACTGTCTCTTACCTTCTCTTATGGCTGTCTTCTGAGCACAGAGCTTGGCATATCAGACCAATTAGGCAGAACCAAAGTGCTGCTAGTGCAATTATCCTGCAGTCACTGACGGATTTAATGAGGGGTATGCAGCCCATTGACCAATCAAAACACAGCCACCAGGGACACAACAGCAACCATGCATTCAATGAATAGTAGTAATTATAGTTTATAGCCTGTCAGTCAAAAAGAAAACAAACATTTATTTGATACTAAACTTCAGGGGGTGGGGGTCAACTTCAGTTCTTCTCTGCTATAATTTCCCTTATCACAAAATACGTCGTATAAAATAAAGAAGCCTTAAGTACCACTAAGACTGCAACCAGTTACATAGCCATTCATTTTACAGTTGTGAGGGTTTTTTAAAAAACCGTAACTCTTATTCAGAGCAAGGAAATGCAATTCTGTGTTGTCCAACCAATATTCACATGTAAAAACAATCTCCTACAAGAGGAGAAAATGTCAAAAGACAGCACTCGTGGTCTTTGCCCTTCATTCTCCATCTCCAGAAAGAGCCTTAATGCAATCAGAGATACAAAGCCAACACATACTCCAAATGCCCCAGACCAGAACTTTATGCTGGTTTCTTCAGTTGTGAAAAAAACCAGATAAAAAGTCAAGCACAGTATGTGGAAAAGGGATGAAATCCAGCACAAGCAAAATCTTTGCATAAGTGGGAAAGAGTGAGTGAATGGCAATGCACTTCAATGTGTGCAGCGCATGATAAATTGAATGCAAAGAATATACAACGTACACCGTTTAAAAACATTGCAGAAACTCATCACAACAGCACAAGTGAAGACGACTCATCGCACATCTTGAAATGTAAAGACTGCCTATTTTGTTGTTTCTTTGAAGCACAGGAAAGAAAGTTCAGTTTGAGGACAACAACAAATGTTCTGAGCTGGCCAGAAAAAACAACTTTGTAACTTACTCTCACAAACAGACTGTCTGCGAATGAAGCCGGGTTGTCTACTTCAGTGAAAGCTGGTGGCCCCGTGCCCATAATCCTCCAGCGTATATAAAGTATACTGGCCCCTCCAGACATCAGAAGAGTTATCCTGAAAAGTAGCCCCTTTCTTAATAGCCCAGCATTCTACAGGAGAAAAAAAAAAAAAAAAAGAAGAAAAATCAACCAAACAAAAATAGTCATATAAAAATCATTATTTTCTCTTCCCTACTACATTCACATCCTTTTCACCACTATCTTAGAAAGAAGCTATTTCTGTGCATTTCTGCTATTAGAGTTGACATTATGATTTTTGCAGTTGCTAGAGAGCTGTCAAATTTTGCTATACTCACTAACTGCAAAATATTTTTTGCAAACATTATTCTTTTAATCTCATACAGAGTTCTATAGCTGATGTAATATATACACAGCAATTTCTGACAGGGAATTTGAGTATACAGCATACTAAGTGGGTCTGTATTTTCTTTAAAAAAATGGAAGATGGCTATTTTTTGAACTTTATTTTAAATAGCTATATCCAGTTGACAGCTTATCACAGAAAGTTTTTGTCCACTTAGATCTCTTTAGAGGTATACACTACAATAAGAAAATCACAGGAAACTGGGAGAAATTAGAAGCTGAATTAAAAGTTTCACAATTATTAATGTGATAAAAAAGCTAATGACAGGTACCCAAATTACTCCAGTCAGGGTAAAAATCCCCAAGAGGTATGAAAAAAAGATGTTTATTATCTATATTAACTCAGTTGATTTACATCATATTTTATAATATACACTTTAGGGTCTAAACAATGCAATTCACATAAAAGACAGAAGTGATGTAATGGAAACTAAATTTGATAGATTTGGAACTTTATTTTCCCTGAAATATAACACATTTTCTCCAAGTACACGTCTGCTTCATGAATTAAAAGACACTGTATATTCTGTATCTAGAGATAGAGAATCATCAGTTACTGTAACTATGTCTCTCACAGATTTGAGGTGTAAATCCAATCTTTCAACACTTAGCTAGGAAATGGGATAAAAAAAAAAGGATGCAGTTTCTCTCTGACTCCTGATATTGCAGTGCTGCCTCATACCTGTCTGAAACCTTATAGTAGAAATTACTCCATGCAATCTCAACAAGTCATTAGAGACACAGAACAAGATCAGAATTTCTCTGAAGAGATCACTTAGGCCGCTTCACTTTACAATCTACACATCTGAAGATGAAAGCGTCAGTAAACTACAGATTTTCACTTGGAAGAGTTGACTGGATCACGGGCATGTGATCTCCAATATTAGCCTTCCTTTATTTCCACCTTTCTCTCTTAATTTGATATCCTTCTATTACCTTTAAAAGTATACTTCCTAGTTATCATGATCAGTTCTGTCCTCCATGGGAGCTGGCACACTGATTATTATTACCTATAATTGCAATACTTTGATTAGCAAGCACCACCATAGTTATTTAGGAGATCAGTATTACTTATTTCTGAAGACTTAAAAGAATAAAATATTTGTAGCTGATAACAAAGTCAAAGTATTTAGATTAGTGTTTAAGTATAAAGAAGTCTGTAATGTGATTTTATGTAAGTTAGCCTTTGTGCTCAAATGGTTACTTAGAACATACATATCTCAGTAACCTAAGTCACTATAATGGAGATTATAGGAAAACCATTCCTAAACATTGTTTTTGGAAGAGAATTGTGTGATGAAGGAAAACCATATGGTAACAACTTATAACTGCCTTATGACAGATTAACTACACAAAACCTCTTATCCCAGGTTTCATTTACTTTTAAATTACCTGCAGATTCTTAAAGGTCAGATTTCACAAACTGCCACAAAATCTCTTAGTAGGCAGAATTTTAAAAGTGGAAGAAGTGTTATTGTCGTTGTCTTTGATTTAGAGTTAACTGAAAGCTGGCATGAAACTGAAACCTGCCTCAGTTGAGAAGAAAAAAAATCTGCAAGTAAAAGAATTTAGCTCTGCCTTTCAACAAAACAAACCAGATTTGTGTAGCTGACCGGAGCGAAAATGAATTACTTCTACTCAAAGAAAAAAAAGCAGATTTGTTTTCTTCAACCAGACAGAACTGTTTAAAAGTCACAAAAATGGAAGCATAACACTTTGAGCTCTTTATGCGTAAGAGTTGCCCTCCAAAAAGCGTTTGACACATTTTGTAGAATTATAGAGTGGTTTGAGTTTGAAGGCACCTTTAAATATCGTCTAGTCCAAGCCCTGCCATGGACAAGGACATTTTTCACCAGATCATGTTGCTCAAAGCTCTGTCCAACCTGTCCTCGAACACTTCTAATGATGGAGCAGTCACAACTTCCCAGGGCAACGTGTTCCAGTGCTCATACTGCTCATGTTGCTGCAAAATTGTCACAGCACATTACCTTCCTAAGGCCGACTAAAAACACCTCCTTCTTTTTTTGAATTCTCAACAACAACAGAACTGTCAAAAGCTCTTTGTCTTCTGAATGGCCAGAGTGAACAAAATGTCTTGCAGACTCACCTCCAATGACTTGTCCTTATGCAGTAGCTTTTGAGTAAGCTCCAAAACATTTATCTTGTTAATCACTAGTGCATCAAACACAGCATTCAAACCCTAGGAAAGCAAGAGAAAAATACAAGGCATGAGATGGAACAGCTAACTACAAATGTATTTTTAAAGAAATAAATCATAAATTCTATTTCTGCCACAAATTACTGTGTATCTTAAATCTGATGCCAAACAAGTTAAGAGGTATGTTGGTAGTAATGATGGCAGAATGGAAAATTGAGGACCTCAGCACAGATAAATAGATTATTGTGTTACTGTAAAGGGGATTCTCCTGTTACATGGAATAATCCTTCAGGGAATATCATGTACCAGCAATCTAGACCCTGTATCATGGTCACAACAAGATTCTGCTCTACATCTTCTTTCCCAAATGTTCTACAGTGTAAGTGCTACAGACAAAAAGCAAGGCTTCTGTCAGTGAGGTGGAGCTGCATTAAGCCTTCTACTTTTTTTTTTTTTTGCTGTGCAGCATGGTATTTTTACTGTCAGAAAGACTATTTTCAAAGGGTACATAAATTGCCATAGCAAAAAAAGGCTCACAAAGATTTAACAGAAGTATCAGGTTTCCCTTGTTTTTTTTGCTATTACACTAATATACAAAGTGGAAGTTGCTGCAAAGTTTAATTAATCCCTACAGAACATCTTCACTGAATCAGTAAAATGCAAGAGTCAAATGAATCCCACCAGTAACTGTATCTGTTTGCATAGACAAATCCTTAAATAAGGAACAGAATGAAGAGATCAGTATCAGAAGTGCATAAACAAAGACCCCACTTTGAATTAGAGTGCTCACAAAAGCAATTGGGTGGAGCTTTAGAAAATGCTCTTCTCCAGTTGTATCTTTGTTCATAAGCCTTCACTGAGAGGCCTGCTATCTCAATAATTATATTCAAAAACAAGGCGAAAGAACGTGATATGTATTAAAAATAACACTGTAAATCTTTCAAATTTTGCAAAAGTATGCATAATCAAAACAGATCTACTGGAATACTTTTCTGTCAACATTAACTAGTTTTCTGAAGAGAAAAAAAAAAGTGTGCATGCAATTAGCTGTGGAAAAGCTGTGGATTCATCTTTGTAGGCTTTACAACTGTATGGTGGGTTAACGCCCATTCTGAAAAGAAACAAAACAGGGTGGAGGGCTTGCAAGTGCTTTGCCCTCCCCACAGGGCATTTTCCCCCCTGGGAAACTGAGTCTGTTCCACTCCCCCCTCCCTGCCCAGTTAGGGGATAAAAAGCAGGACATTGCAGTTATTAGGTCTCCCCTTTTTGACTCCTGCCTCTCCTGGATGAGAGCTACTGCGGCAGCCTTCCTGCTCTTCTGCCACGTAGTAGGGCCTGATCCTTCTCCCTGCTGCCTCCACGCCTCTTCAGAGAGAGACTTGTTTTTTTCTTTCCTCCTCCCATCCATTCTTGTTCCTTGCCCTTGTGAACCTTATCTGTTACTGTTACATTTATATATTGTTTAAAGAAAACCCTTTATCTCTGTACTTCCAGGCCGACTCCAAATTATTGCTTGGTGGATTTGCTCCTTCCCTTTCCCTTTTTTTTTTTTTTTTTTCTTCTCTGTTGGGAAGAAGGAGGGGGGAGCTGGGGAGAGATTCTCTGCCTTGCCCCCATCTGAGCTCTTAACTCCCAGTTAAGGCTCAAACCACTATAAACTGTATCTGATAGATTCTGAGGTCACAATTTGCTCACTAAGAGGATTCTTACCAGTACTGTAATTCCTTGTTCTTTGCACAGCATGGCTATTGCACCTAGGATGACACTCACCAGCACCCAAAGCATAGAAAAATTATGTCCTTCCTTATCTGTCAAAATAAAGAATGCCATAGTATTAGGTTTCTACATCTAAAGGTAATGTTAGAAATCTTAATTAAAATTAGAATGAAAAAAAACCACCAGCATTTAATCTCACAATCAGTCAAGATCTGGATCTTGACAGACTTCAAAAGCATAACACACCTCCTGTAATAGGCTGGCATTTGTCCTTCTACTGCAGTAATTCTCTATTCTCAGAGACATTAGAAATCTCCCTATTTGCTGGACATTTTAGATGTTAATTAGAATGGCAGAATTTTCCCATAGTTTCCACAATTCATCATCTGCAAAGGATAACTCCCAATATTTGGACACATTTATCATCCTTAGCTAGAACTCTGTCATTACTGGACACTCTCTTCCAAGTGACCTTAAGAACAAGAAATTCTTCCTAATGGTGACACATGAAGTCTCACACACACTGTTTTAACTGCAGTCTAATCTACAAGTCACAATGAAGTGCTTCTGCAGGTACCTCATGTCATTGTTGTAGTATGGGTGTAGGTGTTTGACCACCCTAGAGAACAGCTTCCAGGCCAAGATGTTAGCAGGCAAAGACGTTTATTATATCACACAGCAAAGTTATATAGTATCACACAGTATCACCAAGGTTGGAAGAGACCTCAAAGATCATCGAGTCCAACCTGTCACCACAGACCTCATGATTAGACCATAGCACCAACTGCCACATCCAATCCCGTCTTGAACACCTAGTCTATCAGAAGGCACATGTGCCACATCTTAATTGGTTATTTTCTATTGGCGTACGTGTAATTATTGCATACAATAGGTTCAAATAACAAAACAATATTCTAACACATTCAACCAAATTTCTCCCTTCAGTTACAAGATATTTACATTCTTTTCTAAGTCGGAGACCATACATAACCTTCTCTAACTCAAGCAAAGGCAAATCTTTCCCTACCTTTCCCTCTTTCGTTCTCTCAGTTACTGATAAGGTGTGCTTTCCTAAATCAAGGGCAAAACATAGCTGTTCCAAAGCTATCTGAAAACAACCCTTCTCCTACACATCATTTCACTGGCACTGCAATGGAATTTCATGAAGCTTAAAAATTTCAGCATCTGAACAGAAATGCAGTTAGTCCTTGCACTCAGGAAACAGTTTTACATCAGGGTGAAGAACTCTGGGGTTAAGAGATCCAGAATAACTACAGCTTCTACTCAAAGGAATAGTCTTTAAAAAGACTGCACCATTTAGCTGACTTTGGATACTACAGGAAGGTATTTCTGAAATTAATATAACAATAAGCCCTACTTCAGCCAAGGTTCTACCGCAGACACACAGTACATTGGTACTTCACATAAAAACCCATCTGTCACAACCTCTACTCACAGGCGCAAACAACAGAGGAAAGCACCCTGCTCATTCAGAGGCAGTTTCTTGATTCAAACAACATGGGCTCTACAGGCATCACAAGAAACAATCTTTGACTTGGTAATGAAAAAACAAAGTTGAACTCTTACTGTTCTTAGAATCATAGAATCAATAAGGTTGGAAAAGACCTCAAAGATCATGAAGTCCAACCTGTCACCCAAGACCTCAGGACTACCAAACGATGGCACCAAGTGCCACGTCCAATCCCTTCTTGAACACCTCCAGGGATAGTGACTCCACCACCTCCCTGGGCAGCCCATTCCAATGGCTAACAACTCTCTCCGTGAAGAACTTCCTCCTCACCTCAAGCCTAAACTTACCCTGGTGCAGCTTGAGACTGTGTCCTCTTTTTCTGGTGCTGGTTGCCTGGGAGAAGAGACGAACCCCCCCAGTAAAGTCTCCCCTGACCTTCCTCTTCTCCAGGCTAAACAATCTCAGCTTGGCCAGGAGTTTGCTGTGGGGAATGGTGTCAAAGGCCTTGCTGAAGTCCAGGTAGACCACATCCACAGCCTTCCCCACATCCACCAGGCGGGTCACCTGATCATAGAAGGAGATCAGGTTGGTGAGGCAGGATCTGCCCTTCCTAAATCCATGTTGACTGGTCCTGATCCCTTGGCCATCCTTCAGGTGTGCAGTGATTGCCCCCAAGATGATCTGCTCCATAATTTTCCCTGGCACTGACAGGCCTGTAGTTTCCAGGTTCCTCCATCCAACCCTTCTTGTGGATGGGCATCACATTGGCCAGCTTCCAGTCATCTGGGACCTCTCTGGTGAGCCAGGACTGGTGGAAAATGATGGAGAGAGGCTTGGCCAGCTCATCTGCCAGCTCTCTCAGCACCCTAGGATGGATCCCATCCAGTCCCATGGACTTGTGAGGATCCAAGTGGCTCAGCAAGTCCTGAACCAATTCCTCGTGGATTTCAGGGGCACTACACTGCTCCCTGACCCCATCAACCAGCTCAGGAGGCCAGGTATCCTGGAGACCTCCTGCCTTATTGTTGAAAATTGAAGCAAAGAAGGTATTTAGAACCTCACCCTTTTCATCTTTAGTTACAATGTTACCCTCCAGGTCCAATAAACAGCGGAGATTCTTCTTGCCCCTCTTTTTAGCATTAATATATTTATAAAAATGCTTTTTATTGTCTTTCACAGAATTGGCCAGTTTAAGTTCTAACTGGGCTTTTGCCTAATTTTTCTTGTACATGACCTAACAACATCCTTAAACGTATCACGAGTTGCCTCCCTGCCTTTCCAAAGGTGACACATCCTCTTTTTTCCCCTTAATTCCTTCAAGAGCTGCTTGTTCATCCAGGCCGGTCGCCTTCCCCTCCAGCTCATCTTTTGGCACGTGGGAACTGCCAGTTCCTGTGCCTTCAAGAGCTCCTGTTTGAAGTAGGTCCAACTGTCCTGGACCCCTTTGTTCTTAAGGGCTGCTACCCAGGGTATTTTCTGAGTAAGCTGTTTGAACAAGCTGAAGTTTGCCCTCTGGAAGTCCAAAGTGAGGGTTCTGTTACTGCTCCTCCTTATTTCCCCACATATTGAAACTTCACTATCGCATGATTGCTGAACCCTAGACTGCCTCACACCATCACATCTCCCACCAGCCCTTCTCTATTTGAGAACAGCAGGTCAAACAGAGCCTGACCCCTGGTAGGCTCACTTAACAGCTGCATCAGGAAGCTGTCCTCCATACACTCTAGGAACCTTCTTGACTGCCTACTCTCTGCTGAATTAAGTTCCCAGCAGATGTCTGGCAGGCTAAAGTCACTCACAAGGACAAGATCTGATGATCTTGAGACAGCCTCCAGTTGCTTGTAGAATACTTCATCTGCCACCTCATCCTGGTTGGGTGGTCTATAACAGACTCCAATCAGGATGTCAGTTTTGTTAGGCATCCCTCTGATTTTAACCCACAGGCACTCGACCCTTTCATCCTCAACCTCAAGTTGTGGCATCAAGAGATTCCCTAATATACAGGGCCACCCTTCCTCCTCTTCTCCCTGGCCTGTCTCTCCTAAAAAGCCTGTAACCCCCCAGTGCAGTACTCCAATTATGTGAATCGTCTCACCATGTTTCTGTAATAGCAACTGTATCATAGTCTTCCTGGAGGACCAAGACTTCCAGTTCTTCTCGTGTTTGTTACCCATACTTTGTGCGTTGGTGTACATGCACTTCAGATGGGCTGTTGGTTTCTCAATTAACCCTAATTTATGCTCCACTCTCTCCTCTCTGGACAGACTGGTTTCCTCACCCACCCCCTTCAGACCTAGTTTAAAGCCCTCCTATCTCTAGAGCAGTTCTTCCCTACTGCTAATGGCAAGTTTGCCCTTCAGTACTTAAACAGAACTGTAGCAATGGTCTATGGGAAGAGTAAATGGCAAAATTAAGATAAATTTCACCATAAGTAGGCATCTACACATAAGCTCTTCTACTAAGCTTCCTTTCCAACTGGTTCCCAACTTTTAAGGATTAAGTTTTCTAATTAAATACAGTTGTCCACTTTTCAGAGAAGTAGCTCTCGCTTCACTGATTATGAAGGGAAACTAGTATAGTGGCTCAGATAATATTGGGCCAGATACAAACTATAACCACAAGTGTGAAAGAGATCTGCTGACATTGGCCTTCACTCTCACTTTGAAGTGGACTATATTTTTTGTGGCAGAGAACAGTTATCATAAAAATACGTGGAAGAACAGGTTTTGAGGTTGCTTCTAGCAGTCTTTTATTTTCTAAAATTTAAAAGCTTCAAAAACATGAATATGCTTGAGAATCATCACTGTAATACTTGGCAGGCATTTGCTCCTTCTCCCTCCACTCTACATTACATCCTCACAGGTAAGACATAGTATTAGCAGCATAGATGTTATCAAGTCAAAAGGAAGCCTTCTGAAGGAAGTCATACAACACTGCAACGACAACAAAACCCTCCAACACACACTGATGAGGAAACTCCAGCTCACATAAATTATACAGAGGACCAAATGAGGATTACAATCCATGGTGGAGGTGGCTTCAAAATTTGTTCTAAGAGTACTGCTAAGAATAAAAGGAACCTGTCTTAAATACATCCCTTGAAGGAGCTCTTCTGATTACAACACAACAGACTTTTCAGCCAGGTCTTGAAAATAATTTTTGAGCTGTTGGGTTGTTTTGTAGTTTTGTTGGTCTTGTTTGTCTGGGTAATTTTTGTTTTTTAACGTAGAAATAAAACTAGCTGATTGTGAAGATGGAAGGCAAAACAATTGACTGTATTCACAAAATGACTACCAGTTATTCTTACTATGTGTAAAAGGGGCAACAGTGAACAAAGCCAGTGGACTTCACTGAGTTTACTGAAGTATACTTTCTTCTACTGAGAGATTTCTCCTTCCCAGAATTAAATTTTGGTAGAAAGAAGTCAGGACAACTAAGCACTTCTCAGAGAAGCATTACTCAGTACACAAATACCAACTATCTTAACAAGGAAGACAGTGAGTAGTACGTATACTAAGAGACCAGCTGGCAATTCACAAATGTTTTGATGATTCAAAACCTAAGAGTACTAGGAAAAAAAGGAACAAGGTCAAATTATCAAGGACAAGTGCTAACAGCAGCATACTCAAAGACACAACTCAGAAAGGTCACAATGTAAAATGAGGAAAATGTACATGAAGAACAAACCCCACAATTCCATGGGTATATTAATAAGAGTAGCAAAGAAGGAGTTATTCCAATACTCAGTGGGAAAGAAAACAGACAACACCAAGAAAACAGACAACACCAAGAAAACAGACAACACCAAGAAAACAGACAACACCAAGAAAACAGAAGCGTTCTGTGCCTTCTGCTTAATTTTTTCATACAGAGGTCAGCTGCAATCATATGACAAGCACAACACAAGCAGAAACAGAACAAAAATAAAAGCAAAAATAATGAACTACAAGGCATGGAATTTATGTAGAAGTTAATATGTTTTAAATTATAACAATTGGTTGCATTTACTCTAGATTGTATAGGACCTGCTAGAGTAATCTCAAGTGCTACCTCTGAGAAATGGTGAAAACCATGAGAATCTAGAAGCTTGAAATAATGCCTACATACCTGCTTTTAAAGAGGAAAAGAGATACACAAGAATAAACTAAAGAAACAATGCTAAACTGACTTGCCAAAATTACCCAGAAAAAAACACCTTGCTTAGATGAAATATTTTCTAAGGTGACTCTCTAAAACACAAAAGGATATAACTGCTTGCCAAATACTTATTTTAGGCATTTATATCAAGCAGAAGTGTAAATTCTAAGTATAAATTCTGATTTATACAGAAAAAACTCTACAATGAAAGCAAACCCGCAAACATCCTATGCCTTGACTTCACAAAAGCATGAGAATACCACTGAAAACAGTGTAAAATGCAACAGAAAAAATGTGGGCTGCATGAAATTATCACAGAATGGTTTGGAAAACTATGTTAAGAGTAGTAGAGATGCAAAAAATGTGAAGATGCATTCTGGATTGGATTTTGCCTCTGCTGGATTCCAATAATATTAGATAATATTCCAATAATAGATAAATTTTAAACTTTGGATGATGGAAGATGGCATATGCTTATTAAGTCCAGAGGTGCTTCCAGGCTGCAATGGTCAGGAAGCATACTGGGAAGTCAGAATTCCATTGACAAACTGGAGAAATGGTCTAGTAAAACCCCCTGATAGAATGCCACTCAACAGGTGCATTTCAAAGTTGCATAAACCTGATTTGTCTTGTAAATATACCAGGTTTTCCTCTCAAGGGGCCCATTAATGAGGTACTCATGAGTGTCAAAGGCCTAGATGTTAGTAAGATCTCTGACACAGTCTTCCATAAGAACCTCATAGCGAAGCTCTTGATGTAGATGATGGATATGCAGTGAGGTGCATTGAAAACTTTCTGAAAGGCCTGGCTGAGAGGGTGATGACCAGCAGCACAAAGCCTAGTTGGAGGCCACTAACTAGTGGTGTACCTCAGGGGCCAATACTGGGTCCCATCTTCATTAATGACCAAGATGAGGAGGCAGAGTGCATCCTCAGCAAGTTTGCTGATGAGGGAAAAACCTGAAGTGGCTTCTACGCCAGAGGGTAGTGATGTCATCCAGAGGAACCTTAACAGGCTGGAGAAAAGTGCTGGTAGGAACCTCACCAAATCCAACAAGGAGAACTGCAAAATCCTGCACTTTGGAGAGAAACAGGCCCAGGCAGAGTAGGAGGATACAAAGAAGAAAAAGCTGGGTTCTGCTCAGTGGTGCCCAGTGACAGGACCAGAGAACATAGGCACAAACTGAAACACAGGAGGTGTCTGAATATCAGGGAACACTTTTCCACTAGGTGGGTGATTGATCACCGGCACAGGTTATCCAGAATGGTTGTGAAGCCTCCATCCTTGGTATTAAAGAGTCATCCAGTCATAGTCCTGGACAACTGGTTCTGTGTAGCCCTACTTGAGCAGGTCAGCTTAGGTGACCCCCAGAGGCCTCTTGCAACCACAACTATTCTATGATTCAGTGATCAAAATCTCCTCCCCAAAACTGTAATCTCTGTTGGGTTTTTTTGTTTGTTGTCTTTTGAAGCCTCAAATGGTCAATACAGTTAAATACAGAATTATAATGTTAGGAAAAATTATCAGTGATTCAAAGAGAGAGTGTCAATTAAGACACATTTCATCTGGGTCAATACACCTAACACCTCCCCTGCTGCAGACCTCAAATGCAGAAATCTCAGCGAACTAGGTTGGAAGAAGAGATACAAAAAAGATTGTCATTCAGCAATGCCTTCAAATTGTAAATTTTTTTTTAACAGTGATTTGAAAATGTAAAGCACTGCTTAAGTACTAATTATTATTATGATACACAGATGCCAACAGAAGTTATCACCCTAACGAAGCACATTCCCCTAATACAGGGCTGCTTCCCACCAGAAAAATCTTGTGTCAGAAAATGAAACCAGTCTTTCATTGGCACCTGTGTCTTGTTGAAACTGGTACACCATATTGTGAGTGGGCATTGTGCCACTCTAACAGATGGACACATTTGTAAGCATGCCAAAGAAACAGAGTACTTGGTGCTTGGTGGTTTGGTTTTTTGTGTTGTTGGGTTTTTTTTAATTTTATTTTAATTTTAATTTTGGTTTTGTTTTGTTTTTTAAAGCTAGAAAAATATAGTGTGTCTATATGAAACCCAAAAAGTGTTGCTCAGACGGTCTGGTCCCTCGTAGGGAGTACATTAAGTCAGAAAGATGATGAGAAGATTCAGTGAAATACCTATATAAACCATAAACAAGCCAAGAGGGCTCCTCCACTTGGACTCACAGATTTAAGTACAAGCATTCCTAGAGTAAGGTTACATAAACTACGTGTTTTATAGTGTGGAACTGACTGATCTTAAATTTGAGTAACACATTGACGATACACCTCAACTCTGTATTCCTATATGCTAATCCTATTTCAAGAGACCTTCTTTTGCAATGTCCTAAATCCACAAGTCAATGAAAAAAAAACCAAACAACAACTTAGAAGTTAATGATATGAAGAAAATACAACATTGTGAATACCAAACTTAGTCTTTAAAGTCAAACTAACAGTATCCCAAACAATAATTACCAACTCAGACATTTAGGCCTTCAGCATCTCCTTGTTGGATTTGGTGAGGGTCCTAACAGCACTTTTCTCCAGCCTGTTAAGATTCCTCTGGATGGCATCACTACCCTCTGGCATAGAAGCCACTTTCAGAGAGGAGTCTTAAACATTTTAGGGTCTATAGTAAAACCTCCACAATACAAACCTCCAATATTCACAAAAACCCATGGTCTACTTTGCATGCTTTGCTAAATTAGCAACAAACTAGTAAATGATTAACAGGTGACTACACAGAGCAGAACAAAATGGAAACACGCAAGCAGAACGAAGTCATTTTTACAAGTCATAGCATATGAGCAAACAGTTGATCCCCTGTTTAATATCCAGGCCAGTTATTACCCACATCAAGCAAATCATGAACTCATCATTTTACATCACTCAGTGATTGCAGATGGCAAATAATTGCAACTAGATCACTGTCAAGGCTGAAGAGAAACGAAGGCAAAATGAATACTACAGCAGTTTTAAATCACCTTATGAACTCCCAGAGAAGCTGCATTAAAATTCAACAACGTTAATAACCTACAACTCTATCCAGAACATATCTAAAGAGTTGTCAGCTCTTGCTGTCTCCAAAGCCTATGCAGTGGATTTGTCCCCACAGTTGTATTTTAAAACAGCAGGATAGAACCAAAACAACAGATTAGTTCCTTGAAAATATAAATGTTATCCTGTCAAAGATGGTAACATCAGAAACTGCTTATCGGGAAAAACTAACAGGATTCCAAAACTTCAGTAAGACATAACTATAGCCCACACAGTGTGTGAAATATTCATACTTAAAAACAACCAACCAACCAACAGCCTACAGATTTTAACTAAAAGAAACCATCTACCTGAAAACCCACCATACCCACAAATAAACCACATCAGGCAAACAAGCTGCAGTATGTCTTGAGCTTTACAAAATACTATTTTCTTCTGGAAGTTTCTGCAGCCTAACACAGATATTTTTCTGATTCTCCATATTGCTTATAGTGCTGTCTTTTACCCACAGTATGCCCAAATTCTCCTCAGACATTTTCTGAGTCCTTACTTCCAACCAAAAAATATGTTTTTACACTCATGCACTTAGACACAAGGTGAAAACAAGCACTAACAAGTCTCTTTTCAAATGACTCCTTTAGAAAAGGCCAAGAATGACAGTCCAATAAATACACCTATGCTAGTGAAATGCAGATTCCTGGAACTTAACTGTAAACAAATCTCATGTTACCTTGCTGCAAGAATAACCAGGTTCTTTATTAAATGCTTAGATAATATATCTGTCTGATAGTAGCACTGAAGTGCTGCTAGTGATAAAAAAGTGTATGTTATTGAGAACACAACCACATCGGTAGCATCAGCTCAGGCTTCTCCAGTGTTTGTTTTAATCTGATGCTTGCTCCAATTTCATCAGTAAAAGGAAACTGGCACCAAATACGTTTTAGTATCTGTATTTGAAGGCAATACAAATGCAGTCCACAAATCCTGAAGTCCTTAAGTCTTGTACCCTCTTTTAAATACTCCAAAAGTCATGCTGTCATGCATCTATTAATTATTTTTTTTCTAAATCCACCTAAAAAAGCTGGTGATCTATATATGTCTGACAGTCAAATCCAGAAGCAAGGACACATGTAGCTGACCCCTGGGTTAGAGGCTTAGAGTCATGCTTGCCCTTAATATATAAAAAAAATCATCAGGACAAAAGGAAACAGGATGTTAAAGTGTTTTGTTAGATTCCACTTTTCTATAGGATCATCATAAAGCAGCTATATTTGATTAGAAACATAACCTTGACGTAATAGAATGCACAGAGGGCTTTTTGGGGCTGTTTTCTCCCTTTCCTTCTTACTAATAAAGACTATTCCACAAACATATTACCATTGTGGTCTGACCTAGAAAGTGATGCAATACCAATTCTTAATTTGGACTAGAAGTATCAAAGTGCACTGGCAGTATCACAGACTTTCCAATCTTGTGGATCTGCCAGCAGAAGGAAAACAATCTGAGAGAAGGGTATTTTATTCCTGCTTAGAAGACATTGTTTCAGTATGTACTTTATATGTGCATGTTTTTAAAATGCTTGTTCTTCCTTATCTACATTCAGAGTAAGATAAGCATACGACTGGGACTAGGACAGCTTTTGCTGTCTTTGACTTCCCCGAACTATGCAGTCAAGCTCAGCTGAAAAAGTCCTTACTCATGTTATTATTCGTGAATAGCTAGAACTGTTCACCAAAGAAGGGAATTTACAGCACCAAAATGGAGGCATCCAAGGGTAGAACTTTGCATTTACTTTAATACAACAAAAATACTGAAATATCATACTCTATTACAGCCATTTCCTCATATTTGGTTATCTTTTCCTAAGATAGAATCACTGAACAGCCTAGGTTGGAAGGAGCCTCCAAAGATAATCTGGTCCAACCTTTTGCAGGAAAGGAAGCCTAGATAAGATTACCTAGCACTCTGTCCAGTTGTGTCATAAAACTGTCCAGTGATGGGGACTCTGCCACATCTCTAGAGAGGTTGTTCCAGTGAGTGATTGTGGCCGGTTGACGTTGCCCCCTTAAGAAAGGGAACATGGTGGACGGAAGTTGGTAAACGGAAGGAATAGTCTAAACTAATTTCATTGGACGAGTGGGAGGAAGCACTTCTGAGCTGGGACTATACTGGACATTTCCAGCACTTCTCAGTCAGTCTTGCTTCCGCCTCTTCTTCAGGCAACAGCTTTCTGTCCTGGGCTTTCTGCCAAGGCTCCGGCCTTGAGAGAAAAACAGATAACAGGCCTGTATTAACTCTTTTCCAATTAACACAAACTGCTTCTAACATTTTTTTTTCTTTCCTCTCTTTTCTCTCTCTTCCTATCCCACTCTGGGGAAAGGGGGGAGAGAGGGGAGAGCGGAGGTGGGGAACCCCCTCTGTCCAGAGGGGGGTCACTCTCATTTCTGTGTTACTCTGTTGTATATCTTTGTATATATTGTAGATATTGTAAATTTGTAAATATCTCCCTGCAAACCCTACATCGCTTTGTAAATATAGCTCCACTGCTTTGCTAATTCAGCTTGCGAGTTTTTTTTCTTTTCCCTTCAATTTTTTTTTCCCTTTTACTTTACAAGGGGGAAGGGAGGAGGCTTCTTGGCCTTGCCCTTCCACCCACCACATTTTTTTTATTGGCGCCCAACGTGGGGCAGATAATTAGTTTAATTTATTACTTGATTGATTTAGTGTTTTCCAGCTGAATTAGCAAACATGAAGGTATTGTGGTTTGTGGAGCGATTATTCTTTTCAATTTTTGGGGCTCTGGTTTACAGGTATTGTTTGGGTTTGATTTTGGATTACCTGGGTAAATATTTGGTGCGGACAATTTATATGTGGGTTATGTATAAAGTTAAATTATGGTATGGAAAATGTATTAATTTATTATGGCCAGTGAGATACAGGAATGTTACCTCCACCACTCTCCCAATTGAGATAAAGAGTTTTAAGATTCCGCCTGAGGAGACAGTAACTTTAGGTGATGCCTGGGATCCAAAGGTGATTTATTTCATGTCTATAATTCTGCTGATGGTGATAATTAACGTGTATCTCCTGATTTCTTTACGGCGAGAGAGAAAGGTGTCCAGAGCTTGTTTTGTTATTAAAACTAGATCAAAAAGAAAACGCCGTGGCTCTCGATCAGTCCCAGAGTCATCTAGTGACGAGGACTGTGGAGAACCCGTGTCAGTTAAAAAGAAGGCTAAAAAGTTAATTGGTAAAGCAGCTCTAAATGACTTTGCTGATTCTGGCAAGCAGCCAAGGGCATCGGCTGGTATCAACATGGCACCTACTCCTTCTCCCACTCCTTCTCCTTCTTCTTCTTCTCCGTCGGCCATTAACGGAGCAACGTCACTTCCCCCCACTCCCTCGGTGGGACCGGAAGTCACTGCCCCAGCAGCTGATTTATCTCAGGACCTATCAGCTTCCATTAAGGTGGCTGTAAATGCAAACACAGCTCCAGTTAAGATGGCTCCTTTAAAGACTAGAGCTGGAAAGGGCAAAGATGGAGAAGAAGAGGAGGAGACTGATCCTGGTGAGGGGCCCTCTACTCTAAAAGATCCTGCTCAGGAGGAAGAGAAGGTTTGTTTTAAAGATCTAGCTAACCTAGTGAGATCAAAGCAGGATAGAGATGAAGCTAGGAAAGCAGCTGGCAAAGGTGGTTCTCAGCTTAAAGAGATCCTTAGGAGAATGACAGCAGGATTTTATGGGCAAAGAATTCAGGGAGATGAAGATGAAGATGACATTACAGACTGTTCGTCACCACGGGAAGAATTGAGAAATGTCCGTAAAGATTTCACCAGGGCAGATAAGGAGCCAGTTCTAGCTTGGCTTAGTAGGTGTTATGATACAGGTGCTTCAGCTCTAACAGTTGGAGACAAGTCAGCAGCTCAGTTAGGAACTCTCTCAAGGGACAATGGAATAGATAGACATCTAGGCGAAGCTCTCGGTAAGGTTAATCTGTGGATACGCCTTTTAATAGCGGTTGCCCTGAGATACCCTTCCCGAGATGATCTTCCATGGAATCCTAAACCCTGGACTACCATAGATGAGGGAATTAAGCGCTTGAGAGAATTTGCTGTTAGAGAGCTACTCTATGGTGAACATGAAACTCTGAATCCTGATGACATTCCTGTGGGTATTGGTCTTGCTAAAAAGATCATCAAACTTGCTCCTTCTAATTATGCAAACATTCTGGCAAGCAGAATTGTGTCAAGAAGTTATGGTGGAGCTTCTCCTACGGTTGGCCAATTCAGTGATCAAATGAGACAATTGGAGGATAGCATGACACGTGGTTCTTTGGTTTCAGCCATTAAAACGATGTCTGGTGATATTCAGAATTGCATAAGAGAGTTAAAGGATGAATTTAGAAATTCCATATCCCAATTGGCACAAAGGGATAATTTCAATTCTTCCTCCAGGTGGGTACAAGTCTCATCTGTGAGGAATACACGTCCTCCGAGGAGGTCATCCCAAAACAGGTCATTCCAAAACAGGTCATTCCAAAACAGGTCATTCCAAAACAGACCACCAAGGCAATCACGTAGAACTATTTGGATAACTCTGCGTGATCAGTTTGGTGAGAACATGAACCGCTGGGATGGCCAACCAACTTCTAATCTTTTCAGGAGACTGAGGGAATTGCAAAGTGGCAGAACCCAAGGTAGCAATACCAGAAGGGTAGCTGTTACTTCCACAGTTCCCCAGAACAACTCTTATGGCTCCAACAGTGGCTCCAGTTATAACATGCAAAGTTATAACCCTGCACAATATGTGCAATGCACATGTGCGCATGTTCCCCATAACTAGGGGTGCCCTGCCTCCCGCCAGGGGGAGGAGAGGGATAACAGAGATAATAGAATCTATTGGGATGTGTACATCCAGTGGCCTGGCACTTCACAATTTCGGAAGTACAGGGCCTTGGTTGACACAGGAGCTCAGTGCACCATAATACCATCAAATTATCAGGGATCAGAGTCTATAACTATTCTGGGAGTCACTGGTGGATCTCAAGAGTTAAGTAAGGTGGAGGTTAATATAAGTTTAACTGGTAAACAATGGAGGAAGCATACAGTTGTGACCGGACCTGATGCACCTTGTATTTTGGGAATTGATTTTCTGAGAGAAGGGCGTTTCAAAGACCCTAGAGGTTACAAATGGGCTTTTGGAGTAGCTTCTATAGAAATTGATGGACAAAAATTGAAGCTATCTGCCAGACCTGAACTTTCTGATGAATCTGCAGTTGTGGGACAACATAAGATACAGGACATTAAATTGCCGGTTGCTTCTCAGACTGTGCATCACAGACAATACAGAACCAACCGTGACTCTTTGTTGCCCATTCAGAATCTGATTCGTCAGTTGGAGAGTCAGAAAGTCGTCAGCAAAACTCATTCACCTTTCAACAGTCCAGTGTGGCCTGTGCGAAAGCAGAATGGAGACTGGCGTCTGACAGTAGACTACCGAGCCCTAAATGAAGTGACACCACCTATGAGTGCAGCAGTGCCAGACATGATGGAACTACAGTATGAGCTGGAATCCAAAGAGGCCAAATGGTATGCTACCATAGACATTGCTAATGCATTTTTCTCTATTCCCATAGCAGAGGAATGCAGGCCTCAGTTTGCTTTCACCTGGAGAGGAATCCAGTACACTTTCAACAGATTGCCAATGGGCTGGATCCACAGCTCAAGCATCTGTCATGCAGTGATCCACGATGCTCTGGAGAAAGGAGGTGCTCCAGCACACATCCAGTTCATCGATGATATCATCGTCTGGGGTAAAACTGCTGAAGAAGTCTTCAAGAAAGGTAACAAAATCATTGACATTCTTCTGAATGCAGGTTTTGCCATCAAGCGAGACAAGGTGAAAGGACCTACCACAGAGATTCAATTTCTGGGAGTGCGGTGGCAGGATGGACGCCGACACATTCCAGTGGATGTGGTAAATAGAGTCTCTACCATGGCAAGTCCCACAAACAAACAAGAGACCCTACGTTTCTTAGGGATAGTGGGATTTTGGAGACTGCACATTCCTGGATACAGTCAGATTGTGAAACCTCTGTATGATGTGACTCGAAAGAGAAACCATTTCCACTGGGGACCTGAACAACAAGCAGCCTTTGACCAGATAAAGCAAGAGGTGATTCAAGCAATGGGTCTGGGACCTGTCCGAGATGGTCCAGACATTAAGAACATTTTGTACACGGCTGCGAGTGACAATGGTCCAACCTGGTGCTTGTGGCAAAAAGCTCCAGGTGAGACACGTGGACGACCTCTTGGTTTCTGGAGTCGAGGTTACAGAGGTTCAGAGGCTAATTATACTCCAACAGAGAAAGAAATTTTAGCTGCCTATGAAGGAGTAAAAGCATCTTCTGAAGTGATTGGAACTGAATCACAACTTCTCCTAGCTCCCAGATTACCAGTTTTGAATTGGATGTTCAAAGGCAAAGGATCCACACCACATCATGCCACAGACTCGACCTGGTCTAAGTGGATGGCTCTGATAACACAGAGAGCTCGAATGGGAAATCTTGAAAGACCTGGTCTAGTGGAGGTGATCTCAAGTTGGCCTGAAGGTATCAACTGTGCTAAACCTCCAGAGGAGAAAGTAACTCGTGCTGAGGAAGCTCCTCCTTACAATGACCTTTCTGATGATGAAAAGAAATATGCTCTGTTCACAGACGGTTCCTGTCGTCTTGTTGGAAACAAGCGAAGGTGGAAGTCTGCAGTGTGGAGTCCAACACGCCGAGTTGCAGAGGCGAAAGATGGAGAAGGAGAATCCAGTCAGTTCGCAGAGGTAAAAGCTGTCCAGCTAGCTCTCGACGTAGCTGAACGTGAGAGATGGCCAAAGCTTTATCTCTACACCGACTCATGGATGGTAGCCAATGCTCTATGGGGTTGGCTAAAGAACTGGAAGAAGAGTGGTTGGCAGAGGAAAGGAAAACCCATTTGGGCAGCCAACCTGTGGCAGGACATTGCTGACCGAATCGAGAGAATTCCAGTGAAAGTGAGACACATCGATGCTCACATTCCTAAGAGCAAAGCTACTGAGGAACAGCAACACAACCATCAGGCAGATCTAGCTGCAAGAGTTTCTCAAGTAGACATGGACTCTAATCTTGATCTCGACTGGAGACACCGAGGTGAGATATTCTTAGCTCGGTGGGCTCACGATTCGTCAGGACATCAAGGCAGAGATGCAACATACCAATGGGCTCGTGACAGATCCATAGACATTTCCATGGATGCTATCACACAAGTCATCCATGACTGTGACATTTGTGCTGCTATTAAGCAGGCAAAACGACTTAAGCCCTTGTGGTATGGTGACAGATGGTCCAAGTACAAGTATGGTGAAGCTTGGCAGATTGACTACATCACTCTACCACGTTCTCGTTCTGGTAAGCAATACGTGCTTACTATGGTAGAGGCAAACACTGGGTGGTTAGAAACTTATCCAGTTCCACATGCAACTGCACGCAACACCATTCTCGGTCTGGAGAGACAGATCCTGTGGAGACACGGAACTCCAGAGAGGATCGAGTCAGACAACGGAACTCATTTCAAGAACAACCTTGTAAAGAACTGGGCAAAAGAGCACGGTATTGAGTGGATATTCCACATTCCCTACTATGCACCAGCTTCAGGGAAGATTGAACGCTACAACGGTTTGTTGAAGACCACTCTCAAAGCCATGGGAGGTGGATCTTTGAAAAACTGGGAAAAACATTTAGCACAAGCAACCTGGCTGGTAAATAGTAGAGGTTCAGTGAACCGAGCTGGACCTGCACATTCAGATTTGCTACGGAAAGTAGAAGGTGATAGAGTTCCTGTTGTTAGAGAAAAGAATCTGTTAGGTAAAACTGTTTGGGTATTTTCACCCTCAGGAGAGGCTAAACCTGTCCGAGGGGTGGTTTCAGCTGAAGGTCCGGGTCACACTTATTGGGTAATGCAAGAGAATGGTGAAATTCAGTGTATTCCACAAAGAAATTTAACTTTAGCTGAAAGAGGTTAATTTTAAACTGTTGTACAGCTACATCGCGTCCAAAGGAAGAATCAACGAGGAATCTACGGTGCACGAACCCTGAGATCCCTGAGAGCCCTGAGTCAACTAAGAGACCCTGAGAAATCCCTGTTTCCCTTTTCTTCGCTTCGTCGGTGAAGAAATGAACTGTTTTCCATTTTTCTCATTTTCTGATTTTCTTGGACTTTTGAATCATCTACATCTGAGCATAGCCGGAATGGACTATGAACTTTACTCATGAACTGTAAATATCGTTTTGGATTGGATGGACAGTGTGAACAGCCAATGAAATTGTTTAGAAGGGGTGGACTGTGGCCGGTTGACGTTGCCCCCTTAAGAAAGGGAACATGGTGGACGGAAGTTGGTAAACGGAAGGAATAGTCTAAACTAATTTCATTGGACGAGTGGGAGGAAGCACTTCTGAGCTGGGACTATACTGGACATTTCCAGCACTTCTCAGTCAGTCTTGCTTCCGCCTCTTCTTCAGGCAACAGCTTTCTGTCCTGGGCTTTCTGCCAAGGCTCCGGCCTTGAGAGAAAAACAGATAACAGGCCTGTATTAACTCTTTTCCAATTAACACAAACTGCTTCTAACATTTTTTTTTCTTTCCTCTCTTTTCTCTCTCTTCCTATCCCACTCTGGGGAAAGGGGGGAGAGAGGGGAGAGCGGAGGTGGGGAACCCCCTCTGTCCAGAGGGGGGTCACTCTCATTTCTGTGTTACTCTGTTGTATATCTTTGTATATATTGTAGATATTGTAAATTTGTAAATATCTCCCTGCAAACCCTACATCGCTTTGTAAATATAGCTCCACTGCTTTGCTAATTCAGCTTGCGAGTTTTTTTTCTTTTCCCTTCAATTTTTTTTTCCCTTTTACTTTACAAGGGGGAAGGGAGGAGGCTTCTTGGCCTTGCCCTTCCACCCACCACAGTGATTGTTCTCATTGTAAAAAATATACTTCTTGTATCAAGATGAAACTTGTCCCAGTACAACTTGTCTTCTTGTCCAGGGTTAAAGCCTGGGATAGGTTAAATTTCTGGTTTCCTTTAGAAGAAGCTGGGAGAGGATGTAGCCAAGCCAGGCAACTCAACCAGCCAATGAGTAGTCGATACCATGCTGATGGCTGGCCTGGGAGAAGCAAGGGCATTGAGCATGTGACTGTGACATAGCAAATATTACTTTTTTTCTTCCTTTCTTCTTTCACATCAGGAGTGAGGGCAAGTTGGTTCAGTATCTCTTTGTATTGTTCTATTAAATTCTTTCTTTATTTCAACCCATGGAGCTTTGTCTTTCCTTTCCCGCCCCCCGCCTCACCTTTCCTCCTCTGCCCCCCCACCCCCCGCCACCGATCCTCCTTCCATTTTCACTGGGGGGTGGGAGGCAACTGTGTGAGTTGCTGCATGGAGCTCAGCTGCCAGCTGGGTGTGAACTATGACAGTTCTCCACATCTCTCCTTGTGAAGAGAGAGCCTCCATTTTCTTTGTATACGCCCTTTCCAGTACAGACACTGATTTGGTAGCTGGTAGGGTTCAGCTAGAGATACATGGGTAACGTGTAGAGAGGACTGCTGCTTGAAGGGACCAGTAAAGACTAAGAATATCACATACAGGCTCCATGCAAGATCTGCCAAAGAACTCATTACTGCTTCTCACAGTGCTGGAAATAACTTTTCATTCTCTCATTTAGGACATGCCAGATAGGATCTGCAAGAACCTGAAATTGTCACCAAGCTACCCACAATGAGGACATTTTTGGAAGAGACTCAAGTATGTAACTTGGGTACAAATTCTTGCATAAAGTTCAAATTTCTTTAAGAAGTGGTTGAGGGGCAAATCAGGCAGTGAAGGTCACAGTAAACTGATCTAAAAGACAAAAGGCACAACTATGCTGGCAGACTGTACTATTTCTTGGCATATCTGCTTGAGAGATACAGCTCTGATCCTATGTATGCTGTAATGTCCAACAAAAAAATACTAAGTGCTGCTTAGCACCTCTTCATCACAGTATTTTCCTTCTTCTGCATTAACAAAGAATTTCAGTACATGAATACTATTAAAATGGCATTGACTTCTAAAAGGTGCCAAACTGACCTCTGCAAGTTGTACAAGCACTCAGACAAAATATCCCTAACCAGGGTACCCATCACATCCTTAAACATTCCCAAGATGTACTCCTTAACAAAGTAATTACAGAGTGCTACATAAAAGTCTTCAACAGTCAGCCTAAGAGTTTAGCTCAAGTTCTTCAAGCAGACTACTACCCCTGCCATATAGGTCTGCTTGTACCAACAAACTGGAGAGCACAATGTCAATATTTTGATTTGTCTAATTTACTCTGGCACTAACAGGAGAAACATGACAGCACAATCATGCCCAGTAAAATAGGTGAGAAAAGAATAAATGAGCAAGCAAGATCCCAAGGCCAATTTTTATCAAGAAATTATTATCTCAGATGAAAGGAGTGAAACCTACTCAAAAGGGAGAGAAAAATATCAGAAGTGAAGAGGAATCATTCTAAGTATCATTTAAAGTAGGGAAGGTTAAATTAGACTTGTATCAGCTGTAGACATACACAAAATAGTTCTAAACATTCTAAACTCAATTAGCTGGAGCTATTCACAGCAACTTAAGAGCTCTCTGTGGACTAACTTACACCCCTCAACCTACAGTAATCTCTATGATGGTAGGACTACATAAAGCTAGAGCCTGCTCAGGTACCTCTGTAATACGCTGCCAGCTCTGGTTGAATCTTACAAGCCATACCTATTGAAGCAATACTATACAAGCTCTTCACAACACAGCTCTGCATTGGTTCACAAATTTCCTGTGGTGGGGCAGACTAAGATACCAGATTGCATGCTCTGTACAGATTTTCATAACCAGGAATTCATGTATTCTCGTGTGTTTATTTAACAGAACTCTAAGGTAATTTCTCCACAACTGCATTTGAACTGCCAACCTGCATTCACAGGTAATAATACAACAGATCTAAAAGCTCACTTGAAAAAAACATCTACAAAGGAATTGCTCATGTTAAATGTAGCTGTCTTACAAAAACTATATTCAGCATGTATATACCAGTATTTGCATATTGCAGGAATTAAGAGGGCTTACTCCTATAAATAATTCCTTACAATTCATTAAAAATACAAGTAAGGTTCCTAAAGTTCAATCCCATTTAAACCATCCCAACACAATGGCACAAAGTATACTAAAATATTTAAGAATATACATTTATAGGTTTGATTACCAAAATACTTATTAAAATATTTCTTTATGCTTCTAAACCATAAAACATTTAACAAATACACATATCATAAAACAGGCTTTTCTTAAAATAAATTACTAGACAGCAATCCTTCCAGCTCTTCTAATAAAAAGTACCTGCTAAAGCAGGTTTCTTTTTTAATATTTTATGAGGTTATAAACATTAATAAATTCAAGCCACATCAAGATGACATTTTTAGGTTTTGCTATATTTCACTAAAGTATACGAAAGCAGAAAATATAAAATCAAAGGGCAAACAGAATGCTTACTTTCTCTAAATGCTTTACAGTAGCCAAGGAATGACAACAAAAAGAACAGGGCACACAGAAGGTCTGCTCTGCCGACAATCCCAGCAACCTTAAAGGAAAAAATAATGAAAATTCAGATCACCAGATCTTATTTTTAGAAAACCTGAAATAAAGACACATATGCACACACATACAAAGTGACATGTATAAAGTAATATAACTTTATAATTTCTTTTTCCCATCGTGGCTTACTGGAGTAGTGATAGACACCCAGTTTTCTAAGCCACATCTAACTTTGATTGGGTATTGCTTAGTATCAACTAGGTAAATGATTTTGCTTTAATTATGAAATTAAGAGGGACCGCGTTGAAATTATACAGACTCATAAATAAAAATGTAAACTCAGCAATTCATCTTTTTTTTTTTTTTTTTTTTTTTTTGTATCAGGTTGCCTTTCAATAGAGCTCTTAAACATCCTGAACCCCAACAAGCACCACCTCAGGTGAAATGAAAATCAAGACTGTCCACGTACAGAAGACAAGCCAGCCTTCAAATTGTAGTCTAAACATGTTGGACAAATAGCTTCCAGCCTGCAGAGTCAGGGGAAAAAAAGAAAGAAACCACCCTGGCATTATTTTGTGCTGTATTACTCGACTGCATTAGAACTACCTCCAAGTGCAACTTGTAACAGAAAATGTACTAATGTGAAAGAAAATGAGAAACGTATTCTGGAACCTCTATACTCCAGATCTTCACCAATCTATTAACCAATTTAAATAAAAAACATTCTCAGGACTATCAACAAGCTTTAGTTCAAGCTGTTAAACTATATTTACAGTATTTTTGGACCTTCATTTCTCAATTACACCAGTGTCAGAATACATCATGATTTTTCAATGGAAATTGTGACACAGATGGTTGGCAGGAGACTGTATAAGCCCTGATGTTGGGACTTCACTAGAGCATACACTCAGAGAGACTATCATGGAAACAACCCCTACTTTTCAGTCTAGTACTGCCTGGAGTGTTAGGATGTTCCCAGGAGATGTATACAGAGGGCCTTGCTGAAGCAGTGCAGAATGGCTACAGTTGGTGCTTTTTTTAATCCACTTTGAGATGACATTTCAGGGGCAAAAGCAGAAACTTCGGTTGTTGTATAGCACACTGGTTGTCCCATTTTGTGAGCGGAGCAGAAAGAAAAAAGTAAGGAGATAAATTCTATCTTCATTTTATTTAAAGTTACCTTCTAATGGCTCTAAGGAAAAGGGCAATTTATGCACGTGAGTCTGACATGATGGAACAACTATTTCTAAATAACATTAGAGAAAGAAGTGTAGAGGCATGAATATAGAATTGAATCTACTAAAGAGACTTTCTCCCACTTCACCCTCAACTTCACTTGAGCACTATAAAGAAGAGAAACTGCTGGACTCCTAAATTCAATACACAAAAATTTCTTGATTTTTCAAACGCCATGCATCTAACTTCCCTGCTTCTTTTGTCTATCCTCTAGAGGAATTACAAGAATTAACTCAGTAATTTTAGAGTGCTTTGAAAGGTGAAAATAATGAAGTGTTATTCTGGTTCAGGAGTTGCTTTCAGTTAATGAGATAAAAGTAAAGGTGAACCGACAGAATTTTGAAAATATAAGTCAATTTGTTATAGCAAAGAGATTAAGGGGCTAATAACACACATATGGCCTCAGATGACTCCAACAGTACAACATTATCTCTAAGGCATGATCAGGTGTATAATTTCTGGTAATAGGGTAAACAAAAAATACCGTTTCCAATCAGTATCAGGTATATGCCTGTGCTTCATTTAGTATTTCATCAGTTACAGAGAATAAGCATTATTTCAGAAGAGAGAACTACACTGCAACACTGTTTACTTAAAATGATATTTTTCTTACATGGGTACTGAAATCATTAAACTTTTCAAGATCTGTTTTACATGACAGTTTGTTTTGTGCTCTACACACCAAAATTCAAAGCAGCAAACAGATGTACTCTTCACCATTTTATGTCAAAATATGTCATCTCACTTCAAAACCAGGGTGTCATGCTACTTAAAAACTCACAGCTTTAAAATCATGCTTTTTGAAGAGATGTTGCCTGACATACACTCATGCTAGAACCATAGCAGTATCATAACTGCTTCAGTGAAGCAAAATTTATTATTCACTTTGTAAATGATTAGAAGCCTTTGTTCACTTCTGGTTCTTAGAAGAGACAGCATGCAAGCATGCTACCTTTTCACCCTTCTCTATCAATGTTTGCTCAAAGCATCCGCAAGTCTTCAGAATTTGCATATGCAAGCAGACTCCATCACTTCTAATTTATTTGACAAGGCCAAGCTCTTTCTTACATTTGCCTGCTGATTTAAATATACTTTTAAAGTCAATGGTGAATAAAATTATGCATATTGATAAACAAGTCAGTAGTAGGTGTATTACAAAGTTAAGACTCAAGTCAGATTTCTTGACATGTCAGAATGTCAAAAGCACTGAAGAATTAGGAGAATTAATACAATGGGACCTTCTGACACTAGCACAACAAGCTCTCACAAAGAAATTCTTCTGCAGGCAAGCAAACACCAGAGAACGATTGGCAGAATGTTTCTGCCACACGGCAAAAAATGGTGCCAAGTTACTAATACGTAACTTTGTACCATCTCTGGGTTTCCAATACATGCAATACTGGATCCCCAGTCAACTGAGAGGCACAGCGTTCCCTAACCTCTTCCCTATCAATCATGTGCAAAGCAATGGAAAAAAAAAATTAAACCATGTTGTGAATTAAAAACCAAACCAAACCCAAACCCCCCCAACCCAAACCAAAACAGACACCCAAAAAAACCCCAAACCCAAAACACAAAAAAACCTCACTCCACAAACCCAAGTGCCACATATATAGAATGAGGTACCCTGAAGATTCAGAGTTCATTACTTGCACAAAGATCAAAGTTAAAGCTACTACTTTTTCAAGTAGCTCAGTCCTTCCAAACTCTAAAAAAAAATAAAAAGCATTCCAGCACTGTGATTATTTTGTATTTCACTTATTATTACAGGATCGAGCAATTAGAGACCACATCCAGCAAGCCCACTGGCATGAAGTCATAAGAATTTCTTAGTTATGAGCATAAAAGGGCTTTTAAAGAGACCTATTTCCCCTTCATTAGAATTTCCATGCAAGGACTTTGATCTTTGGTCAGGTATTTTAATTAGATATGCATGTGACATGTTTCTATTCTCTATCTTTACAACTCCAACTTCCAGCCACTGTCACATTTTTGTCTGTACTATTAAAGGGCCCACTACTATCAAATTTGTGTTCCCTGTGTATATAATTACAGACTGTCATATAAAGAAAAATAATCCTTTAATCTTCTTCTTCATATTAAAAATATAAACTCATGAAGTTTGATCTCTCATGACATATGATAATTTCCAGTCATTTAATCATATTCATGACTCTTCCCAGTATGCTCCTTACAGCGTGGATTCAAAAATGGATGCTGTATTCTAATACAGTCACATAGAGAGTTCATGTAATGCCTTGACTTCAATTTTCTATCTCCTTGGCTTTTATCAAAGCAAATGGAAATGAAAAGAGGTAATGCGTTTGCATTCAGTTTATCTTCCATTCTCCTTGGCTGCTCATGAGCTAATGTTTCTAGTAATGAATTCTTAATCCAGTAATTAGGGAAACTCTGTAGTTTAGGACTATTCTTCTTTAGTTATTGTACTTAAATGATTCAATTTTTCTTCCTTAAGGTCCAGCCTTGTGGATTTACAAGCTTTTGGATGTACTAGCCATAATACTTGAATGCTCTCATAAGACATGTGCCAAGAGAAGCATTAAGACATATAAAAGCAATGCGTAAAGTATAAGGCTATGTCAGAATTAATTAGTCAAGATGGTCAAGAACTTCTAAGACATACATCCTTGAAACTAATTATTCAGTACTTACACATTCAGTGTGCACTGGATGTACAGCAAACAGCAAAGCAGCTAGAAGAGATGTCTTTGGAGCCAGGTTTAGCCTTCTTCCTTTATTACTGAATTGCAGTCCACCCAGTAATATTGAGAACACATCAACCATCAACACGGAGATAGTACAATGCAGTATTATATTGATGACATGGAAGCCAACTGGGTAGAAGCCTCCAGCAAAAAAGTAATTAATTCTATATAGACACAAAAACATTAAGGCTAGGAATTACATCAATGGTTACAGACATCCAAACACAAAACCTTAACAACCCCAAAGCAAGATCACATTAGGACACATTGTGGTGGTTTGGCCCTGGCTGAAACCAAACCAAATACACACATGCACATAAAATAATTTTAAGAAGGTTGAAAAATACCAGCAACCCCCATCATAGCTGGTTGGAAACAATGTCCTGATCTTTACTCAAAGGTATGCTGAATATGGAATTCCATATTCAGCAGAGTAGCTACCCTCTCCAAGGACATTAGTGCTATTATGTTAATAATACCTATGGTTACTTAGAATTGATTTCTGGCCAGTGTAACTGCAACTTCAACACTGCAAATGCAGGAGTGTCCTGTGGGTAAACAACCCAGCCTGCTAGGGGTATAACCTTGGGCTTAAGAGAAACTATGTGTGAAAACAACCTAATGGATTTTAATTAAATCCACACAGTGAGGAAACTAATATAAACTCACAATATGATTTCCACTGACATTCTAGTTAAAAAACACCCTAGCATTTGGACTGACAATGTGGAAACCATCTGGGTACAATCAGTATCAACTGAGAAAGTAGCACATGTTACTAACTGATTTGTGAGACTGGTTAAAGAGATGCTTCATGCAAGTATTAGAACAAGAAGTGCAAGTGAAAATTCAATCTTATTTGAGATATGAACTCTGTGGTAAAATAGAGAGGAAGAAGAAAAGGGAGAGACATCTTACTATTATCCATATACTTTCATCAGTAGGTAAGATACAAAGAAACTGAGTTTGGATAGCGGATTATGTAGATTTGGTCAGCCAGCCTCTGGCTTAAGTGAAATCTATTAAAAACCCCTAACCTATTATAAAAGTACTATGTATAAATACTGGAGTTAGGGAAATTTTGAAACCCAGTTTCTTACTTGTGAAAATGGAATTTTATGGACCATCTCCACATGTTCATCTATATTTTCAGATACAGTAATGACTACATCCCAGTTCAATCTTTAAACTAGCCAGGATGTTACTAGAGATGGAATATACCACAGAGACCTTGAAAAGAGAAAGTATTTGCTGTTTAATGCACTTAAAGCTTTAATAGGTTTAGGACTCCAACACATATGCATGGAGTTGGACATATATTCAGTTGTATTATTTTCCTTGATGAAAACTGTAAAAAAACCCAAACAGACAATAGACTTACAGTACTACATACTTAAAACACTGACACTGCATTCAAGAGTCAATACTTTTGCTTGAATATGAGGACTAAAAGTGGGAGCTCTTCTGCAATCACATAGTCCCTGGTTTAGACTGGACACAACCACAGAACTAATGCTAGGTCCTCATCCACACTGAGTTGAATGGGGGAAATAATGAAGCTTAAGAGCAAGACCTCAAAGATCCTCTCTGCCATTACTTTGCCAAATTTCTACATGGTCTACTGCTTGCCCAGATCTTTGTGGAAAAACATAAACTAAATATTTACAGAAGCAATTCTCATAAACCTTCAGTTACTTGAGAAAACCAGGAAGTTATATATACAAGCAGACACCTCTCCCACTAGGATTCTCAGACAGTCATTTGATGTTAGAGTATCAGTGGGAAGAAGTGGGAAGACTACTTGGTGACCCAGTGGCAAAAGGCCACAGTAGATTGATGTTATTTATAAAATAAATCATTTGACAGGTCACCAGGAAAGCAGAGAAAATAAACTACAATAGCTGTGTAAGTGGCAGCATGGCTAAGTGAAGGGAATGTACACCTCCTAGTTCTTTGATGATGCCCTTAGTCCTAAAGTATAAGAGCATAAGATGTGCAGTCCCTGAAAGGCACAATGAAATACATTATGTCAAAATAATGTATGCTTTGGGAAAGAAAACATTCAAGAATTAAAACTCAATTTGAGATAAGGTAATGAACAGAAAAAGCATATTCAGGAAAGGTATCCAATTACCCTCCAGATACTTTCTCTTCCCTTCCTATAACCAATTGAGGCAATATATGTTTAAAAAAAAAAAAAAAAAAGTCAGACCTTGAGCAAGAAGACAAGCCTCACCTGAAAGTTAGGACAGTTAGTGGTCGATATGACTTATGACTGGTATTGCTGCTGAGTTTGCTACCCCAAAAGTCATGATGCCACAGGTCACCAAGTGGGGTTTCTGCCCTGAGGTCCTGAAAGGAAGCATAAACTATCAGATTCTTAACATTTCTGTTTTGTTCAAAGCAGCTAACACAAACAAGTCCCAAGACATACATGCTCATGCTAACATGGACATAGCAGGTGTTTGTTGACTCACTAGTGACATTTAACAAAGGTACCCAAGTTGGCAATGAAGGTCACACTTTGGATGCATGTCATCATAAAGGTCAAGATGCTTGGATTCTGTAAGTAGGCATAACTACATGAAGTTTAGTAGAGCTATGCACATTCATATTGGTTGATAATCTGGTCAATAGCCAAGACAAAAAAAAAACACTGTAAAATGCTTTTCCTCGTAGTTTTGTAAAAAGCCTTTGATTCTAGGTCTAGATTATCTTGTGAAGGAGGCCAACTACAAAGTGCTCCAAAAAAGCTATTTTTCTACTAGCATCAGGAGCACAACTTCTAATGAAAGCATGCAAGCAAAGAGACTAAAGACTGAAAACAACCGTTTTGAAACCTTACTTCACACAGGACACTACTCAAGAATGTTTTAGTTTTTTAATTCTTAATGCATGAAACCAAGAAGCAAAATCTCTATATAATGAGCTAAAAGATTAACAGCAGAAGACATCAAATAATGAATTATTTTAATTTGGGGTGGGGTATTAGACTGTTAAAAAAGCCACTGCAAAGGAAAAGTCTATTCTTTTATCTTAAAGCCATACAATCCAACTAACCTAGACTACTGAATAGCAAACATAGATTTTTGGAAAGAAAAAAATAAAAGACCTTGGTAGCATGTCTCAGTTTTCTGTGAGGACGACCTGTGAAGCTCAAACTGACAAACTGATCTTCTACTTACCTAGCTTTTCCTACTTTCCTGGGGCAATTATTCACCAATTTATGCTATAGCAAACATGCAGGTAAATACACTTAAGACAGAACCTAAGAACCAATCTGTACGAGGAGATAAATAGCTTTTGTATGAGTGCTGGTTCTACACCTGCACTCAATCACAAGTTGCTCTACCCCACCTTCTCCCTTGAAACTGCTCAAGAGACCAACAAATCAAAGCAGATTAATGAGCAAATGCAAACAAGTAAGCAGAGAAATAGGGCTGCTACATCCATGAAATGTCTTACAAAGCCTGGTATCCTGTCCTATTTTTCCTCCACCTCCTTACAGGATTTCCATGTTACAATACCCTTGGGTTCACTAACTAGTTCCTCTCAAATGCTGCTACCATCTCACTTGCTTCTACAGCACCTTGAGCACCTCCTGTAGTATCCAGTGCCTCCCATCTCATCTTTAGCTAGCTAGCACTTTCGACCTGCCAACAAGGCAAGAGAGAATACATCCGAGCACTAGTCCCAAGATACAGCGTGTCTGGACCATGATGACTGGCTGTTACAAAACTGAATTTAAAATAAAGATTTGTCTTGCTTCTCTTTTAACACATTCTGACTTTTATAAAAAAAAAAACAAACAAAAACAGTAAGAGGCTTATTTCTATCACTTGATCAAATTGGCCAGTATTAGACAACCAGTTAAAGAAAATAAAATAGGAGGGGAAACAGGTTAAAAATCCATGTCAAAAAATGTCAAATGAAATGAAGTATTCTCTAACAGGCTACTAATCAATATGCAGAAGAGAGCAGGACTAATACTGCAGCCTTTGAAAAGTCCTGTACTGCAGCTGTCAATTAAAGTATTCTCAAGGAAAAATTTTAAGAAATCAAGACTCACAGGGCTCCCTATTTGGACTTAAGAATTATCAAGGTACAAAATTTCTTTGGGCTCTCACAGATGTTTCTATTGCCAAGCAACAGATACAACATTCTTTCTTCTCCCAGGACTGCAGTTTAGGCCTTAGGCATCTAAATCCTTGTTCTATTCCTCATCACTATGTGCAACCCTTAAAGGTCATAATTTGACTCTCAGAGCAGGAGTGCGCCCAACAAGCAGCCCACTAAATCAATATAGCCTGCCTTTCCAGGGGCACATTGGGACTGGCTTGTAGACCAGCATCTACTGAAGTCTTTTTACTCTGCAGGGGACAGCTGTCAGTGGGTGTTGTGGTTCTTCAAAGAACTGACTATGAAAGAGATTTTTTGTGTTTGTTTTTAGTATTAAAATTCTTAAAGTACGTCTTCACAGATAATCTTCAATAAGTTGAGATGGGAAATGCATTTCTGATGTGCAAGGCTAGATTATGGGAAATGTATTTATGATGTGCAAGGCTAGATTTCCCTTTCTTCCACTACAATCAGTCTTCTTTTGTCTTCCAGAGGAAAAAATCAGGAGTAGCTGAATATGTGGAATTACTTAGTGATTAGATTACACTTCCATATGACCTAAAAATCTTAAGTCATGTGTCTTGCTTTTGTATCCAAGTCCTGTGAGAAAAAGTTTCTTACATTAATTTTTCCAATCAGTGGACTTACCCTAAAACAGGAATGGTTTGCTCTAAGAGACACAGCTAAAGTTACACATGATTTCCTCTTTAAAAGCTGAAAGTAGATATCAAAGAATTGCTAAATATTTGATTAGCAGCAGCTTACAGACACCAGAGTTCAGTACTTGAAGAAAAGTCAGTTTTTCCTTATAGAGGCTTATGGAAACGACACGCTGTATCTGATCCTCCTACTAATCCAACTGTTTGTCTTGCCAAGCTAGTAAATAAAGACAAAAGCCAGCGTTGTGTACCAGTTAAAAATGACTAAAATGACAAGAAAGTGTCTGGAAAACAGCCTTAAGTCCCAATAAAAATTAACAGAATGTTCCACGCTATGGTAGGCATAAGTCAACTAATCATGTACCTCTTGCTAAATTAAAAAAATAAACTGAAAGCTTATGTGGTGGTAGGTAAGAGGTAGTAAATTTTTTAAAAGTCACTATGTGGTACTCATGAAAATACTGGTATAGTAATGCTCAGTAAATCTACATAATTGCTTCACCAGCTGCCTCTCATATTAAACAGGAATCAAATACACTACACTTTAAATAAACTGTGCCTGTGTAGATGCTCTCCCTCCCAATAAACTGCAAAACTCATTGTCTCCACATTTTTCTTGTGGCTTTTGTATTTCCATATATTCATCTGTATCTTAAAATGTCACAAAAGTTCTAGGGAATAATAAAGGATTTTGATAGAATAAGCCTCAGTTTTCAAACATACACAATACGTATGAATTAATCTGTTTAAGCAGTTAGTTGGTTGAATTTTTCAGCATTGCCAACAGCTATAATCCTGGTGCAGGTTGTTGTGTTGCATAGATTAACGGAAACATTTTAAAAGTAAAGACTGAAAGAAATATAGAAAGATTACAAGTGGGGAAATTGCACATCAACAGAACAATCTGTCTTGTTTTAACATCAATCTTTTGTGCATTCTTTCACGATATATTATAACTGTCACCCAAATTGAACTGCAAAATTAAACATTATCAAGAGCAGTGCAATTGAAATATGCTTCACTAAAAGAAAAAAGAAATCAAAATCACTGTAGGTTCTTAATTTGTCCATAGTATTCTCTTAGAAACCTTGAGATTTATTTCCCATTTGGCAGATGCATTTCCCCCCCATACATTTATAACTTGAGGTATGATGACTTACATAACCATAATATAAATTTGACTAAGCAAACTGCAATTCTGTGAGATTCTAAAAGGCAAATTGCCACAAATTGTGCCTAAATTTTGTGCAAGAAAAAGTGCATTGTGTTGTTCTAGTGGCATGAGTTTCCATGATCTTCCTTGTAACTCCATGGTGTCAAGAAAACAGAACAGATGAGAGTGGTTCTTTTTACCCTGTGATTCTCTTTCCAAACATTTAACAAGTACCTACAAGAACAGCATAAGAGCTGTAACACCAAGACCCACACATAAGCACAGACTCATTCACTGCTACATGTGATTCTATGAAGTGCCTCAGCAATGGAAGACACTCAGCTCCTCAAAGACAAAAGAGTCTTAGCTAGAGGTTTGAGTCATATGTGACTTTCTAAGTATTTCAAAGCCTGTTTGTTGCATGTATGATTGGCTTTAAAACAAAGCATGAGAATACTCTGCTACTGTTAAAAAAAAACAAAACTGTTTAAGTGGGGAAGAAGCATATGAAAATAAAGCTTTCCCTGCTTCTCTAACATTTTTATGGTACAAACCAAGCAGACAAAGTCCATTTTGCATGGCAAAAAGAAGCTCCATTCCTCTTAAGCAGGTATTAACACAGCATCACAGATGGTCAACCTTAAACAAGGCCAATAAAAGCCAAATAAAACACAACAGAAAAAAAGAAGAAAGAAGGATTCTTGATGGAAGCTCTTTACTAGGATATTTTGGGCCTACCTAGACCAACTATTGTAGTTATTTCTTTTACTACTTTTACCATGACCATTTAGGTCAAAGGGTGCAGAGGAAAAAGAGACACAAACCTTATTATTGATGATAGCTTCAGAATCATCAAAGACAAAATCTCCGTCATAGCTGTTAGCAAAACAGAGGAAGGAAATTAATGCCACAACCACTTTGGCCCAGTATGATGGAAGGAGGAACCATGATATGTCGTGGTCCAGATTAGGTTCTGTTTGTGCCATTCTGTGAAATACTTGTTGTAAGTTGGGAGCTTCAGCATTATGTTGGTTGCAAATCTGAAAGAAATACATGCAAATGCAGTTATAGTTGCATTTAACTTAAAAAGAATCTTAGAAGGAAAAATTGGGTTGGGAAAAGCTAACAAAATTTCATACAACACAGCATTTTTGTCTTGGTGTTTTTCATAACTATTGGAAAGCACCTAAACAACTTTGTACTTAAAATGTGGAAGAAGGGCGCAGTATCTCATGGTTGGAGCACAGGAAGAATCTAAGTTAAACCTTTGGAGCAGGTAAATTCTAAAACCTCGAGCAAATCACTGTGTGCTGTTTCTTGCTATTCAACGTGTAACAAGCAGGGGCATCACAGGGAGTGTAGAGCATTTATAAAGTTCTGAAGAGAATGACAAGCACTGTAATTTCCTTCTGAGCATGAAAAATAAACATCATCAACTGCAAAAAGAGCTCAACTCTCTTCTGTTAATGGAATTATAGGACCTAGCCTTCCACATAGCTCATAGAGAGAATTCATACGAACTCCATAGGCAGACAGATGGCAGCTAATAGAGTAGGGCCCTAAATCTCAGCCATTCAAAGAGTGAGACAAGGCATATACAATTAAGACCAAAGTAGCATTCACTGATTCATTCCCTACACTGCAAATACAGTGTAGGCTAAATTCTGGTGCTGTATCCACAGGCTTATAAGGTTGTTTAGGTAGATGAAAAAATGCTATGGAATCCAACAGTACTGGGTAATACACCAACGGAGTCTCTATGGCAAGAGGTTTACCCATGAGCCACCTGTACTTGGAAGGGCCTCTCTGATGCCCCAAAGCCAGCCCTCCTTTATTTTTTTTTTAAGTCAGCTGTGATACCTCTGAAAAAAATGCATTTAGTATCTTCACATAAACTAGGAAAAACTGTCAGCTTCTTGAAGAGACTTGACCATTTCAGCTGGTAAGGCAACTGCTTTGTAGCGATGCTAAATTCCAGTCTCCAAGAATTCCCAGTCTCTGTACACACATGCACAGGGATAGGCAACTGTCACAGCAGTGCCCCTTCTCACTTTGAGGACTATATAGCAGTGCTCTCTAATTCAGATAGTAACACAGAGCTGTATAATCTGAGACAGAAGGGAGCTCCTTAGGAGCAAAGCAGACCAGCCACCTTAAGAGAAAAACCATTCTTCAAAGTAACTCACCCCTGTGCTCTAGTTTGACGAAAACAAAGACTAAAAGCAAGGCTGTTAACCTGAGGGAAACATGTTGCATTGCTCGTAATAGCACACATGCAGCATCAATACACACTACCCAATTAAATCATTTAATCCACTCAGGATTCGTTTTGCCCTGAAAGTTTCTCACATTGTGCTTGATCCATTTATCTGATGTAGATATGCTGCCGGTCTTACCGCCGCGCAGAAGAGCAGGCCAGGCTGTGAGGGCTCCCTTAATCAGGCATCGCGTTAACCGCCCAAGCGGGCTGAGAACCTACCGGGGACCGAAAGCCGCTCCCGTTGCCGACCGGCCCACACCACAACTGTACAAGGGCGGCAGGGGAGGCCACCTTCCCAGGGCGACCGCCAACCCTGCCGCCCCCCTCCAGCGAAAGACGAACTGGAGCCGATGCCAGTCCGGCGCCGACCCACCGACCACTCCTAGGCAGTGGGTGGGGCAAGGTTCCAGCACCGTATGTCCCGCCAGAGAGCGCGGGCGCTGTGCGGAGCTCGCAGCAAGGGGTCACTACGGCAGTGCGCGCAGCCCCCAAAACTTGAGGGCGCCCTGGGCATCAGACAGCCGGTCTCGGGGAAGAAGCCCACCCTGGAAAGGCAGCGGCGGGCAGGCAGGGGCGAGACTACGGGGCAGGTGAGACCTGCCAGGAGTTTCGCGATGGCCCTGACCCACTCGACGCTCCCCCTTTGTCCGGGCGGCAGCCCTGCTGAGAAGGGGTATCTCGGCCCTCAGCCCCCAACCCGCGCCGCCCTGGCCAGTTCCGCCAGCACTCCAGTCTGCAAACGGGGCCAGGGCAAGCTCCTTTCGCCGCACCCGGGGTCGCCGCGCGGCGTTACCTGCGAGGAGAAGGAGCCAGCGCGGCATCTCCTACCCGGGTGCGAAACTCTCCCGCCCGGCGAGCCCCCAGCCAGAGCGGCCGTCGGGGGAGGGGCCGCGGCGTCTTCGCCTCCGGGAAACATCCTCACAGCCCATTGGTTGCCCCGCCGACCCACCCCTCCTTCTCCCCGCCTCCGCCGGGGCAGCTCCCCTCGCCCATTGGCGGCGGCGGTGACGCGCGGCAGGCCGGGCTGATGAAGCGGAGCGAGGAGATTACTTGCGGTGGCAGTGGCGGTGGTGCGAGTCGTTTTCCCTCCACCCCAAACTCCACACCCTATTCGCCTCGCACAAAGGCGGGAGCTAGGTGCCTCTCGTGCTGTGGTCCCGAAGCCTGTTCCTACGTAGCGGCCGCTGTCCCGCTTACCTGGCTGTCGGCAGGGCGGGCGTGGGGGGAACGGGACGCGGTGCGGTTCGAGCGTGCTCGCCCAGCTCTCGCTCTTCGGTGCTGCGACCGTTACGGGTGGGCGAGCTGGAACGTGCGGGAGACTTCCCAGTACAGGGGCTCGCCTGGCCCTGGGGAGTCTGCCAGGCCGGGCAGTCGTGTTTCCTTGTCGTAAGCGCTCTAGTCTCTTCCTTCACAGGCGAGGTTCCCGCGGTGGGGAGCTTAAACACCCCTGAGAAAAGATGACACAAAGCCAGTCGGGTGGTGGCAAGGGGTGGTGTGCTGTGGGCGCCGTGGGCTGCCTTCGCGGGTGAGCTTGACTCCGCATCGGACGTGTTAGCAGAGCGCTCCTGCCCTTATCGCTGAGATCCTGATCCTGTCAGGGCTTGCTGCGGGGTGCTTCCCGCAAGGCAGATAAGGCCATAAGAAAGCTATCAAAAGCCTTTATCGGGTGTACTTTATTCGCGCGCTCATCGTTGCGATGATCTTGGAAGGAAGTGTGATGAAACGCTGTATTATAACACCAAAAGCTCGACAGAAGCGTCCCTAAAACACAATAGCATCTTAATATACAGGAATTGCATGAGAAATCCTGGATGCGAGCCAGGCAGGGACATGTAATCTGGAGTGGGATTTTTGGGATCTTTGCATTATAAAATGTCAATTTCACAAGGTTATTTTATAGCTTCTTTGAGGCTTTAACTCTTTAAGTGTCTCAAGGCTTTCCTACTTTGGGAGGGCTTCAGTGCTTGCTACCCATAATTGTCTACTACCCATCAGCTTTGAAACATCTACTGCTATGACATGGACAGCTCACCTGCTTGTGAGGCAGCAGCTGAACCAGCACAATTTCCAGGGTAGTATATTATTCAAATATATGTGAAGCTTGTGTAACTTATGCTTGTTTAATACCTACTAGAAAGCATCTGAGGTCTTCTGGCTTGGGAAGTGATGGAAAGCCATCGACCTGGTGTCACCAAGCATGCAAAGCTTCCACTTCCTTTGCTACGAGAGCTGAAATAAATAAAGACCATGACCTGCATACCAGTAAATTGTGCCTTGTACTTTAAAATGTCCTTATCCATTCTGGCTTTGTTCCTGACATAGTGATATAGGTGGGCATAATCAGTAAGCTTTGTATCTTATAACTCACAATCAAAAATATGGTAGAGGTAAAAGAATGGCTTCCTGACTTTTTTGTTATTTTACTGTATAAATGCAAGATGCTTTCTAGGTTTCTGCTCTTAAAACCCAAAGCATTGAGATGTAGATGACTTGCTAAAAACGGCTGGTTTGCCACATTGGTTCTTGATGAGGAAGTACGGGTTGATTGTGACATTTCTTTAATGTTTCAACTTACAACCCCTAAACTACCCCAAATAAGTATCATCAAGTCAAATTCTTGTCAACTATCTTTCCAGTCTTTCCAAGCCAAACAAGCTTCTTGAGATGACAATAGATATAGATGTTTTAAATAATTTGCATTTATTAATGGAAGGGTCCCAATTTAAAAGAAAAATACCCACATCTTAATTAGGAAAGGGAGTCTGTCATCTATTTAATCTACTGTCTATAAATTCCAATGAGTTAGCTGAAATTTCAGTTCATGCTTAAATTGCACATATGTCAGAATTTATTTGAATTTAAGCACATGTAAATATATGTAAGGTTCTGTGAATTAAGGTTGAGATTTGTCTCAGTGGACTAACCTTGACAGTTACCAGACTTCTACTAGTTGAGTCACTCTCACATTTCTGTGTTACATTTTGTTCTGCAGAGGGTTTGACTTTATCACTTTTGCTGATGTATTTTTTTCTACAAATGGTGCATTCACATCAGACACTCAGAAGCTCCTTTGCTCGCATTTCTTGCACATCTGCACATCCTTGATCTATGCTTTATAACTGGAATTTAATTTGTTCCATGTAAGTCTGCTGATATCATCAGTTCTGGTCAAATTTTTATATATCCACACAGCCAGATGCACAGATGTTATAAATCACCTCACCACCACTTATGTCAATACACCAATACTGATTACCATTTTGCTGTAAATTAGACAATGTATACAGAACTGCCTTCTTCCTATTATCTTCCACTGCAAAATAACCTTATTTCTTGGGGGTTTATTATTTTGCTTTTCAAAATATAGCAGCTTTTATTATGGCCTCCTGTTCCATTTTAGTTGTTGTGAAGAACTACAAAGCAAATACCTGTTCTGGAGAGTTCCCTGGTTCCCTCAAAATCTGATTCAAATCAGCTGCAGTGGCATAATTTATCTCCAGTCTGCTTTGCAGAGGGTTATTATAGCACTTCAATTTAAAACAGTTCTTAAATACAGCACTTCTTAAAAATTATTTTTTAATTTTTATTTTCTTAAACCTGCATTTTCCAGGAAGGTATGTGTATGAAGATTCTTGAACTGCACTTTTCTCAGCATGCTAAATTGATCTACCTAAGTGGCTATTGCATCCTTATTTTTAGCAGCCTGCCACTGCAGATCTGCACAAAGGCCAATCTTTCTTTTGTAAGAAAGCCATATGGGAAAGACATTGTATTTCAGTGGATCGACATTTGTGAGTATTGCAGTGACTTTGCAGACGAGAGAATATAATGTTAGGGACTACGGTAATGTGGGATTCAACCAGAAAATTTCAAAAGCATACAAAGACTTGTCAGTCTTTACCAGAGCTCTTTTCAAGACAGCCGTATTTCTCTGTGGCCTGGATTTTGCCACTGTGGGTGTGGCCATTGAGCACAACTGCTTGTAACTGTAGGTAATCAGCTGGCCGCTGCCTGTTTCGTGGTTGGAGCATGCACAGGTGTTATGTATGCAAGTGTTTGAGATATAGTATGCATGCTTGCATTACTATTGTTAATAGTACTTCAATGGTCTCCTTCTCTAGACAGTTTGTGTCCCAAGTAATTATTCTGCTGCAAGGTATTTTAAGTAGCAGGATATCTTAGGTAGCTTGGTTTGTCCGTCACATTATGTACTTGTTTGTGTATGTACACATATATGTATGTAGACTGGTATGGGTTCTGCTAGGACAGGATAGTAGACACAAGCAAACTCATATGCCTGTTGCAGTCTTAACTAACTGTAAGTCATAAAAACAAAACACAAATTAAACAGAAGCTAAACAGGATTGTTGTAAGAGGAGAGCCTTTCTGTCTCATATCCCTACATCCCATTGCTTTACTATCTGCAGTTCCTCTTATGACCCATGTGATTTTTATGAAACCTGTAGAAGCTGCAGATGTATGAGACACTTGTACTTACATAACTCTAGAATAAGTGCACAGTAGTTATTAGAAGAGGATTGATGGGAAGACTCAGCAACTTTAATTTTCTTTAGAATCAAGGCTTACAGTCAAGTATTGGATCCTTCAGCCATGCCACTGTAGATATATCCTTGCTTACTGGTTGAACATCAGCAGATCCATTGAAGCTGTTACTACTCCGTATAATGCTTGGAGTAGATTTGAAGGATTATGACTCATAGTCTTAAATGATGTTAAAGTATATATTCAATCATACACTCTCCTTCCCTTAAATAGGTGGCTGAGAAATAATGTTTTAAAATAGTAGTTAATTTTCAAAATGGGAATTATGCTCTGCTATACAGGTGACTATGAAATTTGTTCTTGACAATACAGAATGAAAATATTGCACCAGTTTCAAACACTTGTGAATAACAAAGATTCTGCTATTCTGTTGTTCTGTGAACCATAAGAATCCTCATCATTACTCTTCATTACAGTTCTTTAGACATAGTACAACATGTATGTTAGCTTTCATAGGAAAAGTAAGGAATCATCTCTCAATAATCAACCTAAACCTTTGAGGGAAAGTACCAGTGTGTATGCCAACTCATTAAAAGTTTAGCATTAAGCTTATGGTCTTAGAGAAAATACAAAGTTTTCACTTAACTGTGCTAAGTTTTTTCCTTCCACTTTCTTTTTGCCAGACATTGAAATGAAAATAACTGTCTGTGCTTGACACAAAGAAATAGGAGATGTAAAAGAAAATTTTAATGGAAAGTGGAACTCTTGAATCATTTTCAAAGGTAGTCAAATTTGTCTGCCTAAAATTATTTCAAGCTGTATGAGGAAAAGATTGGAGACATAGTCAGAACAATTGCATTATATTATTTAAGAATATTTCCAAGTTTTACACTTAAAGCTTTTATTTATTGTTCTAATCAAGAGAGTGTAAAAGCATCTCTACTGTCATAACCAATATGCAATTCATTACTTTGATCCTCAATTTTAATAGTGTTTTATCTAGGCAAATATAAATATAAATGGGAACTTTGAAAAACTGTTATATCTGTCTTAGGGTTAAATTGATTGGAAGTTTATTTCACACTATATAAAATTGTACTGGGCAATATATCAGAAGATTAGGGAAATTATAATCTACTGGAAACCTGATAGCATCTGACTAGCTATTCCCTTGAAAAGCACTTGCAACTGGTCAGAGAACCAGAAAATTATTGATTTGCTTTTCCTTGTATTATGTAATGTTAGTAAAATGGACTTTAGTTTTGACTTCACATAGTCAGTCAACTAAGTGAATATGATAAGCCAATCATTTTGTCATTTTGTACTGAGCAGTATAAAATGATGATGTGAGGTATAAGAAACAATGAAATGGGGCCTGAACCTTTTTCTGTACAAAAGTTTCCTCTCCATCTAGTTTTAGCTTTTCAGCAACATATCTAACCTTTTATTCCATTTTCACAGACCTACCTGATGATGGTTTCCATTAAATCCTCCAAGTTCATCCACATGTAAAGAACTCCATGCCCAAGACCTATATTTATAAAGTAGGAGAAAATAAAAAGGATCTCTGAAGGTAACCCTTGAAGTGATAAGAGAACTCTGAGGAAATACTTACTTATGAACCCACTACGCAGCTCATAAATAAAAATTGGGATTGAAGGATTTTGAAACCATATCAGTGCCATATAGAAGCAAAGCTAGTGAGCAGTACAATCTGACAGGTAGCCATTAGATAACATCAGACTGCAGATCAGGATATCAGACAGTAATGCTGCCATAGAATGTAGAAATTATTGTAAACTTTTCTATTTGCTGGTATTTGTGAAATGAAATTGTTATTCTTATTAAAATAACGTATTTCATAGACAGGCGTGGCTGTAGGCATGAGATCATACAATGATCTCACATTTCTCACAATGATTATACATTTTAGTGTCTGCCCAAGAAAGCACTGAGAAATTCTGAGGTTTTAGAAAACTTTTGCTGAGCCAACAGAGGAAAGGTAAGCCCTTGACATTTTCATAGGGCACAAATTGGTCTCTTCTTCTCCTGCCCATCAAGAGAACTGCATCTCAGGAGAAACATGACTGGATTTTTCAGCTAACCATTTATCTTCCAGAAGTTTTTTTTGTCCCCTGGAAATTATAGATGATAGGACACACCTGGGCAGGCTTCCACAGCCTCAGTTCTGTGGTGCTCTCTGGCTCTCTAACTAGGAAGAAAAGAGATGGTTCTTTTCTCTCTGCCCACCCTGACTTCAGTTCTGTGGTTCCTGGCCTTGCAGAATTTTGTCTGTTAGTTTGATTGTTTCCTGTGAGGAAATTATTGCAAAGATTTCACAACCAGCTTTAGAACCATATTTGTGTAGCTCCTAAAACAGCCCCTTATTCATAAATGGTTCTGAACAGTATTTTGTCTCTTGAGCACTGGGCGTTGTACAGAGCCTGTCATATTTTTCTTGTTCTTCTGTTGCCTACTAGGCTCTCATTAATTTATTATTTTTCCCTGGTTATCTAGAGCCTAAGGGTCAGTCTCCCATTGAGGTAGATATACAAAACCAGAAGAGACACAATTCCTGCCCAAGTGAGATAGTTTGTACCCTGCAGTTTTGCAGCATATAAGCAGCTAGAGCAGCATTTGTTTAATAACATTTAATAGATCTTGTAAGGAGTAATGCAGGGCTATCCTTCCATTGGTGGTGTACTTTTACATGGACACAATAAAACTAGTTATATGCTTTTCTATTCTGATATTGCTACAGAGCTCATTAAATCTCCCTTTTGCAAGGAAGGCCTGGGGGCTATTAATTACTCAGTTTTCCCATGTATAAAATGGGTGGAATGCTACTAATCTGTTGACAAGTCTGCAAGGAGCTGTCCAACTGTGAAATGATGCTGAAAATTTCATTTTCTCAGAGATACTGTCATCTCCTCACATTTTTTTTCTAAATAAGTTAGGAAGGCACTTCTCATTACCATGGAGACTAATATTTTATTGCAAAGATTGTAATTGCAAGCGAGTCTCAAGGTTGCAAACGAATTTTCCAGAAATCAGGTCAATTGATGAAGTACCTGCACTCAGAGTCAGCTGCTGCAGTGCACATCACTTTCATTCTGAGTCTTATTTACATTCCAAGCCCCAGGGCTCAGCTGCCAGCAAATCAATTGTGGGATTGTTGGGCTATGATAGACTGTGCAACAGGATAATAAAGGAAAAATAACTTCACTGAAGGGTAAATTTGCTTGCATCTACCCCAGCGTACGTCAGAGTAGCAATGTGTATGCAGGCAGTGACTGCAAAAGAGCTGATATTTGACAGGCTCATATGTCGGCATACTTGTATCAGATTCTTTAACCACAGCAAAAGATATCTCGGTGTATCACAAATCAAGGCTTGCCTAATAATCACTCTTGCGAGTGCTCAGTTTGTTTTAATTAAGAAAAAAAAAAAGAAAAAACTCACTACATTTTTTCTCATTTAAAAAAAATGTTTAAAAAGAAATGGCTCCAGTCTGCAATCTGAAAGATAAAATATTAAGAATGCACTCCAGTCCCACTCCCTGAAGCAAATATGTGGTGAACTTTCAGTAAGTTTGTCTCCTTGAACCTTCTGTAGAACTATCAGGCAGGACCCAAAGACATAAGAGATTTCTTGACTGCATAGAAAGACATTTCCACTCTCGTTTCTTACTATTATTGCATTTATTCCCTTCTGAGTGAGTCAGAAACTTCAAGAAATTCCTGAAGGTATCTGTGGCTCTGAGGAAATTTTGGCAAGGCACATGCATTTGCAGAATTAATACGGTTTTTCAGTATTGGCTTGGCGACCCGGTTCTCAAAAGGGCCATGTGCTCTTGTGTGTTTTTACTTCAGTGGCGGTAGTTCAGTAAAGGCAGATTAACAAGAAGAGTAAAACCAGGCAGAGATGTAGCTCTAGCTGACACCTACAGACATTCACTTTGTCTTTAACAGCTTCATTTTTCATATGCATTTAGTTAGGAAACCATTTTGCAGATATCAGCTGTCTCTGAGCAACTTTGCTGTGTTTCGCAGGATCAAGCTTTGGTAATGCCGTGCTCCTGACCTCAGATGCCAACAGTCTGGTGTCTTGCAAGGCTGCAGTCCTATTCTCACTTAGTCAAATTATCTCTTGGTGCAACACTATAGGGAGTTGTCAGAAAATGTTATTGAGTAGCTTTAGTGAATGAACATTTCTGACAAAGCAAAAGGAGAAGCTTTTGTTTCTACAAGACTATCATGGTGCTCACTAACAGCAGAAATAAATGCAGAAACAAATACCAGACCACAAACAAAATGATAAGACAGGGTTTTAGGTCTATTACTACTTTTAAATCCTAGATTTTATGAGAACTGATACTGGAACTCCATCTTCTGAAAATGTGTTTTAAAAGATATTACTTTATGTGTTTTATTAGCATATCGCGTTGGATGAAATACTGAGCAGTAGTAAACAAATGGCATACTGAAACATGAATAAGAGTTATATCTCCTCTTTTTAGCAGAATGAGAGAGAAGGGGAAAAGTAGAAGATAAGGAGAAAAAATTAAGACCCAAGGCAATAATTATGACAGGCAATAATTCCAACTATATTGTTCCAGAAAGTTCTATAACATGAATTTTTAAATATTTGCTTTCATGCAGTTGTGGTCCCCTAAATATGGGGCAAAAGATTAATACCTGTTGACTGCAATAATAACAGCTTTTTTTTTTTCCCCTGTGCAGCTCAGTTGTGCTCATGCCATTGATTTTAGAATTCCTTCAGGAACCATTATTTTATGTTTAGGTTCACTAAGTCTTGTTCTGGAATGGCGGATCATAAGCTGTATCAAATCCTTTAAGTAGTAAGGTAAAACTGGTTCCTACATGATAAGATTTACTTTAAGTATTTATCCATCTTGGAAATATAAAATTCCAACAACTTTGTTAAAAAAATTAAAAAATAATATTTAAAAGAGTGCAGGCTTCTTCTGAATGATAGATAGAAAAGGACTTGATAAGATTGTATAGGATTGAAACATATTGATATAGTTACACCAGTGTCTTTCCATGGTGTTGTACACATAGTTTTGGAAAAGGGATTTCAGTTTCTTGAGCAGTAAAGCTGCTGGCATCATTCATGTGCTCTACCTTCACACATCATTGCATCCATCTTAAAGCTGAGAGATGAGCAGTAAACTCCCTTGTTTCAGCTGGTTTTTCTCAGAGCAGCACTACCCTTTCCTGTTTATGGCCTTAGATGTCTAATGAGGAAAGAAAAAGGAATATGTGGAGAAGGGAGGAAGTTTTCCCAATATCTAACTTCCTCTTGCTCTAAATTCCCCTGTGTGGCTCCACCGGCTACGAGTGGAGATTAATGAGCCTACCCTTACAAGGCTACTGTGAATTTCCACTGCAAAATCAAAACTCATTTTCTGAATCACATGCAAATAACACACCTGTAGGCCATCCACTTTTATTATCACCTTTGTTCTGTTTTGTTTTATGTTGCTTTTGAAGATATATTGAGATCTCACATTAAGCCAGCTAATTCAAAAGGTATGTTTCTCATAGAAAATATCTTTCCTGTCAATTCTATGGCATTATATCACTGTTAGTAATATCTGTTCTTCTTTTTCCTGTTTCCTCACTATATTGAAATTGTAGGAAGGCTTATTGTGGAACAAAGTAACAGCCCTTAGCTAGAATATGCTGGTGTTAAGTTGCTTGCTGTGCACCCATTTTGTGAAAGACCCAGGTCTGATCTTCAACCTCACAGAAAACCAGGGCTAAGAGCCTGTGTGGACATGTTTCTTTTGACAAAGTTTAATATTTCCACTAGCTTATCTCTAATTTTCAGGCTATACACTTCAGTGAAGACAGGACAATTTGAAGTAAGTTCAGTGTGCGGCCACTTAGTTGTTGTTCTATTTATGCAAAAATATTTGTATTTTATGGAATTAATGCAATTATCAATGATACTTGTCCTCTTCCCCAGGCTGAACATGAGCCAGCAGTGTGCCCAGGTGCCCAAGAAGGCCAGTGGCATCCTGGCCTGTATAAGGAATAGTGTGGCCAGCAGGAGCAAGGAAGTCATTTTGTTCCTGTACTCTGCACTGGTTAGGCCACACCTTAAGTCCTGTGTCCAGATCTGGGACCCTCAGTTTAGGAAAGATGTTGAGTTGCTGGAACATGTCCAGAGAAGGGCAACAAAGCTAGTGAGGGGTTTGGAACACAAGTCCTGTGAGGAGAGGCTGAGGGAGCTGGGGTTGATTAGCCTGGAGAAGAGAAGGCTCAGGGCAGACCTTATTGCTGTGTACAACTACCTGAATGGAGGTTGTAGCCAGATGGGGTCTGGTCTCTTCTCCCAGGCAACCAGCACCAGAACAAGAGGACACAGTGTCAAGCTGCACCAGGGGAGGTTTAGGCTGGATGTTAGGAAGAAGTTCTTCATAGAAAGAGTGATTTGCCATTGGAATGGGCTGCCCAGTGAAGTGGTGGAGTCACCATCACTGGAGGTGTTTAGGAAGAGACTGGATGAGGTGCTTGGTGCCATGGTTTAGTTGATTAGGTAGTGTTGGATGATAGGTTGGACTTGATGATCTCAAAAGGTATTTTCCAACCTGGTTAATTCTATTCTATTCTATTCTATTCTATTCTATTCTATTCTATTCTATTCTATTCTATTCTATTCTATTCTATTCTATTCTATTCTATTCTATTCTATTCTATTCTATTCTAAAACTAGATTTTGGCCTCTAGCTGTGATAATTTAACTACCTAAATAAACAAACTACCATATGAGGTGTACTTGAATAATTCTTATATCTATTTCCCTTACAAGCAACAAAGAAAACAATTAAAGACATATGTATATAATTTTTACCAGTTATTTTCTAAATCTTTAAACATAAAATCAACAGTAACATTTTGTTATAAAAACTGCTATTTGAGGAGCTTGTAGGCAGCTGTGTGTTCCCTTTAGGCATTCTACCTCTTCCCAACTGTGTGTTGCTATCACTTCACAGAAGTTTTGTTTCAAGGCAGATATAACAGGTCAAATTTGCAAGATTTACATGTGTACACCAGCTTCATCTTTATTGTTAATGATTCTTAAGTTTTGCAAGTTGGAGTGCTTGTTTTGCCTGCTAAGTAGCACCTGTATGTGTTACTGGTGTTCAGACATGCAAAAGCCTACTCATTGTGAATTCATTCAGTATTGTTTTACAGTGTGTGTTACCTGTAATAATTTAGTCATATCTTAGCAATGAAAGGGTTCTCACAGGAGGTCCCCATTGGCCACTTAAGCTGGTGATGTTGTGTACTCACCAATGACAGTCATGGTCAACTGGCATATTTGAGGAAATCTTTATTGTTATGAATAAAGATAAATAAGGAAGGAATCCATACTCAAATTTGGAAGATTTTCATAGTATCTAAAAATACCACTGCAAATTTACCATCGTTCTTGTATTCTCTAAAGTTAATTACCTCTCCGATTTGAGTGTGCCGTACAGTAGGGTGACAATTACCTTTTACTTCCTTAAGCTTATTGCTGAAAGTGTTGTATGAAAGCATCTCTTGGATTTTATTTTTCAGGACTGCAGAAAAGAAAAAAGCAACTCATTGAAAACAATATTCCTGTTTCTGAATTTAGCTTGCTATTTTTCCACTGGGTTTATTGTTCTGACTTTAGCCCCATGCTAGTTGAGCAAAGTACTGAATCAGCAAAGATTGTATATATAAAACTCAGTTTGAAAAAAAGAATAATCAGTTATTTTACTGGTATAGAGCTGTATTCATGCATGACATGAACTAATTAATCCCTACCTGTATTGCTTTTATGAATTGACAAGAAGGGTAGGAAGCATAGCTTATCAGAGGGAGACAGTCCTTCAGGTGTGTAATTTACAGCAGATAAAGGTACCAAACAGGTAAAGTAGGTGTAGCAGATGAAGTGTATGCAAATATGTGTATGTGTACTGACATATTTATATACAGACATACACAAGCATATATATATATACATTTTTAGAGAGAGAGAGAAAGAATGACTGCTCAAAACATCTTCTCTGGAAACTTGCTTGGAAGGGAATAGGAGCAGCTATTTAACCATCTTCTGATAACCTCCCTGTTATCTTTGAGCATTGGTCACACTATTCTTTTCTGTTGTATTAATATATTACACTGTAGTTTTTGTGACTTTGGGATTTTACATTAGAAATTTTAAGATTCTTCATTGCAAGACAGTGGAAGTTTTGTGGCTCTTATAACTCTATGTTTATTGAGCATCTAATTGTAATTTTGGGGGATTGGATTTGTATTACTAGAGCCAGATGAAGATCTTCTGCAGTAGGGATAGTGCTTGATGGTGTAACATGAAAAGAGGACTGTGGTTGGACAACAGAACAAAACACTTGTACAGTAAGTGTATTTTTAAGACTACATCCATTTTTTTCCTTCTGTCTTGTAGAGCTTTAAGTTTAGTAGACATCCAGGCTGTAGGGGAGCTTATGCACAAATGTACGAAGAGAATAGTTGTGACTGACTGAGGTCAGAAGCAGATTTGAGTAAGACATCATGACTTGGTTTCTATGATTCTGTGCTTCTCTTTAGATATAGATATATAGATCTAGATATACAGATATGGATACATGTCCATATGCACTGTGTTTTGTTATAAAAGGCAAAGTTGAGGCAAGTCCTGCTCCATCCCTATGGACTTTCAGTAGGCTGAGGACTTCAAAGACAGCTTTGATAAACTAGGTACAGAGCAGACATGTCATGTTTGACTTTTAGCAGTCAGTGTACTTATGATGAAAACACATAGCAGATATACATGTTATCAGCCCAGCTGTAAATGAAGCTGGTTTTGACAAATCCATTTAAGTATGGCACATATGCAAAGCATATTGTTTCTCCCAGAAGATAACTCTGTATTTTTTATGGATAAACAAAATGTCCAGCCACCCACTAGATGGTGGCAAGGAACACAGTGAAGTAAAATTGTATTTACAGCAGTATATGTATTATCTTTTTAGTAGCAGAATCAGGTTAATCTGCCACCAGATTCCCCACCATGAGTAGATGTTAGAGCTAATCCTGCTGAATAGTAGGAGGGTCTTTGTAGTGGTGGTCTAGGACAATAGACTTGCCCAGTTAGCCATGCTCTAGAGAAGCAAGGAAAGAAATAGTCAGTGTGTCTGTGTGTGCTTCAGTTAAGATACCTCATCAACAAAAATATTTTCTGATGGTAGCTGTATTATAGAGCTGCAAAAGTGCACTAGTACCTTCAGAAAAACAGGACACACACTGCAGTAAATGTTTCTCATTCCTACGACAGAAGAATGATCCTGGCGAGTTAGAATATGAAAACAAAAGCTGTGTGACAGCTGAAGTTTCTGCCTGTGTGTTCCCTCTCCCTGACCTGTGCTGCATTTCATTAAGTCTCTTGGGTAGTGGCAGGTGAGGGTCCTCGCATATACACAGTCAAAACTGTCACCATGAGTCCAAACTAGCCTGTTTTTTTTTTTGCTAGAAGGCATTACGCGTAACACATCTAGGACTCTAGGTTCCTCCTTTGCTGCCATAGGGGTGGTGATATTAAGGGAAGCAGTAAGGAGGAAAAAATCTGTATCTGACAACTGAAAAGATAATGCTGTACACAGAAGGCACCTTTACCATCTGCATGCCCTGCTCTAAGAACAAGACAGCTATCACAAAAAGATTCTGGTGTTCCATATAGGTAGCATATATATCTACTGCAAAGGACTAGCTTGTGTACATCACTGCCAGGTTTGATTGCATGTTTGTGAACATAGCTCCAGAAGTTATGTACAGAATTTAACAGCAGATTTTTTTCTTCACTTATAAATGTTTGCCTCCAGCACAGTGTGTGGATTGTAAATACTGAAATAGCACACAAAAACTGCCCAAGAGGCAGAGTATCTCCTGTATCTTTTGGTGATGGTTGGCTGCTACAACCACTGACAGAGGCTGAATATAAGAAAAAGCAGTCTCACACTACTCAAGGGAAAGGATGTGCATTGGGAAGATTTTTTGGCTATAATCTACAGGAATACTAAAATTACATATTAAATGAATACAAGGAAGTATATGGTATGTGAAAATATTTTGCCTTAAACCTAAAAGAAATGTTTGCTGAGGGTTCCTGGATTTTGATTAAATAGAAATAACCGCATTAAGCTTTTAGTTGTCTTTGTAGACATTTAAAATTTCCTCATGTCTCCACAAAACATGGAAACACAAGCTATCTGACAGTGGTACTTTCTCACTATCAAATATATGATTTCAATAATGAAAAAAAGGGAGGAACCCACTGGACAAAGAAAAAATACCCAAACAAACAATGGGAGACCGTGTAACAAGAACAGGAGGATGCTTCTGACTCCACTTTAGGTATCTACAATGCAGTACAAATCTTCATCTTTCCAGTGAGTGACTAGCAGAAAAGCTGAATACTACCCCCCTATCATCTACACAACATTTTGGCACAAGCAAAGCTGAGTGTCATTTCACCTCTTATCCCATTGTAGGATGCTGGGTAGAGTACCATCATGTCTCCAATCCCATGTTGCAAGTCACATCTTTAATTTGGATGGTAGTTCACCTTCTATCAGTGTGCATCCTGAGCTTCTCATCAGTGTAGATGCTCCGTATTTATTTGCCCCAGCTTTACAGTATGGCTGTTTTTACTAGAAGACTCTTTCAACATTACACAACAGCTGTCATGTAAATTCACTCTGCAATGGTTTGTCTCTTTAATGATTTCTTCCATTTAACTACCTTGCTACACAACAGACACCAAGAATGCCTCTATCTTCTGTTTATGGCAGCAAGCTAACTCAGAAATTACTGAGTTTGTTTTTTTAAAAATATTTTTCTCTGTGTAGTTTTGAAACCACCAGTGATACACAGCACACAAGTAAAAGGCTCCAGAGGTTGCCTGTCAGTAACACCTTATATTCAAAGCTCTTGTAATGTTTTTCCTAGCACACAATTCAAGTACATTAAGAAAGACTGACACCTACAATCACACATAATTAGGTCAAGCAAAAAACTATGCAGGATGATGAAGAATGAATTAAGACAGCAGTAAGGTCTGCCCTGAGCCTTCTCTTCTCCAGGTTAAGCAACCCCAGCTCCCTCAGCCTCTCCTCATAGGGCTGTGCTCCAAACCCCTCACCAGCTTTGTTGCCCTTCTCTGGACACGTTCCAGCGACTCAACATCTTTCCTAAACTGGGGGGCCCAGAACTGGACACAGTACTCGAGGTGTGGCCTAACCAGTGCTGAGTACAGGGGCAGAATGACTTCCCTGCTTCTGCTGGCCACACTGTTCCTGATATAGGCCAGGATGCCATTGGCCTTTAGGCTATGCCTTTAAAAGTTAGCTGTGGATATTGAGCAGAAAAATGGAGAAATATAAATAATTCACTGTTGGGTGTAAAAAGGAAAACAAAAGATTGTTCTAAACAAATAGCATTGGACAGAATATCTGGTACAGAAGCAAGTGTTCTATAAACATCTCACACATTTTACTTTCATTTCTATTCCTTTTCTTCTTCTCTAGCTGCTTGGCTGTTCTGCTTTGCTGGGGAGAACCTAATCGCTTTTCTGGCTGGCCTTGTGGAACAGGTAAGATTAACACTGCTCTTCTTCCAGCTTCTCTCTCTTTTGGTACAGAGGCATTTGAGAGGTTCATTTAGAACAATCTTTTGTTTTCCTTTTTACACCCAGTAGTGCATTATTTATATTCCTCTACTTTTCTGCTCAAAATCTGCAGCTAACTTTTAAAGGCATAGCCTAAAAACTGCCACAGTGGGGCTTACTGTTTAATTTACAGTACAATGAAGGGCATAGACATAGACAGTATTTTCTGAATTGCTGTTGATGCGGAGTGGAATTGAGAGCTAGTTACAACCTTTTTGACTTTAATCAGCTGTTGTGGTTGAAGCAGAGACTAGACTAGACTAGACTAGACTAGACTAGACTAGACTAGACTAGACTAGACTAGAATAGAATAGAATAGAATAGAATAGGAGTTAACCAGCTTGGAAATGAACTTTGAGATCATCAAGTCCAACCTGTCATCCAACATTATCTAATTACCTAAACCACAGCACCAAGCACCGCATCAAGTCTCTTCCTAAACATGTCCAGTGATGGTGCCTCCACCACCACCCTGGGCAGCCCATTCCAATGGCAAATCACTCTTTCTATGAAGAACTTCTTCCTAATATTTAGCCTAAACCTCTCCTGGCTCAGGTTTTGGGGGGGGGGGGGGAAGCAGAGGAGCTCCTCTTCTCTCTGGGATCCCAGTGGGGGTCCAGGGGGGTCTCTGTGTTGCTTTCTCATTGGAAATACCTGTGTAATATTGTAAATACTGTGTAGTTTGTACATATTCATTGCATTCCATTGTAGAGTCTAGTTTTGCTTTGTAAATACAGCATCCATTTGCTTTCCAACTGAGCTGGTCATGCCTAGTTAATGTAATGAGAAATTCTAACCCACCACACCCACCTCCTCTCACCTTCCCCCTATAAAAGAGTTTAAAAAAAAAGAATAAATAGAACAAAAAGAACAAGTGCCAAGTGCTTGCTTGTTCATACCAGCAACAGAAATGCCCTTTTGACAGTGCTGCCTGCTGGGTTGAGTGAAAAAGGACCATGCTGGCATGTTGGACTTTCAACCAGACTGTCTTCCAAATTAGCCTTCAAATATATTTATGTTGCTGACTCTCAGGTATATAGCATGATGCATAGCAAGTCACACTGCTAAGTATTTTTAAAGTTGCAGAAGAAACTAGGCTGTAAATTTGCTGTTACTCTCCTCCAAGTTTAGGTCTGATTTAGATCTAAAGTTTTGGGTCACAATATTTTATTCCTACACAACTCCTAAAAAGTTCTATAGGAAAGATTTTTCTCTGCAGAGAGAACACTGCTGAGGTGTAACAATTCCAACATCCATTCACTTCCAGACCACAACCAAGTATGTTTATGTGATGTGTTGACAACAAATCAGTGGCTTGAGGGCAAACTGTAAAGATAGAATTTGTGGGTGATGCATACTAGTCTGTTAGTATGAATTCAGTGAATGATGCCCTGCAGTTCATTGAGAACCCTACATTTTCTCTTGTAGTTTCTTAATCAGCATACCTGGGGACATGGAGAATAGTACTGGGAAGCTGTTGTGTATGCAGTAAATGAATGGGAGGCAGAGCATACTGTGCTGACAAGTATTTTTCTTACACAGCATTATAGACAAAGCTGTTGTCTTTTTTAATCACCACAGTGACAGTTAACTGCCTGATACTCTTTTCACACCTGTACTCAAGCTTCAAAGAGTTTTTTGGTTATCAACAGGCTACATAGAGTGAATAACTTTTAAAATATGCTTATCTTTGGCAAAGATTGCACCTCTTTAGGGAGTTCCTGTTTAAAAATGTTATCCTCATTGTCTCAGAATGTAGAATTTCTCAAGGCAAGCAATGTCATCCTGGAAATGATGGTATATTTTCAGACTGGCAGAATTGCAAAATTGTGCAGTGCACAAAGTGTCAGTTTCTTCTCTATTGGAACTGCTCCCAGAGATGTGGAATAGAGTTTTGCATGGGATTTGTATCACCCCTTCCAAGAAGACCATCAGACAACAGATAGTGGTAAATTGACGTCACTTGAAGTGGTGATCATGTACCTGAACAGACATATCTATCTGCATCTGAACTGGGCTTCTTCACTCTGGCCTTCTTCATAGACAGCATGAAGGAAAATAGATTTCCCTAGATCTGCAGACTTATTTTAGAGATTTGCATAAATAGAAGTTGCATCCTGATATATCAAAGTCTGTCTCATAAAATTGTGTGTCAGTTCTCAGGCATGAGATCCTTCCAAAGAGAGTTCCAGGAGCCAACCCGCAACAAAAGCCTTTCAGTGCAACAGATTTTTATTTTTTTAAATTTAAGTCTTACTTACATGATAATATAAGCATATAAAGAATACTGCAATACAGATAGCACATTAAGAATTAATATTTTCAATAATATGAAATACTTTAACAATAATTAACACAGTAATATCTTAGTAACAAATTAAGAGGAAAGAATAAAAAGTTTGAATTTAAAATGTACATTTTACCCAACACAGCATTATTGCAGATGAAATATTTCACCTGCAAGAGTCATTATTGCATAGCTAACCTACTGTGGACCAATCTTAGCCAGTTTGCTTAAGTTTAAAGATTCAAACTTTAAAGAAGTGCTTGGAAGAGTCTACAGATGGAAACCACAACATTAGGATTGATTCAATAGTGAAGACGTACTGTTGCAAAGCACAATTCCTCTTTTATTATTTTAACTCGTGATATAAAATCAGTCTAAAATATATAATAAGATATTATCAATACTAAATTAAAGTAGTCTGTGTAAGGTAGATAAGTGATTCTACTGATAATAAAAACTTTCATGCTTTTACATGAGCTAAATGTTAAAAAGCCCATTTGTGAATGATCTTGCTTCTCTGGTTTCGTTCATAGGAAGGTCTGACACATTTCTTGAGTGTGAACATTCTTGCTACTAATATTTTCTGGTCGTCTGATTTCCTGTATCTGATTTCTTTAGTATTTAATAAACTAGGGTCTGAAATATGAATTAAAATTTATTGATGGGTCTACAGAAGCCTCCAGATGCTGCACTTCATACCTGCCATCTATTTCTGTAATGCTTCTGAATCAAACCACAGATTCAAAGCCTTGAGAACTGTTGGGAGTGGTTGAATGGGGGAAGGAATCCAAACAAAATCCACATCATATCCAAATTTGCAGTTCAGTCCCATCTGTCATTTTAACACCAGTTATATACATGATATTGAACATCATTCACTTTTCATCTCAAGTATAAACCCCTGTGGATAATTTCAACTACCTTATTCTTTCACTCCAACACTGGTCTGAAATACATTGGCTTCAGCAGGAGCTTTTCAGCTGACTTTCAAATGAGCTTTGGATCAGGTCCTCAGCAAATATGGATCAAATATAGGGGAAAACAGTTTCCTAGGACCTTCTCTGTCAGGATTCTCTATTTATCATTACTTTTTATAATGATAGCTCCTTCAGCTTTCCTCTCAGAAATTGCTTCAGATCAGTTGAAAGACCTTTTTCTCTTGTTAATAAAAACACATTTAAAATATGTCTTGCAATCTGGCCTGCTGTTAGCAGCTGCAAAATATACTGTTACATTATTCATGAGTCTTGACTGTTCAGAGTATGAAAAAGCCCACCCTACCACAGTAGTGGTTTTAATGTTGTGTTTAATGTTTGAGCTTTATTATTTCTGATAAATATGGCAATATAGTGTTTTTTGCACATTCATAATATGTGTTGTTAGTAAGGCTACCTATTTGGTATTAATAATGTCAGTTTGAAATTTACTAAGCACTGGAGAGAGCATTTTCTTGTGCATCTGTTTGCAAAGGGCCTTCACATTGAAGAGCACTCAGGTAGTGGAGATTGCTTACTGCTCTAGGCTCATGTGTTACTGAATAATTTTGCATTTTTCCCCTTTCGTGTTTACAGATTTTGATAACTGTTGTGATTCACTGAGTGTAAAAGGAATGCTTAACTTCATTTATTACCTTTACTAGTTATATGAATTTTGATTCTAAACACACACAATTGAGGAGTCCTATATGAACAGCGTATCCTTTCAAAACACATTTAATGGCAAATCTCTTGCATTCCAAACTTATGGCATTGGTTGGGCATAACTTTCAGGATATACAGCACTTTACTAGAAAATGTAAAATGCAAGCATGAAGACAAGAAGTGTTATACAGCATATATAATAGAATCACAGAATCATAGAGTGTTAGGAGTTGGAAGGGACGTCTGGAGATCACCTAGTCCAACCCCTGCCAAATCAGAATTACCTAGGGCAGGCTTCACAGGAATGCATCCAGGCAGGTTCTGAAAGGCTCCAGAGAGACTCCACAGCCTCTTTGGGCAGTCTGTTCCAGTGCTTCGGCACCCTCACAGTAAAGAAGTTTCTCCTCCTGTTGAGGTGGAACTTCCTGTGTTTTAGCTTGTACTCATTGTTCCTTGTTCTATTACTGGACACCACTGAAAAGAGACTGGCACTTTCTTCTTGACACTTACCCTGTAGATATTTATGGCCATTAATAAGATCCTCCCTCTCTCAGCCTTCTCAAGACCAAACAGCCCTGGTTCTATAATAGTGTATTTTAATCATATATAATATAATCCTATATATACAGAAATAAACACATAATAATAAATGAAGAATAATAAAAATTCAAATGTATGCACAGAAAATAGAAATAACTGCTTTGCAAATAGAAGCAAAATGCATGAAGCTAATTTACTCAGGGTGAAAGTACTGGTCAAGAACAGGCTTACTTACATAAACAGTATACAAGATAAAATTAAGATAGAATAGTTTATGACATAAAGGTAAACAAAAATGGTGTGAAATGTAGTAAGTTTTGCAAACAGAAATTTATGCTGTAATAACTGAATTTTATAAACTAGTTTTATAATGCAGAGCTATACAAAAGATCTATGGAATTTATGTGACTACATGCATGTGTCTTCTCTGAAGACATCTATTGCTGAACTAGTAACCTCATGCTCCTTTTTTATCAATGCCAAAAAGTAGTTTCTTTTAGGGTATGATTCATCCCATCCTAAAGTAAATGTCTAAAATAAGTCAGATGAATCACATCTACAAATGCTTATTTATCTCCCTTGACTGTAAAGTCATCCAGGAGTGACTAGCTCAGCTGTAGCTGACCATGATAAAGACATCTGAACTTAAATGGTAAATAATCCCACTGAGACCAATTTATGAGTTGTGGTGGGTTTAATCTATGCCTTTAAAATTCAGTTACAGATTTTGAGCAGAAAGTAGAAAAATATAAATAAATCACTACTTGGTGTAAAAAGGAAAACAAAAGATAATTCTAAACAAGTTCATTGGGTAAATATCTGGAATAAGAGGAGCTGTACCATAACAATTCTCCCCTTTTCTCTTCACTTCTGATCTCTGGCTGTTTTGCTTTGCTCAGGAGAGATAACCTGTTTATTGGCTGGCTTTGGCTAAGTCTAAATTCTCTGTTCCACTCTCTTATCCCTTTTGTACAGGTTGAGTAAGGGGAGACGCTGGGGCGGGGGGGGGAGACCCTAGCAGCTTCCCCTGGTCCTTGGCCAGGGGGATCCTTGTGCTGTTTATTAATTGTAAATATCTGTATAATATTGTAAATACTGTATGTTTTGTACATATTCATTGCATTCCATTGTGGAGTGTAGGTTTTGCTTGTAAATACAGCTTCATTTGCTTCTAACTGAGTTGGTCTGGCAAAAGTTAATGCTGGGGGGAAACTTCAACCCACCACATGAATTAATCACCTGAAATGATGCCTTTAGAAAAGTGCTCATTAATAAGATGGAAGTGCAAACTTTAAGATAGTTAGGAAACTGTTTTTAAAGTGAAGATGAAAATAGGCAATGTTGAAAAAGAATATGTAATGAGTTGATTTTTCATGAATCAGCCTTGGAGTGGATCATGGTGTATAATGATTTTGGCATGAGAAGTAGGGTTGAACTAATGATATCTGATGGGGAACTGGGTTGCACTGTCAATACAGAAGAGAACCAGGTTGCCATACAGGAAAAATTAGATGACTGTGAGAAGAGAACTGTGGGACTATGATTAAATCTATTCCATCATGTGTGTGCCTAAAAAGCAGTAGATCCTCCAGATTTCTATGGAAAATTAATTAGGTACCTAAACATTTTCTCTTCTGAATAGTTAAGAGTACTACTACTGTGTCTGAAGTGAACATTTGGGAACTTATTCCCTGCCTGGGAGTTAAATTTAAGGTTCCTACACATTTTCTAGTTATACCAGACAAATTAAAAGTCACTATTGCCATATTTCAAAATCTCCCGATAAAAGCAGAATAGACAAGCCATTTTTCTGGTGAATGGCATGGCTTCTTGCATGCCTGAATGGTATGCAACCTAATTGGTGCAAAACTTAACCATCTGGTTGTGAGAAAGGCACTCTTCATTCTTCAGGTGCAGCAATGAATTCAGGAGTCAGTGAAGCCAAAAGAGTATGCTAGGAGTCTCTTGCTTTCCAGCACTGTGTTTTGCCAAGGAAACAGAGGATTTAGATCTGGCTTTTAAGTTTTGTTACTCTTTTTCAGTCATGATTGCTTTAGCTGGGAAAGTGCTGGGAAAGTGCTAACAATAACCAGTGGAGGCCAGTGACAAGTGGAGTCCCTCAGGGATCAGTCCTGGGACCTGTCTTATTCAACATCTTTGTCAGTGACATGGACAGTGGCATTGAGTGCACCCTCAGCAAGTTTGCTGATGACACCAAGCTGTGTGGTGCAGCAGACACACTGGAGGGAAGGGAGGCCATCCAGAGGGACCTTGACAGGCTGGAGAGGTGGGCACAGGCCAACCTCATGAAGTTCAATAAGAGCAAGTGCAGGGTCCTGCATCTGGGTCGAGGCAATCCCAGGCACAAATACAGGCTGGGCAGTGACTGGCTGGAGGGTAGCCCTGAGGAGAGAGACTTGGGGGTGCTGGTGGACAAAAAGCTCAACATGAGCTCTCAGTGTGCACTTGCAGCCCGCAAAGCCAATCAGATCCTGGGCTGCATCAGGAGAAGTGTGGCTAGCAGGTCGAGGGAGGTGATCCTCCCCCTCTACTCAGCCCTGGTGAGACCCCACCTGGAGTACTGTGTCCAGTTCTGGAGCCCCTATTACAAGAGGGATGTGGAGGTGCTGGAGCGTGTCCAGAGAAGGGCCACAAGGATGATCAGAGGGCTGGAGCACCTCTCCTATGAGGACAGACTGAAGGAGTTGGGGCTGTTCAGTCTGCAGAAGAGAAGGCTCCGAGGAGACCTAATTGTCGCCTTCCAGTATCTGAAGGGGGCCTACAGGAAGGCTGGGGAAGGACTTCTCAGGATCTCAGGTAGTGATAGGACTAGGGGGAATGGAATGAAGCTGGAGGTGGGGAGATTCAGGCTGGATGTGAGGAGGAGGTTCTTCACCATGAGAGTGGTGAAACCCTGGAATGCGTTGTCCAGGGAGGTGGTCGAGGCCCTGTCCCTGGGGGTGTTTAAGAGCAGGCTGGATGAGGCTCTGTCCAGCCTGATCTAGTGTGGGGTGTCCCTGCCCATGGCAGGGGGGTTGGAACTAGATGATCCTTGTGGTCCCTTCCAACCCTGAATGAAACTATGAAACTATGAAACTATGAATGACTGTGATTCCTGTTCAATGTTATTGCCATTTGGTTATGCCCTGTCACTTCCTTGAACAGTGGCCCACCTGTGTTATGAGATGAGGGGTTAAAGTTCCGTTCTGTCAGTAGGCAGTTACAAACATGAACTCTAGTTGCTGTAGGAAGAATGAATCTCAAGTATCCTATTGATCTGGTAAATGTTCTAATAATTAATCTGTTCCTGAAATCAGGCAAATCATTAAATCTTTTCATCCTGAAAAGCCAAAGGCAGTGAGAGTAATCTCTCGAAATGTTGCCCAAGAGAGGCTGCAGATGTCCACTCCCTGGAAACATTCAAGGTCAGTTGGAAAGGGCTGTGAGCAGCTTGATCTAGTGGAAGATGTTCCTTCTCACTGCATAGGATTGGACTAGATGACATTTAAACATCCCTTCAAACTCAAACTGTTCTATGATTGTATGAATACGGAATTTTATATCTGTATGGTTGTCTAGGAAATATCTATAGGAACACCTAGAATGTGATTTGTGACTTATTTAATCTCAAGATAGATACCTAAATGTAGAAAAGTTAATCTTTCTGAGAGCTCTTATTTCTTTCCTGTGAGTATAGGAGCCTAGCTATCTCATTGAGATGGACATTTCATAGGTAAAACACTGCAGGTTTCCATGTGTATAACATAGGTACTTCAGAGCAAAAGATGCTTTTTTTTGTCTCTGAAACCATTTCACATCTGAAGATATGCCTGCATTCAAAACCTGAATTCTGCAAAATTTCCCTAACCTCTCACCTGGCATTGCTCACAGTACGTGCACCATGCTGTGGACTAGCTGTTGCAAGGCTCATATAACCCACCTATCTTTTCTGATAGACTGTGGGCACCTGAGTCAGCATTTTAGTGCTCACTCTTAAATTTTGTGGATTATTTCTAGATGATGGAGTGTTGAGTATCACATTGCTTAAGAAAAATGAGCTATCAGGATGTCCCAGGACTTTTGAAATGCAGGAATTTAGTAACTAGAAATTCAGTCCTGATAAGAGTTCAGCCAACAGCAGATGGGGAATGGGGAATACTCTGTACTACTCTGGCATGGCATCCTGCTCTGTACATGGCCTAGAGGAAGAAGTGCAGATATCTGAATCTCAGCTCCTTTTCCTGCTTCTCAGAAGAGATGAATCCTACTTTAATTTACAAATTGTTGACGTGAGGCGTCAGCTTCCAATTGATGAGCTAGAGTTTCTGTGCCACAAAAGTTAATTGGGAGGAAGATAACCTTTTATTTTTTCATAACAGGCTCTGTTTTCCTAAGCAAAACACTTTAGTGCCTTATTCTTTGTCATAATCTTTTCAGTGTCGGAACCAATTTTTCCAGTCAGTCACCTGCAGGCAGTATGGGCAATGATTTTGTTGTATGATGATTTATGAGGGTGAACAAAGACTGACTTGTTTTGTATGGCATGTATTTCAGAAAATCCTGTCGGCTGAATGTAACCCTAGACATAGACATGAGCGTAGCGAAAATGATGGCTCTGGTGTTTAAAACAAAACAAAACAATCCAGTCCTTCAACAATTTTAAAAGCAAGTGAAACAAAACCAGCACAGAGAGGATGATAATTTCTATGCCTTTCTGACTGATGATTGATACTCATCCCTACTGGGTATATATTTTGGAAAAGAATTTAGAATACCTCAAGCTATTTTCCTTCTTTTGCTCCCTTCTCATCTGTACCACCAAATATCCCTACTGTGTGTTTTGGTTCTGAGGAGGAGGGGATTCTTTAACTTTGTGTGAATGCCTTAGATGGGGGCCAGCTATCGCTGCAAGAATAGGAAAAGATTATATTTTCTTGTCCTTTTTAACTCTGCATCACTCCTGACATTGTTACACTGGAGTTCAGAGAAGCTAGCTGCCTTTTGTGTAATGGTACAATAGAAATCCAATTGAATGTATTTTTCTTTTTTCTCCTCCACTGTCATTTGCCATTTTCTTTCTTTCTCAAAAAAATCATCAGTTTTTCGGCTAGGCTTAGGTAGAAATTAAAAAAAAAAACCCACAACAACTTTGAAACTCCTATCAGGCCTTTTGCAATGCCAGCCACTACCCATGAATTCTGAAAATGCGGAGTTTCTCCAGGAGAATGGACTGAAACATTGAATAAGGTCCAGTGAAACATCTTTTTTTTCATTTTACACTGCTATGCTGACCACAACTGCTCTTCTTTTGCCTTTTCTGTGGTAATTGCTCTTTGCTTCCCTAAGCAATGGACCTTAAGCTGATAGAGCAAGCTGAACTTCCAGAAAAAGGTGAAGACACAAGCTGCTTACAGCTATCATTATTTGTAGGGGAGAGTAGGTTGTTCCTGGCTGTGGGCAGTGTATGTTTGTGAGGTAACCGCTAAAACAGTTTTTGGTGATTTGGCACCAGAATATTAGGGAAGCCACTAGGTTGCCCACTTCTTTGGTCATCACAGTGACATACAATGAAGTGGAAGATGAGACTGTGCAGTCCCAAAGTCCAGTAGAGAATAAAGACCTGGGAATAATTTTATGGACCTGTCAACTGTACATCCTGTGCAAAAACTGAATGGAAATTATTCCAAGCTAGTGTGGTGCATGTATAATGCATGGGGGGAAAAAAACCTTAAAGTGTTAGTGAATAGAAGAATTAACAGTTGTCCTCTGGTAAAGACAAGTGCCCTTTACCCCTCCCCTAGGCTGACTATATAACTTCTCCCTCTTAAGAACACATGACAATCACAACTGTGTTTTATCCAGGCAGTTAGGAAATCACTCTGGCTCTGTTCTTTTATTCACATGTCGCCTGTCAGAACAGAAAATTGTAACTAAAGATCTTCTTCTATCAAAATGCTTTTAAAGGTGTACTTGGAAGTGAAAGGTTCCATTTGGCTTCACTTTTTAAACACTACTATTAAATCTAAAACTGAAATAAAAATGAATTGGTTGGGCTTTAATATTTACAGTGCTAATAAAAGCTGGAAAATTCAGAACCAGGATTTAGTGTCCAGGATGAGTATTGTTGAATTTTCCAGGCAGCAGCTAACCTTACATAACAGCTTTGGGGATTTACATCGTCTTCTAAGGGGAAAGAAACCCCAGAATTTTTCAATAAAAGTTGAATAAATAAAGTTCAATAAAATATAAGCTCTCCATCATACTATGTTAACACCAAAGAAGGTGTTCTAGCTTCAGAGTGACACTAAAGGAGATTCACCACCCATGGTTTGGTTTTTTTTTTTGTCTCAGTACCTTACATGATTTGATCTCTCATCTTAATACAATCTTGTGAGGGCATTGGACATACCTTTTACTCAGCGATCAGTCTGGACTTCAAGTCAAATGATGTTTGCTTGATTTTTATTGCCTTGTCTTTGTCACATTTGGCCAGTGGTCATCATTATTGGGACAATGATATCAAAATAAAGTCATCCTAGGGAAGCTCACATGCCTGTCTGACAGACCACAGCTTTGCTGAAGCTATTATAGGCATTTACTCTAAAAGGAGTTTTATTCTAAAGTACATAACACATTTCTTTCACCTGTGTTCACTTGGAAGAGTATCAGTGCCCCAGCAATCTCTTGGTAGTGTAAAAATAATGCTCCTTTAGTAAACATTCATGCATGTTGAAATGAGAAAAATGTTAAAAACACACACAGATGTTACATCTAAGTGGGGAGGAAGGGGGTGTTTAAAGGTATAAATGGTATAAAACCCAGTTCTTCAGTGTCAGAGTATCTTGTGGGCCAATGGCTCCATGGGTACTGAAGGGATCTCCCTATGGGACAAATAGGTCAGGACATCCCCATCTGGGACTCACCAGACCATCCCAGGCACAGGGCTGCCAGGATGTGGCAGGTGCAAGGTCATGCTGAGAAGTCATCCATAAGTCAAGGTCCACATGTAACACTCTCATAGACAAGATGGTGAAATACAGACTAGATAAATGAACAACAGAGAGGCCTGAAACCTGGCTTGAATACCAACTTCCAAGGGGTGTGATCAGCAGTTCAGTGTGTGTCTTGTGTCTGCCAGTATACTACTGTTGGTACTGGGGCCAATATTGTTTAGCATCTCCATTAATAACCTGAATGGTGATCCACAGTGAAACCTCAGCAGATCTGCAGCTTATTAAAAATTTGGAGGATTGGTTATTAGACATGATGGTTGAGCTACTATTCAGAGGGAACTCAGTGGGCTGGAGAGATGGGCAAACAGGAATTTCATGATGTTCAACAAAGGCAAATGCAAAGTTCATCTGCAGAATGCAGGACACAGTCTCAGGCTGCGCCAGGGGAGGTTTAGGCTGGATGTTAGGAAGAAGTTCTATACAGAGAGAGTCATTGTCCATTGGAAGGGGCTGCCCGCGTGGTGGTGGAGTCACCATCATTGGAGATGTTCAGGAGGAGACTTGATGGGGTGCTTGGTGCCATGGTTTAGTTGTTTAGGTGGGTTGGATTGGTCGATGGATTGGACGCGATGATCTTGAAGGTCTCTTCCAACCTGGTTTATTCTATTTTATTCTATACATTATACTAAATGATCAGAAAATCCTGACAGACAATATGCACTTTCAGCAAAGACAGACAAAAGCCCACCAGGCTACTCTAGGGAAAGCATTGCCATCATATCAAAGTAAGTAATCCTTCTGTCGTCAGCATCTGAAGTGCTGAGTCCAGTTTTAGGCTCCTAAGTACAAGAGACATATGGACATACTGGAGTTAGTCCAGCAAGATACTTCAAAGATGAATATGTGTTTGGAGTATCTGATGAGAGAAGCTGAGAGAACTGGGACTATTCAGTCTGAAGAAGAGAAGATTCAAGGGGAGATCTTATCAATGTGTATAAATATTTGCATAGAAGAAGGACTCAGCCTCTTTTCTGTGGTATCCAGTCACAAGGCAAGAGACAATGGTCACAAACTGAAATAAAGTAAATTCAATTTAAATGTAACACCAGTTTCCTGTAAGGCTGGTCAAACTCAGGGATAAATTGGCCATGTAGGTTGTGGGGTCTGCAGCTGAACACTCTGGAGGTTGTAGAGCCTCTGAAGCTGGCCATGTATCATAACTTTTTATTCCACCAGTGCCATCTACTGTGTATGAGCATGAAACAAACACCTCAGGAAGAATGATAATTTGCAGGAGTACAGCTTTTTTGTGCATTTACTAAATCATTGCATTCTGACTGGAGGAATTGCAAAGAACAGATGCTAACTGATACAGTGGCTCACACCCTACGGAGAGAATAATGTGGCAATCCTTGGTCTACTTGCTAAAATATATTTAAATTTAAAATGGCCCTACATTGTTTCATTTTTGTGTTATAATGAACATTCATTTGACTGAATGAGCCAATAGAAAAATTGGCTGTAGTTTTTATCCAGATTTCCTGGGGGCTTCAGAACAATAAACACTTTGGCTACACCTATTGGCATTTACTGCACAACAGGGATATGTTCCTCCCATTCTGCTATATTGAGGAGGAAGAATATTATCACCTACATATCTCATTGTTACTTCCATTACAATTGCTCTCTTGTGATGCAATTCAGAAATGAAGCATTTTTCATTAATGTAATTTACCATGGAAACTCATGCAAGATAATGAACTTCTGCTGTGCCTATTGGTAGTAGTCAGGACTTTATTTGCAGATATCACCATGTTTCCTGGCACTAAATTCTTCTGTCATACTCTTGGCTGCAAATATGGATAAAGCAAATGTCATTCTGATATGTGCAAGTATATGTGTGTGTGTATGTTACATATATGTGGCGGTGAGTGCAAGCATGCACATGGTCCTACACAGAAACACAAATGTGTACGTGGTCAGGAGCAGGCTGTGCTAGCTTAGTCTTCCAACACAGGCTTGTCCTAGAGCTAAATTGCTTGCTCTTCCCTCTTTGTGGTGCAAGGAGCTCACAGAGACTTTGATGTTAATTGTTACCCCATGGAAATCTCAGCAGAGCTCCTGCTCTCCATCTTGGCATGAGTGCTTGTCTGCAGGTAGTGATATTTCTTGGGTGACGGTAGTTTTGCAGGAAAATTGCAGTTTTGGTTTGATTGAAAGTGTTTGTGAAAGGGAGATTCTTTCTGAAGAATCACAGAACCACAGAATGTTAGAGGTTGGAAGGCACCTCGAGAGATCATTTAGTCCAACCCCTGTGCTAGAGCAGGACTGTCTAGAGGAGGTCACACAGGAACACATCCAGGTGGGTTTTGAGTGGAGAAGACTCCACAGCATCTCTGAGCAGCCTGTTCCAGTGCTCTGTCACCCTCACAGGGAAAAAGGTTTTCCTTATGTTCACATGGAACCTCCTATGCTCTGGCTTGCACCCACTGACCCTCGTCTTATTGTTGGACATCACTGAGAAGAGCCTGGCTCTGTCCTCCTGACACTCACCCTTCACATATTTATAAACATTGAGGGCACCCCTCAGTCTCCTCTTTTCCAAAATGAAGACAGCCAGCACCCTCAGCCTTTCCTCATAAGGAAGATGTGCCACTCCATCATCTTTGTAGCTCTGCACTGGACTCTTTCAAGCAGTTCCCTGTTCTTCTTGAACTCAGGGGACCAGAACTGGACACAATATTCCAGATGCGGCCTCCCCAGGGCAGAGTAGAGAGGGAAGAGAACCTCTCTGGACCTACTAGCCACACCCTTTGTAATACACCCAGAGATGCCAATGGCCTCCTTGGCCACAAGTGCACATTGCTGGCTTCTGGCCATCTTGTTGTCCACCAGGACTCCCAGGTACTTCTCCCCTTCACTGCTCTCCAAGAGATCAGCCCCCAGCCTATACTGGTACATGAGATTGTTCTTTCCCAGATGTGAGACTCTACACTTGTATTTCACTACATTTCTCCCTGCCCAACTCTCCAGCCTGTCTGGGTCTCACTGAATGGCAGCACCACCCTCCCGTGTCTCAGCCACTCCACCCAGCTTTGTGTCATCAACAAACTTGCTGACAGTACACTCTGCACCTTCATCCAGGTTGTTGATGAATATATTGAATAGTACTGGTACCAGTACTGACCCCTGAGGGACTCCACTAGATACAGGCCTCCAACTAGACTCTTTCCCATTGAACACAACTCTGTGACTTCTTTATTTCAACAAGTCCACAATCCACCTCACTACCTGATCATCCAGACCAGCCATCCTCAGTTTAGCTGCAAGGATGCTGTGGGAGAAGGTGCCAAATGCTTTACTAAAATCAAGATAAACCACATTCACTGCACTACTGTCATCTATCTACCTCATTATGTCCTCATAAAAGGCTATTGGGTTGGTAAAAATTGCTTCCCTTTGGCAAAAGCATGCTGTCTGCTCCCAATGACATTCTTATCCTTGATATGCCTAGAGAGAGTGCTGAAGATAAGTTTCCCTGTCACCTTTCCAAGGATGGAGGCAAGGTTGACCCAGGTCCTCCTTCCTGCCCTTTTTGAAGACTGGACTGATACTGGCCTTCCTCCAGTCCTCAGGCACCTCTCCTGTTCCCCATGAATTACCAAAGGTGATGAAGAATGGAATAGCAATGACTTCCGCCAGTTCCCTCAGTGCCTGCAGGTCCATCCCATCAGGACACATGGATTTATGGATGTCCGGATTACTTAACTGATCCCTAATGCATGAAAATGCTTTGTTCTGATGTTTTCAAAGTGCTGTTTCAATTACATATTCCAAAGCCATCTTTCACTACTACATTTAACAAAATTAATTTTGACTAATAGTAGTAGTAACTTTACAAATATACTGAAGAATAAAGAGAAATAGAATGTTTTGTCTGGGTTTGATTATTTTTGTTGTTGTTGTTAACTTAGGTGCTTTTTCACTTCTTCTGACTCCAGTGAGGGAAATTAAAAAAATAATGTGTGGAATTTACTCAAAATGCTTTTCTTTTTCACAACACAGACTGATTTGCCAAGCATTATTTTTTGGTTTTTAAAGAATCTGCATAAGTCTTAACTTTGAGTGAATTCGACCTGGATCATGCTTGACCGATATGAACCTAACATAACCTCAACCTTGCCTATGCTGTGGTTTGCACATAGGGTAAGTTAGATGATTTAAGCCTACTGGATCTCAATGATTATATTTCATTTTAGGTCAGACCTTATGCTAACATGCTTTTCTCCATCTACATGGGGGGAAAAGTGAAATTTTAATCAATTCCTAACCATTGAAGCTTGGGCTACCTTTTCACTGGATACAGAAAATCAGTGGTGCATCTGGGAAATTAAACATGGAGTTAGTGTAGTTCTTCAACAACAAATCCATCCTTCCTACATAAAAAAATGCTACCAGAAGCTAGCTCAGTTTAAAATAAAATAGATATAAGAGATCACTGATGTTATATTTCACCAGCTAATGGACAGCAGACAACTTCTGAGTGAACTTTTAAATCTGTCTTTGCTGGTTATGGATAGAGTTGTCCAATAGTAGTACTTCAACAACCAATAAATGAAATGTTTGGTACAGATTTGCACCTTTCATCCATTTCACAGGAGACACGCCCATTACTGCCAGTTCCTGTGCCTGCCCTTATAGGGTCTGCCTCGTCTCCTTTCCAGTTCCCACATTCACAATACCATTAATTTCCTTGATATGCCCTTTAATGTTCCCTACAATACTTTATTATTACTAATAAAAGAAGGATTTATGACAATTATGACAACATAGCAAATTGTGGTGATAAAGAAGGCCTTAAAAATATGATCCACCTGTAATCTGATGCAGGAAAGCATTTGAGAGAGTAGCTCAGAAAGGTGAACACTGCTTTTATCTCAGTGGCTGCTTGATGCTGAAACCTGAAAGTGACAACTTATCAGGAAACATTATTCTCCCGCAACTATTAAAATAAAGCACTTGGGGACAAATGAATATAGCATTATTTATTTCAATGTTTTATTCAATCAAATCACAATTGACAGGACTGAGAACAATCTGTGTCTTCACTTTCCACACACAGTCATGGTCCTTGTTGTGGATCATAGGATCAGGCTTCCTCACAATACAGACCCCTTACCAGTACAAGGTTACCCAAATATATTTTTTGTTTACTTGTCTCTCTGCTTCTTGATTTTGAAGAAAGAGGGCTGTATTCAGCTTTACTTGGTGGAGTGGCCCCTCAGAGGATATCTTTTGCTTATTTCTTGGATTTTTCTTTCCTTAAGGAACCTGTAAAATGCTGTGCTTTAATCTTGATTTATTTTAGGTTTCCTGTGCCCTCACAATGGCCCCCATTGTACTTATTAAAAAATCTTGGGGGTGAGAATTCTTACTGTATAGCTTGGAATACAAGAGTATTCTTTCTACCTTTCCCTTCCTGGTAAGATTCAGCAACCCCCGCCCTGGCAGGGGCATGGCAAGGCATTTACTTTGTAACTGTGCTGGTATCCTGAAATCTTTGGCCTCATTAAAAAATAAAGAAGAAAAAAAAAAAAAAAGAAAAGAAAAAGAAGCCTAACCCTGCAGTTAAAATGTTGAGTAGGAAAAGAGCAGAAATCTAGGTTCTCAGATCCAGTCAATTAAAATATATTGCTTCGTGTAGCTACAGGATGATGAAAAGAATTAATTTTTCACAAATCAGTTTTTCTCATCTCCTTTTGTGGCCTACATCTTATACATTCTTGTAATTTCTTTTAATAAAATTATAGTTTAAATTTATGGGTTTGCACTGTTTCACATTTTCCTCCACTTTTACACATCTGTCACACAGGATACATGCTCTGGAATTAGAAGAAAATGGTTTCCTACTGCTGTTCCCAAGACTACTTGTGCTTGCAAGGCAATTTATTAGAGATATTCTCTATGCTAATCCATCCCATCTCTGTTTGGCAATGAACACCCACATCAAATATTGTTATTGATCAAAAGACCTAAACAATGGGTTTATTAATGTGTCTTGTCAGAATGGAGATGATTAAATACATTTGACAAAGTAGACTGTGGTGAACAGCCTTACGTATGTGTAGCCGCTCCAGAGGTGCACCAACACAAGTTTATGGGTCAAACTAAGGCTGTAACATAGGTCTAGCTGTTGCAGTTTTGACAAGGTGGGCAGAGTCTTTGTTAATCCATACATTTTTCTTGGATAAAAAGGCTGTCATTATTTCAGGCAGAAAAGGGTAGTCAAAACTTCATAGTAAGACATATATTGTGGGCCTCAGGGCAATCTGCCTTCTCTTTTCCACACCAGTAGTTAAGTTAAAACACCAACATTATGCATACCGGTGTTTTCTCAGGAAGCCAAGAAATGTGACATGTTAAAGTGGCCTTCCACCCCCTTACAGATAAGAAGGTTCATAGATAAATAAAGGAAAGATCAAACTGATCATCTTGGCTCTCTACCAAAATAAAAGCCTTTCTTCTAATGCCCATGTCCTGCTTTAGACTATTTTTGAAATATTTGCTTAGACCTTGATTCCTTCTAAAACCTTGATCACCATTCAAAAGGCCTATAGGAATGGTACCTTTCACTATAAAACCCCATATATATATAAACTGGTTGATCTAAATTAGTGGTGTAATTTTCCAAGTTTCTGTATGTAAATTTTCATTATAGATATGGCATTAAGGAGGTAAAAAAAAAAAAAAGCAAAGAAGTACTTCACACTAGCCACTTTCTTATTTATCAGACTTAGCAGGAGCACCTGAACTGGAGTCTGGTTTAGATTTTCATGCCTTGCATACATTTCCTGTAACTCCATTGTCCTTTCATGAAGAAACAGCAGAAAGCCAGAAGTTACCAAGGAAATTTATAGTTTTCAATGTCACAACCTCCCAAAGGACACCAGGGATAGTTCTAGTTCAGTGCATGAGTGCATCCATAGATCCTAACTGCCCTGAGCTGCCTTGCTTGAGACCCCCATCCATGCATCCTTCTTCCTGGGATACATGAACCCCATTTCAACTTGGTCTTCAGCACCCAGCCCTCTCCCAAGCTATGTCCTGAGGATGCCTGTGCCCAACTGGACCCCAGTACTGGTTCATTGTTCACTCTGTCTGCCCCTGGCCACTGTTCCTGGCTCTGCCCACTGTTCTGAGACCATGTTGGATGGTGCCTGTTGGGGAGGGCATGGAAATCTGAGATTCATTCAGCTGCAGGCTCAGCCCTCACCTGTACTGCTAGTTCCTGACTGCCCTTCTCAGAAGAGTGGCTTTAAGACTATTCCTCTCATCCTTATTTATAACATAATGTATGAGCCCTTTATCCAGGTCTGTTTTCCATCAGTGATGCTGCCTGTAGAAACAAAGGTTATTATTTCAGTGAACATTCCTGGGAAGAAAGCATATTGCTGGTCAATATGTAACAGTTATGTATTATGAGCAACCAAGTGAGGTATTTTCCATGCATTTCCTGAATACCTGCTGGTTGTTAGTGATCTTTTTAAGTTTGTGCCTGAGTCATCAACTGTAAATGCAATGTCTAGACTGGTGACAGAGATTTCTTCAAATCAGCACCTTGAATATCTCTCTAAAGAAAAGGGAACTAACTCAGAAGGTACCTTGGGAAACAGCCCTTAAAAACAAAGGGTTCCAGGAGGGCTGGACCTACTTCAAGGAAGAAATCTTGAAGGCTCAGGAACAGGCCGTGCCAATGTTCTGGAAGATGAGCTGCCGGGGCAGATGGCCAGCCTGGATGGGCAATGAACTTCTGGGTGAATTAAGGGAAAAAAAGAGGGTGTATCATCTTTGGAAGAAAGGTGAGGCAACCCATGGAATGTTTAAGGATGTTGCTAGGTCATGCAGGAAAAAAATTAAGCAAAAGCCCATTTAGAGCTTAGACTGACCACTGCTGTGAAGGACAACAAAAAATCCTTCTATAAATACATTAATGGCAAGAGGAGAGGCAAAGACAACCTCTACTCCTTGGTGGACATGGAGGGGAACATAGTAACAAAAAGGCAGAGGTACTTAACACCTTCTTAGCCTCAATTTTTCAAAAGCAGGATGGGCTGTCTTCTGGACAATGGGCCTCCTGAGCTGGCAGATGGAGTCAGGGAGCAGTATAGTTCCACTGTGATCCAGGAGGAAGTATTTAGAGACCTCTTTAGCTGCTTGGATCCCCACAAGTCCATGGGACCAGATGGGAGTCATCCTAGGGTGCTGAGAGAGCTGGCAGATGAGCTGGCCAAGCCACTCTCCATCATTTTTCAGCAGTTCTGGCTCACTGGAGAGGTCCCAGATGACTGGAAACTGGCCAATGTAATGCCCATCCACAAGAAAGGTCGAATGGAGGAACCTGGAAACTACAGGCCTGTGCCAGGGAAGATTATGGATCAGGTCATCTTGAGTGCAATCACACAGCACTTACAGGATGGCCAAGGGATTAGGCCCAGCCAGCATGGATTTAGGAAGAGCAGGTCCTGCCTCACCAACCTGATCTCCTTCTATGATCAGGTGACCCATCTGGTGGATGTGGGGAAGGCTGTGGATGTATTCTACCTGAACTTCAACAAGGCCTTTGACACCATCCTCCACAGCAAACTCCTGGCCAAGCTGTCAGCCCATGGCTTGGACAGGAGCACTCTGTGCTGGGTTAGGAAGTGGCTGGAGGGCTGAGCCCAGAGAGTGGTGGTGAATGGTGCCACATCCAGCTGGCAGCCAGTCACTAGTGGTGTCCCCCAAGGATCGGTGCTGGGCCCCATGATCTTAAATATATTTATTGATGATATGCATAAGGGCATTGAGTCCATTATCAGTAAATCTGCAGATGACACCACGCTGGGGCAGGTGTTGATCTGTTAGAGGATAGGAGATCTCTGCAGAGGGACCTTTACGGGTTGGACAGGTGGGCAGTCCAATGGCATGAGATTTAACACATTCAAGCGCTGGGTTCTACACATTGGCCACAACAACTCCATGCAGTGCTACAGGCTGGGGTCAGAGTGGCTGGAGAGCAACCAGGCAGAGAGGGACCTGGGGGTGCTGGTTGATGGTAGGCTGAACATGAGCCTGCAGTGTGCCCAGGCGGCCAAGAAGGCCAATGGCATCCTGGCCTGTATCAGGAATAGTGTGGCCAGCAGGAGCAGGGAGGTCATTGTGCCCCTGTACTCAGCACTGCTTAGGCCACAACTTGAGTGTCCACTTCTGGGTCCCTCAGTTTAGGAAAGATGTTGAGTTGCTGGAACGTGTCCAGAGAAGGGCAATGAAGCTGGTGAGAGGCCTCAAGACCAAGCCCTATGAGAGGAGGCTGAGGGAGCTGAGATTGTTTAGCCTGGAGAAGAGAAGGCCCAGAGGAGACTTTATTTCTGTCTACAATTACCTGAAGGGACATTGTAGCCAGGTGGGGGTTGGTCTCTTCTTCCAGGCAACCACCACCACAACAAGAGGACAGAGTCTCAAGCTGCACCAGGGGAGGTTTAGGCTGGATGTTAGGAAGAAGTTCTTCACAGAAAGAGTGATTTGCCATTGGAATGGGCTGCCCATTGAAGTGGTGGAGTCACCATCACTGGAGGTGTTTAGGAAGTGCCTGGATGGGGTGTTTGGTGCCATGGTTTAGTTGATTAAGTAGTGTTGGACTTGATGCTTTCAAAGGTTTCTTCCAACCTGGTTAATTGTATTGTATTGTATTGTATTGTACTGTACTGTATTGCATTCTAAACCTGGATAATGACATATCTTGTAAAAAATGTGTATTAATGAATCTTCTCATTTTTCATGATCATTAATTACTTGCTAAATTCTCAAGGGTCTAACTGAGAAAATACATAAGTGACTGGTAATGCTGTGGCCAGCATAAAATACATTACTGCTTAAGCATAATACATTGATCTCCAGGGTATGCTATGAATAGTGCATGTCTTCAACATGTTTTTCAAAGAGGCTACACAACGGCTTGGTGAGGCAATTAATTTAACATTTGTGTTTTGTTCCAGAACAGAATGTTTTCATATCACATTTCTGGAAATGGGAGTGAATAATCTTGGATCTATTGTTAGAATTTAATGGTCAAAACAAAACAAAAGCTCTACAGCCCCAGACACCTGTTTGTTTCTTTTTATGTTTATGTCTTAACATCCATTCATCAATGTATATTATGAATAGATGAATGAATAAATTAAGAAAACATACTGTTTCTTCTTCTTTAGCTCATATTTATTGTAGTGATTTATCTGATCTCTGTGAAGTGCAGTTGCTGCAGCTGAAAATATTAATTCTTCACAGAATGAAGTGTTCAGCTGCTATCATAGCTCCAGGCAGCTTTTTCACATCTAAGGCTAGGAAGATGCACATGATTTATTTCCTGTGTGAGAACACATACCAGAGTCCAGTTTTAAGAATGCTTTTTACACCCTGTTATTTTGTCATACGTTATATAGCACATTTGAAAGTCTGGATTCTGCCCCAAACCATGTTTTGTCATTTGTTGCTTATCTAATATACTGGTGATTAATTAATGTATTTTTTCTATTCATATTACAGAGTTTAAATGCCAGTCATTAGCTGGTAAGGTATCTTAGTATGCTAAAGAAGTCCTAGGAGTGTAGTTGAATTACGAGGGCTACTGAGCATGTCAGAAATTACAAGGAGGGATGAGAGTGTTATGGTTCTGGATCAAATAGAGACAGGTAATAAGGTTGTTACCAGGACAGTATCACCTCTCACAACTAGCCATGTGTACTAGTATTGCCTGATCACCCTAATGGATAAACCTTTACTGTCCTTTTCTTTTGCACTGCTCTGAATATGTAAGCTATTAATTTCCTGATGTGAATGTTCAGATACCATCTAGTGTTTGCCCTTCTAAAATATACACTGCACAGCTGCACCAAGCCATGGAATAACACCGTTTTTTCACATTGTATGATAAAAGTGAAAAGGCATATAATGATCTACAGAAACCACTACTTTGATTGTCAGAAATATGCTTGGAAACAAGGAAAACCTAAGGTGGAATTTTTTGAGAATTCTGTAGGACTAAAGTCATATTTCTTTAGAAACTGCTTCAAAGTTCTTCTTATTCATTAAGGAGACTTAAATTACATGGCATGAGCTACTAACCAGCTGCACTATAATATTATGTATGGTTTTGATTGCTTGGAGAAGCAACACGCAACACCATATTTAGTTATTTGTGATTTTATGCTAAGCTTTGCAATCTGGTACTGTCACTTGTGTTAATGCATTAACAGTTTGAATATTTATGTTGACTCTTGCAGCTGCAATTTTTTTATTTTTGGATATGACAAGTAAAGCATGCTCCTGTAAAACTGCATTAACTCTAAGGTAATGACATTTTGCCCACTGCTGAAAATCTGCCTTATGCACTGACATTTGCTAGGTGACTTAAGAACTCTCCTTCTACTATATGTAATTTAATAGCTGACATCATATGGCTTTCTCTAAAGGGAACAGAGGAACAGAATTAGTGGCTTGTCTAATGAATAATTTGGATAAATTTTACATATTTCATTGTAAATAAGAGGCTGTTTAAACACTGCAGTATCAAAATGGGAGTGGTCATAATCTGGGCACTGTACATGAGAATGTGTTCCCTCTTTTATCTGTTTTAATTTTGCCAAAAGTAGCTGAGGATGAACTTGTACTGTTTTTGCTCCTGGAGGATTTTGGTGCTGTCTGGAGACACTGCTCTGGAGACACTGCAGCATTAGCATTAACTGGAATATGCTAGATATTGCAAGTAATACCACATGGGTGGGGTTTTTTTTGTGGGTGTTGGGGTTTTTGTGTTTTGTGTTGTTGGTGTTTTGGTTTTCTTTTTTCAGCCCAGGCTGTCACACAGATTGCGTTGGCCACAGTCTTTTCCTTAGTACTGTATGCCTCACTGCCAGACCATTTATTAGAGTGTGTGAGTGAGATCTGGACAAAACTGGTGGTCAAAACCTGAATCACCAAGAAATAATTTCCTCTTGCAGAAATAGAGCCATCTATATCACTGGAGGCGTAACACAGACCACAATCAAGACCATGAGTCTCTGTGAATAATTATCTTTCATCTTTTCTTTTCCTCTTTGAAATGTGAGCTTTTCTGTACCTTTCTTGTTTTATTATTTAGTGTGTACCCCATTGGTGGCACCACAAGTATCTTACAGCAAACAGGTGACACTTCAGACAAGAAGAATTCTCTCACTGTACTCACAACAGCAGTTCCCCAGAAACTGGTGGCTCGCTCTTTGTTTTGGTCTTAATGCACAGCCTGAAACTAGTTTGTGTCACATGGCCAAGCATTCATCCATTGGAGATGATGCTTTTCCCACTCAGGAGGGTGTACAAGCTTACATTGTTTCTCTGTGAAGCACTGCAACCTGTCAGCATAGCCAATAATATTTGAGGTTGCTTGCATGAGTTAACAGAGTGGGCTATGTCTGTTTCATGCTCAGCAGGTTAAAACAATGAATCTTATGAAAAAGGATATTAAGCTCAAGTAAGGTGTGATATGCACTATCTTCACCCTTATACTGTGTTTTGGTCATTGCTTGAAAATTGAAGGCAGCCTGAGAAGACAATAACGGTCAAGAAATTCCATCTAGGGCAAACCTAGTATAGAGATACCTTAGTTCTTCCTAATACTTATATCCTCACCTTCTCTTTTATGCTGACACCTGGGATAGCATAAGGTATAGGCTGAGTTTTGTGATCTGACCTCAGAGGAAGAGTTTACGGGAGGTCTAAGGAGTGAGGTGAGGCAAAGTGACACTGAAATGACTAGAATGATTACAGATTTATTCATTATGGGTTTGTGCAGGTGTCACCGGTTGGGGCTGTCCCCTTAAGAAAGGGAATATGGTGGACGGAAGTTGGTAAACTAAAAGAAGGATCTAAACTAATTTCATTGGTAGAGCGGGAGGAAGCACCTTCTGAACTGGGAGTGCAGGAGGGTATCCTGGGCATTCCGGCACTTTTATCTTCAGGCTTGCTTCCGCTCCTCCGCCGAGCAGCAGCTCTCTGTGCTGGGCTTTCAGCCAAGGCTTTGGCCTTGAAACTGATAAGCTACAAAGGCCTATATTAACTGCTTTCCAATTAACACATAAATGCTTCTAACTTCTTTTCTCTTTTCTTTCTCTTTCTAACCTGCTCTGGGGGAAGGGGGAAAGAGGGGAGAGCGGAGGTGGGGAACCCCCTCAGCAGAGGAGGGAACTCTCATTTCTGTGCTACTTTATTGTATATCTTTGTGTATATTGTAAATATTGTAAATTTGTATATATTCCCCTGCATATCCTACATTGCTTTGTAAATATACAGCTCCATTGCTTTGCTAATTCAGCTGTGAGTTGTTTTTTTCCCTTTCCCTTCAATTTTCTTTCCCTTTACTTTACAGGGGGGAGGGAGGAGGCTTTTTGGCCTTACCCTTCCAACCCTATGACAGCAGGTCACTTTGTTCATACAGTGGCTCTTAAGGCAGGTGAGGCTATTACCTAATATGTGCCACAGAGAGAGTGGAGTGAGATAAGATTGGGGTAACAGGTGAAAAGTATCCCCCCTCCGAGTTCCAGTCACATCGCACATGGTCAATGTCTTCTTGGTGGGTGCACACCAAAAGTTCATGGTGATGCCTTTTATTCCTAAATTACCCTTCATTCCCTGTCTAAGGATGGCTGTTAGAGGTGGTCCCATAGCAGGGTGGATCATGCTCTTGCTCATGTGATAGTGCAGGTGCATTAGGAACCCAGTTTAGCTGAGTCATTCTTGGCACACATGCACATAGCTTTATGGTGGTTGCAAAGTGGAAAGAGCAGCCAATATTGTGGGCAACTACTGCTTCTGCTTTGTTTGTACAGGCTCAGTTGTGAAGGTGGCAGCCACTGCCTTCGGATGGCACAGGTGTAGGCACACAAGTGGTGTCTGGACCACAGCATCCTGTTCCAGGAGCAGACTGTTGTAGTTGGTTGAATACAAAGAAAGGGAAGCAGAAAAGCAGTCTGAGACAAAGCTTTTATGGCAATGCAGCTTCAACAAGTATCTGAAATTTGCTATCTACCTTCCCTTCCCTCCATGGATTCTCCTGGAGGCAATTGTTTATTTTTTTTACTGTCTGAAGTCTGGGTCATTAGTTTACAATGTGCCAGTATTTTATGTGCTGCCAGTTTTGCTAAATTGTTAATTTTTTGTGTTATTTAATCTCTTATTATGTTGGACTCAGCAATTTTAAACAGAACATGAGACCCTGAAAATTATTAATAGCTCTGAGCTGTATCATTCTTTATATGAAGACAAATATTTTCAAAGAGGGAATAAACATGGTGAGTTTTCACACATGGAGCTTCCACTACATCATTCCACTCAAATGTAGGATGGAGGATAACCTTAGCAGTGCTCTTAGATTTGGACTCCACAAATCCAGCTGTCCATGAGGTCATTATATGATTGAGCTTTCCATGCTGAAACTTGGACACCACTACTAATTTCCTGACACCTTGCCTTTCTTTCCTGAAACCAAGTGACTCTGCTGTTACCTGTGATCTTCAAGTGGGAAAGGTGTTTAACCCAACCAAGTAAAATCTTCTGTGGAGATACTGACAGGGTCAGCTGAATTAAAGGAAAACAGAAATTAAATCCATTAGTCTCAAAGTATTCTTCAATCTTAAACAGTCCTTATTCAGCTGCTTGTTTGCCCGCACAGAAAAACTACTTGCTGAGGCAACTAGGTAAGACCTCAGTACTTGCATACTAAGCAGAACTATAATCTTGGTGATTTGTTGCCATTAAACTGACTACTGGGTGTAAGTATCTTTGAATTAAATTTTTGGCATAGTAAAATAAAGAGTGTTTTATTTCCTGTATTTTAGAGATTTTACTGTTTTTCTTTTAGTTTTATGTGGCCTCTCTTTCTCCTATTAATTATTGATTTTGCAGACAAATAACTGTGCTGCTGCCAGAAGTTAAATGTCTTTGGCTGCCAGGCGTATGAGATGGCCCTCAGATTGAGCTCTGAGAATTACTCAAGTAGAATTTATGAACAATAGAACTGATAATCTCTTTTTGCATGAATACTTGCCCATGTGGGTTAAATACCCAGAGAGTAGACTTTGAAATACATGTGTGTTTAAACAAAAAAAATCTAGATCATCCCAGTGCCTTGGCAATTGCCTTTTACCTTACAACCCCTGTTCCCTGATGGAGGTTTGGCTACCTCACTTCAAGTTTCTTGGGAAGCCTGCAGATCACCAAGCAGATCCTGCTCTTTATTGTAACTGTCATAGGTCAAGTAGCAGTGCTTTGGAGAATTGAAAAACCTTGAGGGAAAATGAAAAGCAGAAAACTATTAAGGTTAGAGTGACAGGTGGACAAAACCACAGTGACTCCACTCATGTTGCCTCTGCATTTTGGTAGGATATTTTGCACATTACAGCTTTCATTGTGGGTGAATCTGGGTCAGGTGGAAAGAAAAGTGCTTTGTTCAGAATAAGGCTCCTTGCTGGCCTGTGTCAGGAACAGTGTGGCCAGCAGAAACAGGGAGGTCATTCTGCCCCTGTACACTGCACTGGTTAGGCCACACCTCGAGTACTGTGTCCAGTTCTGGGCCCCTCAGTTTAGGAAGGATGTTGACTTGCTGGAACGTGTCCAGAGAATGGCAACAAAGTTGGTGAGGGGTTTGGAGCACAAGCCCTATGAGGAGAGGCTGAGGGAGCTGTGGTTGCTTAGCCTGGAGAAGGCTCAGGGGAGACCTTATTGCTGTCTACAACTACCTGAAGGGAGGTTGTAGACAGGCGGATGATGGTCTCTTCTCCCAGGCAACCAGCAAAGGAACAAGAGGACACAGTCTCAAGCTGCACCAGGGGAGGATTAGGCTGGATGTTACGAAGAAGTTCTTCACAGAAAGAGTGATTTGCCATTGGAATGGGCTGCCCAGGGAAGTGGTGGAGTCACCATCACTGGAGGTGTTTAGGAGGAAACTTGATAGGATGCTTGGTTGCATGGTTTAGTTGAATATTTAGTGTTGGATGATAGGTTGGATGTGATGACCTTGAAGGTCTCTTTCAACCTGGTCTGGTCTATTCTATTCTATTCTATTCTATTCTATTCTATTCTATTCTATTCTATTCATATAGGAAGGAAACAGTATAAAAGCAGAGGCTCAGAGTCATGTGTGTCAGCTGTAGGTAACTGGGAAGATTTCTCACAAGATAGTTTTAGTTTACAGCTCACCTGTCACAGTAAATGTGTAGAGTAAGTAATGTTAGTTGAAGAGAGCTTTTCAGTCCTCTAAAAGTAGAGGAAGAGAATAAATCTGGATACAGATGTGCTGCAAGTGAAACATGGAAAACATGGAAAACAAAGAAGAGAAAAGTAGAACTATGCTTCCTACAGAAAGAGTTGGATAGGAGCTAAAATTTAAGTGGAATTATAACAGTGTTGAGGTGTCAAGGAGGTTGTTAAAATCCACCTCCACCTCAGATAAATTAAAGAACTTTCCTGCTGGTAAAAAAATATTCCTTTTAACAATCAGGTTAAATGTGATAATATTCTTTGTCTTCAACTCGTATCACTTCCAAAAATCCAAGTTTCATTTTAGATGCTTTCAGAGATCTTACTTACTCGAGGATTTTTTTTGACAGCAGCCTTACTTTTCAAAATCCATCTTCAGTCTCCTTCTCTCTTGTATCTCTGTTTAACATCTTCTTTAGAATCAATATAATACTTAATTTCCAAATCTTTACTGGTTTTGGCACTACTGAGAATTTGCATCACATGTGATGCTTGTTTCTGCATACTTTCCATGTATCTTCTGGTGTATTGCTACACAAATGTGGTGATGCAACATGCATGCCTGCAAAATTTCACATAGTGAAACTTGCACCATTTTGGGGTTTCTGTTTCATTATTCACATTAACTGAGATTTCTGTTCATTAGGTATTGTCCAAATATTGTAATTGCACTTGAATGGGTTCTCTCAGATCAGGGTGTGAGTTTGGAATGTGGGTCCCTGAAGCTGTGCTGAAATCCACTTTCTTATGTACTTCACAATTACAGAAGCACAGAATTATTGAGGCTGGAACAGACCTCTGAAATCATCAAGTCCAGCCCATGACCTAACACCACCACATTGACCAGACCATGTCGTTAAGTGCCACAGTCATTCCTTAAACATTTCTAGGGACAGTGACTCCACCACCTCCCTGGGCAGTCCATTCCAGTGTTTGATTACCCTTTCCATGAGAAAGTGCTTCCTAACATCCAGTGTAAACCTTCCCCAGTGCAGCTTCATACCATGCCTTCTTGTCTTGTCACAAGTTACCTGGGAAAAGAGCCCAACCCCCACCTTATCACAACTTCCCTTCAGGTAGTTGTAGAGCATGATAAGGTCCCCCCTGAGTCTTCTCTTCTCTAGGCTAAACAACCCCAGCTCCTTCAGCTTCTCCTCATAAGACTTTCCCTCCAGCCCTAACCTTGCTGCTCTCCTCTGGACCCACACCAGCACCTCAATATCTTTCTTGAAGTGAGGGGCCCAGAGCTGCACACAGTATTTGAGGTGAGGCCTCACCAGTCCTGAGTACAGGGGCAGAATTATATCCCTAGTCCTGCTGGCCACACTATTCCAAATACAACCCAAGATGCCATTGGCCTTCTGTGTCATCTGGGCACACTGCTGGCTTATGTTCAGCATGTTGTCAACCAGCACTCCCAGATCCCTCTGCCTGGCTGCTCTCCAGCCACTCATCCCCCAGTCTGTAGCATTGCATGGAGTTATATTTGCCTTGTTAAACCTTCTACCATTGGCATTGACCCATCCAGTCCAGGCCTCTCTGAAGTGTCTTCCTCCCTTCCAGCAGATCCACATTCCCATCCAGCTTGGCGTCATCTGAGAATTTACTAACGGTAGACTCGATCCCCTCATCCAAGTCATCAGTAAAGATGTTGAATAGAACTGGGCCCAGTACTGATCCCCAGGGGACACCACTGGTCATCAGACACCAGCTGGATGCTACACCATTCATAACCACTCTCTGTGCCTGGTTGTCCAGCCAGTTTTTAACCCAGAGAAGGGTTTCTTCATATGCCATTTTAGAGAGAAATTAGCTCAAACTTGGAAATTATTTGGGAACATAACTTCTATTAATATCCAGTTTTCCATGGCATTTATGGAGCATCTCTTCCTTTTATAAATCACAGAATCACAGGATCAGCAAGGTTGGAAAAGACTTGAGAGATCATGAAGTCCAACCTATCACACAAAATCTCATGACTAACTAAACCATGGCTTCAAGTGCCACGTCCAATCTTTTTCTGAACACCTCCAGTGATGGTGACTCCACCACCTCCCTGAGCAGCCCATTCCAACGGCCAAGAACTCTTTCTGTGAAGAACTTTCTCCTCACCTCAAGCCTAAACTTCCTCTGGCACAGCTTGAGAGTGTGTCCTCTTGCTCTGGTGCTGGTTGCCTGGGAGAAGAGACTGACCCCCATCTGTCTACAGCCTCCTTTCAGGTAGTTGTAGAGTGCAATAAGGTCTCCCCTGAGCCTCCTCTTCTGCAGGCTACACAATCCCAGCTCCCCTCAGCCTCTCCTCTTAGAGCTTGTGCTTGAGACCTCTCACCAGCCTTTTTGCCCTTCTCAGGACACGTTCAAGTATCTCAATGTCCTTCTTAAATTGAGGTGCCCAGAACTGGACACAGTACTTAAGGTGAATTACTGATTTTGTTGACAAAAAACAATTAATGTGCCAGTTATTAAACCTCTATGGCTGCCAGAGACTTAAGATGGGTATCAGTGTGTCCTCAAAAGGATAGGAAAATGTTTTTCAGCTTGGACAGTTTTGCTAAACACACTCGATGACTCACCTACATTTCATTGACTGTATATTGTGTGAGAATTTGTGACTGCATTTGTTACAGCTCAAGAAAATGCAGTCCAGGAATGAATTAACTGAGACGGGATTCATATAATCTAATGATGGCCCACTAAAATCAGACATACGGTCACATGAAGTTGTCGAGGGTTGGAGGAAAAGGCTGGGCCTTCTCCCCCCGCTGTAAAGTGAAGGGAAGAAAATTGAAAGGAAAAAAAAACAAAAACACACAGCCGGATGAGCAAAGGAATGTGCTGTATTTACAAAGCAATTTAGGGAATGCAGGTTTATATACAGAATTTACAGTATTTACAACATATACACAGAAATATACAACAAAGTCACACAGGAACGAGATTCCCTCCTCCGCTGAGGAGGGTTCCCCACCCCTGTACCCCCTTCTCTCCCCCTTTTTCCCGAAGAGGGTTAGAAAGAGAGACAAAGAAAGACTGTTAATTTAAGCAGAATTTGTTAGTGGAGGCCTCACGCTTTATCAGCTCCTAGGTCAGCCTGGCCGAAAGCCCAGAAAAGCTGCGAGCTGCGCAAGGAAGAAAAAGAAGTGCCGGACTGCCCAGAATACTCTGCTGTACTCTCAAGTTCAAAGGTGCTTTCTACCAATCTACCAATGAAATTAGTTTAGATCTGTCTTTCGTTTATAAACATTCAGCCACAATGTCCCCTTTCTTAAAGGGACAGCCTCAAATGGTCACAGAAGTGTCCTGTATCTTCTCTGGTAAGGACTAAGTAATTGATGTTTCTGCCTTTATTGACAAATCTACCTCTTCCCATGCTTGAGCTGTTCTAATAAAATAATGTTTTTTCTACAGTACTTTTACTGTTAATATGAAAGTACATATTCTGGTAAAAAACTATGGTGGTCTGAGACTTCAAAGGGTTTTTCACTTTGATACAATCTAAACTCCTTCATCAGTTGTCACTAAAATCTATGGAAATAAAAGGAAACTACAAACAAAAGATCAGAGGGTAAAGTAGAATGAATATGGTATAAAAAGGAGAAAATACATCAGGAGTCTAAAGGGCATGGCTGAAGGAGGAGAGAGGAAGAAGGCAATTTTCTTTCCACTTCTGTCATCTAAGATTTCAATATTTAATTAAACATTGAGTACAATAACCTGTAATAACCATCTCCTGGACTAATGAAGTCCTTGTCCTTCAGCCACAGAATTTATTAGTCCAGATTATGCATTTTACCTTATGAAAAAAGGTACCCTCAAGTTGTTGTTCTTACATTCAGGTTCTTGAGTTGTTACTTTCCACTATGGAAAAAAAATAACAGAAATGTGTTAAACTAAAGCCAAAAGCAGTAAAGTATATATATGTGTTCTGGGGTTGACACCCATCCTGGGAAGGGGTGAGTTGCGTGAACCCTGCTCTCCCTGGGGATTAAGGAAACCTCATCCAGGTGGATTCGATTCCTTCCTTCCCTCCCCTGCTCCCCCCCCCCCCACCCCCCTCTCCCCCCCCCCCCCCCCCCCAAAATGGGGGAGTGGGGGAGGAGTTCTAAGTCTTGCTGCCATCTGAGCTCTTAACTTCCAGTTAAGGCTCAAACCACAACAATATGAAAAATGTAAAGCAGAATAAGTAATATGATTAGGACATTTCAATATGAAACAGTCCAGGTGGATGTTCTCTTCGCACACATTGCATTCAGAAGACAGTCAAGTATCTGCTTTCAGGGATACTGGAGAACTTTTATTCCAGCCAAAATTTTGAACTGAGAAGTTGTGGTTTGTGCTGGCCCTGTGTTATGATTGGGTAAGAAATGAACTCACTGCTGAAAATTTATAACCAGTTTATTATAAAATAAAGGCAACACAGTGCTGGGTGCATAGCGAGTTTGCTAGAAGCGCGCCCTAACAACACGAGGTGAACTTATATAGACAGCAAACATACATATTCATATATTAAAATATACATATTCATATATTCCCCAACACACTCCCACCCCTCTCCATCAAGACTGAGACAAAACCAGACTGAGACAAAACTGGACTGAGACAAAACCTGCACTTTTGACCTGGCCAGTCTTCAGACATGTTGGCACCTCACCTTTCTTCCCCAATACCCCACACAATAACCAACCCACAGTCCCCAGTAGTTCCCCTTGCGAAAGCCAAATATTATAACCAGTTTATCACAATCGGTAAAAGGCTATTTAAGCGGAATGATTAATAAAAATAGTAATAATTCTATTAATCATAAAAATCCCATGAAAAAATATTAATAAAACCTATTTACAGGTTTGAAATGTTCAGTTGTGGAACAGATACCTCACCAGCAGGAACAAGTAACAATTTAAACAATATGTACAAAAATCCAGAAACAACAAACTGCACTTTAAACTGTAAAGAAAAAAGCAACATCGGCAATGAAGCCGGCGATTGCCCACAAGGTGTGTGTGGGAAACTCCACAATTCCCTAGGGCAACAAACCTTCAATAGATGCTTATAAAAATCAGATACTGTAATTACTCACTGATCCTGATACCTCATGGCACACGATAGGATTTAAACAAAACCAAAATGGACCACGTGGAAGCTGCAGGAGCACAGTTTCACTTTCTGTTGGTGTCTGCTGCTTATTCCTGAGACAGGATTTATCCCTGAAGGCTTTGTAGCTGAAAGCTTTGTGGAAAAGAGGTTACCCTGCTGCAATCCTTCGCAGCAGCGCTCGCTCCTTGCTCCAATCAAACAAAACTGTCCTGGGGACTCAGCTCCTCCGGGAGTTCGCCTCTCGGCCCGGCAAGACGTGTCTGTCTGCTCCTGGGCTTTACAACGGTAAACAGCGAGGGATCTTTGCTGTCCTGTATGGGTAAACTGACTCGGCTTCCAAGCGAGGCTTGTGATTCCTTCCAGAGCATGAACAATTGCAAGGCAAGACTCTGGCTCTTTGGGCTGGTACTTCCAGATTTCCCAAGACAATAATGCCCAGTGACAACACAGCTTGAGGGATAAAACCCTGACACTGTAACCTATAGAAAGGCTTTTCTCCAAACGTGGCCAAAAGCACACCGACCTGGCCCACTCAGGCTCCAGGACATGTTCAGACAAGCCTGGGCAATGAAAAACCAGACCTACTAGCTCCTGCCTCATTGTCTGGTTCAGAGCATTTTTGAGGCTTTTTGTCCCTTCGGCACACCCTGTTTCCCGAAAACACATTCAAGTTCTTTTTTGTGTTTGCCTTGGCTTAGTGTGCTGTTTGAATACAATAGAATGGACACTTAGATACACTTTTCTAGTTTCTCTGTTTAGTTTGTCTATCACATAATTTAATATGGATGCAAAAGCATGATAAAATTAATTGTTTTAAGTCAATTTATTTCTTATATATTTCAATAGTGCTGAGGTCATATATTAACTATGACGATCAGCCCTCCTCAATGTCTTGATGAAGGCTGAATTTTGGGTATGCTTTATTCAAGCAGTTTGCAATATGTTTCCAAATAATACATTTACATTCAATGCCTGTTAACCTAGGAAGAATACTGACTTACAACAATTTGGTTTCATAAGTACCAAGTACCATGAAATTGCTTCTCCTCTGCAGTGCTATTTGTTTCTAGGCTTAAAAATGTAAAAACAAGTAAAAGAGGAATTACCTAAAATTTCAAACATAATTAAGACACATTAGAAAGTAATATTTTTCCTTTGATTGCATGACAGGATCTGTCCTTTCTGACCCAAGGTTACTACTGTTAACCATTAATCCCAGGTACTGCAAGATGTACAAGGATTCCTCTCGAAATGTCAGTGTGAAAACTCTACAGATCTGACTGGACACCTACACCCATAGTTAACCCCCTTTTACTGGAATATAATTTACACAGTTTGCGTCTTCATCCTCACTCTAAAGAACAGAATGATAGTGGTTTTCTTTCAAATGTTTGAAAGTTTGAGATGGAAACTACAGATCAGAATCACAGAATTGTTAGGGTTGGCAGGGACCTCAAGGATCACCTACTTCCAGCCCCGCTGCCATGGGCAGTGACACCTCACACTAGATCAGGTTGCTCAGAGCCACATCCAGCCTGGCCTTAAAAACCTCCAGGGATGGGGCTTCTACCACCTCACTGGGCAACCTGTTCCAGTTTCTCGTCACCCTCCTGGTGAAGAACTTCTTCCTAGTATCCAATCTGAATCTACCCATTTCTATTTTTGCTCCATTCCCCCTAGTTCTATCATTACCTGACATCCTTAAAAGTCCCTCACCAGCTTTCTTGTAGGCCCCCCTCAGACACTGGAAAGCCACAATAAGGTTTCCTCAGAGCCTTCTCTTCTCCAGACTGAACAGCCCCAACTCTCACAGTCTGTCTCCATAGGAGAGGTGCTCCAGCCCTCTGATCATCCTCGTGGCCCTTCTCGGGACACGATCCAGCACATCCATATCCTTCTTGTAATAGGGGCTCCAGAACTGGAATAAATTGTTCATTTACTTCACACAATAGACAGCAGTGTACCTGGGGAAAAAAGCAGATTCTTGAAGGCACTAAAATCTCAATAAATTCTGTAAATAGTGATTTGGTTGAACAAACAATGAATATTTAAGAAAAATCCTTTGGCTACAATATTTAAATACAGTAAATGAAGACTGTGTTTCACTGAGGCTATGCTGTTGCCAACATTAAAGTGACTTTGGATATAACCTTCCAGGCATATGAAAGAAGAAAATCCCTCAGCTCAGACTTACCTGAAATATGAACACTTGCACATAATATACTTTGTTTTATCCTTCAGAACTTTTTTGTGCATGCTTATATGCACTATTCATCCAGCACTGATACCTGCCTCCTGAGGCTGTAGGAGCTCTCCCACATTTTGTACTCTTCTGTGGCAATACCACCATCTTCTCTCATGATTACTCAAGATTGAATATGAAAAGTAAATGTAGCATGAATAACTTGAATAACTTTTTGCAGTCAAAGGCAGTAAGCTCTATGGATCATGTTTTACTATTTTCAATAGTAGAAAGAAACCCAGAAAAATGTCCCCTTATTTCTCTGTTCTGGAAGCTTACATTGCTTCATGTATTGAACTAATGATCTCCTTTGCCTATCATTTTAAAGTAAATAAAAGATTTCTATCTTCCTTCACTGTTGCATACAACATGTTGGTGTATCTCTTCTACCATCTGCTCTTTTGTTTTTTCTCTCCTTATTTTCTTGCCAAACTGATGGAGGACCAAAATACTTTTATCCTGACAATTTGGAATTTTTTGTTTCAGGGTAATTGTATAGCTTATGCAAATAAAGGACTAAACTCCCTGTCCAACAATTACAGATAGATGAGTAGGTACAGTGCAATCTCTGTATACAAATCCATCAACGATTCCCTGTAGCATTCTATTATATCCCTGACTTTTGGGTTCATTAACCATGCACATTTGTCAGTAGATGTTAAGTTTAGTTTTAAAACATCTCTATCAGGCAGTTCATAAATCATTAATTGCTAGAAATCAAGTGTAATATAAAAAGAAAAGGGTCCTTCTGTGATGTGCTCTCATAAATACCTTCCTAAGAATTTCCTGTGAGCTGATTGATGTTGGCCAAACCCATACAGTGGGTGTTAGCTTCCTAGCAGGCCCTTTCAGTTTTTCTTTTACAGAATGCACTAAAATGCATTAATTCCATGTATGAAGACAGTCTACTGGCAAAGGCAAAAATACAAAGTTGATCTGCCATAACATAACCTAATTGTATATTCTTATCTCAGCCAGTTTATGATGTTAGTTACTGAGTGAAATTGTTGCTCCTTACACCACAAAGCATTTATACTGCACGAATGTTTGTTCATGCTTGCCCATGCAAGAATAATTTAGCAAATTTATGAATCCCTGAGGAGGAAACAGCTTTGTTCAGATTCATGAAGGGCTGTAGGCAGTGCAAATTCCACTCCCAGCATCAAGCTTCTTAATTGCAGATGCTGTAGGGCTCTCGCTAACCGAGCTTGTGTCCATTTTGGTGCTTTCAGCACTGGCACATTTTGTACAGGAACAATTTTCTGAAATGCATGGGACCCTGACAGGGAAGGCTTGTTCACAGCCTGAACAGACTCTTTGATGTGTGCCCGTGTATGAAGCAACATGATGGATTCACCCTTCCTTTTGTGGTAGCAGATATCTGAGCCGTCCCATAAGGTAATACACTTCCTTAGCTCAAGGACCCTATATATTTGGTGCAGTTTCTTGGTGGGTCCCAGGTCTGGCAGCAACATTGTGTGAGTATCTGATGATGATACTCCACCTGGTGTGACCTGCTGATCCCCTGGTATGTGGTCATGCTCTCTGCAGTGCCTACATGCTGCCTCAGGAGATATTCATCCAAGGAGTGGCTTCTCTGTTGCTGCAACAGTGGATTTTCACAAATAATTTTTTCCAAAGCAAGGGTGAAAGTGCATCTTATGATGAATTCCATTTCTTAATTTCATTTTGCTTGTAATTGTAATTGTGAGATACTTGAAAGTAAAAACTGGATTGAAGTAGAATATGGAAGAACTTTGAGCAGTAGAATTTTGCTATGAGTAATCTAAAGTGAAACTCTGACTTCCATTTGAAATTAGTTTTCTGGGAAAGTAGTGTCTGTAGAATCTTATTTTTATGCAGACGCAGCTGTTAAGCGAGCCTACCAGGGGACAGGCTCTGCTTGACCTGCTGTTCTGCAATAGGGAAGGGCTGGTGGGAGATGTGATCGTGGGAGGCTGCCTAGGGTGCAGTGACCACGAGATAGTGAAGTTTTCAATATGCAGGGAGATTGGGAGGAGCACCAACAGAACCTTCACCTTGGACTTCCGAAGGGCGAAACTTCAGCCTATTTAAAAAACTTGTCTACAAAGTCCCCTGGGTACCAGCCCTCATGAACCAAGGGGTTCAGGAGGGTTGGACCTACTTCAAACAGGAGCTCTTGAAGGCACAGGAATTGGCGGTTCCCACGTGCCGGAAGGCAAGCCGGCGGGGAAGGCGACCAGCCTGGATGAGCAAGCAGCTCCTGGAGGATTTAAGGGGGAAGAGGAGGCTGTATCACCTTTGGAAGGAGGGGAAGGCTTCTCGAGGTATGTTCAAGGAAGCTGTTAGATTATGTAGGAATAAAATTAGGGAGGCTAAGGCCCAGCTGGAACTGAAGCTGGCCACCTCAGTCAAAGACAATAAAATGCATTTTTATAAATATATTAACAATAAGAAGAAGGGCAGGAAGAACCTGCACTCCCTAGTGGACCTGGAGGGGAACACAGTTACTGAGGATGAGGATAAAGCTGAGGTCCTGAACACCTTCTTTGCCTCAATGTTTAACAGCAAGGCAGGAGTTCAGGACGAGTGGTCTCCGGAGCTGGGCGTTGGGGTCGGGGAGCAGAGTAATACCCTGGAAATCCATGAGGAGTTAGTTCGGGACCTGCTGAGCCACTTGGATATCCACAAGTCCATGGGACCAGATGGGATCCATCCTAGGGTGCTGAGAGAGCTGGCAGATGTGCTAGCTAGGCCACTCTCCATCATTTTCCTCCAGTCCTGGCTCATTGAAGATTATTATTTTTGATGCCTTCCAAATGTAGGTTATGTTTATTCTAGGCTTAGAAATTATACGTGTAATATATTATAAGTATCAATGAGATTATATGGGTAAAACTGACTGTATTATTTATACAGAATGTGAGGAATGACTTCAGAGCATACAAAAAATATTAATGGAAGCTTAAGTTATACAACTTTAAAGAATATTTTGACCATTAGAAGTCCTGAAAAATATTGCTTAAGTATTCTGACCCTCCATGGGATGGTTGGCATTCCCTGGAGATATAATGGCTACAACTAATCTGTAAGATGACCAAGAAAATTAAGTATTGATTTAAGGCAAAGCTTCATGTTGAAGAGTGTTATTAAATTCAATTCAGTGGTGTTAATTCTATGTGTCACACTTTGTCACAAGATTACACCGTTATTTTGGTTTCCACAGCAACACAATGGTTGGATTCTTTTTACTCAAAAAATCTGGTGAAAATATACAAGTAAATAGAAAATACACATGTGTGTATGATAAAATGTTTTCCTTTTAAAACTGGTGATGTTAGAACTCTGCTTTGATTTTCTCATATCAGATTCACACTATAATTCCTGACTTATGTCAGGAATGTCAAAGGTTACTATTGATCTCCTTTACAGTTTTACACTGCTCACACACTGTTGTGGAGTTACGTTAATCAGGATTTATCTCTATATCTAAAAGCTGCATTTATGTCTGCTTTCTGGCCTGAAACCTCTGACAGCTGTTGCGTGCCATCACACATCAATGTTGCATCGCAGTTTGACTTTGCTTCTTGTGCTACATGTCCTTTCACTGTGGCATGCACAAGACAGGGCCTGCAGGTCTTGTACCCTTGCCAAAGTCAAGCCCAAATGCCATAAGTGGGCCAATTCTCTTTTACAGTTATCGTGGTGTACATTAAACTAACTAGACCATAAATAGTACTGCTGACTGCCTTTAGTATCAGCCAGTGTGGCTTGACTACTGGTAGCCCAAATTACAATAATCATTTATGGAGCTGATTGTGGCCTCCACTTCAGCAGCCAGCTCTTCAGAAAAGGGAGGAAAGTGAAAGCCCTGAGGCAGAGCTCTTTCTTCTTTCTTTGGCTGCTGAAGGTTCCATGATGAAGACCATTCCCATGCCATTCCCATGCCATGCTCTACTGCCAGCTTTCTATCCCACTGCTCAGAAAGCTGTCTCCTAGTGCAGGCATCTGCTTTCTTGCTGTGTTGCACCTGGGTGCAGAAATTCTTTGAATTTAGTACAACTCTGCTGTGACATTCAAATGCAATAATTATTTGGTCTGCTTTTTCCAGTGCAAAGCAGATGAAGTAACATGAGGACTGAACTGCAACTCTTCAGTGTGGTATTCTTAGAGTATAAAGCTAAAGGCTTTTTATTATCTGCCCTGGGATGTGGTGTAAGTACCTTGTTGTTACAAAACCTGCTGGGGTAGTGCTGGAAGGCTCAACAGACTAGAAGGGGGCAAAACTGGACTTTTGTAAAGCTTTTGACACAGTCCTGTGCTACATCCTTCTCTCTAAACTGGAGATGTATGTATCTGGTGGGTGGACTGTTCAGCGCATAAGAAATTAGCTGGATGGTCATATCCAGGGAGTAGTGGTCAATGGCTCAATGTCCAGATGGAGATGGGTGACAAGTGGTGTCCCTCAGGGGTCCATACTGGGACCAGTGCTGTTCAATGTCTTCATCAATGATACAGACAGAGAGATTGAGTGCACCCTCAGCAAGCTTGCAGAAAATACCAAGCTGAATGGTACAATTGACAAGACTGAGGGATGGGATGCCATCCAGCAGGACCTGGACAGGATGGATTTGGGAGAACCCCATGAGGTAAATAAGGTAAAGTGCAAGGTCCTTGTCCCAGATGAGGCATTGACAAGACAGCTAAATCTGCTTATCTGCCCCTCTCTCCTCCCTTTCTGTTACAGGGTCCGGATTGAGGTTGAGGAGCCAATAGGCAGGCACCATTAAGGCTACCTGGAGGGGGGTGGAAGCTGAACCTGATCCCTAAGCCTCACGTTTCAGAGAGGTGACTGCAGGTGTCAGATGCCATGAGAGAAGGCGTGTGCAGTTTGCTCGCCATATAAACATTTTGAATTGATTGGTGGGATTTGAATGGCTAATGCGCCATTGGGCTGTTCAGTTTTCAACAAGGGAATTTATAGGGGCAGACCTGGTATGCTCCTTGCTCATTACACTTACAGCTTGCATGCTCATTATTCTCTTATCTCTCTCCCCTGTTCGTTAATGGGATTCAAGGCGGCAACAAGCACCCTACTTGCTCCTTTCTTCAGAGCAATTAGCATCTTTTGTTTTAGCTGTGTAGTGCTTGAGCTGGGCCTCCACTACAGCAGCCTGCTCTCTCATTTCCTTTAATTTTTGGATACTGCCCTTTGAACTATAACTACAAACTCAAAACATCTCTTCATTCAGCAGAGGTTTTGGTAGTTAGCAGCTCGGTGGTTTGTGAGCAACTTATGCTAATTTACCTGGTTATTTCTGAGGCTTATAGCTTATTATCTGCTGGTTAGCTCTGTTGTGAACTCGAGGTGGTTTGTCTATGCCACCCGAGGCAGCAGTGCTGTTTGGTTTCACGTGCATAGGGAGATTCCAGTTTGTTCCTCTGTATTCCAAGTTCTGATTGTTCTAGACTGTTGTTCTGCTGTTTATTAGCCTTCTACCATGTGTAATCAACCTATCATTGACCAGGCAAATGAACCTCAATCAAATTGGCTCAGGAAAAAAAAATTTATGTTTAATAAATCATATTAATATTTTATCATATTCCCAGCCAATAAATATATATAAACTAAAACAGTCCTGCACCTCAGGTGGGGTAATCCTCATTATCAATATGAGCTGGAGGATGATGAGATTGAGAGCAGCCTTGCAGAAAAGGACGTGGGGGTACTAGTGGATCAGAAGCTGGGCACAAGCCAGCAATATGTACTTGCAACCCAGAAGGCCAATCACATCCTGGGCTGCATCATAAGAAGCCTGACCAGCAGACTGAGAAAGGTGATTCTGCCACTCTAATCTGCTTTGGTGTGACCTCATCTGGAGTGCTGTGTCCAGCTCAAGGGTCCTCAACACAGGAAAAATGTGGAACTGCTGGAATGGGTCCAGAGGAGGGCCACAAAGATAATCAGAAGGCTGGAGCACTTCGCCTATGGAGACAGGCTGGAAAAATTGGGGTTGTTCATCTTGGAGATGAGAAGGCTCCAGGGAGAACTTACAGCAACATTTCAATGTCTGAAAAGGACCTACAGGAAGGTTGGGGAGGGACTGTTTAGCAGTAGGATTTGAGGCAATGGTTTTAAACTAGAGAAGGGTAGATTTAGGTTAAACATAAGGAGGAAGTTCTTCACAATGATGGTGGTGAAGTACTGGAGCAGGCTGCCCAGGGATGTGGTGGAGGCCCCATCCTTGGACACATTCTGGGTCAAACTTGGTGGAGCCCTGAGCAACCTGATCTAAAGATGGCCTTGCTGACTGCGGGGGCGGGTGGGGGGGGTGTGGGGGTGGGTGGGGCGGGTTGGAAGGGTCCCTACCAACCTGATGCATTCCATGATTCTATGAAAATCAATGTAAGTCATCTTTATATCTATGTTGTGTGGTCTTGGGAGAAAATTATCCCTTGAAATGTGCCTCAGCATTGTCTTGAAAGTAGTGATTTCCCGGTGTCACAAAGCAGAGTTAGGGGGACAGGAAGCCACCAATGATCAGTGTTTGAATTCAGTCTCTGGAAGAGCAGATTTGCAGTAAACATTGATGTGCCCACAAGCATTTTTTATTTTTTTTTACCTTCTCATATAGAAAAAGAAATAGAAAAAAGTATTTATTGTGAGAAAGACCCTGTAATTATCTCAGGTTACCAGTACTGTGTCTATATTGCCTTGAAGGTTTTGTTTCCACTGGTGTGGTGAGATTTATATATTTCTGTAATTCCAAAAGGCAATATAAATTCTGAAAATAGATTTCCCAGTCTCTGAACACAATCATTATCTTGGAAACAGAGACAAACTTGAATGCAATATAAGTGAGGAACACAGTGAGGCAGAAAGGGTGAACTTCAGCTTGCAATTCTGTGTTCTCCTGCCATGTGACCTATGAAGATAAGAGTGGAATGAGGAAACAAAATGCATTTTCATGCTAAATTAGTCCCAAGATGCCTCTGAGCAAAAATTACTGACAGAACCACATGTTTTGGTAGTGATTAGGTAATGTTTTGTTTTGACTAATTTTATGTATACTTGGAGCTGAAGTGAGACCATATGTTTTATGTGCTATAATAACCTTCTTGTAAAATCTAAAGAATTGGAGTTGGATTAAAACATCACAGTATCACAGTATCACTAAGGTTGGAAAGGACCTCAAGGATCATCGAGTCCAACCTATCAACACAGACCCCATGACTAGACCATGGCACCAAGTGCCACGTCCAATCTCCTCTTGAACGCCTCCAGGGTCGATGACTCAACCACCTCCCTGGGCAGCCCATTCCAATGACAAATGACGCGCTCGGTGAAGAACTTCCTCCTCACCTCGAGTCTAAACCTCCCCTGGTGCAGCTTGAGACTGTGTCCCCTTGTTCTGGTGCTGGTTGCCTGGGAGAAGAGACCAACCCCTTCCTGGCTACAACCACCTTTCAGGTAGTTGTAGAGGGCAATGAGGTCACCCCTGAGCCTCCTCTTCTCCAGGCTAAACAATCCCAGCTCCCTCAGCCTCTCCTCATAGGGCTTGTGTTCAAGGCCTCTCACCAGCCTTGTTGCCCTTCTCTGGACATGTTCAAGTGTTTCGATGTCCTTCTTAAACTGAGGGGCCCAGAACTGGACACAGTACTCAAGGTGCGGCCTAACCAGTGCAGAGTACAGGGGCACAATGACCTCCCTGCTCCTGCTGGCCACACTATTCCTAATGCAGGCCAGGATGCCATTGGCCTTCCTGGCCACCTGGGCACACTGCTGGCTCATATTCAGGTGGCTGTCGATCAGCACACCCAGGTCCCTCTCTGCTTAAAGAGCAAGATAAATATTTAAGAAAGAGAGATTTTAAAAGAGACAGACAAATTAAACTAGCTGACATTAGGAAAATCATTGCAATGTTAAAAGACCCAATGCCAGGTGATCTTTTTAAATTCCATGCTATTATCGTGAGTACATGTACATAAGGGTATCTTGGTATAAAGAATCCAGTCACATAAGCAAATGTATTTTAAGAACTACCAGAAACTACTAGGAAGAAAGATGCTTTGTAATAAATCTTTAACACAGTATTCATGTGTTTATCACCATTTTAGAAACACTGCTCTCGTTTCACAGCAGATTCATGGTCATTAATATCTGGCACTTTCACAGTGTTCCCTTGGAAAACGTGTGAAACACATCTTCTCTTAACGGTTGTGTTTTCCACCATGAGATTATTTTTTTTCACTGGATGCAAGTAAATTCTTACAATTTTCACCTTGCCCTGTCTGCATCTATCATTCACTTGACAGATCACTGAATTTAAAATCCTAGCTCAGCCATGTTATGCTGTAGTTCATGTACCAGAAAGCCATCAGTATGCCCAGACTCACAGAACTATTGTAAATCTTGCACCTGGCTGTTGATCCTGGTGCAACTTCCCAGCTCAGCTCCTTCAGTTTATTTCTCTGATATTGAAATGTTCAGAAACAACCTTTCTATACAAATACCACCCTAAAAGTAGGTAAATTCTTGATGCCAAACAGTGTGGCAGATTTCAGGCTATAAAAAAATCTCCAAAGAAACAGGTCTCCAGGTAGGTATTTCCTATGTACCTAGTTTTCGTCATTAATATACATGAATTTTCTTACTGTATTTCCCCATACCTGCATGGTTTATGATGGTTTACATGACTGTCCTGGTTTGAGTTAGAACAGAAGTAATTCTGTTCATTGATTTTACTTTTCAGCTCAGTCTCTTCTGTGTAACTGAGGAGGACTGTCTGTTGTCTTGCCTTTGATCCCAATCCAGGAGTTCCTGAATCCAGTTCCAGAATTCAGCACCTGAATCTAATTCCCATTTGCTGCTGAGTCCACTCCAATGCCTGTCCACAGCATCAGTGGTGGCAGTGAGATAATTGCTATCAGGGGGAATTTGGTTTGATATTGTGTATCTATGATCTAATTTTTTTTTTTTTCTCAATAAAAGCTATTTTATTTTTCTTTTCCAATTTATAAGTCTCTCTCCTTATTCCCTTTCTCTTCTCCTTTGTGAAGGGAGAGGGCTTAATACAGAATGTCTGTTGCCCAGCCATAACCCTTGACAATGACAGAAACAAGGAAAAGGGAGCTTACCAGTAACTCAAAAGTCTTTGAGGTTGGAATTTCTATTTGGAAGCGTTGGAGGGAGGCTGAAATGGAAAGGATTTGACTCAGCTGTCCCCAGATAGTGCTGTCCCCATACAGTGCTGGAGCCAAGATGACGTAGGTTATTTGTCTTATCTACATGGTGCTGATAGATGTGACAGTTAAGACCCAAGGGAGAACTGTATCTTTTTAGAGATGCAGAACAGGTGGCATAAATCAAATGATGCTTTGTTTGGGCAGCTAAATCAGGCCTCAGCAGTACAGGATTCCTCAAAGTACTGGGAAGCAGCACTAATGAAACCAAGGCTGCTACTTCTTTTCTCTTTCTCTCTCTCTCTCTCTCTTTACTAATGGAACCACTAATGATGATTCTAGTTCTGCAGCAATTATTACTCTGACCTGGAGCACCAGCTCATTGAGTGGAGTCAACTACTAATGATTTTCAGTCACAAGTGATTTGAATGATTTTGAACCAGTGACCTAGCTGTTGAGGTGAAAGTTGCTATAATTATTCCTCTGAGTAGTTTTCTTGCCTCTGAATTAGTTTGTTTTACTATTCTTCTCCCAGTTTTATAAAAGAAACAAGAGTTTTATGTCAGAAGGCAAGTCTAAATTGATACTTATTTAATCTCTCCACCTGTGCCTACACAAGAAATGGTGATGCTTGAGATGAGAAGATCTGAGCCAATGGAGATCTGAAGCCGATGAAGATCTGAATCTGTCTACTGCAGCACCACATGCAGTTAAACGTGTGTCTAGGTCCAGTCCATTGAAATCTGCAAGGAGCTAAGTTGCAGTGTTGTTGCTTGCTGTTACAGGTCTTTGATAGTTCAGGGATCTGTTCACCATGCTCTGCTTCACTGTGTAGATGCATTGCCTGTAATCTGTCCTGTGCTATCCTATGTCATGAATCATGCTCTGTGAACCCATTTATTTTATTAATGTATCAGATCCTGTTGCACAAGGCACAGACTTCTCACATTGCCTGAAACCATCTCTGCCAGCCTGGTGTCATCTCGTGTTTGGCCAGTTTGGATTGATAAGCTATTTGTCAGCCTGACAGTGGCCATGGTGTGAGTTCACGGATTTCTGTGATACTAGTGTTCAAACACTAAGTACTGTGAAAGGGAACTTCCCCTAAGCTGCCTGCTTTTCAAAGATGTGAAAAGCTAGAATTCCAAAGATGTAGGATTTTATTCTAGAAATTCTTTGTTCTAGAAGCATTTATGTAAGATATTAACTTCCATGTTTTTTCGTGTTTGTTTTTGGTCTGTTTTTTCCCCCACCCCTTTTCTTCAACATCTTATAAACTAGAGAATATTATGCATGAACACTACTGCAGAAAGCACTGTGTTGTAGATTAAGGGAAATCAAGAGTTAATTGGTATAACCATAAAGAAAAGTCCTTCAGAGGCTAGAGAGTCCCAGAGGGATGGGCAGTTCATCCCAGGATATGGCAATCTGTTATTCTATTCTGTTTTCCTGTATTTCTTTACTTAAGGCATACAGCCAAATCTCCTCTCTCTCCTCTCTGGTCAGGATGCGCGCATGCTGTTATCTTTTGTGGGGGAGAGTCTTTCTCCTGGCCTTGGCTGGTAGTGAATTTCCAGATATGCCACACTGGCCCTGTTGAAGCCTGCAATAGGCCTGGGTCTAGTGGAGGGCAGGGGCAGTTTGGCTTCTCCTGGGCCTGCTGAGGCTGAGTGGGGTGGAGGTTTCTGGAAGGCTTTGGGCTGGTAGGACCAGGTGAGTAACTGAGCCTAATTTGTGAATATATTCCTTTTAACCTGAGTACCTTTTGTATATATTTGTAAATAGAATTTACATTTAAACTTTGAACTGAGTGTGGAACATTCTTATTTTACACTTTGGAAGGGGTGAAAATATCTTTTCTGTTGTTTTGCCCAGGGCAGCTCATGGCTCAAAACTAGAACATGATGGCAAATGGATAGAGGTTGAAAATTTTGCAGACATTAGGAATTTACATTCATGGATAGGCATTGTTCTTTCCATTCTATAAGTGTCATTACCTTCCATTTGGAAGATACAGCTTCTTTCTTGCTTAAAAAAATTTTCTGCCTCACCTTGTGAAGCTGTGCAACTGGTTGTAAGACATTGTCCTGGTTTTCAGAGGAGTTTTTCATCACTTTTTGCAATTAGGTTTTAAATTATTAGGGTCATGAGCTGTCAGTGTTCATGGAATTTCTAACTTCTGGTAAGTCATACAGGTTTTGCAGGTAAAGCACTGACACTTCAAATGTCGATTCAAATGTAATTTTCTTTTTGGTTAGTTGGAGACGGTCTGAAATCATACTTCATTATATTGCTTTCCTTTTTATTAATTTCTGTAATATCTTTTGGTATAGCTTTGGCCCTTTGTTTTGTTACAGCTGGGTGAGCAGACATACTTTTAACGCAAATGAACTTTAGTCATTTGCCAATGTGAATAACGAGGGTGTAATGAGGCCAGATATGACTACAATAAAACAATGGAAGCTCACCAATGCTGTGCTAACAAAGCTAAGCTAGAGATACAGTTCTGTAGTTTACAAGAGGAAACCACTGAATCTGACAAATAAAACAGTATGTGAAAGAGAAGCTGAATCATAGGGTCGTTGGATATTTCTGGTTGGAAGGGACCTTTAAAGGTCATGTGGTCTAACCAACCCCTCTGCAATGAGTGTGGACATCTTTCACAAGATTAGGTTGCTTAGAGTCTTGTCCAACCTGACCTTGATTGTTTCCAAGCATGGGGCATATACACCTTTCTGGGAAACCTGTGCCAATGTTTCACCAACCTCATAGTAAAAAATGTCTGTATATCTAGTCTAAAGCTACTTTCTGTTAGTTTAAAACCATTACCCTTTACCCTGTTGTAACAGGCCCTGCTAATAAGACGCTCCTCATCTCTCTTACAGGCCCCCTTTAAGTACCAAAATTGCTTCAGTGAGGTCTCCCTGGAGGAAATTTGAAACCTAAGGGAAGGGTTTGAGGTAGACCAGGCAGTGTTGGTAATGTATATGGTAACTTTGCATACTTTCATTCAGTTCAAAAAGCTATGTACTGACATCTTAAACTGTTTTTAATTTATACGGCTGTCATACTTTGGGGCTTTTTCAAGTTTTGTAAATATCTAACATTTTTAAAAAACTTTCATTATTTTGAGGAAAATATCTCAGAAATATTTTATCCAATGAATTCTCCATGTGAAGTTATTTTACAATGAAATTGTCTACATGCCTGTGAATTAAATAGACCAAGATTCTCCCCAGAGGGAATTTTTACTGTGAATCTGACTATCTAATCTGTTTAAGATTGGCAGCATACTTACACTTCATTAAACTGCAACTTCTGCATAATGGTAGAGTTTGTGTTTCAAGTTGGTTGGTCAGGACCTGATTCTGTAACCTTACTTATACAAGTGATATTGTAACAGCATAATTGTCCATTGCATATGTGAGGTCTCCAGGTCTACAGAATAGTGTCATTTGATTAGTTCAATAATTATCTGTAAATGTTATTGGTCTTTTATTGTGTGTGATTTTGCCTCTGAATTTAACTGTGTAATTCTGCAGGTGTATTAGTCCTTCATTAACAGTCACAATAAATTGTGCAGCTGGACTGAGATAATTGCATCTGTGAGGCACAGCAAAATGCATAGATATGCCAGTTCCCTGCAGTTGTGATTAGGCTATAGGAACCATTCTCCCATGAGTCTTCTTTTGTTATTAGTGTAAGTCTTTACTGTAGGAAAGACTCAGCATAATGGGAATTTCATACTTGCAGTTCAAAAACTTAAAAAAAAGTTAGATGAGAAGTGAGGGGCCAAAATAATTTAACTCACTCCTTACATGCCACACTTGTACCAGAAAGTAAAACTAAGAAAAAAAATGTTCTAAAGAAACATCTGCTGACTTCTGCTAAGGGTGCTATGTGTCTCTGAATGTGCCTATCTGCCTTTAAGAGTCTTGCCACCAACTTACCACCTGAATTCTTTCATCTGAAAATGGGATATTCTCACAGGCTGTTATAGAATGAGGATATTAATTCCCATTTGTTGTCAGTGGAAATGCACAGGGAGGAATTAGACCCCTTCAGAGTAGTTTCTCTACTGAGTTTAGACCTATTCTTATTACAGCGGGATAGGGTCTGACCCTCATTGATGTAGTTTTTATGCAGAAGCTATGCCACTAGTCCTGGTAGATTATTTACACCAGTGTAGCTTCCACTGATGATTTATAATGGTTCACAAGTTCCAGTAGGCTGACAGAACAGATTGCATGGAAAGATAATTTGAAGACACTTTCACTTGTTATTATTGACTTTGTAATTGAAATGGAAATAAATTTGCAAATAGTTCAGGACAATTTTGTCTGAGAACTTACCATCACTGCATGATCAAAAGAAAGAGGCTTTTGCTGTAATAAAGTTACAATATCATAGAATAACCTGAGTTGGAAGGGACACATGGGGATCATCAAGTTCAGCTCCTGACTCAGGACAGGGCAATCTAGAAGTTGATGGTTCAAATGCTTCCTGAACATTGACAAGCCTGTGTAGTGGTGTGATGGTTTAGCCCAACCACACTGACAAAAAGAACAGCTGAACTCAGATGGAGAAGTGAGTGAAAACTGCATTTTACAAGCAATAATGGAATGCAATGACTATATGCAAAATATACAGTATTTACAATATTATACAAGAATTTACAGAAAGGAAACAAACACAGAAATCCTCCTCAGAAGGAGGATCCCACCTCGGGTTCCCCCCAGCCTCTCTCTTCCCCACCCCTTTCTCTCTAGTTAATTAGAAGAAAAGAGAAGAGTAGAAAAAAGGATGTTAGGGGAATTTCAGTTAGTTCAAAGCAGTTGTTAAGAAGTTAGCTGCTTATCTTATGAGTTGCAGTCCAGGGTCAGCATGCATGCAATCTGGCCAAGAAACAGAAGAAACAGACTGAGACAGAATGTGAGATCATAAAACTACATCCCACTCATCTACCAATGAAATTAGTTTAGAATTATCTTCCTTTTTGTTTTCCTTTTTCCACCCAAACATTCAGCTAGAGAATTCTGCAGCTATCCTTTTCTTAAAGGCACAGCCTAAACTGTCACAGCCTGGGGCTATGAACACTTTCCTGGTCAAGCACTTGACCACCCTCTCAGTGAAGAACTTCTCCCTAATCTACAATATAAACTTCCTGTTTTTCAGTTTTAACTCATTCCCGTACACTCTATCTCTACACACAAGAGAGTTCAGCATCTCCCTCTTCACTCTTCCTCATAAGGAAGATGTAAATAGCAATGAGGTTGCCCCTCAGTCTCCTCATTTCTAAGCTGAATAAACCAAATATTCTCAGTGTCTTCTCATAAGTCTTGCCCTCTACTACTTTTCACCTTCTTCCTTGTCCTCCCTTGGACAATCTAATATTTCTATATCTTTATATCATGGAGCCTTATATTTTGAAAATCAAGAATAAACAAGATTTTGAGGTATGCCCTTGTAGTTTTAGTAAACAGTTCTGCAATAGGATTTTTTTTTTTTATGATTTCCTCACAGTGCTGTGGCTCTTGCCAAAGCTAATGTTTTGTTAAGGGACATGAAAGACTTTTAATTAAATCTTCAAGTGCCAAAAGGTTAGGGCAGTTGTTTTTTTTCTTTCCAATTTTTACAAAGAAGACACAGAAGGATCCTATTAATCTTACAGAAGAGGAGAACATTTCATGAAGGCAGGGAGGAAACATTGCCTAGCAAATAAAATAATCCCTGAGAGCACAAAAGTAATTTGAATATTTGGAAAGGTTCTTCATTATGAAGAGAGTTATTGTTGGCAGAATACTTGGAGCCATGGATGTAGCAGCACTACGCTTTAAGACTCATGGAAGTCACAAAGAAGTCAAGAAAAATATTACGGTTTATTTAATCCTTTTGCAGCTCCATAAATGTCAGATTTGTTGAGGATTATTGATTTTTTTTTACAGTCTCTTGAAGAACTGATTCTCACTTTTCTCTGCCTCAGGAAGAATTTTTCACCAAAAATCATATTTATACATATCCTGGGGATGACATATGGTTATCAAACAGAAGCACAGTTTGTACTTGACAATGTATGCAGGTAAACTGTGTTTGGTATGTCTTTAGCTGCAGCAACTGTTGATAATCTTCAAGACAATATTAAGTTGTTTTTTTGCTTATTGTCCTTGAAATCGTTCATACAAAAACAGCTCTAAAAAAATGCAGCTTCAGATATGGTTTCACTTTTGACTTCAGTGCCGACTGGTATAAATCTAACCTTTTGAACTCACACTTCATTACCTTGAAGGTGCAAGAAGGCAAATCTCTGGAAGGTGAGACAGGCAGCACCAGTTGATTATAGAATCTCTCTTCCTCATAAATTTTTACACAATGCACAAAAGGTTCAGATCAGCTGTAGCAGTTTGTTTCTGACACTGTTTTGAAAGATGGAAGGTGTCAACACAGTATTTGATTATTTTTCCTCATGTGTGGATGACTCTCAACTTCTGTTCACCCCAATCTCAAAAAAATATTGTATTCTTTACTTCTGAAACATCTACTGCTCCATTGTTCTTGAGGAAAGTCATTCTACTATGTCTGTCTTTTTTATGCCTGTCTTCCTGATGACATTCTATAGCAATATTTCTATTGGTTAAGTGAGTTACTGTGCAAAATAAGAGATAGTATAAAAATGAGCTACTTCAGGCAAAAAGGGATTTCTGACACTCTAGGAGATTCTGTTATGGGGGATATATATATATATATATATATATATATATTTTGGGATCCTGCAATGCTGTAATAAAGGACTTCTGAGACAATTTCTGAGATTCTCTACTTTCTGCATTTCTGGAATTCTGTTGTTTAGCAGCAACATGGTTTGTGCCTTCTCATTCGTCACAAAAGGCCCCTGAACCAGGGATCCTTGCAACAAATACTGTGTTTGCTTCATGTGAAACTACTTTACAAACTTGGTCTTTTGAGTTTTCACACATGATTTCAGAAAAGTACAGCATAGACTTTTACTTGTATCACCACGAACATCCACAACATAAGCATCAATGATACATGTTTATCTTACTTAAATGAGCAGTTACAGCTAGAGAAAAAAGATAAACAGACAGACACAATACCTGCACAATTGGCTTGATTCTGTGTGGTACCTATCACCGCGCTTTCAACAAACAGCTTTTGCTTCTGCTGATAGTTAGCTCTGGGAATGACTTGCAGTTTAGCTTTGGCTAACAGTTCCCGCTTCCCAATGGAAAAAGAAATAAATTTGATACCTCCACAGGACTAGATAGTATCTTTCTTCCTGTTGTTAAAATGAATTCTCTTCTCCTTGAGACAACACTAGAGAGAAGATCCTGTACTATGCATTTTGAAAGTAGTTTCTTAAATATGTAAAAGATTATTTTCCAAATTCTAAGATAATTGTAATGGGTTGAGGCAGACCCCCTTCCCACCACGGGCAAGAATAATGACTCAAACAAATGGATTGCAAAAGTGATGGAAAGTTTAAATGGAAAGCAGTGAATGTTTACAGAGAGCCAGAAGCGCAGTGACAAAAGAAACCCCAAAGCAGACCCAGAAACATCCCATCCCCACCTGAGGGTACACCAAAGACCCCCAGGACACCTTCTTTTCCCCCCCACTGCTAGGCTAGTCTCAGCTGGCCAGATCTGAGACTGCCCATCCCCCCCCGTGGCCTTGGGCATAGCCAGGACCATGGCTGGGAGACGTCTCCCCGTTACTGGGTGGCGGAGAAGAAGGAAAAAGAGGAAGTCCCAGACCCCGTGCTGGACCTTATAGTGGTGCAGAGAATTATGGTAGGAAATACCTGGTTTCCTGTGTCCTCCCACTGGGCTGGACCTCTGGACACAGGAAGCACTCCACATAGCAGAGGGCACCCAGCCCAAACTGCTACAGATAACTCAGTGTCAGAATTTACCAGGACATTTCTTTCAGTATTTATTCCTGTTAAGGTTATGTCTTCTTTAATTTGTCTTCTGCAAAGTTTTCTCTGATAACAAAGTATACTGATTAGCCTTATCTATATAGAAACCTCCACCAGAATGGAAGGGTGATGAAATCTGGCCTTCAGTAAAAAACTTATCTATTTGGGAGGAAAAAAAATAATCAGGTGGTTGAACCAACTGGACACTAGTGACTGGGTGCCATGACTAGTCACAATTGAACATTCAGGATTTAATTATTTTTCTCAGCACCTTGCACAATACTCAGGTCATGTTGTGTAAAATTAAATATTATATTACCGGTTCAAGGTTTAAACACTGTGTGTAATGCTCATTATAGCTGAAAAATCTCTTTACTATTGAGTGTTTGTTTGGAAAATTAAAAGCTTAAAAAAAAGAACTCAGAAAACATTATGTGAACTTTTTGTTATGCACTTTATAATCATACTGGTTAACAAATCACTTGACATGTTAATATGTTAGTAATTCCTATCTGAACAGATATGGCTCAGTAGTTGTGGCAAGACATCATTCATTTGTATTGCTCCAGAGAGCATGCACTGTCTGAATTCTACTTGTGTTCATTAATTCCTTTCCACTTCACACATAAATATGTACTTGACATGATGTCCTTGGTGATGTATAATAGTGATTTGCTTCTGACCTCAAGACCAGTTTCTTTTCTATTTGTGCTGAGATTTCAGAAAGCCTGTATGAATGCTTATGGTAGAGTTGGTGCTCTATAATAACCCCTGTTGCTGTGATAAACAGATAATTACTTCTAAGCCTATCTTGCATTCTAAAGATATAGACCTTTAAAAGTGTACTTGCTGTGCTACATGTATGTCAAACTTTATTTCATAGACTAGAAGGATTTATCTCCCTACTTCCTTATATACCTTCAGACCCAGTTGAGACTGCTGTGTGCAGATTAAAAAAAAATATAATACTGATTGCTGCTTACTTCCAAGGCTCAAGTTTCATGAGCAGGCTCAATCTAAGGACCTGGCTGAGAAAGACTGCCCTGGAGTGATGGCTGGCAGCCTTGTCTTGAAGGACATTCCAGATACAAAGAAAGAGGAGGGAGGGTTTGTGAGAGCCTTGCTCTCCCCAGAGATGGGTTTCCCCCTGGGAAACTGAGTCTGTTCCACTCCCACTCCCTGTCCAGCAAGCATATAAAAAGGAAGACACTGCAGCCATTTACTCTCTTTTTACTTCTGCCTCACTGGGATGAAAGGACTAAGAGAGTTGCTGCTGGCTTCCTGGTTCTCTACCACATGGTTGGGCCTGGTCTTTTCTCCCTGCTGCATCTTCAAAGGACTGTTGGCTTTGTATATTCTCCCTATTCTCCCTGCCCATCCTTGTTCCTTGCCCTTGTGAACCCTTCCTGTTATTGTTTTACATATTTTTTTTTCTATTTTTTTTTTAAAGAAAATGTTACCTCTGTACTTCCAAACTGATTCCAAATTATTTCTCGGTAGATTTACCTCCTTCTTTTTTTTTGTTCCCTTTTTTAATTTGGGGCAGGAGGGGAGCCAGGGGAGGGATTCTCAGTCTTGCCCCCCCATCTGAGCTCTTAAATCCCAGTTGAGGCTCAAATCACCACAGTTCCTTTCCCAAAGGCTAGTTAGTACACATACCGGTTGCAATTTCTGTCAATGCAGAAGAAAAAATAAACAAATAAAGCAACTGCATGGTGGGAGGAATGGAAGAGCTAGGAACAGTGTGTTCTGTTATTAATTATTTGATTCTACTGGTATAAAAAATGCTAAGCAGAAGATCATTTTTACTGAGAATCATGTGCATTGATGAGTAATATTGCTTCACTTACAACTGATAGAGATGAAATTACATACAGTAGGTTTATAGCTATATTTTGAAATATCATTTTTGTCATCAGAATTCCAGTAAACTGATATCCCAATAGTGAGGTATTTGGACTATAATTCCAGACCTGGATGCGCTGCAATCTGTGAAGATTGTGCATGTGCTAAACTAGCAGTCTAAAAACCAATAATGATGTTATTTTTCATTTTACTATAGTTCTCCAAAACAAACTAAAATCAAGCCTGATGGAGTAATCTTTATGGTGCTGCTTTATCTGCAGTGGTTGCACTATGAATAGTATGGATAAAGAGTTCTGTTTCTAAGGGTGAAAACCTGCAAACTGACCCAAACAAGAAATGGCAGGTCAAAACCTCTGCTTGAAGACCAGACTTTGCCTCTAGAGTGACTTCACACTTCCTGCTCTTGCCAGACTTCTTACATTATTATGAATATATTGCAGCAGATTTTCTGTATGTCCTACCACTTCTCCTCAGCTCTAGGCTTCTTTCCTGTACTTCTGTGCTGATTCCATGTTACTGTACAGCTGCTTTCATTTATAGCAAAAAGTGTAGAGGCTGTACTAAGTTAGTATATGGTTTATATTCAGACTTTTAGGATTTATTTTTGTCTTTATGAGAGTAAGTATTTTCTGTTTTCATTTATTCTGTTCAGGGTTAGTACATAGGTGTGTTTGGTTGTTAATGTCACTATGGTGGATGGCAGCTGCAATTATTAAAGTTGCAACAGTATCTGGCACAAATGCAAATAGAAAAGCCAAGCTCTCGAAGGATAAAATGACCGTATTAGTTGTTCTTCTAAAGCTTGCTTTCACTTTTCTATAGAATCAGATTTTGTTTCTATTTTTATTCTGCTTGCATAGACATACCTGCACTTTGCTCCCTTAAAGCCTTAACGCTTACTAAATGCATCACTCTGCTTTGTACTTTATATCAGTTGAGAAGGGTTGAAACTCTGACAATTTTCAAATTCCACACCATGTTTGTCCTTGCTCCTACAGTCTGTGACAATTCTGGCAATGTCTCCAAAAGCTCTTGAAAATGCTTTTTCACTTGGATTATTAATACTATCAAGGATTTCTGTAAATATGGCTTGGAGGTCTTCTGCAAAACCTGACATGTTTAGAGGGATGAAATAACTACCATTTACTATAAACTGGGTGGAGAAGAAAATTATTAGAAAGGGACAGTCCAGTGGTGCATGCACTCAGCCATCTGCTACAGGGACAGTAAGTGCTGGAGGTAAGAAATGAAGCTTATTTTCTACTTTCCTTCACATACGTGGCTTTCCCTAGTGCTAGTTCACAGTATTACGATTCTGTTGTAGCCTTTCTTATTGTGCCTTTTCTGAGTGAAATGTGTTTTCCTGTGATAAGAACCAGCTTTCTGGTTCAGGTATATTCACTGAATTAATTGATCATCTTCAAGGATCCAAAGCCATACATGACAACTCCTCATTTTCCTGCTGAAGGTGCAAAGCAGTATTTCCAACTCTCAGAAGACCAGCTCAGTTAATAGTCGGATTCAGGTCAACTAGCTATTTCTTCAAGTGGCCCAAGATGTACTTATCTTTCAATTATTTGTATGCAGATTCAGAGCAAAATAGCTAAAACAAAATTGCAGAATCACAGAATTGTTAGGGTTGGCAGGGACCTCAAGGATCATCTAGTTCCAACCCCCCTGCTGTGGGCAGGGACACCCCACACTAGATCAATGTGATGGTTCAGGCTGGGTGCCCGCCCCTGATGCCACTGCACAAGCCACACCTGTGATGTCCCAAAAAGGTCCAGCCCAGTGGGTGGGCACAGGAAGCCAGGTATTTCATCCCATAATGCTGTGCTTCCCTATAGGACATCAGCGAGGGGTCCTGCACTTCCTCTTTCTTCCCTCACCGCTACCTGGTAATGGGGTCAGCTGCCTCACGGCCCCTCTTGGGCCTAGGTAGGCCCAAGGCTGGGGGGATGGGGAGAAAGAGCCCTGGGGGTTTTGGGTGTACCCCCAGGTGGGGGTGGGATGCTTTTGGGTATGCTTTGGGATCTCTCTTTTGTCACAGTGCTTGTGGTTCTCTGTAAAACTTTGATTGTTCTTCCATTTAAACTTTCCACCACTTTTGCAATCCGTTTGTCTGAGTCTTTTCTTTTGCCAGTGGTGGAAGGATCAGCCTTTCAACCTAACACAATCAGGTTGCTCAGAGCCACATCCAGCCTGGCCTTAAAAACCTCCATGGATTGGGGATTCTGCCACCTCCCTGGGCAAACTGTTCCAGTGTCTCACCACCCTCATGGGGAAGAACTTCTTCCTAACATCCAATCTGAATCTACCCATTTCTAGTTTTTGTTCCATTCCCCTTAGTCCTATCATCACCTGACACCCTAAAAAGTCCCTCACCAGCTTTCTTGTAGCCCCCTTTAGATGCTGGTAGGCCACAATAAGGGTTCCTTGGAGCCTTCTCTTCTCCAAACTGAACATCCTCTGCCTTTTACATATTGTTTATCCATAAAATATTGAACTTTATGGACACAGACTCTTCTGCAAGATATACAGTTAGACAAAATAGCAAAACAAACCTCTGAAAATAGTGGGAAGCAGGTAACAGGAGAGATGTTTTTTCCATGTATAGAGATTTTGTTTCCATTTGGAAAATGTAGGAAAGGAGCTATTTCTCATCCTATTTGTCATGCAACTCTCTGCTGATAAGTTTTCTTTTGCATTCATTAGTGTTACTTAAAGCATATATTTTTATTCGGCCTGGGGTATTATTATTGCAGATCGCTCACCTTCACAAAAATACTTCTGGAGGATTTGTCTGTCTGAAAATTTTGTAAACCAGCTGTCCTAAAAGCCTCCCTTATGGACTTATTCACTCAACTTATTTTTGGGGTTGATTTCAAACTATCATCTATCAGCAGTCTTCCTCCCCAGCTTGTAAAAATAAGATTATCCATTACCTTAACATTTAATTACCTTGCAAAACTGGATGCTTTGAATCTTTCCTCTGGGCCACATGCAGCATCTGGGAGACTCACTAATAATGCAGCTGAATGACCAGGAAGATTAATAGAGAAACATAAAAAACACCCTTAGGCACTTTGCTTTTCTTGTGCAATATTATATACAAGATTTCTGCTGCCTGAAAAAAAAAATGGAAAAAAAACCCAAACTTGAAAATAATCTGTAATGCTGTCTTTGCAATAAATACTCTGCTATTCTCCCAAGCTACAGCAAATGATACATTATTGTCAGTCAAGCTGACAGTTAGCAGAAAGATGCTGTCACCAGTAATCACAATTGCCACTGGCCAGGTAGCAATGGTACAGCTATTACTCTCCACTGTATAACTGTGTGAGGATGGATGGCTTGAGGTTTTCTTGATCAAATTTCAGGCTTTAGGATAATGATGGTGATTGATTTTTAAAATTATTCTTTTTTTAAACATTTGTGTAGGAAGGACATAATGCAACCTATATAAAAGTTGTGTGTGTGCGTGTGTGTGTGTGCAAAGAAGATAATGCCATGAGGCCAAAAGGAAATTGTGTAGCCCCAGTAGAGAGGTCAAGCAGGAAAAGATGCAGAAGCTCTGGTAGACGTGGTAAGAAAAAAGAAAACTGCCATGAAGCATATATCTCTACAAGCTCAGGCACACAATGCTGTGTTTACTGTAGCAGCATGATCCCTTCCTCACTTTTCTTAGTACACTGATTTATTTATTTTTTTAGCTAACAATCCTCAACACCCCTATCTTTTAAGGTAAATAGAAGCCTGAAACAGGAAGATTATCAGACCTTGAAAGAAAAGATCAAACAGATAGTTCCTGCGTATTTCTGGTTTTGTTTGTTTGTTTGTTTCCTCTTTAAAGCAATGTCTAAATTCAGTAATAATGGGGGGCAAAAAAGTCCAAACAACTGTCAGTCTGCAGCCACTCCAGTATCTGGAGCCAGGATCTCTAATGAATTCCTGATTTTCATTTGCTAGTAGACAAATGAGGAGATTGTACACAACCTCTGTTACTTGGGCATATAAACGCCAGCAGATATTCTTTCAAAGTTTCTTTGTTTAAGGGTCACTTTGTCTTAAACTTTTTTCTGTTACTAGAAGCCAACATCAAAAGCCCAAAAAAGGCTTTCTTGTAGAGATTTTACATTTCCATCTTACTGTGGAGCTCCCCATCTCAAACCCTCTTGTGAGTTCTTCGTGAGCTCACTTACGCTCTTTCGCTTTCCTCATAGCTCTGAATTGATATTGCCTCCTAGTTTGATTTACAGTGACCATATGTAATCCATGGATAAGCCCTCAGACATGTATCAAAAGCCTTCAGTTATAAAAGGAGGCAGCACTGTGTTCTAAGCTTACCTGCATGTTTTTACAGTGTCAGATACTAGAGAGTCATGATCCTCAAAGCTGTGGCTCCGTTCACAACTTTCAAACTTGTTCAAGTAAGGTATTTCTTTATTTTTTTCCCCTGCTACTTCAAGGAGCTTTGCAAGAACATAGATGCTTGCACGTTTTTCTTAATTCTTTGGTTTTTTTGGCTCTTCCTGTTGAGTTGAATGGCTGTGTCTCAGTCCAGAGAGGGAAAGAGACTCAGTTCTTTTGAATATTACCATGTTATGAAATTAGAGGCACAAACGAGGCCAAAATATCAACAGCTAGACTATTTATTACGCAAATAAAGTGGATGGATCAGAAGGAGAGAGGGAGAGAGAGGAGAGGGAGAGAGAAGAGGAAAGGAATTGTATTACCACACCCCTCGCCCACCAAGACAGTTTGAGTCTCTGGAGGAAGGCTGCTGCAGCTTTGGAAGGGAGGAGATATTAGGTCTGTGAAGAAAGGCTACTGCAGCTTTGGATGTAGAGGAGATGTTGTCCTTGTTGGCTGTGCTGTCCTCTGAGCAGCCTCTTCAGCTCCATGAGTTGTAGCAGGCAGAACTTAGGACACAGAGAGAAAGTTCCTCTTGGTCTGCTTCTTCCAGGCTACATGGTGATGTCTGTCATTTTTTCTCTCCTGGTATTCTCTCAGTTTTTCTTCAGAGCAGCATTACCCCAGACTTTTCCTTCTTCCGTGTTTTCCTTCTCAGTGGCATTGTCCAGGTCTTTTCCTTCTGTGTTTTCCTTCTCCTGTGTTTTCCTTCTACTGAGCCAGTAGTTGCTCAGATCTTTTATACAGTTTTTAGGTATGTATATTCCAGAGAGTATCGATAGCAGTGGTCTCTGCCCATTTCCAGGGCATCTGCAGTCTGGTGAGCAATCCTTATCTATGCACCTTCCAGAGAGTCTTTCCAGTGGCGTTTGCCCAATACACATCAGCTATTGTCTGGGCAAGCAGCAAAGGTGATTTTATCTTTGCTGAATCACGTCAAGAGAGACAAGATTTAGTCTCTCACAGGCTGTAAATAAAAGAAAATGTTCTGATCATATGAAGTGTTACCAAACCTCTTCCCTGTTCTTCTGAGGAAGTGAGGCCAAGGGTAGCTGTGTGAAAGTGTGGAGGGACTGAAATTTCACTATCTGCTACTTCTCAGTTTTGCCCCACAAAACAAGTCTTGGTCGAGAATCACTGTAAAGTCAGCAGGAGTATCTCAACCTCCTGTGCATGTTTGCTTTGGTTTTTTCTTAGCATGCTGGCTTGCACATAAACTGGTCTCTGGCATACTCTCCATTGCATGATGAACCATGGTTCTCCTGTCTGATCAGTCCGGAGATGCTGAGTCTGGCTAAAGATCAGCAAATTAGTTTATGCTCTTATTCTGGGTATACAACCACTTACCTATCATAAGGAAGAGAATGTCAGAGGAGAGGTGAGAGCATTTCCCCTGTGTGCTTTTCAGCTAGTAAGCACACAACTTCTGTAGCTGCGTGCCTGGAAATGACCTTCTGAGTATTCTGAAGGTGGAGGTAAATGATATCTATGAACTATGTCACCTAGAAGAATATAAAACTATTTTAGTTTCTATTTCTCCTGTAGATTCGTTCCTCTTCCATGTTTACATCCAAATAAAATCAAGGTCAGCATCTGGGTGGGATTGATTCACAGCTCCACAAAAGCCTCCTGTGCCAAGTAACAAACTGCTGCTTTAGAAGTGAGAAAAGCCAAAGACTATGCTCTTCAAGATGATACATGCACCTGCTGCAGAGCTTATCAATTGCAATAGAAGCTGAGGGAGATGAGGATTTCATAGAATGAAATCATGACACAACCCACAAAATGGGTGGACATGAGATGATTTACTAATCCAGGTATTTTACTGCTAATCCAGGTATTTTACTGTGCTTCTGATTGTTCTTGGTCTGTTCTGACTATATATGTAATAAGAAGTACTTCAGATTATGGTCCAACAAGGGAACTAAGTTATATTTGAAATACTTCTGTGTGAAAAACTGAAATGAGTCATTTAGAAGCACCTCCTTCCTGTTTTCTTCTACATTCTAAGACTGAAAACAAGCAAATGGTATGTATATGGTTTTTCTTTTTGTACTGTGTCCTTCTGCCTTTTGTCCATCAGCACCTAAACAAATGGAAAGCTGTGGGAAATAAATTAAATCCAGCAAAAGATAAATAAAATATTGTTAGGCCCTAAAAAGGCTTTGTTTAGATGTGGGCAACAAGTTTGTTGATACCAGCTTTTAACTGATGTGAAAATGTTGTTTTCTGCTTTTCAGACTGATTACTGTTGTACAAACAGATCAGAAATCCTCCTGGCAGCCCTGGGGGAAGAACTGCTAATTGACTCCATTCACTGGAAGAGTGGGAGGACTGCATCCTCCTTGCAAATGTGTGCTACTGCCCAATGCTCTTTAGCTGGCTGCAGCTTTATTAAGAAGACTGGAGATGAGGAGGAACAGTAGATTTTCTCTCTCTTATGTGGCACTGCTGAGGCTGGGGACACACATCTTGTTTCCACAATGTTACCTGAGAGATTGTCATTCTCAGAAGGTGGAGAGCTCCTTGTCACCACCTTCCTGCCAGGTGGAGGGTCCTTGGGATCCTCCTTGGATCTGCCTGCTGTACTCATATAGTCAGTCTGTAATTCATCCTAGACACAATAAAACAGACATCTTAAGGAAATTAACTGCTAGGTCTTTGCCAGCTCATCTCATATTTTCACAGGGAACAGATTGGCTCAGCTGGCTACCTGATCAGCATGTCATTGTCCATCAAAGAGTAACAACAAGCAACTGAGTGTGAACAAGGGAGAGTGAGCTCTTTGCTTGGCACAGCTGGGACCTGCTGAGGATGTGTCCAGAGGCAAATGCAGACTCATCTGGTGGTACAGAGGAAATATTTCTAGTCTTCCAGAATGAAGATTTCTATCCCTGGGGCCAAAAAATAACAACTCACAAAAAATATTTGGAAATAGTGGAGAAGGAAGTCCCAGAAATAACAAACTCTCTCTGCTCTATAATTTTGCTGTTTCCTTCATGTTGCTTCTTAGCTCCTTCAGGATCAAAGTCAGCATTTCTGAAGGTGTTTGGGTATGAACTCTCTTTGTCCTTCTTAGGCCAGCCACAGCTACAGGGATCCAGCTTATAGTTGTGGGTAGTGGAGTGGATTTTTCAGGGATTTGAAACAAGCAGGAAAGAACTTGTTTGTGATATGAAGGCACTGAAAAGATAAAGAAGGTAACACAGCAGTATAGCCAAAGTTTCCATTTGGAAGCTCTGTGGCTGGGTTAATATTTTTTTACAGTAGATCTCCAAATCTTTCTTACCACAGTTTATAAAGTAAGTTGAACCACATGACATGTGCAAAAGGAATGCGAAGGACATGTAGGATGAGTCTGGGTGGGAGACTAAACTCAGAAGACCTGGCAAAGACTAGCAAACATCTGCAAGAATAACTATAAGGAACCAAAGCCAGGCCGCCAAAGAAAGTTATGTACATCAAGAAGCAGGGAGAGGTAAGCCTATGTCAAGGAAAAACTTTCATGTACACCAAGAGTAAATCCATAGCATACAGAGAGAAGGAGGAGAGCATAAATGTACCAAGGAAAGCCAATATCCAACAAATTTAGGCTCGAGGTGAGGAGAAAGTTCTTCACAGTGAGAGTCATTTGTCATTGGAATGGGCTGCCCAGGGAGGTGGTGGAGTCACCACCCTCGGAGGTGTTCAAGAGGGGATTGGACGTGGCACTTGGTACATTGGTTTAGTAGTCATGAGGTCTTGGGTGACAGGTTGGACTTTATGATCTTTGAGGTCTTTTCCCACCTTACTGATTTGATGTTTCTATGATTCTATGAAATAATTAGAACAGGATATTGGACCTGCAATCTGCCTCAATTCACTGTGGTACATTTCTCTACTGTCAGTACTGCATGTTTCAAAAGCAGACTTGAGATGCAAATTGGTGACAGGCAGTGGGTGATCTCACCTACAAAATATTGTAGTCCTTCCCTTACCAGCATTAAGAGCTTTCAACATATCACTCCAATGAAATACAATGTGACTTGTAACATCCACATTTTAAATGCTGACATAAATCTCTTGGTGCCTGCCAATGGGGACGATAATCCTCAATAACCTTTCAGGTCAATTGCAATACTGATTCAGCAATGTAGACAAGCAGTAGATCAAATTGTTTACAGATTAACATCTGCATTTAGGACAGCAGTCACCAGTATGGGGCTGAGGACAGACACCACTAGCAGCTGAAGGAAAGAGGGTAAGGGATATGAACAGGTCACAGGTGCTGTTCTTACCTGGATAACTGTGGACAAATTGGTGTTTCTGGCCCTGGGCCTGCAGACATCAGGTTTGAGATGGTGAAAAGTTCCAGCACAGGACTCAGGCTTGCATAATGGCCAAATGTGGTTTTCTTTTTATTTTCACTGGGGCAGTAAAGCACTAAGCAGACCCTTGGAATGAATGGAAGAATCAAAGTGGTCTGAGGCAAGTGTCAACACATGTATTTTACATCCCCTTTCCTTACCTGCCTTTATTAATTGTCCTTTTAAAGAGGAGAGAAGGCAAAAGAAACTTATAACAAGAAAGGAAAACTAGGATGCTGTGCTGGGTAACACCCATCCTTGATGGGCGCTGAAGAAAGAACCCAGCCCCACATGTGGACAAAAGAGACTTGATCCAGGTGGGCAGAGAGAGAGATTTGGTTTTCCCCCTCCCAGGAAGAGGGGTCCCTTGGGTCAAAGGTCATCTATTCCACTCCCCCTTCCTGTCCAGCAAGCCCATAAAAAAGGCAGACATCTTCTACTGCTTTCTCTTTGCCTGCTGAGAGCATCTGCTGCATCCTGCACTGACCACATGGTCGGGGCCTACTTTCCAAGCTGCATCCATGCTTTCTAAAGAACTGGATACACTTGCATCCAGGGAATACAAGGGCACCAGGGCTTGGTTTTGTGTATTTTCCTATCTATCCTTATCCCTTAACTTTGTAAACCCTCCCTGTTACTGATATGTATATATATATAGAGAGAGAGTTAAAAATTGCCTCTTTTACATCCACATTGATTCCAGACCTCTTTTTTTTTTTTTTTTCACAAATTTTACCTCTCCTTTCCCCTGCCTGTGGTTTTTTTTTGTGGTTTTTTTTTTTTTTCCTTTTTTTCCCCCCCTTACCAGGAAAGGGAGGGGGGACAAATCTCGATCTCTTACCATTTGGGCTTTTAAACTCCAGTTAAAGCTCAAACCAGCACAGATGCTTAGCTCTGAAGGGCTTCACTATTATCCTCTGAGTGGGGTGAATGACAGCCATCTACAGTTGTGAGCATCTGAAAAAGTACCCTGTAAACTCAAAGAGCTTAATATGAGACCTGGGAACTTAATAATTTACAAAGAGAGCTCGTGAATAATTTAAAGGTTGCAAGAGAGCCATTCCCTGGTCTGAAATTAGATAGTCTGGTTGCCTTCTTGTACTCTTCAGGTTGGTAGCTCTTCTAGGGAGTGGGTTTGGCTGTTGTCTGTGCATGTTCAGCACCCAGTGAAGCACAGATGTTGGGTGGAATAAATAATAATAATAAATTTAAAAAAAAAAGGTAGATAACAAATAGCAACCCCAAAACAGAAAAAAGAGGTATTTCTTGGCAATTCAGATTAGTGTAAGCTTGTTTGAAGAAAATCATCAAGGCAAGACAATATTTCTTCACTTATTACATACCCAAATATAGGGCAGTTTTCAGAAAGCCCAAATGTCACATCATTCCCGACAAGACAATTTCCCTAATAATACCATGGCATGGGGCACAATACACCCTCAGTGCCACAACCACACAGATTCCTTGAAGTAGGAAGTTTGTTTCATCCTTTCTGTACACCTGGCTCCAGGGACAGGAGGATGTAGTGGGCACTGCATGTGGCATGATGGTGCATCAACAGAAGTAGGTGCAAAAAGGCTGGCCCAAAAGGTTTGCATCTGGGAAAGTTTTAAGCAACTAAGCAGTGGGAAAAGAAAATATTTATCAGGAAGTCTTAACTCAAGGCTTCACTACCAGCATTGTCTGTAGTCCCATTTATCTTTCTTTGGAATATCAGAGAGAATTTTTTTCAAAATCAAGCATGTCTTTTTTCTTATAGTTACAGGAACACAGCAGTCATCAGACCCAGGCTTATTCCTTCCTCTCCCCTGATCCCAGGAGTCAAAGCAGTTGTGCTTGGTAAAGAAGCACAAGTACGGTGTTTGGAAGTATGCTCAGGGTGACCTGGTGTCACTAGTTACACATTGCCTCAGTTTCACAGTTTCATGCAAGGCTGTCAAATCATTTTGTATGAGCCCATTCCACTGCCTCTTTTCCCTGTTAATTATTTCTGGACACCTTTGACTACTTTGGTTGCCTCACAAAAGGGTAGACATCTCAAAGATCATTGCATTTCTTTGAACTTCATCAGGATAGGTGCTGGTGAAAGAAGTCCTGTTGAGGCCCTGACAGTGTGACATCATCCTTTTCTGACAGCATAAAAATACTACAGGAGAGCTGAACTATAAATGCCCCCGTTCTGGCCATATTTTCACTGGTGTTTGCATCTTCTTATGTGACCAGTCAGTCAGCTACAGCATTCAAGTCTGGCAGTAATCAGGCTTCATTAACATCTCACGGAATCACTTGTTCCCTCCTAACATCTCCTGAAGTTGGAAATGGAAATATTTTCCAGTCCCTGTCCTAAATATTTATGTGCTATTGCTTTCTGTGTATGAGCCCAAATAATATATGTAAAAAAAAAATCTGCCCTAAAAAGTAGATAACCCCTCATCTTTATTGTATATCTAAAAACATAACATGGTATTACCTGTTGTACAGATGTCACACAAAGTCAATATTATTATGGGACAGATTACTAATATGTGCAGGGCTTGTTCATCAGCTCTTGGCAGAGATAAATCAGAGTGGGTGGACATGAAATAGCACCTTCAGATGTTGCCTGCTTAATAAATACTGGGATTGTAATTGCACTTCCAGAAATCAGCTCTAAATATAGAGTGAAACAAAAGACAATGAGATGTGAATAATAATTTATAATAGTGTTTTGGTTAATGTCTCCTTCATTAGCATCCATCTGGACAAAACTGATTAAGTCTCTTAGAACACATCACTAGGCAGGAGAGACAAAGATGAAAGGGTATTCAACAGCAGACAACCAAGAAGTTTTCCATCAGTAGAACAAACACATAAACACTGACAACCTGCCGGCTGCACTACTTTTCCCCTACTTTATTTCTGACTGGTTCTCTGACATATAATTCAAAAACAGGCTGTTTCCAACTTGGATTTACCTTGCCTGCAATTCCCTTTGCAGTATAATGAACACCCTTGGAAAGCAATGCACAGCCTCTACAAGGGCCAAAGTTGACAGAGGCTCTTCTAAAAGACCAGAGGGAAATGCATTCTGTACAGGCAATTAATTAGAAAATGTGGATGTAGTATTCAGGTTGCTATACTAAGCTGACAAACAAAACAGCACAGGACAAGTCTTCAGGTAATGGGCAATTCATTATCAAACAAAAATATCTGTGTAGGAAATATTTACTGTCAATAATCCTTTTGGATTAATGGTTTTATTTAGCAGAAAAATAGAAGATTCAATCTTGAATAATTCTATAAAGATATCCCATACTCTTTGTTGGCAAGAGGTGTTATTTGGAAAGAGTTTTTCCTTAAATTGTCAGATGAAAAAACAGGCCATTATAAACAAGAACTTCAGGCAGATTATGCATTCTGAGTTATACAGAATAAGCCTGAAATCCTAATTTGTCAGACTTTTAGTAGGAAGTATGAAGAGAGTCACTATGAAACTATCTAAATCAGAGGAGGTTTCTCTATTTTTAGCTTTACTTTCTGAAAAGAAAGGTCTAAGTAAACTGCCTCCAGTATGAAGCCTGGAAATCTCAAAAATACTTCCTCATTTTTCTCTTACAAGGAAGCTTTAACACAATTTCTCATCTTACTGAAAACCTGAGACACCACCCAGAAGACATGTCTGTTAAGACTCCTATGAAAAGGATATGCTTTGTTTGGAGCTTATGCTTTCTTGAAGGTTACAAACCACACACAAGGAGAAACCCTGCCTATAACTAGCCATCCATTCTGTCTGTACCCTGTGAATAGTATCTGCAAAGCCACACAAGGAGAAGTAATTCTGAAAATCAGTGACTATCTGCTATTGGGAACTGAGCAAGAGGAGGATGGTGCAGGAGACCTTTCACTTTTTCCCTTTTGCGATGGAGAGTGTGTTACTGGGATCAGCAGGTTTCCAGGGCTTCTGCTGCTGGCAGCCAAGCTGAACCAGAAGGTTTTGGAGTCCTTCTCTGCCTCACCAGCAACTGCTGTGAAGGGTTTTATTAGTTCGGGCAGCATAGCAGAATTCAGCTGCAAATAGCTGATACTGTTTTGGGAACTCCAGCAGCTCTCCTGGCTGACCCTAAACACTTCCCCTATGCCTTTCCCTTCCTTAGCAGCCTTGACAGCTTTCCTCTTTGGACTGAGGCTGGCTTGCTCCCAGCTCTTCTCATGCAGGCTGTGAACTATGCTAAACCCATTTTTTTTCCTGAACATTTGTATCTTGTTTTCCCATAGAAACAAGTCTGGGATGATCCCTTATTCAGCCCATTGGTCTCTCTTCTTACTTAACTCTTGAACTCGGTAGCTGTTTCCAGCCAGCTTTGACAGAGAGACAGAGGTCTCAAAAGTAATTATGTTTTTACTAGTTTTATAAAAACAGACAGTTGGGTAGATGAGAAATGGGAGTATGAACACTTGCAAATTCACCCCTGGCCTATGTCTGATCTCCCTGGCTTATTGGCATTGCTGATAGTGTCAGACTAGGGATCACTGCCAAATACATTGTGTGTGAAGACATTGCATGTATTTGTGGTGCTAATAGAAAGTTGCTGTGTAATTTGGCAAACAAAAATAATATCAGAGGACATGAATGGCAAGAAAGGATGGCTTTGTCACATCTGATGCTCATGGAATTACTTATTCTGCATGAGTGAAAGACCATTTTTCAGCCAGCATTACAGTTCATCTCTGTCTGTGAAGCTGTTAGTCAACTTGTAGGCCAAGGGAAAGATTACTTAGGAGAAGCACTTATGCCAGTAACATTGTCTGATCAGTGCTGAAATACTGGGCAGGCCAAAATGGCAGTGAGGCAGAAAATAAGGGGCCTCTGAATTAAAAAAAAACCCAAAAGATTTAAAACCAAGGGTGAACTGGTATGTCCTGAACTGGGAAGTTTCACAATTACATTGTTCCTACATCTGCTGTTTGTAATTACAAGGACTGACTTTCTAATGATGTATTATACTGATGGGTTGTTTGTGACACCGTACATCAGAAGAATGAAGTGATCTCTCTGTAACTATCTCCTGAGCAACAACATTCTGCTGGTACTTATTAGAGGATTTGATTGTGTTCAGAATGAGGACTGGGCATTTCTAGGAGCAATGAGTGTTTTGAAGCTATCTTTTTCTACACAGAGACCCAAAATTGCTTAGAGAGAATTCCATAAAGAAGCAGCCCTTTGATTATCCCCACAGTGAAACATATAGGCAAAACTGTGTTGCTATGTGGTGAGCTATTTATGATTACAATTAGAAAGAAAGATCCCTTAGCTTCCCTAAATGAGCTCCAAACCTGTTTAAATGGTGGTTACCAGCTCGCAAGTTTTTGTTGTTTTTTTTTTTTTCTGGAGAGTTCTTGTTGAAAATCATTGTCTGCTTATGAAAAGCAGGTATCCTTCTGGCTTTCCCCTGCTTCCTTAAAAATCTCCAAAGCTGTGAAACCCAGAAAACTGGATGAAAAATCCTTTGCAGCATTATGAATGTGCTAACATAAATACCTACTAATCAGAGTGATAAATTTCTGTCTGATCCAACCAGCAAAACAAAATAAAAAGGACATATTTGTGCCAGCATATATAAAAACCCTTGAGCTGTGCTCCTCTGTCAGACTGCATAAATACTGGATCTGTCATACCAGTTCAGCTGCAGCACTATGGACAAGACAGTAGGAAAGTATTTATTTGATATGATTGTGATATAAACTTCATGTCTGATTCTTTTCTCCCTCGTAAAGTAGAATATTAGATTAGATGCTACCACATGCTCATTATAATCAGCCATCTTTTCACAGATCGATGAGAGAACAATTTTGGTTATTTTCCTTGAGCCAAGAAAAAAACCCAAATTATATTCGTTTCTGAAAATGTGATGTTATTGAAATATAAAGAAAGAACTCTGAATAAAATACAGAACTTGGAAAAAGGATTATTTCTATAATCAGCAACAAAGCACATTCTCTCTGCTGTAATTATGGGGATACTTCAAATTATCTGGCTTCATGTAGCCATTGTGGAAGGCAAAGAGAAAGTGAAAAGTACCAAATAACTGCACTTCAGACAGATGTACTGTGCCTCTACCAGTACTATAGCCTGTATGTCAGCTGCTCGACTTAAGGTAACTTGGGAGGGAGACCCTCAGAGAGAAGAGAGACAGACACTTGAAAGGCCTTTCCCCCCATTCACCTCCTTTTATCTCTTCTTTTGTGTCTGTTTTTATCTCATCTGTCCTTTGGCAGTAGGGTGGCATGCTAATGAGCGAATACCTGGTGGGGCTGGGACTTTCAATGGGGAATAATTAATGCTGGTGCCAAATGCCTGTTCTGCAGATTATTAGATGGCTTGTGGTTATGTGTGAGTGCATAGGAACTTACATATTTATGAGGACTGAGAAAAGTGACTGAAGATACTTTTATTTCCCATGTTCTGTAATGAGACAGTAAGCATCTGACATTTGTGGTGTTCCACAGAATTATTGAGGCTGGAAAAGACCTCTGAGATCATCAAGTCAAGCCTATGACCTAACACCATGACCTAACACCTAACATCAGCTAAACCATGCCACCAAAAGCCACACCCAATCTTTTCCTAAAGACCATTGGAATAGGCTGCCCAGGGAGGTGGTGGAGTCACCATCATTGGAGGTGGTTAGGAGGAGACTTGATGGGGTGTTTGGTGCCATGGTTTAGTTGATTAGATAGTGTTGGATGATGGGTTGGACACAGTGATCTTGAAGGTCTCTTCCAACCTGGTCTGGTCTATTCTGTTCTGTTCTGTTCTACTCCTATTCTATTCTATTCTATTCTATTCTATTCTATTCTATTCTATTCTATTCTATTCTATTCTATTCTATTCTATTCTATTCTACCTCCAGTGATGGCGACTCCACCACCTCCCTGGGCAGTCCATTCCAATGCCTAATGACCCTTTCTGTGAGGAAGTGCTACCTGATATCTAACCTAAACCTCCCCTGGTGCAGCTTCATACCATGTGTTCTTGTCCTGTTACTAGTTGCCTGGGAGAAGAGCCTGACCCCTACCTGACTACAACTTCCTTTTAAATACTTGTAAAGAGTCATAAGGTCCCCTCTAAGCTATCTCCTCTTCTCCAGCTGAGCTCTCCAACCTAGGGTTCTTTGCACTGCTTTGCATGGAGTTCTATTGAATATAATTTCATATATGCAGTAGGGCTGCATATTAATCAAATATTTTTTTGGTCTGCTCTTCTCAAAGTTGTTTTTTTTTTTTAATTTACCCTTTTGGATGAAGACAGTGGCATCATATAGAAGCAGATAGTCAAAGATATTTAAGTTGGCTTCTAGATAAATGCAGGCAGATGTCAAGGTGACAGCTTGTTGGTGCTTACAGTTTCATCCTCAAATGTTGAACTATGCATTTATTTATTATGTGTTCCTGTGAGAGCTTCTAATTTACTACCAGCAATGCAAATGGTGCTTTCTCAAATACATTGGCAATATGTGTCCTGTGAACAGCAAACAGAAGTTAGAACAATAAGAAAATAGCTTATTTTTGTAAGAAGTAGATGCTGGAGACCAAAAGACAAGGCTGATGTTTGTTCAGGGTAAAAACTTGCTGCTTTTATTGAATGTGAAGATTTTAGAGAGCAGAGGTGATTTACACCACAGTTTTCTGTAAGTGGGAATGTCCCCTCTAAAGCTGTATTGTATGTTCTACACCATTAAATTACTTTACTGTGTTGCTTCATTGTCACCAGAAAATTTTCTTTAAAAGTGTCTCACAAATTAGAATATGAATAATATAGAATTATAGAATAGTCTAGGTTGGAAAGGTCCTCTGAAAGTCATCTAGTCCAACCCCCTCTGCAGTTAGCAGGGGCATCCTCAACTAGGTCAGGCTGCCCAGAGCCCTGTCAAGCCTCACTTTGGATATCTTCAGGGGTGGGGTCCCAACCACATCCTTGGGCAACCTGTTCCAGTGTTCCACCACCCTCGTAGTAAAGAACCTGTTCCTAACATCCAATCTAAATCTGCTCTTCTCCAGTTTGAAGCCATTGCCCCTTGTCCTATCCCCACCACAGACCTTTGTAAACAGATTCTCTCCATCCTTCTTGTAGGCTTCCTTCAGGTACTGGAAGGCCACTATTAGGTCTCCCTGAAGTCTCCTCTTCTCCAAGCTGAACAACCCCAGCTCCCTCAGCATGTCCTCAAGCAGAGGTGCTCCAACACCCTGATCATTTTTGTGGCCCTCCTCTGGACCCCCTCCATCAGGTCCATGTCCTTCTTATATTGAGGGCTCCAGAACTGTCCAGGTCTCACCAGCGCAAAATGGCAGAATCATCCCTCTGGATCTGCTGGCAATGCATCTTCTGATGCAGCCCAGGATGTGATTTGCCTTCTGGGCTGCAAGCACACACTGTCTGCTCATGTCCAGCTTGTCATCCATCAGCACCTCCAAGTCCCTTCCCACAGGGCTGCTCTCTATCACCTCATTCTTTAGTTTGGATTGATTGTGAGGATTGTTCTTGCCCAGGAGCAGAACCCTGTACTCATGAGGTTCACCTGGCCCCACCTCTCCAACTTGTCCAGGTCCCTCTGGTGACATCCCATCCCTCTGTTGTGTCAACAACACCACACAGCTTATTATCATTTGCAAACTTGCTGATGGTGCGCTTAATCTCACTGTCTATATCATTGATTAAAATATTAAACAATAAAGGTCCCAATATGGACCTCTGAGGGACACTACTTGTCACTGCTTTCCATCTGGACTTCAAGCCATTGAGCACCACCCTCTGGATGAGACCATCCAGCCAATTCCTTATCCACTACCCATCTACCCATCTATCTTCCCATCAAATCTGTAGCTCTACAACTTGACAAGCAGGATGTTGGGGGGGGGCGCTCTTGTTTTCCTTATTTGCTAAGCTGAACATTTGGCTTTATGAATTTTAAATGCAATTTATTTAGAAAAATTGTCCTGATTTTGTTTTTCTGGAAGTGCAGTAAGATCTCCAAGCAGAAATGCTATTTCTCACTTCAGTCACCTGAACTTTTAAAAAGACATTTTATTTCTTTTCATCAAAATGTGTTTTTAATTAGTTAAAAATACTTTGCAAATAGTTGTTTGAAGATATGTACTCGCATGCTTCACAGAATGTTAGGGGCTGGAAGGGACGTCAAGACATCATCCAGTCCAACCCCCCTGCCAGAGCAGGATCACCTATACCAGGTCACATAGGAACTCATCCAGGAGGGTCTTGAATGTCTCCAGAAAGGAAGACTCCACAACTCTCAAGCTGCGCCAGGGGAGGATTAGGCTGGATGTTAGGAAAAAGATCTTGAAAGTCTCTTCCAACCTGGTCTATTCTATTCTATTCTATTCTATTCTATTCTATTCTATTCTATTCTATTCTATTCTATTCTATTCTATTCTATTCTATTCTATTCTATTCCCGTGGGCAGCCTGTTCCAGTGTTCTGTTTCCATGGAACTTCCTATGTCTCAACTTCCGCCTGTTGCCCCTAGTTCTGTCATTGGGCATCATGCCCACAACCTGTGCTCTGCTCCTGCTTCTCTGAGCACCATCTCCTTCCTGCCAGGCAAGGGGACACATGTGACTGCCTCTCTTCACTGTTTTGTATAATGGCATTTCTGATCATATTCTCTACAGAAGTATCTGTTGTGGAAACAAAGTCTGTATGCTATAATGCATTTGTAGCATGAAGAGTATCCAGTGGCAACACGCAGATTTTGGACAACACCACAGCTAGAACAACACATTTGTCCTATAAAGATCCCATTTACATCAATGAAAATTACCTCTCCCCAGTACAGTATTATTGTTTTCTATTATATAAAAAAAACCTATTCAAATAGGTGGAAGGGCAAGTATGTGTGACAGCCTCCCACAATTAAATTCTGAAAACCAACTAAGTGCTGAATTACCATATTCTTACTGCCTATAATCTAACACTCATTAAAGATGTTTTTAAAGGGGAGAAACAACAAAAAGATTCTGGGTTTTGCTGATAGAATAGAATAGAATAGAATAGACCAGGTTGGAAGAGACTTTCAAGATCTTCATGTCCAACCTATCATCCAACAGCACTTAATCAACTAACCCATGTAACCAAGCACCCTGTCAAGTCTCCTCCTGAACACCGCCAGCAATAGCGATTCCACCACCTCCCCGGGTAGCCCATTCCAATGGGCAATCACTCTCTCTGTGTAAAACTTCCTCCTGACCTCCAGCCTGAACCTCCCCTGGTGCAGCCTGAGACTGTGTCCTCTTGTTCTGGTACTGGCTGCCTGGGAGAAGAGACCAACCTCTGCCTGTCTACAACCCCCCTTCAGGTAGTTGTAGAGAGCAATAAGGTCACCCCTGAGTCTCCTCCTCTCCAGGATAAGCAGCCCCAGCTCCCTCAGCCTCTCCTCATAGGGCTTGTGTTCCAAGCCCCTCACCAACTTTGTTGCCCTTCTCTGGACACGCTCCAGCAAGTCAACATCCTTCCTAAACTGAGGGGCCCAGAACTGGACACAGTACTCGAGGTGCGGCCTAACCAGTGCAGTGTACAGGGGCAGAATGACCTCCCTGCTCCTGCTGATGGATAATTAAAACACACATCACACAGGGCACACATCTTTTTCTCCACAATAAGCACAAAATTCTAATTAGCAACTCATTGTCAGTGGCCACAAGCACAGTACACCCTGATTTGGTCAGTGACATGTCAGCAAGTTTAGGGAAATTCTTCTACCTCTCTACTCTGCCATAGTGAGACCACACCTGGAATACAGCATCCAGTTTTGGGTTCCCCAGTTCAAGAAAGACAGAGAACTGCTGGAGAGAATCCAGTGGAGAGCCACAAGGATGATTATGGGACTTGAGCACCTCTCCGATGTAGAAAGACTGAGATAGACTAGACTAGACCAGAATAGACTAGACTAGACTAGACTAGAATAGAATAGAATAGAATAAACAAGGTTGGAAGAGACCTTCAAGATCATTGCATCCAACCCATCATCCAACACCACCTAATCAACTAAACCATGGCACCAAGCACCCCATCAAGTCTCCTCCTAAACACCTCCAGTGAGGGTGACTCCACCACCTCCCTGGGCAGCCCATTCCAATGGGCAATCACTCTCTATGAAGAATTTCTTCCTAACATCCAGCTTAAACCTCCCCTGGCACAGCTTGAGACTATGTCCTCTTGTTCTGGTGCTGGTTGCCTGGAAGAAGAGACGAGACCCTGCCCAGCTACAGCCTCCCTTCAGGTAGTTCTAGAGAGCAACAAGGTCTCCTCTGAGCCTCCTCTTCTCCAGGCTAAGCAACCCCAGCTCCCTCAGCCTCTCCTCATAGGGCTTGTAAGTTGCTCCAAACCCCGCACCAGCTTTGTTGCCCTTCTCTGGACACGATCCAGCAAGTCAACATCCTTCCTAAACTGAGGGGCCCAGAACTGGACACAGCACTCAAGGTGTGGCCTAACCAGTGCAGTGTACAGTGGCAGAATGACCTCCCTGCTCCTGCTGGCCACACTGCTCCTGATGCAGGCCAGGATGCCATTGGCCTTCTTGGCCACCTGGGCACACTGCAGGCTCATGTTCAGCCTACTGTCAACCAGTACCCCCAGGTCCCTTTCTGCCTGGCTGCTCTCCAGCCACTCTGACCCCAGCCTGTAGCACTGCATGGGGTTGTTGTGGCCAATGTGCAGAACCCGGCACTTGGATGTGTTAAATCTCATGCTGTTGGACTCTGCCCATCTGTCCAGCCAGGTCCCTCTGCAAAGCCTCTCTACCCTCCAGCAGATCAACTCCTGCCCCCAGCTTGGTGTTGTCTGCAAACTTACTGATGATGGACTCAATGCCCTCATCCAGATCATCAATAAAGATATTGAATATGATGGGGCCCAGCACTGATCCCTGGGGGACACCAATAGTGCCTGGCTGCCAGCTGGATGTGGCACCATTCACCACCACTCTCTGGGCTCAGCCCTCCAGCCAGTTCCTAACCCAGCACAGAGTGCTCCTGTCCAAGCCACAGGCTGACAGTTTGGCCAGGAGTTTGCTATGGGGGACGGTGTCAAAGGCCTTGCTGAAGTCCAGGTAGACTACATCCACAGGCCTCCCCACATCCACCAGGCAGTCACCTGATCCTAGAAGGAGATCAGGTTGGTGAGGCAGGACCTGCCCTTCCTAAATCCAAGCTGGCTGGGCCTGATCCCTTGGCCATCCTGTAAGTGCTGTGTGATTGCACTCAGGATGACCTGTTCCACGATCTTGCCTGGCACTGAGGTCAGGCTGACAGGCCTATAATTCCCTGGCTCCTCCTTCTGGCCCTTCTTGTGGATGGGCATCATGTTGGCCAGCTTCCAGTCATCTGGGACCTCTCCAGTGAGCCAGGACTGTTGAAAAATAATGGAGAGTGGCTTTGCCAGCTCATCTGCCAGCTCTCTCAGCACCCTAGGATGGCTCCCATCTGGTCCCATGGACTTGTGGGGATCCAAATGGCTAAGGAGATCTCTAACTACTTCTTCCTGGATCACAGGGGAACTATACTACTCCCTGGCTCCATCTGCCAGCTCAGGAGGCCAGTTGTCTGGAAGACAGTCTGTCCTGCTATTAAAATTTGAGGCAAAGAAGGTGTTAAGTACCTCTGCCTTTCCTCATCTTTTGCTATCACATTTCCATCTGTGTCCACTAACGAGTGGAGGTTGTCCTTGCCCCTCCTCTTGCTATTAATATATTTAAAAAAGGATTTTTTGTTGTCCTTCACAGCAGAGGCCAGCCTAAGCTCTAAATGGGCTTTCGCCTCCCTAATTTTTTTCATACACGACCTAGCAACATCCTTAAACATTCTATGGGTTGCCTCACCTTTCTTCCAAAGATGATACATCCTCTTTTTTCCCCTTAGTTCCTTTAGAAGCTCATTGCCCATCTAGGCTGGCCATCTGCCCTGGCTGCTCATCTTCTGGCACATTGGCACAGCCTGTTCCTGCGCCTTAAGAGTTCTTTCTTGAAGTAGGTCCAGCCCTCCTGGACTCCTTTGTTTTTCAGAGTTGTTTCCCAAGGAACTTTCTGAGCTAGTTCCTTGAGTAACCTGAAGTCCACCCTTCGGAAGTCCAGACTAGAGGTTTTGTTTCTGCCCCTCTTAGCTTGACTGCATATTGAAAATTCAATTATTTTTGTGGTCACTGGACCCCAGACAGCCTCCAACCACCACATCTCCCACCAGCCCTTCTCTATTGGTAAAAAAAAAGGTCAAGCAGAGCCTTACCCCTGGTAGGCTCACAGAGCACCTGGGATAAGAAGCTATCTTCCACACACTCTAAGAAACTCCTAGACTGCCTCCTCTCCGCTGTGTTGAGTTCCCAGCAGATATCAGGCAGGTTGAAATCACCCATGAGAACGAGGTCTGGCGATCTTGAGACAGCCTCTAGCTGCCTATAGAATCAATCATCAATTACTTCATCCTGGTTGGGTGGTCTATAATGGACTCTAATAAGGATGCCTGCCCTGTTGGTCTTCCCTCTAATTTTCACCCACTGGCACTCAACCCGATCATCCCTGATCTCTAGCTCAATGGCATCTAGTGCCTCCCTGATGTACAGGGCCATCTGTGGTGGTTTAAGCCTTAACTGGGAGTTAAGAGCTGAGATGGGGGCAAGGCTGAGGATCTCTCTCTCTCCCCCCCAACAGAGGGAAAAAAAAAGGAAAGGGGCAAATCCACCAAACAACAATTTGGAGTCAGCTTGGAAATAGAGAGGTAAAGAGCTTTTTCTTTAAACAAAACAAAACAAAAATATATATATATATATCAATAACAGGTAAGGGTCACAAGGGCAAGGAACAAGGATGGATGGGAGGAGGACAAAGAGGAAGAATATGAAACCGGTTTCTCTCTGAAGAGGTGCAGAGGCAGCAGGGAGAAGTATCAGGCCCGACCATGTGGCAGAGGAGCAGGAAGGCAGCCGCAGTCTCTCTCATCCAGGAGAGGCAGGAACCAAAAGGAGAGCTAATGACCGCAATGCATTCCCTTTTTTACCCTAGCTGGGCAGGGAGCGGGGAGTGGAACAGACTCAGTTTCCCAGGGGGAAAACGCCCTGCAGGGAGGGCTAAGCACTCGCAAGCCCTCCACCCTGTTTTCCAGAGTAGGCTTTAACCCACCACACCATCCCTCCATCCCTTCTCCCTCACCTGTCTCTCCTGAAGAGCCTGTATGTGTCAATTACATTGCCCCAGTCATGTGAGTTGTCCCACCACATCTCTGTGATGGCAACTACATTGTAACTTTCCTGCCGCAACAAGCTCCTCTTGTTTATTGCCCATTCTGCATGCATTAGTGTACATGCACTTTAGCTGGGCTGCTGGTTTCACCCCTGACTCCAGCTTACTACCCCCAGACTCCTGCCTGGGGGGAACTGGTTTCAGCCCCTTCCCCCTTCTAGTCTAGTTTAAAGCCCTTTTAATGAGACCTGCCAACTCCCTTCCTAGAATCTTTTTCCCTTTGGGGGATAGGTCATTCTCATACACTGTCATCTTTCCCCTCCTCTGGGACAGATGTACTTCATCTGTTGCCAGCTGACCTGGTGCCATAGAAAATTCCCCAAGATCGAAAAACCCAAAATTCTTTTGGTTGCACCAGCCTCTAAGCCACTTGATTATAGCTTCTGACCTGTTCCTTCTGGTATTCCCTCCTGCAACTAAGGGTATTGATGAGAACATTATTTGTGCCCCTGACCCTTCAACCATTTCTCTCAGGGCCTTGAAATAATTTTTGATAGCCCTAGGAGTTCTAGTTACAACAGAACTGCATAACTACTAAGGGATAGCAACCAGAGGGCTGCACCAGACTAGGCAGCCTGCTGGTAGCATCCCTCACCTGGGCTCTAGGGAGGCAGCAAACTTCCCTGTGAGAAGGCCCTCTGTTCCACTCAGGAGGGAATCACCAATAACAATTACACTCCTCTTTTTTTTGAGGGAACAAGTCCTGATGCTGGGGTAAGGCTGTTTTGCCTCAGGCAACACCCCAGGTGGTGTGTCCCTGGCATCAGAATCACCTCACCCTCAACTTCCAGTGCCCCATACTTGTTTTTCAAGGGCAGCGGGGAAGATGCAGAGCCTGGTTGCTCAAGTTCAACTCCATTTTACATTCCCTTACAGTCCTAAGTCTAGCAACCTCCTTCATTTCAGCCACTAGATTAAGCAGATAGTCAATCTGCTCACACCTAATGCAAGTGGTGTCTCTAATACCCTCCATTTCAAGTGCCAGGCTCCAGCACTCTCTGCAGCCAGATACCTGGACACCTACCTGCTTACGTTCAACACCAGTCTGGGTCAACTCTGATCTTTTGAAGGCAGTTTTGCTGCGAGTCGCAGCCATCCCTATCCCTGGCCATGGGACCTACTGGGGAAAAATAAAAAAAAAGTGGGGCAGTGTGTGGCTGTAACCGATTGAGAGCGCAGCAGCTTCCTGCTGCTCAACGCGAGCCTGCACAAGCCACCGCTGGGTTTTAAATTTGCCATGGCTGACCTCACGATCATGAGCAGCCAGGCACGTGAGAAGGCAGCTATGCCGGACCTCACTGTCTGCTTGGACATTGCTGGGGTCCTGCCGCTCCCGTAGCCTGAAAAGGAAAGTAGAGTAAAGTGCCCTCTGAGGCTGCTGGTCCCGGTGCCATACCCAACTGAGCTTGCTTCTCCCTGGGGCTGTTGAGTCTTGAGAAGACTGAGAGGGCATCTCATCAATGTGTATACATATCTGAGGGGTGGGTGCCAAGTGGAGGGGGCCAACCTCTTTGATAGTGCACAGTAATAAGACAAGAAACAACAGATTCAAGCTTGAGGAGAAACATGATTCAACATGAGGGGAAACTTCTTTACAGTAGGGGTAATGGAGCACTGGAACAAGCTGCCCAGGGAGGTTGTGGAGACTCCTTCTCTGGAGACTTTCATAACCCACCTGGATGCATTCCTGTGTGAACTACGCTAAGTGATCCTGGTTTGGCAGGGGGTTTGGACCTGATAATCTCTTGAGGTCCCGTCCAATCTCTAATATACTGTGATACTGTGATACTGTGATGTTGGGTGTTAAGAGCTCATCAGAGTAGTTGAGTCAATTATCGACCCTGCTGAGTAGGTATAGAAAACTAGAAAGATAAACCAAACTGAGTGGTACTTGCCAGAAATGCAGGTGGCCTGGCAGAGGGGAAGGAAGAGAAGGGTGCCTGGGTTTTGAACATGCAGTGTGCACTGCTGCTATGCTGCTATGCTGCGCTCTCACCTTCCCTACCAGGATTCTAATAGAGGAAGAGTTTTTATAAGGATAACAGAAAATCAATATGTGAGAATTAAATGGAAGTAATTGTGCTTTCTTTCCTGTATGAGTGAAATGGCCAACCCAATGTCTTGCAGCCAAAGCATAGTCTAAATTAATGTATTAAGGGGAAATACTTGAAACATGTTACAAGATTGAGGGAAACATCTCTCTTTTGCTGTTCTGGATGAAAGCTGTGTGGATGCAGAGTACACGTGCTCTGTGTCAGGAAGGGAGAGCAAGCAAGCAGTGCTGATTTGGTGCTTTAGAAGAATTAATTATTGTAATGGGTTGGGGCAACCCCCACCCCCCCCGGGCAGAAACAACGACTCAGACAAAGGGATTGCAAAAGTGATGGAAAGTTTAAATAGAAAAACAATTTAAAAACGAACAACAATGAAAGCTTTACAGAGAACCACAAGCACCATGACAAAGAGAGAGATCCCAGAACATACCCAAGAACATCCCATCCCCACTTGGGGGTACACCCAAACCCCCCCAGGGCTCTTTCCTCACCCCCAACCCAGCCTTGGGCCTGGGCAGGCCCAAGGGAGGCGGCTCATGCCATTTTACTTAGGCTGCAGCTGGGGACGAAAGAGGAAGTGAAGACCCCGCATGGACATTTTATAGGGAAGCAGGGTGTTATGGGAATAGAATACCTGCCTGTGACCACCTCCTGGGCTGGGCCCACCCCTTGGGACCTCCCAGATGTGTTCTGTGCAGTGGCATCCAGGCCAGCACCCAGCCTAAACCACCACAATTATGGACAGGAGGAGATAGGCATCTGTAACTCTGTTTGTTGGCATGTCTGGCAGTGCTGATGCTGCAATGTTGTTCCCCAGACCATGAACAGGAGATGCCTTAGGCTGCCTGCTGGCTTCCATGCAAGCCTGCTGGTGCCACATCCTGCCTGTGCCCCAGGTTCCCAGCTGGCTGCAGAGTGGGTTTGTTGTGCTGGCATCCCAAGAGTTCACTTTCTAAACTTTTGTGCCTCTGATATGGCATTACAATGCGTAGGCAAAAGGCCACAGGTATAGAAGCTGGAAACACAACATGTAATCACAACATATAATAGACAAACGGACGATGAGGATGAATGTAAGAGAAGGGTTGTTTTTGAATAGCTTTGAAACAGATATATTTGGTCTCTGACTTAGAAAAGAATGTAAACATCTTATAACTGAAGGGAGAAACTTGGCAGAATTTGGTTGGATGTGTTAAAATATTGTTTTGTTATTTGAACCTATTGTATGCCTTAATTACATGCATGCCATTAGAAAATAACCAATTAAGATGTGATACATGTGCCTGCTGATAGACTATATAACTTTGCTGTATAGCATAAGAAATGTCTTGGCCTGCTAACTTCTTGGCCTGGAAGCTGTGCCCTAGGGTGATTGGCCACCTACACCTGTACTACAACAGATGAAGATGAAGAGACAGTGTTCCCAGGGAAGCTGGGCTCACATCTGACCCTCCCAAACTGATGAAGAGACTCATCTCTGGCTGGTCAGCTAGGTCTACCCAATCTGGCAGATTAGGTTTTTGGGGCCAATTTCCTTCTGTCCTCAAGGTGACATGTGTGTATTTGAAGGAACTGTGTTTCCTCTGACGTGAGCTTGGACTGAATGTCTGGAACCAGTGTCTGGGACCTTTGATATTTTGGAGGTGCTCTTTTGGGGTCTGTTCTATTTCCCAGCTGGCTTGGCCACCTCCCTTCTTTAAGTTCTCCACTCTCTCAAATCCTTTTCTTGGGAGAGATAAGGCAAAGTATTGTATCCCACTTTGCAGTGGAGGACTGAAGAAGGGCAAATGGGTACCTGAGAGCTGGTTGTATCCACCCTAAAACCCATGCTACTGTTCATTTTGAAAATCCAGCCACAGTGAGTCTTTTGGGTGAGGCATCTTTTCTTTCTGTGCATGATGCTCTCATCTTTTGCACAAAGGCAGAAGCTTTTGAATTGGGTATCAGCTAATCCTGCTAATAGCAAATTCCTGGCCACTGAAGCATCATCTCTCCAGCCAAATTTTAAAAGCAGCAGGAATTTTTAACAGTCAGAAGAGAAAGAAAACTAGCTTTTCCTCACTTCCTTTGTTTCAACTCCTGCCAGGTGGAAGGAGGTAAAGAAAAAACAAAATATTTCCTTCCTCCCTGCCCTTAGTGTTAAAATAAATAGAAAAATAACATCTTGATAACTCAGCAGATCTCCAAATCAGGTCTGGCAAGTTGTTATAGTATGTAGATCTGTTTTCTTTATGCACAAAACCAGAATCAAAATCCTGAATAAGCTTCTTTTGGCAGTATCTGAAACTGAATGCCTGATCTTTTTATGCAGTAATCCCTCACTGAAAATGTTCCTGCAATTTAAAGGCTGTGTAAAACATTTACTGTTCATATTCTATGCAAAGGTCTAAGGGAAGAAACGGAAATTTATCTTATTGCAGTCATTAACGTGACTCTCTTCATCCAAGCAGAGTAGTACAGTGTTCCTGGTTATACACGGACCTCAAACTGTATTTTTTTATGGTCACATATAAACTGGCCCATAATAGTGTATCAATAAACCTCAATTACACTCAGGAAAATACTGAAAGCAAAGCTCAAGTGAAGCTCAATAAAGTCTACAGGCATATTAGAGCTGCGTGGAATGGTGACATCCATCTGGTATTTTTCAGTGACTTCTAGTCAATTACTACCTCTCCTCATATGTAATCCTCTTTTATCTTCTGTTCCTGCTGCTTCAGTAATTCTCACTCTCCTACATCTGTGGCTTTACTATGAATTTTTAGCACCTATGTGTAAATGGGTCTCTTTTTTTTTTTTTTTTTCCCCCTAGCTGGCAGTTGCACTGTACCTGCTTGGGAAAGAAAAGCACACCAAAAATCCAAGGGAAAAAAAATAATTGCAAAAGAAGTGAAACACGAACCTAAGGGCTGCCAGGTAAGCATGCAAAATAAACCTATTGATATATGGGCAGCCACTAATGAACATTGTAAGGGTAACTTTGTAATCAGAAGGTGAATGATGAAAACGTAATGTAGGTTGAAATGTCTAGAGTGACATAATTTTATCAGCTTCCTATTTTTTATCATAACTGTGGCATCCCATGAAAAAGAACATTCTAAAACAGGTCAAAAAATATTTTTCTTGGAGGAGGAAGCTTTGGCTATTGTGTCCTTATGATGAACATTAAATCCAGAGATATATTCTCTCTCTGTTGTAAAATACAAGGTTAAAACCTGCAGCAGAAGAGTTCATCCTGCAGCACTAGTTCTCAATGCTAATCACATGCTAAAGCCTGCAGAGGTTCCTACTGATTCATGTGCAGATGGAGAGGGTGCAAGGAAACACCTGCTCATTTCACAGCTCTCTGCAAAAGATAGGCATCACATAAACCTTAACAGTGGGAGAAGCAGAGGAAGTGTTCTCCTGGGGCTTCAGACAGAGAAACCTGGCTTGGTGTGAATGATGAGATTCTCTATAGGAATATTGACTGACGCATGCAACCATCTTCACAGTTACTCCAAATTCAGGGGACTCTTATAAATATGTAATGAATGGAAAGATTTAAGATTTACAAAAGAAAAACATACAGTGAGAAATGTGTGGGATGGACCTGTACCTTGGCTTTTCTGTTCTCTTGCAAGCACTCATCTTCATGACTTTTTCAGGTCATTGACACACTTTCCCTGGAGAGACAAGAAGAAATGTTATCCCGTGGCATGCTTTTTCTTCCTAGAAAGGTGGCTTGCTTTCTCAAGTACATATTCCCAAGCGATATGGAGCAGAGTTGCTTGGACATTTTTATTGCTAAAATGTATTAAATAGGTTTGATGTAGGGTTAGAATATATATTTACAATGGGAATGTACAGTATTTAGGCAACTTTAACAATTTTATGCAAACTGTTAGGAATACTAGAAAGAGATTCAATCCCCAGGAGCGAAATGGTGCTTGACCACATGGAGGGAGACTCAACAAGAACCATTGAGCCAGAGGCGATGCACTAGCTACTCAAAGCTGGTTCCACCCAAGTGGGGAGTGCTGCTCCTGTGTATTGTCTATTGAGGCTTTGGGGCACTCTCATGTGCCAGGCATGGCTGGCTGCTGGCAGGAATGCCACGCAGTCTTCGATAGCTGGTCCTGGGGAAACTGAGGCACAGCAAAATACTGGTTGCAAGGGCAAGCAGGCTTGGCTCTGGCTCCTAAGCTTGTGGCTTCTCTAGCTTGTGGTGTAGGCTCGTGGCTTTATCCCAAGCTCTGGACTGGGCACTCAAGGCGATGAAACCTGAGGCAATTTCAAGCCAGACAGGTCCAAGTAGGTTCAAGCAAGGCTTAATCAAGGCAAGGCAAAGGTGACTAGAAATCAGCCTGTATATAAATCTTGCCTGAGATTTGATTGGGCCAATAGGGCAACTGAAGCCAGCACATAGTTACCCAATGAGAAAGGGTTCTACCAGGCTGTGGCTGTAAAAGGTGGAAACATAGGCCTGGTCAGGTAGAAGCAGTGACCAGGACATGTGCCCTTACCCTAGAAGGAGAGTTGTTTACCATACACGCATGGTCCTGTCCCCTTTGTTCCTTTTCCTGCATTACCCTGACTTTCTGCGGGAAGGACAGAGGAGAGAGGGACCATGTCTAGAGAGATGAGGGTCTGTCTGAGCTTGTGCTGGGGCTCGTTTGGCTCTACCGTGACACCTGGAAGAACTGAATCAGTCATTCAGCAACTGCATATAACTTTTAAAACACACATTCTAGTGCTTCTGCATATTTTTTTCTCCAGCAGGTCTAGTTACCAGCGGAGAGAATTACAGTGATGTACACTTAAAATACCTGGCTCCAAGATTACTCAGGGACCTTAATGACATGGTATCATGCCATTTGAACACATCCAATACAGTGTCTCCAAACATCAAAACCAGCTGTCACTGAGAGCAGGAAGTGCTGTCCTGGGTTAACACAGCCTGTTCTGACAAGCTCCCCTCTCTCCCCACACAGACATGAGGGAAAGTAACATACAAAAAGCCCTCTGGTTTGAGATAAAGAGTTTTACTGGAAATGGTACAATGCAGAATTATGTTAGCTTACTTGCAGAAAGGTGCAGTGAAATGCAGAAGCAGCAGCAGAAGCCAGCAACAGAACAGCTGTCCACACCCAAGCACACAGAGAAGCCAGGCCAGCAGAAAAGACCAACATCCCAAATCCAGAAACTGGAAACAAGAACCAGAACAGGAAGTCTTTCATGTTACAATCCAATCTTCAGCCCCATAATACTTTGCTCCAGCCAGCACTTTCATTTTGAAGCTGATGTGATGGCAGCGTGGCATTGAACATCATCAGATTCAACTGAACCCACGACAAGTGCCTAGAGTTAGTTGACAGTAAGTGCTAAAACAGAGTATCTGACTCTCATCATTCTTCAAAATCTTAGCTGCTACTTCTTTTTTTTTTTTTTTTTTTTTTTTGTATGGCACCTTGTTTAATGCAAGAGCACTTGACCATTGTTTAACCTAGACTGAGGTTGAGGGTGTTTCTCAAACATGTCAGCTGACAAAACAAGGACCTCAGCACTGGTAGATGTTCTCCTTAGTGGTCTGTGACCGGTTGAGGCTGTGCCCTTAAGAAAGGGAATATGGTGGACGGAAGTTGGTAAACTAAAAGAAGGATCTAAACTAATTTCATTGGTAGAGTGGGAGGAAGCACCTTCTGAACTGGGATCGCAGGAGGGTATCCTGGGCATTCCGGCACTTTTATCTTCAGTCTTGCTTCTGCTCATCCTTAGGGCAGCAGCTCTCTGTTCTGGGCTTTTGGCCAAGGCTTGACCTTGAAAAACTGATAAACTGCAAGGCCTGTATTAACTGCTTTCCAATTAACACATAACTGCTTCTAAGTTTTTTCTCTTTCTCTCTCTTTCTAACCTGCTCTGGGGAAAGGGGGAGAGAGGGGAGAGCGGAGGTGGGGAACCCCCTCAGCAGAGGGGGGAACTCTCATTTCTGTGCTACTTTGTTATGTATTTCTGTATATACTGTAAATATTGTAAATTTGTATATATTCCCCTGTATATCCTATATTGCTTTGTAAATATACAGCTCCACTGCTTTGCTAATTCAGCTGTGAGTTTTTTTTCCTTTCCCTTCAATTTTTCCTTCCCTTTACTTTACAGGGGGGAGGGAGAAGGCTTTTTGGCCTTACCCTTCCAACCCTACGACATGGTCCTTCATGGGTTGTATTGCTATGTCACAGAAACCAGGCAGCCTTGATAATTTCTGAAGACTGTAACAACACAGACACTGAAGGAAGATGGCCATCCTGTGTACAGAGATCAGTGGTTAAAAGATGTGGAAAAGGTAGAAGGAAAGAAGTGAGGGAACCAATAGAGGATGATTAACTGGAGGGCAGATTAAATAAAAGGAAAGTGAAAGGAGCAGCATGCAACTTCATGAGTATGCTGAATCTGAAGAGCCTTAGCAAAAGTGAGAAAAAGCCAGTGAGCACTGATCCTTTACTGGATGTGTGTTTTGGGAATGACATATGAGTGCTACTGTGCTAATAGGAATGAGATTCAGTTCAATGATAAAAGGTATCCAAATTGAGATGTCTGTATGTCAGTCTCTAATGTGAGCACAAGTTCAAGGCATAGTCAGTGGAGGTCTAGGAGGAGGTTAGTTGCCTATGTGTTGGTGATTAGTGCTTTCTGGCCAAGAGAGTCTAACACTTGCAAATGATGCTGAATGGCTGTCTGGACATCACTGGCTCAGCTGAAGAGGAACTAAATCCACTCTATGAACATAAGCATCTCTAGTACCCTGGGGTATCTATCTTGAGATTATTGGTGGTGCTCAGCAGATTGTCTCATGCCTTTTCCTACTCTGGTGCCTGTCCAAGTTCTGGGTACAGAATAACTTCCAGGTCTTACTGCTCTCAGTATTGTCAGGCAATATTTCCAATAATTATGGAGCTGTAACTCTCTGCCATACAACACAATTAATCTTTATCAAGTTGTAGTTTCACTGAAATGGAAGACTCACTGGTGCACATTAGCAGCTGCTGATTAATGTAATTCTCTTTATTTTGGCCGCTTTTGAACTTTAACTGTGAAATTAGAGATTGTTCAAAGTGCTGCAGCCCGACAGCCCACTGCTTCATATTTAAATGATGAAATGCTCCCTGACCTTTCCTTTTTGAGCTGGCTTCCTAACCATTGTCAGGTCAGGTCAGGTCAGGTCAGGCCAGGCCAGATGAAAAAGGGGTATAAGGCAGTACAAAACTCGATACTCTGATTTCACAAATCTTGCTTTATTATTTTAGGCCTTCATTCTTTCTTGTAACATATTATGGACCATAGCCTCGAAACAAGAAAATTTATCTACCTTTTAAAAAGATAACTCTTCAGTGGAGATCCTCATTCCCCTGTCTTTTTCCAGACTCTGTAAATCCATACGTCATATCATAGAATGGTCTGGGTTGGAACGGACTTCTGAAGGTCATCTAGTCCAACCCCCTCTGCAGTTAGCAGGGGCATCCTCAACTAGGTCAGGCTGCCCAGAACTCTGTCGAACCTCACTTTGGATATCTCCAGGGATGGGCCCCCAACTGTGTCCCTGGGCAACCTGTTTCAGTGTTCCACCACTGTCATAGTAAAGAACCTGTTCCTAGCACCCAACCTAAATCTCCCCTTTTTCTAGTTTGAAGCCACTGCTCCTTGTCCTTGTATCACAGGCCTTTGTAAACAGCTTCTCTCCATCCTTCTTGAATGTCCTCTTCAGGTACTGGAAAGCCACTATTAGGTCTCCCTGGAGCCTCCTCTTCTGCAAGCTGAACAACCCCAGCTTCCTCAGCCTGTCCTTGTAACATTCCTTCTAGGAAGTGGAGATAAATGTGGTTCTAGATGAAGAGGACATCTCCCATTTTATCAAAGGGTGAGTAAGGAAGGAACAATAAGATATGAGTCCTTTACTGAAGACAAAGATTTGGAGACAAAATTGTGAAGTGTTGGGTGACCTGAGACAGGATGTGAGTGAAAACTAGTAGAAGGGAATGAGGATCGAAGGCATCAAAGTTGCAGATTCCAAGTTTCTTTCTACCACTCTTTTTCAGTCTTAGACACACTTCAGCAGCCAGACTATGCAGTCTGTAGTTTGGCTTTTTCAAAACCTTTTGACACAGCTTTTGCAAGACCAAGCCAAAATAGTATGCAACTTGGTTTGCATTTATCTGAGATAGCAAAATCTGGGTCAGGAATGCTTGGGAAGAAAAAACTAATGTATTTTTTCCTTTTATCTCCACACTAAACCTTACAAATGTGAGTAATGTTTTTAATGTTCCTGCCTGATTTTCAGACTATTCAGAAAGCAAATTCCTCAAATTTGCATTTAATGAAACTTGTACATCTGTTAGAGGGCTCTATTCAGTTACATTTGGATGTAGGGCTAAACGAAGTCAATGAGTCTATTTTTGGTCTTACAGTTAAAAAGGAACAGCAATGACTATAAGTATGGAAAATACGCTCTGCCATAAGGGTCTTGTGGAAGCAGCCCTTAGAGGCTGTTAAAAAGAAAAAGACCCTAAGTTGAGCTGAGAGTAGCCTTTGAACACCCCTAGATGGGTTGGGAGTATCCGACACTAGAGAAGTCATTAACCTGTGGAAGAAGCATGAGTTTGTGGATGTGTTTGGACTACCAACAGATGCTTGACATTTCAAGGGGGTTCACAGTTTTAAACAGCAAAGGTAATTAATCAGTGGAGTGATTTGCCAAGGGATGTATCTTTAATTGAGAACTGATATATATTACATTATTTAACTCAGCCAGGAAATTAACCTTCTGTTTTGTAGGAATTTAACCCATATAATCACACCAGCCCCTATGGCCTTAAAATCTATTAAACTATTAGGTTTTAAAATCAACCCCTGTTATCTTCCCTTAAATAGTTTAGTTGCTAACCTAATCACATCAGCCATCTTAGGAGGATTATTCATAATTATGGAGCAGAGTGTCATCTCAAGGGAAGAAAGTGAGAGGCGATGTTGGCGACGGAGACTAGAGTCAATACAGACTACCAATATGATTGAGTATTGTTCCTTTATTATTCCAGTATTGTAGGACTATAGTGCAAGCATAGTGAGTATAGCACAGTAAAGAAGGTAAAGTAAAGCAATGAAGAAGAAGGGAAAGTGCGTATCAAGGGAACTTCTACAACTTATATAGACTCAGAGAGCCTCGTTGGCATAGCTTCATTGGTTCCTCACGAGTGACCACACATCGCACTATTATAGATTATTGGTCCAACTACTAATGACAGGCGAGATTGTTGATGCAGGTGCATGTCCTGTTGTTCCAAGATAACTTTCTGTGCTTATAGCTAGCAGTGTCCTGCTTTAGTTACATGCTGCAGGCACAGCACTGTTTTGCTCCACTGCTAGCCACTTCTGCACTTATGCTGAGCATGGCCTGACACCATGTCAGGCTCTAGGCCTACACTGCCACATTGCTCACACTGCTCGTTGCTGGCATTGCCACATGGCAGTGCTTTCTTTCCATTGTTTAAATAAGTCTGAGCTCTAGTAGAGGATAATGCATAAGAAATGGCAGCTGTATTCAGTGAGGTCAGTCTAAAAAGAGGCATAGAATAGCAGCAGTTTTAGGGAAACTAAAATGAAATCCAGAGGAGACTCTAGGTTTGTTTCAGAGGAAGAACAGCAAGAGCACTTATCACCTTGGACAAAATGCACATTGTGTGTTTTGACTCTTAAAAAAACAATAACAATAAAAGGAAAGCAGCAATACAAAACAAGCCAAACCAAAACAAACCAAGAATGACTTCTTCATGCTTTATGTAGAATATATGCTATGGAAAAAGTTGAGAGATATAATGTGGCAGTCATGGCAAAAATTACACACTTTATAGATATGAACTCACAAAGTCATTTAGGTCATAGGAAATATAGTTCAAAATAATGTGATCTATTTCTGAATTCACTATAAGTAATGAATAGAAAGTCAGCCTATGAACTCTGCATTTGCAGTTAGAGAGTATGGAATGGCATAATGTGAATCTGTGGATAAATAAGGTACGAAAGACACATGTGGAAGCAGAAGGAGAAGGTGCCTGTAGATGTGAGCCTAACTTCAACTGACTTTTTAAAAGCACACAGAAAACCTACCATTTTCATGGCATGCTTATCACTTCATATCTGATGCTGAGTTTTACACTGAGATTAATATTAGCAATATTTATATGACCTGGAGGAATGAGACAAACTGTATGAAGATCATATCTATTTGGAATTTATTTGTGCTGTGATTACTCAGACCAGCTTCCTGGACTCAGACCCCTGTTCACCACTCCCCAACAAGTTCATGCTTTCTGTTAGAACCATTGGCTGGGTTCTTTTTGAACATTCCCATGTTGTGAAATTAAAGGCACAAATGAGGACAAATATCAAAAGCGAGACTATTTATTAACAGAATAAAGTGAACAGAACAGAAGGAGGGAGAGAGAGAAGGAGGGAAAATGGAGAAAGAGAGAGACAGCAGGAAAGAAATTATATTACCACAACACCCCCACCCCCCCCAAGACAATTTGGGTCCAAGGAAGGGTGCTGCCGTTTTGCCTTGGATGAGATGTCATCCTTGTTGGTTTGTGCTGTCTTCCCTGGAGGAGGGGAGGGAAAGATCCCAAAGTTCACATCCAAGACCTTCTCTGAGCAGCCTCCAGCATGTTGTGCATTCATTAAATATGTCTTTTCTCTTCTCCACGAGTTCTTCTTACAGCAGGCAAAACTTAGGGCACAGGGAGAGGGTTCCTGGTCTGCTGTTGCCAGGCTGTATGGTGATGTCTTTTTCTTCTCTGTAATTTTTCTCTCTTCTTCTCTCCTCCTGAGCAGGCATCTCTCAGCTCTTTTATACATTTTTTTAGGCACAGGTTTTTTTTAGGTATGTGTCCAGGTATTGTCCCCAGGGAATCTTCCTGTGTATTCCTTGTGTGCTTGCAGGGGTCAGACAGAGTCGGGGCCCTCCTCCTTCACCTTTTACCTGCCCATACACACAATACACATCAGGCTTTCTTCAAGCCAGGTGGTGAATCCATTGTATAGTCCAGAAGCCTTTTCACCATCCTTCCTTTCCAGGGGAACTGATAAGTAGAGATGATCTTGTCTGTGCACATTCCACAGAGTCATTACCAGTGACGTCAGCCCGTTACACGTTTTTGTTGCCAGAGCGTCTTTTCACCTTTCACCTCCCTGGGCAGCTGTTGTCTGGGTTATGAGCAAAGGTGATTGTATCTTGGTTGATTCACATCAAGAGAGATAAGATTTAGTCTCTTAGAACTATACATGTCTTTTTGGAAAAAATAACAAACCAAAACAACTTGTCCTCCCCTACCTCAGCCAGCTGTAAGGCAAGGTTCTTGGGTGATTCAGACCATTCTTTCTGGCATGTAATACACAGCCTGTGCAATGCATTTGCAAAACACTGCTAACTTATCTATTAGGCCATGTAGGTTATTGATACTGTGACTTGCACTCACATGGTTAGTTATTTTGGTATCAATGAGATTCCTTGAATGTGTGATATCTACTCAGTGGGACTGAGGTTTCCAAAATGGAACTTGGGTCGTGTGCTCTAAAGCAATAGTTGCAGTGCCCAGGTGTGGATCTGCAAAGTGTGACAGAGGCTTCAAATGGGGGGCAAAAAAAATTGATTATGCAGACAGCTGAAATTGCTGAGGATTCCTTCCTTTAGGGGATGTCACTATTTCTGCTACCACAGACTCATGATTATTTATTTCAGCTCATAATTTTCCATCACAAAAATGTAGAGACACAAATCTGTGACAAAGTGAGATGGCTTTTGAATTAGAATTGGAAGCAGCCTCAGAAAGTGGGTCAATATGTGTCTAAAATGTGTCTTGTGGGACAGAAATAGAAAAGACTGCTTGGGGGATCAACTCTAGTCCCTTATGCAGGGGAGCAATGCTGAAGAGATTTTTGATATGTTTAAACAGCAGTGCAAGGGTAAGCTGCACCATGTTGTGCCAGGGGAGGTTTAGGCTGGAGGTTAGGAAGAAATTCTACACGGAGAGAGTGATTGCCCATTGGAATGGGCTGCCCGGGAAGGTGGTGCATTCACCATCATTGGAGGTGTTTAGGAGGAGACTTGATAGGGTGCTTGGTTGCATGGTTTAGTTGATTAGGTGGTGTTGGATGATGGGTTGGATGCGATGATCTCAAAGGTCTCTTCCATCCTGGTCTATTCTATTCTATTCTATTCTATTCTATTCTATTCTATTCTATTCTATTCTATTCTATTCTATTCTATTCTATTCTATTCTATTCTATTCTATTCTAATTTCCTACTTCCCCAGTCACACACACTGGGAAGGCTGCCTGTGACCCTTTCTTTTTTTCCAGAGTCAGATTCCCTTCCTGTAGAAACCAGGCACAGGCATAAAGAGAGATGGTGTTTACCTGGGTTTTGACTGCCACCTGCAACACAGAGCACGGCCAGAGTGCACACCTTGAGTAGAGCATTGAACTGTGCTTCTGGATCCTAGAAAGATGATGAATCCATCAGCTCCTTTCTGTACATCTGCAAGTCCAGGATGGTCTGCAGAATGCTACATGTCCAAAGCATTCCCATTTCCATACCAAAGATGCATATCCACAAAATGAAGAGGTGCTTCACATGCATTACACATATGTACAAACTTAATTTGCTCATGCCGTATTTAACCCACGAATCTGAAGGATGCTATCAGAAAGGGTTCAATATTTCAAGAACTAGGGAGGCAGGAGCACACAGGAGGAGTAAGGCTATTTATGGATTCATCAGTAGTATGAGTGTTACATAGTTCTCTAAATTGGAATATAAAATTGCACTAATTCTTTGATTTCTGTTCCACTTTGTCTGAAACTGAAAAGGCTTGCTTGTAGTTTGTTCATGCTGTGAAATGTGGAAGTTTTTGCAGGTAGTTTTGGCCTGCCTGAATATATTACAAGGTTTATTGATGTAGCTGACACCATTTTGACAGAACTGGCAATACTCTGTCTGCTGAACTCAGAAAAATCAGTCTGGCTTAGGAAGAGTTTCTTTCTCTGTCTCCCATGATAAAGGGAAAGCCTTTCTGTCTCTTTCATACAAGTAGAAAATCAAAAGTATTCTTGTCCTGTCATTTACTCCCCTTCAAACTTTGCTAGGTAAATTTGTGTGAAAGCAGGAGACTAAACTTTGTTTTGTGCTCATCATCTAGATATGAGAATCAGGTTTAGATACATGTTCTTACAGAACATGCTTTGTTCATAAATATTCCTGTGAGAAACAGAAGTAGAGCTGATGTGTCATAGATTTGATCTTCACTAGGTGGGCTAAAGGGGGCAGCTTGACCCAGTGCCTGGACACTAACCTGCTGGAAACACAATTTGCTGATGTGTGTGCTCGGTGATAATACATGTGTGCAGCACCCAGGCCTGTGTGAGCAAAACTCACATAATCAAACTTCAAAGATTTCACAGAGTAAAAAAAAAAGAGATATATTAAAGAATTTCCTAAATACAAGTTAAAGAAACATTAATCTCTACAAAGAATTGTGCCAGGACTGACAAATCTTGGTTGGACTCTCTCTCTATGGATTTGGAGAGCTGGACTAAAAGGGAACAATACCTTCAACAGCCAATGTACTGACACAAGCTATGTTTTGTTATTATTCACTGTGTCATTGCATTGGTACTTAAGGATGAATTTCACTGTCTCCAGTGAATTGGGGATATCAAGAGGCAGAATAATCATAGAGCTTGAGAGTAGACACAGGCAGGGAGGATGATGTGAGTGGCACAAAGCTACACAGCAGGTCAGCAGTGGGGGAGCTCAGATCTGCAGTGTCTGACCCAGTTTGTGTTTCCTTCTCAACTTTCATCCTTGCACCACCAAGAGGCTTTCTGCTCTTAGTGTTGGGTCTTAAGATAAACAACATGATAGCATCCCATATGTGGTCCCTGAATTAGTGCAGAATGGAAACCAGTTTTACAGTCTCTTACATTGTTTCCCTGCTGCTGCTGTCACTTTTCAGCAAGATACCCCAGACAGCACTTTGGCTCAGCAGTGGCAATTTCAATTAAAAACATTTGTTTTCACATCCTTTTAACAGTTTCCACATGGTGAGAAGTGCCTCCTCTCCCCATGTGAATTTTGAGTGTAGGACAGTGAACAAAGTATGTATGCTTCTCTCCATATGGGAAAAATTAATTCCATCATGGCTTCATTTGGTATCGTACTGTAGAAGAGCTGGGATGCTGCACTGTTGTACACCTTGCAGTGCTTTATTAGAGAAGATTAGCCTTTTTACAACTTAGAAACAAAAGCAACTAGCAACTCACATGCAAACAAAAAAGGAACTTTTGTTTGCTATGATATCTAGATAATAAATATGCTGTTACTAGCTCAGACTGTGTTTCTGTCAGTTTAATGTCCTGACATTGCAAAGCAAACATATTTTTCATCTATTCAAGAGAATAGCTAAGAACCTCTTAGTAGGGTCAAGGAAATGTGTCTGTTGACAATCCTTGCGTCTGCAACAAAGAGTATTTAGAAAAAAATGACATTGTCGACTATCAACAAAATTCTTCTTCCTCCAAAAAGCATGTTTCCCTCTTAGTACCTGAGTCCATTACATTTCACAAAAGTCACAGCAATCTGCAAATATTCAGGGGTCCAGGACATGCTGTTTGTTTGAAAATGATATGCAGATCTGTTCATGTTTGATGTGAGAGGAGAGCATGAATAAAATTCTATTCTGGCATTTTTGACCTTGCAGGAAACAAGACTCACTAGCAGTGATTCTATCATAAGATGAGATACCAACCTGGTCCACTCACTTTGCAGAACTGCATGACACTTTTAAAATGTACCTCAGCTCTCTAGATACCTCCCCACTTAATTTGAAAGCCTCTCTGGTGCTTATTATTAATTGCCTGTGAACAGACACCCTGGAAGGACTATTTTTTTGGGAGGAGGGTTCCTACTTCTTTCCAGAGGTACATAGCTTCTAGTTTTTGGACAGGTACTTGCTTAAATTCCTGGAGAATCACAAAAGCTGGATACATTCAGGCCTGACTTGACCTGTATCAGAACATCTCTCACCTCATGCACAGGGATCTAGCAGCTGGAGGACTCATCCAGAGTGGGAGAAACTTAGAAAGAATGATCAAAAGACCCAAGGTAAGATTAGCTGAGGGCATGCCACTTTACAGCTGTTGCAGGGGCAAAGAGTGAAGGCTGGTGAGAAGGTGGCTTGCTGCAAACATTGTCCTGATTCCTTGTCTAGCTCTGTCCCCCCTGTATCCACGGCTGCACAATGCCCACCCTTTGCTCAGATCATCCTAGATTCTTCTTCTCAGGAGGGACAGAGGCAGACACAGTCATGACCTGACAGAGAAGCTCAATATTCCTGCTGTTTTCCTATTCTCACAATGGAAGCATTAAATATTTACTAGAAATGGATTTCAAGTGCTTTATTTCCTTACATAAAAAATACACAAGAGATGTTTTCCAAGTTTCTCTGACAGCTATGTTGAGTAGAAAGAGCATCCTCTCTCACTGAGCCCTAGGAGCCTCAGCTACTTCGGGGGCATACCTAAGTGAGACACCAAATAAGAGGACTATGGCAAATCTTGTTCTTTATTGCATCAACAAGGAGCACAGGCATGATGTTGCCTGTCTGTGTGCGTGCAGCAATGTTGTTATGGGACTAACGTCAGACCATAGTGTTCCATAAGAATACATATTTTTATTTTCCCTTTTCCTTTTGTATTCAGGGGGAAATAGCCTGCATATAGAGAAAGTGGTGGAGAAAGGTGGTGAGTTGACTCCAATCTAAATGTGATGTTTTTAGACAGTCATATTACCAAACTGCCTTCTTGTTTCAGGAGTATACTGTGCTCTGATCAAAGAGAGAGTAGAATTGATAGCTTGGAAAGAGTGAAAATGAGGAAGGGAAATGGGACTAGTAAGTAGGATACAGAAAAGGCAAATGCTGGCTACACTTCAAAGAATGCTGTAGAGCTAAACCCCAACAGCAGAAAGTGACAGTTGTGAAAAAGAAACGAGACTAAAAGATTTCCTCAAAAAACCCCTCCAGACAAACAATAAAGTGCATGCAGCAAGACAAGGAGGAAACATGGATACTTATATTAAATGAAATGAAATCTAAACCAACAATAATAAAAATTTTAGAAAATTCAGTTACCCTACAAATTGTCTTACAAACTCCAACAAAAGCAGTGGAGTTGGCTAATCTTCGTGGGACGGCCATCCTGAGGAATGCTCTTGAACCCTGCGGAAGTCCATATTTCATGAGATATGCAAAAGTAATTTCCCAAGCAGGAAAGCCAAGTCACATATATAGTCAATTTATTTTTAAACTGTTTTTGAAGTCCAGTAAATAGTTCTGGAATTTTCATGCCCAAATATAGTACCTGAACACACACATTCTACAGACCTGTGGTATGACTTACTATGTAGACATTTTTTCATGTTCTTTCTCTCTTTCTTCCACTGCCAAGACCACGAGATTAAAGCAATCAGAACTCGCCATTCTATAGAACTTACCTTGAATGTAAGGCTCCCAGAAACAAGAATAGACACTAACATCTTTTTGATCAGCTAAGTAATATTTTCTGCATTCATTAACACTATAATTAGATATGGTAAAACTGAGACTATACATAAGACTGAGGTTTTACTTTATGTGCATAGTGTAAGGCACAGCGGTGCAAGACTTACTGCAAGCCTGCTGATTTGACTTTTCATTGACTTCAGTGGCCCCATGTGAACATCCATCAACCGAGAACTGAATAGATTAAAACAAGAGGTCTCAAGAAGCAAATACTAGAGAAGCCTGTTCCAGTGTATTGACATTATAACAATTTAATCCTGGCATGAGAAAAAATATCTCCACCAACTGTTTGAGGAAATAAACTTGGTAAAATTTTTGTTAGTTCAGCAGGGCTGAGCTCATGCTAAAATCACCTTATCAGTTCAGGGATAAGGTGCGGGCTAAACCAGGTTTCTCTCTTCACAGTTTCTGGCCAGAAAGAGATATGAACACTTCCAGAATTTCATTAGTCTCAGGTAACATAGATATTGAAAATGCCTCAGATAAGTGAGAAGATCTGGCCTTTGAAGGTGCCTGTCCTCTCTATTGATTGAGTTGTCATCCTATTCTAGATATCTTAATAGTAGACAGTCAAAACCAAAAATGATCTTCACCACTGCTTTTACAGAAAGTTCAAGAGGTGAAGAGATGTACATCACCCATGACTGGGAGACTTTAGCTCCTGCTTATAGGGGCAGCAGAGAGAAACAATGATGAACTTCAATGAATTGATGACTTCAAATGTCCAACGGCCATCAAAACTACTTGTTTTCATTGGCTGCCTGAGGAACAGACCTTGGCAGCACTGGATACTTTTCTATCTGAATCAATTATTGGCCTCTTGAACCTAGATGTGAGGCTCAGTGATAACCTTGGCTGCAGTGACCATGAAGCAATAGAATTTAAGATACACAGGACAACTAGAAGGATGTATCCCAAGCTTGCAACCCTGGATTTTAGGTATGCAGACTTTGATCACTTCAGAGATCTGATGGCTAAAGTATTGTGGGACAAAGCCCTGGAGGGAAGAGGGGCCCAGGACAGCTGGTCAGTGTTCAAAGATCCCCTTCTTCGTGCCAGGAGCAAAGTATATCCACAAAGAGGAAAGCATGAAAGAATACTGAGAGACCTGGCTGGATGAGCAAGGAGCTCCTGGACACTCTGGCGCACAAAAAGAAACTCTACAAGGAATGAAAGAAAGGCCAGCTAGAATGGGGGGCATATAAGGAAGCTGCCCCAGTAGTAGGAGACCTGGTTAGAAAAGCCAAAGCTCAGTTAGAATTAAATCTAGCCAGGGAGATCAAGTGGAACAGTAAAAATTTCTATAGGTATATTAATGGTAAAAAGAAGACTAGGGAAGGTGTGTACCCCCTCAGAAAGGAGACAGGTGAACTGGTGACAAGTGACATGGAAAAAGCTGAGGTTCTCAATGACTTCTTTACCTCAGTCTTCACTGGCAAGGGCTCCAGACATACTCTAAAGCACCGATATAGGCTGGGCAGCAAGTGGCTTGAGAGCAGCCCTGAAGAAAAGGACTTGGATGAGAACCTCAGCATGAGCCACCAGTGTGCACTCGCAGCCCATAAAGCAAATCACATCCTGGGCTGCATCAAGAGAAGCATAGCCAACAGGTCAAGGGAGGTGATTCTTCCCCTCTACACCTGAACTGACGAATAACCTAGAAAGTTGACCCCTGTTTTCCTGCTAAATGAGGAATGTCCATAAATGAAGTTGCTAATCCAGAAAATTCTGATCAACTTGAATTCTCTCTTTGACACCCATGCAGTTATTTTTGAATGTTAATTGGGTTTTGTGGTAGAGAAGATAATTCTATGGAGAGCAGTGGTGGTAAGCAATGAGGTTTTTCAGGCTGTTTGTTACTACTTCCTTTTCATGTTAACTGAGAATGTTTTATACTGTTAGCACTGGGAAACCAAGGAAAGGATGTGAGCAGGAGCTCATGTCCCCCCAGTGCATGTCCATCTTCAACAGAATGATTAACTTCCACCATCACTTACTGTGCTTGGTAATGTTTGCTTTGCTGTGGTTGCACAAGTTAGAAAGGGGCTGGCTTGTCTGGCAAGATCTGAATGGAATTTTAATAGTGAAGAAAATCAGCATTAGTTTTTTCTCGACAGAGAAATGTGTAAATCAATGGTACAGCTGCTCTCAGCAAAGACGGTAGCAAAGGCAGGGAATGGGATCAACTGTGACTCTACTCTAGGTCCATGAGAATCTAGTCATACTCCCATAGTGTGCTACAGGAGTAACAATTTTCCCTTTCAGGAGTGATTCTGGCTCAAGAAGCTAGAAAGTAAGATACTTTATAATCTTCTATGAGGACTGCCTCCTTACCACTCTGTGGTACATAATGCAATTTGCTGATGCTTTTCTCTTTGTAGTTCAATTTGTGGGGGCTATATAAAAATTGGGCCATTTATTCGGTCGCTATTTGGTGTATAACCTCATTTTGAACCTACAAGCTTAGATGCAGGGTAAGCAATCTTTCAGCATTATGTTTCCAATTTGTCAATCTGATCTGAGCTAAAAGGACTCACATTCTACCTTTTTTCCATAGAAAAAAAAACCCACTTATTCAACAACAAATATAGTTTAAGCTGCCTTAGAGAAAATATGCATCCCTGCTTCTCCATTGTCATTACCTTTGAAAATTGGCCAGTTGTCAGCTAAATGGACCTTAATACCAGGCACACTGAAGGTCATTGAATGGTTCCATACAGAGGATTTGCCAACACAAACACTGACAGACTCTGGAGAAAATATGTGTCAGGGATGAATCTTATTCCACCTTTGTGATCATGAAAATCATCTCACATTTGTGTTTGTGTGTAAACCAAATATTATATAACCTTAATTATGAGTTATGCCTCATTTACTTTACAATATCCCTATTCAATAGATTTAAACTTCCTCAGTTTATTTGCAAAGCTTAGATAGCTCTGCCCTGTTCTACTTTTTAGACTTCATCACATTGTTCTCAAAGTCAGTTCTTTATTTTACCAATTTACCTACTTTATTTCACCAATGCTAGTTCATTCTCTTTTTGCAACTACCATTTTCTATAACAAGCCTCTAAGACAAAAAATTCACTGCCTCTAGTTCCCCAAACTCTATGGAAGTGAAATTAATGACAGTGATACAGGTTGCAAGGTCTTAAGATGTCATTATTAGAAATGCATTATGGACAACCTCTTAGTAGGTAGACCTGTACAAGGCGGCAGATCCTACTGAGTTCCTTAGTGACCAAAACAAAATCTGATTTCTTAAGTCGTTCCAGTTGAACCAAACCAGAAAACTTGTAAATACTTCAGCTGCCTTCTTTAATTTGTTCCATTGTGTTAGTCTTGTTTGTTTGTTTTTTTTTCAGGAAACAGAAAAATAATAATAAAAATATCCAACTCCTTTCTGAAGATTAGAACTACATGCAGAAGATGTTTCAGCAGAAAGGCCCACAGCAAGTATTTGTTCTGGTAGATCTAAGTGGGAAGCCTGGAGAAATAAATATTCTAGCAATGTTCCTAAAAGTAAACAAATGGCAGAATTTATTTGTTTTCTGAGTTGGGTATAAGCCACCCATCTGTTATTTCTGGGTGGTCAAGAAGTTTATACTGGAAAGATTATCCTATAACCCCAAAACAAAGCCAAACCACAAATATTTAAACAGCTATGAAGATTTTACAGTAAGGGTCACTGGAAAAAACTCTTGGTGAAAAAGGATCCCAATGAAGGAGACAGATAATAAAATTTTGGAAATTCCTTCAGAAAGAGTTTAAACAAAGACAATGGGAAATTAACTACCATCTAATGTACTCAAAGTAACATTTTAAAATGCTGAGGTAAAAATGTTGGTTATAGTTGTATGAGGCTACAATTTTATCTCAGATGTTTTTCCTAAAATAGTATGGAGTCTTGGGCATGCACATATGAAATTATGATGTTTCAGTGTACTTTTCCAGCAAAGTGACCTTTTCTAGTGATTGAGGTTTCCCCTTCCATTCTTCTTATTGAAACCTACCAGGGAACATAATCCTACTATCCTTACTTGTGCTGAGTGGTATCGAGTAACACCTGGTACATCTAAGTTGGAAAGTGTAGAAATTGGCTTAGAACCAGAAACACATTTGAACATTGAAGAGCATAGTTACACAGCTCACTGTGGCGAACAAATCCTCTAGTTGAAATAGTTCCATACCTCAGCACTGGAATGGACAAGAGGCACTGTGCTAGTTGGGTCTGGCTTTACATCCTTTCAACAACATAGGTGATACCTGTGCTGGGTTGTCATACGGATGTAACAGTTTGCCCAGAGCTTGACTGAAGATCTCTGTATTCCATGCTGTAGTAGAGACATACCCTTGCCCTCTCCAGTAGGAAAGCACTTGCCATGCTACAAAATTTCTGCTGTGTCCTCAGCATTCTCCAAAAGCAGAACCAACCTTATTCAGAACTAGATATCTAAATGTGAGCATAACAGTCCAAAAAATGTGGACAGAAGTCTCTGGCCATATTTGCTGGCTTGATTAGAATACTTTTAAATTTCACTGATTTCAGCTGAGAGCGCACTACGGAAAGAGGGCTTCACAAAATTGAGATTAACTGTGACCTAAATGTACCTAGCACGCTTTTCAAGAAAACTATAAAAAAAAAAAAAGAGTAGAAGACAATAAAAAGATCCACAATTTAGTATCTGCTGCATCTGTAAATGGGAAAGCTAATTCATAAGGAAGCAGCAGACTTCTGTAAATACCAGTCCATGATATGTTTACAATTGGGCAGTGAAGTTTATATGGATGTAATTTTAAATATCACTGAAGGCTGTTGGTAAAAACCATGAAACAAACTGTCACATGTGGAATTTATCTCATTCACCAGGAGTCATAGAAAAGTGAGATACCTGACTAATCCTTTAGGCTCATACCACTGCCAGCAGAGACATACCTTCCAGAGGACTCTATCCTTCATGTTTTAGGTACCTACATGTGATAAGCTGTTGCCTGAAAGTGTCTTTAATTCTTCTCTGACTATAAGGAAGACTTTAAAAAATTGATTACATTTGAAAATTACTTTTTACCAGTTGCAGATAGACAAAATGAAACAGAAAAATAAAAACCTTGGAAAGTATGTAAACACGTAGAAAATAAAAAGTACAGAAGCACACAACAGTTAGACAAAATTAATCCTAGTTAAAGGGTCTTTGTAGAAATACGGTTCTTAATTATACTTACACCAAGAAGCACTAAGTGAACTACTAAAAAATAATTATTTTAGAATATACATTCAACAAAGAAAAACCTTACCCTTAAGTGATACACTGACCTCCTTTTTTATGACAAATTTTAACTATGGGTTTGGATTAGGTTTCTGCTTTGTTGGTTTTGTTTTGTTGGTTGTTGTTTCTTTGTTTGGCTGTTTGGTTGTTTTTTTTTTGTCCCTGAGTCAGTAAATGCACAGCAAAGACTGAAAGGAATCTGCAGCTGGATCTAAGCAGCATTGTTTCACAGTGGTACTTTCATGACAACAAAAAAGCTTCTCTGTGCTTTGAAGAAAATGACTGGTACTATACAACACCACCAGAGCATTTAAACTACTCATTAAGATGCTTGTTTTTGCTGATCAGTTAAAATGCTCTAACATAACCTCCGTGCCTGCCCTTCAGCAGATGATGTACATGATCATTCACTTAGGGATGTGGCCTATTGGTCTTGTCTTGATATAAAAGTGCCCAAGTGCCTGTAACATGGGGTACCTCTGCCTTCCATGAATCTAAAGAGCAATCTTTTCAGCAAATTCTGCAGAAGTAAGATAAAATCAAGCTAGATGGTAGTCTAGCCTATAGCTTCTATAGCTGCTTTACAAGAAATGGAGTTTGCAATGAATCAAAGACATGGAAGCCAGGAGAGAAGAGTTTCATATAAATGTATGAATGTTAGGCAGCCATAGAGGGAAAAGCTGGTATTTAAGAACCTGCTGTAAAGAAACACATCTGGAGACTTCAGATTCCTGAACGGTACATGGATTCTAGCTACCTGTAAATAACCATGAACAAAGAATATCTCAGTAGCCAATATTTTTCTCTGCTGGTATCAAATGAAATTCATTTGGTATCAGCTGGAGTTTTTATAGTGCTAATGGAAGTTATTTTCAGTTATCACGTCAGCCCATAAGTATACAAAGACAGCAATTTTGCTAGTAATCTGGAGATCAGTTTGTATGTAGGGGGTATACTTTAGACTGTTTCTGCAGTGCAAGCTTTCATCTTAATAAATGTGGTGAATCATAAATGAAAAGGAAATGATAAAAACCAGAACATTCAGCTGGGGCTAGGTTTGGGTTGGGAAACATTTCATAATGTGAATATCTGAACTCTAAAATACAATGTCCAGTAAACTGTGTGCTCAATGGGGAACCTATGTACCTGAGAACTAAATATAAATGGTATTTTCCTTACAATAATTCCTCTGATATTCCTTTAACATATGAGATATAAGCTAGTCAAATTCTGCTACACTGCAGAGCATACATGTAATTGCAATTTAAAAAACAAACTCATGCATTTTAGCACATATTGGACTGCCAAAGGATTAAATAGCTCAATAAATAAAGAATAGTTTAACTCTACTTTTTATAGCTCTCCAAATCCTATCAGCAATGCCAGTCTCTAATTGTAGTATGTTGATTAGCATTTCAACACACTTTGGTAAGAAGCAAAATCATTCTCCAAAATTGCTCACTTACAAGAGCTTTAATATCTCAAAACTGTGTCACTCACTTTGTCTAATGACAAAGTTAACATCAGCTAGTTGAAATATATCTAGCATAATGCATGCATAGTCCTTACAAGTAGGGCAACATGGTGTGTTACAGCATGCATTAACAATTTGGCTGTGTAAGAGGATAGGGCCAGACTCTCAGAGGCAATGAGGCTGACTTTCCTTGTACTGCTTAAAAATGTCAGTGTCTGTTAATGATAATGATCTTTAAAAATGAATTGAGCTTTTTATAATACTCATCAGTCATTATAGCTATATGAGATGCAGACAATGTTCCCTGGCATCATCTGCCCCATTTGTCAGACTGGGAGGTCTATCAAGGTACATAACAGTTCTATCCCTGCTTGACCACTAAATTCTCCTTCCATTGAAAATAGTGAAGTGTGATGTGGATGCAGATTTAACATTATTGCATGGCTGAGACCCAACTGGAGTTTCATCAGACGTGAAAGTGGTCCCATATCCCACCTTCTTGCTGGAATCCTGTGATGCTTAATGCAACAGCTACATTCTTGTTTCTTATACATTTGTACAGAAACTGTACTTTAACTCACCATATAATCATGTGTAGTATTTCTACACTAGAACGCCTGCTATTAGTGGTGATAATGCAACACAGCCTGTCAAACTCCATATTGACCTTCCATATTTCAGGTAAGTCATGATCAACTAATGAAATGAGCAAAGGCAAACAGATGAATTTAGAACATATTGTTATGCTTTCAAAAAAGCTTCAATTTTTTTTTCTTTTTTTTTTTACCACTGTGGTGGGTTGAGAGAAGGCCCAGCTCTCCCTCCCCCACAAAGAAAGAAACCACATCTAGCCCAGTCGGAGAAGCAAAGGATATGCTATATTTACAAGCAATATGAAATGCAGGTTGTAAAGCATGACTGTAAAGCAGTACAGAATTAGGATTCTTTTGGTGAGTACAGGTACTCTCATTTTCATGCTGAAGATCAAGGAGGTAAAGATCAATGTCTGCAATGATATTAAAACAATGCTGTTGAAGTGACATCCTGAACTATTTTAACTGCCAAGTTTCTTGGCTAAAGGATGGTCTAATCTATAGTATTGTATTGTATCATATCGTACTCTATTCTATTCTATTCTATTCTATTCTATTCTGTTCTGTTCTGTTCTGTTCTATTCTATTCTCCTGTCCTTTTCTTTATATGAGCCTCACTATCAAAAGTGTCCAGCATATTTTCAGTATACACACAGTATACTAAGCAGCATACTTAACATCTTTCATACTGAGATTTTATTTTTTTCCTTGCATTTTCTCCATAGTAAAATAATAATATTATCAGGGGTATGTTTATGTTGGGTAGCACAGCTTTTTGGAGACTTTCTTCACTGTGTAAGTCAGCCTCTATTTGCATTAAAGAAAGAGGTATCCAAGCAGCAGAAGGTGTTGAGTTTTGTGTCATTCCTGAGTTTCCATGTGAATTGAGTCTATATAGTCTTTGCAGCATCCAGTCCCTTGAGAAGTACTTGTTTGTAACAGGGAGACTATACATTTGTAATAGCAAACCACATTATGCCCACAGAACAGAATCATCAACTATGTAGTCAGCCTGCAGCAGTCTTCAGGGTGAGAAAAATTAAGGACAAAGTGCATGGCTTAGAGCTTTATCTAATATATTCTAGAAAGCCAATGCAGAAAGAAGAAAAATGCTTTTATATGATCCTAGGATGCTGTTTTGCTGAATATTTTGTACTAGTTGAAGTCTAGGTTATTTCATTGCTTCTGTTCATGTGAAAGTGCTTAAGACATTTATAGGCAAGGAAAAAAATAAAAGGCAGAAGATAGAATGCAGTCTTCTAACATAGAATACATAGAATACATAGATTGCATAGAATAAACCAGGTTGGAAGAGACCTTCAAGATCGTCGCATCCAACCCACCAACCAATCCAACCCACCTAAACAACTAACCCATGGCACCAAGCACCCCATCAAATCTCCTCCTGAACACCTCCAATGATGGCAACTCCACCACCTCCCTGGGCAGCCTGTTCCAATGGCCAATCACTCTCTCTGTATAGAACTTCTTCCTAGCATCCAACCTAAACCTTTCCTGGCACAGCCTGAGACTGTGTACTCTTGTTCTGGTACTACTGGCTGCCTGGGAGAAGAGACCATCATCCGCCTGTCTACAACCTCCCTTCAGGTAGTTGTAGAGAGCAATAAGGTCTCCCCTGAGTCTCCTCTTCTCCAGGCTAAGCAACCCCAGCTCCCTCAGTCTCTCCTCATAGGACTTGTGCTCCAAACCCCTCACCAACTTCGTTGCCCTTCTCTGGACACGTTCCAGCAAGTCAACATCCTTCCTAAACTGAGGGGCCCAGAACTGGACACAGTACTCGAGGTGTGGCCTAACCAGTGCAGTGTACAGGGGCAGAATGACCTCCCTGCTCCTGCTGGCCACACTGTTCTTAATGCAGGCCAGGATGCCATTGGCCCTCTTGGCTGCCTGGGCACACTGCAGGCTCATGTTCAGCCTACTATTGACCAGTACCCCCAGGTCCATCTCTACCTGGCTGCTCTCCAGCCACTCTGACCCCAGCCTGTAGCACTGCATGGGGTTGTTGTGGCCAACGTGCAAAACCCAGCACTTGGATGTGTTAAATCTCATGCCGTTGGACTCTGCCCATCTGTCCAGCCTGTCGAGGTCCCTCTGCAGAGCCTCTCCTACCCTCCAGCAGATCAACTCCTGCCCCCAGCTTGGTGTCGTCAGCAAATTTACTGATGATGGACTCAATGCCCTCATCCAGATCATCAATAAATATATTAAAGAGCATGGGGCCCAGCACTGATCCTTGGGGCACACCACTAGTGACTGGCCACCAGCTGGATGTGGCACCATTCACCACCACCCTCTGGGCTTGGCCCTCCAGCCAGTTCCTAACCCGATTCAGTGTGCTCCCGTCCAACAGAACTTCTGGGTTGCTTAGGAATGCTGCTGTGGGAGAGCCTAATGCTGGCTAAGAAAACAGGATGGCAACTTGAATTTGACATCTTCAATGTGGATGCTAATTTCCCTCTCTACAAACCCTCCAGAATGTTCTTTGCTTTTTTGTCAGACTAGTTAATACCTGTAAATATCATATCTGAAAAGAATAAAAGTAAATATTGGGAGACCTCATAAAGAGAGAGAGAGAATTACCTTTTGCTATTCTTCAGGACTGACTGAAACTGGTTTAGCAGACTTCATGATCCATACTTTTAGCCGTCACCACTATAGATCACACCTGAGTGTTAAATGCTGCAGAGATTCCAGCAGATGGCAAGAGTATTGGCAGTAGCTGATCAATCATAGGCAGTGCTATAGCTGTTCCCATTATACCTTGTAGCCTACATCCACAACTGACTGTTTTCAGGTTATAACTTACAGAGAGAGTATAGTTAGCCTTTGCCTCGGTTCTGTTTCTGCTTGCTTGGGACTGAGAAGCTGGATGCTGGGCGTACAGCATGTTGAATCAATACTAACTCCTCCAAGGATCAGCAGACAATTGGGTGTGTCAGAGAAGATGACAAAGCTTCTCTCCAGAATGAGTGCTTCAGTCTGAGATGACAGAGGCTGTTTGTGGCTCTCTTCCAGCAGCCAGGGGTGTTCAGTGAAGATTCTATCTCAGCCTGGGGTTGTTTCATGATGCCACTGAGTATCATGCAAATTCTATTTGTCAATTCCACTGAGATTACTTGCATATATTGAGGCTGAGTAGGTGTTTTCATATAGGAACTTATATTTATCAAATGTAAAGTTGCAGTAATGGTAGGAGAAATAAGCAAGTTGTCCTTGTGTATTTTTCTAATGATGAAGAAAAAGAATAGTTTTTAATAGGTGATGTAAAGCTCCCAAAACTGTGATAAATATACAGGCAAATTAAACAAGTAAATCATAAATATTTTAATTAAATCTAGAACAAGAATGAGCTTGAATATTGTCACCGGCTGAGGCTGTCCCCTTAAGAAAGGGAATATGGTGGACGGAAGTTGGTAAACGGAAAGAATAATCTAAACTAATTTCATTGGAACAGTGGGAGGAAGCACCTTCTGAACTGGGAGTGCAGGAGGACTATCCTGGGCACTCCGGCACTCTATCTTCAGTCTTGCTTCCGCCTCTTCTTCGTGCAGCAGCTCTGTCTGTGCTGGGCTTTCTGCCAAGGCTCCGGCCTTGAAAAACTGATAAGGCCTGTATTAACTCCTTTCCAATTAACACAAACTGCTTCTAACATTTTTTTTTCTCTCTTTTCTCTCTCTTTCTATCCCACTCTGGGGAAACGGGGGGAGAGAGGGGAGAGCGGAGGTGGGGAACCCCCTCTGCCGAGGGGGGTTACTCTCATTTCTGTGTTACTCCGTTGTATATCTTTGTATATATTGTAAATATTGTAAATTTGTAAATATTCCCCTGCAAATCCTACACTGCTTTGTAAATATAGCTCCACTGCCTTGCTAATTCAGCTTGTGAGTTTTTTTTTTCCTTTCCCTTCAATTTTTCTTTTCCCTTTACTTTACAAGGGGGAAGGGAGGAGGCTTCTTGGCCTTACGCTTCCACCCCACCACAAATATTTACAGTGCTCCTATGCTGAAAAAATAAACACCTATTTGAAGCATTAGGAAAGTGTCTTATTTTCCAAAGGAGAGAAATTGCTTCCTCTGTCTCCATCAAATTCTTCATTCAGAGTCACAGGACTTAAAAAATAGGAGAGGAAAAAAAAAGTCTTTTCTTAACAAAGGTTTTCTGTGCCTTGACAGTAACCATCTGTCATAATTGATTGCTGTTAATACTGAAAAAGGAACAACCACCATACCCAGATGTCAGACTTGTATAAAAATTGACTGCTTGGTAAGAACATAAGATCTGGGTCTCCTGTCCTGTCCTATATCCCAGTTTGGAAGTTCAAACTCACTTTCTGTTGTCTTATTTAGTTACTATTTTACGTAACCTGTGTCAGCCTATCTTCTGCATTAGCTAAAATATCTTTAATTTGTATTTTATCTTTGCAAAGTATTTTCATATTAATAGTGGGCAAAGGGTGACATTTCACTGGTTTATCAGAGATTACTTCTTACCTATTTTCCTTAATAAAGGAAACACAGTTGAGAAAATTACCTTTTCTTAAAACCCAAACCATATCTTCTGATACCTGAGGGGATCCTACAGGAAGGCTGCAGAGGGACTTTTCATAAGGATGTCTAGCAATAGGTCAAGGGGGAATGGTGTGAAGCTGAGGGAGAATAGGATCTTAGGAAGAAGGTTTTCCATATGAGGGTGGTGAGACTCTGGAATAGGCTGCTCAGGGAGGTTGTAGATACCTCCTCCCTGGGGGTGATCAAAGCTACATTTGATGAGGCCTTGAGCAGCTAAGTCTGGTTGAGACATGTCCTTGCCCATGGCGGGAAGGTTGGAGTAGATGATCTCTAAGGTCCCTTCCAATCCAAGCCAATGTATGATTCTATGATCCTGTGATTCTATGTTATAGTATCATAGTATCAGTTAGGGTTGGAAGGGACCACAAAGATCATCTAGTTCCAAACCCCCTGCCATGGGCAGGGACACCTCACACTAGATCAGGCTGGCCAGAGCCTCATCAAACCTGGTCTTAAACACCTCCAGGGATGGGGCCTCAACCACCTCCCTGGACAACCCATTCCAGGGCTTCACCACTCTCATGGTGAAGAACTTCCTCCTCACATCCAGCCTTAATCTCCCCACCTCCAGCTTCATTCCATTCCCCCTAGTCCTATCACTACCTGAGATCCTGAGAAGTCCCTCCCCAGCCTTCCTGTAGGCCCCCTTCAGATACTGGAAGGCCACAATGAGGTCACCTGGGAGCCCTCTCTTCTCCAGACTGAACAGCCCCAACTCCTTCAGTCTGTCCTCATAGGAGAGGTGCTCCAGCCCTCTGATCATCCTCGTGGCCCTTCAGGTCCTTCTCCATTATAGAAGTTGGTGTTTGAAAACAAACAAAAAATCAAAATACATCATGATAAATGATGATTATCAGCATTCATTATATCATGAAGACAGCTTGGAAAGAATATCTTTCCTACTGGGCTGAGCAGACATCTGAACTGCCCCTCCAATGGAAGTCAACAGAAACACATCAGGGTATTTTATTTAAATTTTTCTTTATTGACCCAGCACTGTCTATCCTTCCACGAAAATGTAGAGAACTTTTGAACTTTGGGGTTTTGGGGTTTTATTACATTTCTGTCTTTGAAAAAGAAAAAAAAAGGCACACCAAAAAAACTAACAACCAACCCACACATGAAGAGAATGCTTTGAGATTTGAATATTTAGCACACAGAAATCAAACTCCATGATCTTCCCTTTGAAGCAAATGACTCCTTCATTCTATATTCCAGAAGGAATGTTTATAATGGTGTGTTCTGAGTAGCTTTTCACAGACTATTTCAGAGGGAAACCTACTCTAACTCTGTTAAGGACAAAGTAAATCAATACAATGTCAATGGTGTTTTGTCTGTTGGTTGTCACTTTGTGCTTCTTGATTGAATTAAACAAACCAGCAACCTCTCTATAAGGTATCGTACACTTTTTGGTAACACCAAACACAGTGAGGATGTTTCTAACATACAGATACAAAATCTTAAGACTGGTTTGTTTTTTTAATCTTCTCAAGTGAGAAGCTGGACTGAAGAAGTCTAGAAGGGTTTCTTGTTGCCTCTCTTTATCTCTCTTGTGAAAATGAGACATCTGATTAAAATTAGTTCTCTGGAAGCCCACTGAATCTGTAAAGGGAAAGAGGCAGCTCCAGCAGGTGGTTTTTCTTTTTCTCAGGTAGGTGTCAGGTAGGATGTTTTGCCTTGTCCTTTGCCTGATGCGTTGGCACCATCTTTGGGATCTTTCTGGAAAAAAATCACCAGATGTAGATTTCAGCATAGGAAATTCCCCTGGAAAAGGTCTGATGCAGTCAGGTTAGATCAACAATGGCAAAATTGATCTGCTGTGTTAATAGGCATTAGAGAACAAGTTGAAAAGAGAAAAGAAAGGAAAAGAAAAGAAAGGAAAAGAAAAGAAAGGAAAGGAAAAGAAAAGAAAGGAAAGGAAAAGAAAAGAAAGGAAAGGAGAAGAAAAGAAAAGAAAAGAAAAGAAAAGAAAAGAAAAGAAAAGAAAAGAAAAGAAAAGAAAAGAAAAGAAAAGAAAAGAAAAGAAAAGAAAAGAAAAGAAAAGAAAAGAAAAGAAAAGAAAAGAAAAAAGAAAAGAAAAGAAAAGAAAAGAAAAGAAACACTGTAAATATTTGTATATTATTTATCAGTCATTTAGATGATTACTCCAAGTGTGAGATTCAGAAGTCAAGGAGAGCATAGGTGTCAAAAATGAGGTTTCCAGCAATATAAACGAGATTACTTTGCCTTTGCTTTGGGAGACGTGGACTAAAATAGTTAACAATGCTCTGATGCATGCCCATTATTTTTTATGAAACCAGAAGTGATCTGTGACTACTTTGCAAACTGTTATTCAAACCAATGCCACTAACTCCAGATCTTCCTTGACTGCTGCAAATGCAGTGTATTTCCAGGTGGTAATTCTGTATTCTCAGGTGCCAAAAAGATGTTGTTATTCCTCTGAAATCAATGCAGGCTTCAAGACTGTATTTTGTAACAGCCACTAGCCTATTGATCATGACATCAGTTTTAATCAATTTTTGTAAAGATTTTAGCTCACATTTAAGGGACTAGCAAAGAGTCAGAAAGCTTCCTGGAGATTTAGAAAGAATTGCTTGATCATGTAGTAAAAATGTCAAAATAGTAATAATAATACTAACAAAAATCTATCTTCCCTCCTGTTAATATTGGTTGTATTTTACAGAGGACAGCTGGTTTTAAAGGAACGCAGGGCTCAGTCTTCACTACAGTCCTCTGAGACAGGGTGAATGTGGAATAGTCACTTCCTGTGTTTGATAGTTACTACAAATGCCCTGTGGGCCTTTAAGTGCATTAGCCTTGCCTTCACTGAAATTGCTGCTGAAACGCAGAGAGCACCAGTCACAGGTTCCAAATGAATATTTTTATTTATTTTTTTATTTAGAGGCACAACTTGTTCTATGATTTATTCACTGAATACTTTACAGACTTGCAGAAAAGTATTGCATAGGCTGTCTTCAAGAGATGCCCACAGTCACGAGCATACACATTGTTTATTCCACTACTCTGAACAGTAAGCTTGAGATAAAAGTTCAGCTTACATGTGCCAGTTCTAAAACACATATCCTTTGCATAGAGAAGGGTTGGTATTTAAGGAAATGTCAGTGAGAAAGGTGAAGAGCTATGCAGAAAAGGAGATTTAAAAGTCTACTTTTTTTTTTTTGTTGTTGTATTACAGATAGACAGTGAACTCTTTCTACTCAGTTGGGTGACCCAATACCAGCATCTCTCTTAACTCACATATAAGTCAATAATAGGTTTAGATCTTGATCTTGTACACTAAGGATAAACTCATGCAACATTATGCAGATGTAGAATTCTGATGCCTTCTCCTGGAGTCTTTCATTCAGGCACAAGTGATATAGGTGTGTTAATCTTGCATGTAACGGATCCATTTTTTGGGTTACATTTTCAATAAATGATCAGCATTTAATCTTCAAATTAAGTTAACCTTTGAAACGAACTCTTAACTTACTGAATGAAAGAGCAAAATATTTTTTTTTCAGCAAGTGCAAAACATTATTCCTACTTCAGCCTGCAATAGGCTAGCATCTATATGGAGATTAGGCTATTATTACAGATCTATGAAGTGAAAACCTTTAATTATCCAATTGTTACATGAGAGAGAAAATCATATCTGACATCTCAGTTATTGCCTTTGCTTTATTACAAGTTATTTTATCTGAGGAGAAAAATCACAGTAAAATTTCTGTTCTCTAAAATATTAGATGATGAAGCCCTGTAATGTCATCTGATGATTCACAGTGATAGTTCTCATTTATGGCCAGTTGACATCAAATGGGAAGAACAGACATGTGGGCAGACTGAGCAGATTATTGTTTTACAGCAGAATTTGGCCAGCACACCAGCTGTATAATTCCACTCTACATTATTACTTTCAAGGCAAATGTGAACATTATTTCTCCCAGGAAGTGCAATGTAGCACTATCAGGCTTTTGGACCTTGGCCCCTGAACTGAGCTTTTATGAAGCTTCAGTATTCCAAACATACTTTTAACAAACAGGGTATCTATTAAACAGGACACCCCTTTGCACCAGCCTTTGCACTATGGAAACAACTGATGCCACAGCTTTCTTCAGTCTTCTGTGTTTGCATTGTAAAGAAAATATGAATAAAGTGAAAATCTTCAGGCAAAAGCATTAAACAAAAATAAATAAATCTGTCAATCAGGAAAACTATGCCCAATTAGGAGTTACTGCTGTTTTATTAGTTATGCCAGTCTCAGTAAAGCATATCAGCTTTAAAAGATTTTCCTTTGTACATATTGGAGTACTACATCCCTAGAGGTACATTTCATCCCAGCCATGCATACATGGAGGTTGCAGTGGGTTGAAATTAACCCCCAAAATAAAATTGCCAGACCAGTTCAGATGGAAGCAAATGAAGCTATATTTACAAGCAGACTAAAATCTAGAAATATGAAATGCTATGAATATGTAGAAAATATACTATATTTACCATGTATTTGCAATTTATAGACAACACAAGAACCCTCCCTGGACAAAACCAGGGCGTTACCAAGAGCTTCCCCCTCTCCCCTCCCTTGGACAAGGGAAAAAGAAAGGGGATAAAAGCAGAGGGTAACTTGTTATTATTTAGCCACAACAAGAATACAGACAAGGTCAGCAACAGCCAAGCAAAAGCACCAGCCAGTATCTGCTAGAGTGAAGAAGCTGAAAAGAGAGTTAGTTTACACGACTAACTTTATGTTAGTTATCAGACCAATGGGATTATTTAGACCTTATCATTATTTTTCCTTTTGCATCCAATGATAATTTATTTACATTCAACCACTTTTCTACTCAGTATGTGGAAAAATTTCCTGGGCATCAGCCTTAAACTGCCACAGAGGTAATCATTGTCCATTGGCAAAGGGGCCATACAGCCAATGTAGGCCATGGAGGAAGTGCTTCATCAGCTAGTTTTTAGTAGCTTCTTATTCAGAATGGTAACCATGAATTCAGGGCAATCCCAAACACTGCTTGAGAGCAGCCCTGAAGAAAAGGATTTGGAGGTGCTGGTGGATGAGAAGCTCAACATGAGCCACCAGTGTGCACTTGCAGCCCAGAAAGCCAATCACATCCTGGGCTGCATCAAGCATCAAGAGAAGCACAGCCACAAAGTCAAGGGAGGTGATTCTCTCCCTCTACACCACTCTGGTGAGACCCCATCTGGAGAGAGTTGGGGCTGTTCAGCCTGGAGAAGAGGCGACTCCTAGGAGACCTTATTGTACAGTAATACAATATCTGTATTGTATCAGTATCTGAAGGAAGCTGTGGAGGGACTTTGTAGGGTGTCAGGTAATGATAGGACTAGGGGAATGGAGCAAAACCAGAAATGGGTAAATTCAGATTGGATGTTAGGAAGAAGTTCTCCACCATGAGGATTTTGAGACACTGGAACAGGTTGCCCATGGAGGTGGCAGAAGCCCCATCTGTGGAGGTTTTTAAGGCCAGGCTGGATGTGGCTCTGAGCAATCTGATCTAGTGTGAGGTGTCCCTGCCCATGGCAGGTAGGTTGGAACCAGATGTTCCTTGAAGTCCCTTCCAACCCTAACAATTCTATGATTCTAATTCACAGTCATTTTGCACTTTGCTCACGTGTACTCCCCAGACAAAACTCCTTAAGACCTTCCTCACCCCCTAGCAGCCTGTCAGTGCAGCCATTTCTCAGGGTTTGTTTACAGCTCAGGGATTGTTTCCTCTTTCCAAGCTTACTCTCAGAGCTTTCTGTATGGCAGTAAATATGCTATTGATTTAGGACATCATTTCAGAGGGATCATTCACATTAATAAAATTACCATGTGCTGAATTGTCTACATCATGAACTCCCCCACATGAAATCTATTGTTCCATATATACCATGCTGGTCTGTCACTACTCTCACATGGTTCTGTGCAGCTGTTCTGTGGATGAAACTGTATTGCTACATAGAGTAAAATAATAGGACGTGGTGTTTCTCCTGAATGCTTCACCAGCCTCTAACCTTTAGCATCATGGGGAGGAATTTGAGTGGTTTATGGTTATTATGAATGTAGTAATTGTCAGTGGATTTCTCTTCCAGGAGCTTGAACAATATCTTTCTAAACATTTAGTAAGTGTCCTATCCTGGTTTACTGAGTCTCACAATTCAGTTAAGACTTCTCTTTTGTACCTACACTGCATTACCACTGCTCATCATATTTTCTGTAATATAAAGATATTTAAGTTGTTTTCTAACTTTTAGAAGTTATGTAAGGATATTATATATACATATAAACCATCATAATGATATTGTAATTACATTTTATTGCCTTATATTATTATATAATGTTATTCTGTCATATTACAATGCTTTGTGTATTTGGGGGATTTATAACCTAAAAAGCTAAATGGAAAAGAGTAAAGCTGATGGATTCCCAGATAGATAATGTGCAGTTTTGTCCAAGAAGTCAAGGACCACAACTGACTTTATGAGGCCCCTTCACACATCTGCACCAGAGGAAAACCTTACAGTGCTTCATGGCCTCACATTTTATCACATTAGGTATTTTACCACTGAAAGTTATGAGAGATTTGCCTTCAATGGGAATTGTACTGAGCCGTGTATGAATTACTCAAGGTCACAGAGCTATAAAGTATCAGGTCCAGGAAATGAATCTTTATCTCCTGACTCCTTATGTATGGCTTTAACCTCAGGGTGAGCCTTTGTTTGCTTGTTTTCCTTTAAAAAATATTTTGACCAAAGCATATTATTTTGTCTATGATGTTACATGAATAATTCCTCTTATAATATGTCTTGGTTACATTTCTCATACATTTTTGATCTGGAAAGAAACATAGCATGCAGTATCATCCAAATAAGTAAAGTTCTCTGTTGAAAAAGAAATGGACCAATTTTATGCTTCCTATTGATCAGATCTTACAAATAAGTTTGCAGATCGAAATCTTGTTTTCCTCAGAGGAATCAAAACCTAAAGTTTCATTCCATGCTTGCCTGCATTTTTTGACACCTTTGAATAAACTAACAGTAAAGTGAGGACTTCTCCGGAGTCCAGAGGTGTTGAACACATGCAGAAACCCCGCTAGATAATTTGTTGGTGACCAAGACTTTTGCCTTGAGTTACAGTGCTCTGGAACTTGTGGAAAGACATGTGATATAATACTCCAGATGTAAGACCACATCTGGAGTATTATGCCTAGTTCTTGGCTCCCCTGATCAGGAGGGACAAGAGTATACTAGAGATTGTCCAATGGAGGGTTATGAGGATGATTAAGGAACCAGAAAATGGAGGGTTATGAGGATGATTAAGGAGCCAGAAAATCAGTCTTATGAGACCTGGGGTTGTTTAGTCTGGAAAAGAGAAGACTGAGAGGAGATCTTATTAATGTTTATAAATACCTGAAGGATGGTGTAGTGCTTTAGTGCAAGGGTTAACCTGCCTGCCCCTCCCAACACAAAAGTGAGGGGAAGAGTGACATACACAACTCAGGGCTAAGAGATAAGAGTTAATATACATGAGATATCATAAGCACAATGCATAATTATCTCAGCTAATAATCTAATTAATCTAAAAATACAATGCATGATTACCTTATCTTAGCCTTTCTGCAGAAGAAACACTGAATACACAGGAAAAAACCAGCATAAAACAGAAAGCCAAACTCAGCAGCTACCTGACTTTCACTCTTTTCACTGCCATGTCTGCAGAAAAGAGACAAACACCCAAGAAGCTGGAACTCAGAAGCAGCAGCTGGAACAGGAAGCCTCCCATGTTGCAATCTGAACTTCAAGCCCCATAGTACTTTGCTCCAGTTAGCACTTTTGGCTTTGACGCTGACATGACTGCAGCATGGTATAAATAACAGCAGCACGTTCAATTCAATCCGTGACAGGTGGGTGTCAGGAAGAAGGGGCTAGTCTCTTTTCAGTGCTGTTCTGTGGTGGGAAAAGGGGTAATAGATAAAAACTGGAACACAACAAATTCCACATCAACATGGGGAAAAACTTTACAGTAAGAGTGATAGAGCAGGCTGGCCACAGAGGTTGTGGAATCTCCTTCTACAGAGGCTTTCAAGACCTCTCTGGATGTGTTCCTGTGTGACCTGCCATAGGTGATCCCACATTGGCAAGGGGTGTGCACTCAACAATTTCTGGAGGTCTGTTCTAACCCCTACCATTCTATGATTCCTACACTTTCTATGACTGCAGCTATGACCTCCTGTTCATTTTTTCAGTAAAGATGTTAATGAAGTGTGAGCTGTAAAAAATACGTTTCAGCACTTAAATATTTTCAGAATTGATCCCCTCACCAATGCTTTCCAAAACAACCTCAGCCTTTTGGAAAATTTTTGCCCATATTGTTTATGTTGAGGACCATAAGGGACAGCCAGCCAGAAATGTGAGGGTCTTCTAAGAGCAGTAACATTATTTACTAATGGCATGTTCCCATGCTGCCAAAGAGACCAGATGCTATGGTAAAAGAAAAACAACTTGGAACCAGAAAAGCACTAATCCCATTACGATGTTCATCTCTAAACATTCTCTGAAGGCATTTTATGAACCCATTTTCAGGAAATGAATCCATACAAGATATGGGCTCCGGAGGGGAAAAAACAGCATAAGCTGCTATTTGTGTACTCTGACCTCAGAAATTATATCAGATTGATTGCCAGTCTCTGTAGAACAAATCAACAACATGGCATAGGGGATTTATTCCTTTACTTGTGTCATTTGGTTCCCAGAGATAGCTGTGGCATTATGGCTCTTTGCTGACAGGCAGAAGTATGGCTATCACCTCAGAAAAATCAAGAAAATATGATAGGGTCTTGTTTTAATTAAAAGAGAAAAGCAAAAGGGAATTATGAGTTTCATTGAGCAGTGCTGCTTCCTAATTAACACGTGTTAAGATGTAAGGTACTATATTTAGCACTTGGGAGAGATGGGATGTAGCACAGAATTTGCACCACTAGCCAAGGCAGTTCCCAGGTTTGGGATGTTCCAGAGCTGACATCAAAGGTCTGGCACTTCTCTTTGTCACTGCTTTTCCTCTTTGCTGTGATATTGGTGGAAAGGAAATAGCAGGGCAAGGAAGTGGTTTTGTCCTGTTGTATCTGGTACAGGGTGAAGGATTTTATTTTTTTTATGTTGCTTCTGCATAGTCATTCATGAAGCAAACAGATGCAGACAAAACCTTTTATGTTCCCTTGTTTACTCAGGATGTGTTAAATTGAAACAGAACTTTAAAATGTCATAAGTTTCAACATTAAAATGTCACAGGTTTGATTTTGCTAGTGTCTCAATTAGATTGATTACTCTTTTCAAATTTAAAATAACAATAACAGCCTTCTACTAGAAATAAAGAACTAAAAAGGGAAGTAAAAATATTAGTAAATCAGCTGCCAGTCTTCTAGCATATGTAATTTTGATCTTTTTGATGTCATGTGGTTTAAAAACATGAATATTTTGCTTCTAGAATTCAAAGGCCTTATATGAGAAAGACATATAAACGTACATCTTACAACAGCAAGTGAAGACTCTTTGCTTTTCAGATGTGATTTGGTCATAAGATTTTTCAAATTCTTTATCTATGCAAAACCTTTTTAACCTGAGGAAAATTATTCATACATACAAAGTTTCATTTTATACCACAACAAGAAATAATTTATGATACACATAGGGCAAGTTTTGAAATGGTCTCAACAGCTCCAAGCAAGGAGCCATTGTTTCAGGTACCAAATTTCTTTATAGAAATGGGATAATGTTATGGGGGAAAAAAAGAGTTTGGTTTGTTTTTATTTCTCCTTAAGCATTAATCTTTAAATAATCTACTATGTAATTATCATTAGTGACCTTGGCAAAAAAAGGTTAGCATTTCACAGATCAATTTTCTAGTGCTGATGCTGTAAATCTGGTTGGCACTATCAACATCAAAGAGATTATGAATATTTTGTGCGAAGGAGATGACCCTGCAGGTTAGGGGGTTAGAAATTTAATAGCACAAAGTGAAACTTCAGAAATTTAAGTGGTCTAGCGATTACTGCAGTGGGTTTATAAACTGAAAACAGCAAAAGTAGGAGAAAGAGCTGGGTGTGGTGATATGTTATGGGATGGTCATTGCCTGGTGATCTTGCAACGTCACATACTGGCTATAATGACCAAAGCTATGGTTAGAGCCTTGCTGGAGGGATGAGTAGCATTGTAGTCATTCACATTGAGCTGTCCCTGTCTAATACCAAGTTAGTTTTGTTGTGAGAGCAGTCAGGTGTCTGCCAGTTTGCTAATACATGGAAAATATCTATTGAGAGACCTATTGGCCTCATAAGCCTCATAGCGGCAACTTACTCTGAAAAATTAGTTTCACGTTGAAACAAGTCACCTTGTACACGGGCCACATGGACTCAAGGCTCCATCGCCTCTTATAAAGTGTAGTGGTCTCCACCTCTTCATGATTACCTCACAGGACCTGCCAAGGTGATAAGTCATGTAATTCTGGACCATAATCCCCTCTGCTTTTATGTGGTGGTTATAGGAAGTCACATCTTTCCTCCCTGCTTTTCACTTCTGTAGTTAGCAATCAGATGAAATTCCAAGCTTTATATTAAAGACATCCTTTGGAAGCAGGGACTGCCCTATAACTGAGTGGCGCTAAAGTCAAAGCAGTTTGAATCAGATTAATTTACCTCTTAAAAAAACTTTGAAATGGTTTTCACACCCCTTTCACAAGAAAGACTATTGCTATGTAGCATGTGAATAAATGTGTTTGAAATTATTCATTTCTTCAGATCATTCAACCTCTGAATAGTAAGACTAGTCCATTGTCTAGAACACCAAATTTGATGAACAACAGGAAGCACTGATTACAACTGTTAATTTTCAGTAGAAAAAAAAAACTGAATCCTATAAACACTTTCATTAATAATACCTTTTTATAATAATATGCTAATAATGTTAGTAATTATAAGTTAATATGTTAATAGTTATGATTGTACTCCCTGGATGTAGCAGTATCTTAAACACTTGGCAGAAAAAAACCTCTTGATTCCCTGCTTGCAAAAGTCTTGACTACTGGTGAAGCCTTGCTAACAATGATACAGATTATTACAGCACTTTCACTTTTTTCAGTAGTGTTAGTTCACATCTGCAGACTTTCACAAAAAGATTTTGCTTCCTAAAAACACAAAAGCTGTCTGAAGACTGAACATTTCTAATGCCTGTGCTTCTACTATTTGTACAATTTTCATGCTGTTTTTTGCAAACTCACTTTGACTCCATCTTTTAGGCTTTTGAATAGAATAGAATAGAATAAACCAGGTTGGAAGAGACCTTCAAGATCATCACATCCAACCTATCATCCAACACCACCTAATCAACTAACCCATGTAACCAAGCACCCTGTCAAGTCTCCTCCTGAACACCTCCAGTGACGGCGACTCCACCACCTCCCCGGGCAGTCCATTCCAATGGGCAATCACTCTCTCTGTGTAAAACTTCCTCCTGACCTCTAGCCTGAACTTCCCCTGGCGCAGCCTGAGACTGTGTCCTCTTGTTCTGGTGCTGGCTGCCTGGGAGAAGAAACCAACCTCTTCCTGTTTACAACCCCCCTTCAGGTAGTTGTAGAGAGCAACAAGGTCACCCCTGAGTCTCCTCCTCTCCAGGCTAAGCAGCCCCAGCTCCCTCAGTCTCTCCTCATAGGGCTTGTGTTCCAAGCCCCTCACTAACTTCGTTGCCCTTCTCTGGACTCGCTCCAGCAAGTCAACATCCTTCCTAAACTGAGGGGCCCAGAACTGGAAGTTCAAAACTGAAGTTTTGTCCTAGCTCTGTATCATCTTAATGGTTCAGTGAACTTCTGTATCATCTTGATTTTACTCCCCAGCCTTGAATCCTGATCTAAGGCTGTCTTCTCTGGTCTGGCTCTTCCAGTTGCCTTTGTCTACAATACCTATTATACTTTACTTGGGAACCCCACTAGGCAACGAAGATGATGTCTCTAACACTGGAGATTTAGCTTTGTTTTTGCTTCATAAAGGATGTTGAACCAAGTTCACATGTTCAAAGTTATCTTAGCAGAGTCTATAGGTGCTAAGATGCATCAGCTCTAATTATCAAAGTCACTCTGGGGAGAAAATAGAAAGAGAAGCGCAATCAAGTGAAAAAGAAAGCTAAAAGGCTTTCTCCAAGGCCAACCAGGAGAAGAAGTGAAGAAATTGCCCAGCTGAATATTCTCCCATGTGTCCTATCCAGTGCAGCAGGGTGTGTGGTGTGCTGCCCAGCCCCCCTAGATGTTTTCTATAGTAACTACATACCCCTTGTGAGGACCTGCTCAAACCCTTTCTTGGTATTCTTGCATATGCATCTATTAGTGTTGATAGGAGCATGGTTTTATGCTGCTCTTGGTTGTTAGACTCAGAGGAGGGCTCCTGTAATTTAAATGAAAAGCTGTAAGCAAGGATAGGAAAAACAGGGGAAGGAAGGTGGGAGTCTTACACCAGTGTCAAAAGGAAGAATCTGCTCTAATGACACTAGCAGGGTTTGTATCTGCAAGCTATGAGAGCAACAGTATGAAAACAAGAGAAAAATACAGCCCTGGAGGGTCAGGAAAATTCTGTCTTGACAGCATGAGTGAGAGGGTGCAGGGCTGACATTCAGTGTTGAACTGTGGAATTGTTACTGCAAGGCCCCCAGCAATGCACAAAGTATCTTGAGGACTGAGCAACATTATGATGTCTGAGAGTTTCCCTCACTTTTTCACTTCTTATATGAAAACATATTTCAAGTTACATTCTTTATAGGATTATGATACAGTTCAAATCTCTTTAATTCACCCTGAAAACTGGCTTGCTCTTCCTCACCACTGCAGAATGCTAAACAAGTCTTGAGCCTCTCCTGGGCAATATTAAAGAATAGTTTCTTATGAGAGAAGGAAAGATGGAGTGTTTTATTCTTGTTATGCTCTGAAAAGTTAATTAAAAGCTAAATGAAGAAAATGGCTGTGAAGGCAGGAGTAGAGCTTGTATTCCCTTCTACTAGCATCAACTAAGTCAAATAGATCCCATTCACACCAGAGTGATTGATTTTCTAATAAGCCAAGCCAGGAGGTAGCCTATTTTTATGTTTCCCATCTTTTGAATATTCTGCCTGGTGCCCCAGAGAGGAACTGTTTTTTATATAAATGAATTCTAAGTAAACCTGGATGTCTCAAAAAGGATATTTTATGTGTGTGCTCTGCATGGCACCCTGATCTCCAAGGAGGAAAATAAAAATCTGTGTCATTTCTAGTTTGTCTGTTAGAATTCACTTCATGCCAAAATCCTCTTCTTTGTAAGATACTTCCCCTTCAAATCTTGCTGCTCTTGATAGTAGCTTTATGAAGGCCCTTAGGTCTATCTCTCCTCTTCATTGCTCTGTTCATTGCTTTGTTTCCTTGGTGTGCAGGACAGAAACTCCTTTCTGTGGGTTCTGTACCCATCTGTTATGAACACTGGCCATTTCGAGATTGGGCTGTTGCCTCACTCAGGAAAGAGTTCATTTGACAGACCTTAGTGGGCATCTCAGGGAGACAAAGGAAATAAACCAGTGGATGCAACATATGTGATGAAGTCCAAGAATCTCCAAACAAGTGCTGAGGTCTACTGTAACTCCAGGGTACCACCTTGCTTGGGCTTATGGCAACTATATGGAACAGTCCCAAACACTACCTGAGGGAGTAGCACTGGTAAAAGCTGACTTGGTTTTGGATCTGGCCTGTACATTGTGGGAGTGATGTGACAATAGCAAGAAACGTTAGAGGAGATTTGTCCTCATGAGCTTAAGCATAAATCAGGAATGATCAGGTGTGATGATTTTCTCTTGCAGGCTGTTTTAGGAAATACAGCTTCTTTCTTACTGGGGGGAGGACAGAGAGCACTCTGAGGAGGGGAAGCTGTTCCACCACATGGTTGACCTTCCAGGGTAAATATGGATGGGAGAGAAAACAATATAAAAAGAAAGCTATCCAGGAATGAGGTGGTCAGTCCAGAATCTTGGGTCTAGGTGAAGACACAAATATTGGTCATGATTGTCCCTTGTGAGTGGTGGATCTGGCGGTACCAATGAACTTTTTGTCACATACTACCATTTCTTCCACTGAATCACAGCCACAAGATGGCAAAAAGTTATTGTTGGAACAGGTGGTGAGCTACAAAAGCATCTAGTTCTCCTCAAAGCCTCCTGGATAAAGCTGCCTTGTTCCCACCAGTGGTGCTGAACACCATTAAAATTAATCAGCAGGGAAGGATGGACATGAACTATTTTCTTGTGCTCTTCTGCTTAGTATAGCAAGGGGTAACAAGACAGTGTTGCTAACAAAATAACATTTATAACATTTTGTGGGTAGAAGCATGAGGGGCAGGAAGAGGAAAAGCCCCTGTCCTCAGCAGGCTTCCTCCTTTATAATGAGTGTGACAATCATTATTTGGGATAGAACCTGTGAGCCAACACAAGTCAGCTGCTCTGGCTGACTCAAAACTGCTAATGGCTTGCAGACTATGGATGGCCTATGATTTTGTCCCAGTGAAACCAAGACAGTTGGCTAATCCCTTGAGGATGTTTAAATTAGATTGTTTAGTTTATAGTATCCAAAAACTGTTCTAGAAAAACCTCAGTCAGGACATTTGTTTTCTTGATGAGCCCAGTGCAATGTCTCTGCTCCTAAATTACACAACAATGTACATTTGACCACTAGCCTAAATGATGGGTAGCCTCCACAACAGTAAAGGCTCCCATGTGTTTACTGATGTCACAGTGGTACTTGTGTGGCCTTGTGAGCATCCATGGGTCATTGCTCTTTCTCTTGGGGCCCACAAAACAGGTAAGCTGTTTCTCTTGGGCCAGGAACGTATACTTGATCAGGTTAAAGGTATTGGCTGGGCTGAATGCAAAAGTAACACTGTAAAATTTAACAGCCTGTGATATAGATTTAACTTGGGAGGACATGATCTAGTAGTCCCTGTGACCCTATTAACTGTGAAAATTATATACCTCTCAATTAGTCCTAACAGTCATCAAAACAGGCTCACAGTCACCTAACAGCAGGCAAGCTGTGGTCTCTTTAGGTGCAGCTTGGAGAGTATTTGAAAGCTCTACCTGGGAGACCAAAAATACAGAAATGACCTGGCAATGGTCAAGAATTCAGCTGATATAATTGGACCCATCTTAGTACTAGATCATAATTAGGTAAGGGTTGTAGCAGTGTTGAGATAATTTTATGGGGCACAAAACCGTTATGCAGCTTCATGTCAAGATGAAAACTGCAGATCTGAAAAAGAAGCATGATAGCAATGAATGCAACCTAAACTTTTATTTTTTAAATAAGTAGTGTAATTGGCAATAACAACAACAGCAACAACAACAACAACAATAATAATAGACTGATCATCACACTTTTTTTCATTAGCATCATGAGTGGATTGAAAATTCACAAAGGTGAGGTGTCAGGGTCCGGAGACATTAGATGTCTCGGTCCGGAGACACAGTTCTTTTAAATATTCCCGTGTTGTGAAATTAAAGGCACAAACGAGGCCAAAGTATCAACAGCTAGACTATTTAATAAATAAAGTGGACATAAGAAGGGAGAGGGAGAAAAAAGAGAGAGAGGAAGAGGAACGAGAGATAGAAGAGGAAAGGAATTATATTACCACACCCCTCATCCCCCCCAAGACAGTTAAAGTCGGTGGAGGAAAGGTGCTGCAGGAGATGTTGGGTTGATACAGGAACAGTGCTGAGGCCCCTCTGGGCAGCCTGGGTCTGTAGAGAAGGGGTGCTGAGGATTTGGCTGGAGCTGTGGTCCTCCGGGCAGCTTCTTTTCTCCGGAGCAGCATCGTCCCGGCTTTCTCTTCTCAGCGGCCTGGCCCGTCTCTTGTGTTTTCCTTCATCTCCATTTTTCTCCCCGTTTTTCTCCTCTGTTTCTCTCCTCTGTTTCTCTCTACAAACCAGTAGTTGCTCAAGTCTTTTATACAGTTTTTTAGTCCTTAGGTATGTAGTCAAATATTGTCCCTCAGGAATTCCAGTGGCAGGAAATCTGTGTGTTTGGGCAAGACCCTGGCTGGAGGAGGGGGGAATCTCCGTCTACCCTGTCTCCATCCAGACAGGGCTCAGGAAACAGGTGGTGATTATCTTGCCCTAAAGGTGTGATGGCTGGGTCCTTGGGTCCATTGTTGTAGTCCCGTGTTATCACGATGCAATCACAAGCTGATTTGTATCCAGGATTGGTGGACAGGATTCTTTCCACCTTCTTTCCAGTGGCTCTGCTATCACTTTATCTTTGTTGACTCACATAGAGAGAGACAAACTTATTAGACTCTCACATGAGGGAACAGTAGCAGTGCCTCCTGCTGCAAAATATTGAGGCAGATGTAGTAATGGCTAGCTCTAGCAAGGCACCTCAAGGAAAGCCAACAGCACTGTCATTTGCAGTTCTGGCTTGCAGTTCTGAACAGCATCTGGCAGTGAGCAAACTGTATGTTTCCTTTTTGTCGATATCAAATATCTACAAACAGTTCATGTTCATCAAAAGTAGCCTTTGAAAAAAATGCAAAGAAAATGAAGAGACAGTGAGATCTCCATCATAAAGAGTTCTTCATCTACTGTAATGAATGTCTTTTCTGCAGAATGCAGAAGGAAGGCTGCAGATGACCTCTGTAAGGCTTCTCCTTTACTGCTCCATACAAAGATCACTGCTGTGACTGTTGAATATAAACTACACTAATTATACCTTTCTAAAACCTCCATGGATCCTCTTATTTTGGCTACTGGCTTTCTGGATCTCACCAAAGAGCCTGGATCTCACAGGCTTTCTGGAGGAGGCACAGGCTTCCAGCTCTCTTGTTGTCAGTACTCTTCTGTCACCCCCTGCAGCCTCAAGAACCTTCCTCTTAAATTGATTTGTAACTTTGTAATGAAGCACAGAAATAAAAGAAATACCATCTGTGAATTTAAAATTAGCATAAATTGTGCAAAGGCTATGAAACAAGATCACTACTATGGATTTCAGGAGAACAGACTTCATTGTCATCAGGGATCTGCTTGGCAGAATGTCATGGGATAAAGTCCCGGAAGGAAGAGAGGCCCAGGAAAGCTAGTCAACATACAAGGACCATCTCCCCCAAGCCCAGGAGCAGTGCATCCCAAGAAGGAAGCAGGTAGGCAAGAGTGCCAGAAGGCTGACATGGATGAACAATGTGTTGCTGGACTTACTTGGACAAAAAATTATAGTCTATAACAAATTGAAGCAAGAATGGACCACATGGGAGGACTACAAAGACGTTGTCTGAGCAGCTAGGGATCAGGTTAGGAAATCAAAAGCAGATAGAATTAAACAACATGGGGAACAATAAGAATTTCTTAAGGCACAACAGTGACAAAAAGGAGGCCAGGCAACATATAGGGCCTTTCCAAAAGGAAAATGGAGACCCGGTCACAAGGGATGTAGAGAAGGCTGAAACACTCAATGACTACTTTGCCTCAGTCTTCACCAGCAAGGGCTCTAGCTGCACTGCCCAAGCTCCTGAAGGCAAAGCTAGGGAGTAAGAAAATGAAGATCTTCCCACTATAAGAGAAGACTTGGTTGAAGACCATATAAAGAACCTGAAAGTGCACAAGTCCATGGGGCTTGATGAAGTTTACCCACGTGGCACATACAGTTGCCAAACCACTGTCCATCACATTTGAAAGGTAATAGCTATCTGGTGAAGTCCCTGATGACTTGAAAAGGGGAAACATAACCCCTATCTTCAAGGAGGGAAACAAGGAAGACCCTGGAAACTATAGGCCAGTCAGTCTCTGTGCCTGGCAAAGTTGTGGAGCAGATCCTCCTGAAGGTCTTGCTAAGGCATATGGAAAATGAGGAAGAGGTGATTGGTGGTATCCAGCACAGCTTCACCAAGGGCACATCATGCCTGATGAACTTGGTGGCCTTTTACAGCTGGGCCTGTAACCAAATGTAGGCACCAATGTTTGGATCTGCTTTTCAAAAGCAAATTCTATATACACAGGTTCAAAGTCTCTGTTTTTTAAGCTACTGTACCATACTCTCTTGTGAAGTTGGAGTAAAAGTAAGTGAGATCTTTAAAAATTGACCACAATCTCTCTTTTCATGTCCTTAGCCTATGAATGAAATTTCTCAGAAAATACTGCTGGAATACTCTATTCTACTGAAAGACATTAGAGAAAATGAGAAACAGAAATGGGGCTGCAGTTAAGCAGGACTGACAATTTGGGGCTGCAGGACTAGGAGAGCAGAGGGAATGACACTGAAGCTGAAATACCAGGGAATGTCTTCAGAGTGAAATCAGCAGCAGTGTATTTGATGGAAGCAAATTTTCTTCCTTTAGTCAATGTTTTTGTGTCAGAAATTGGAAAGTGCAATCACCTCATTATTTCTTTATTGTATTGGCATGGCATCAAGTGACTGTCATTTCATACAAATTGATGATTATAGTTGCTAACTATGTTGCTGTAGAAATTGCACCTGCTCTTTCACTTTGTTTGAGAGTGCTGCATTCAAGGAAAACAGCTACTGTGCTAAGATTTGCTCAGAAGTTTGTCCCACAGGTTTTCCATTATATTGAAGCAGTAAGATCCAAGGGAGGTGGGGAGTGGGGTGTGCCTGGGAAGTAAGAATTAGGACTATTTTCTAGTCCTGTCTCTGTGACTCAACCATTGGGAAGACTTAGTTCATGTCACTTCTCTTAATGCATCTTCAAAATCACATAATTCTGTATTTCTCAATTAAGTCCCTTTAAGGGTTTACAATGTTTTAGTTGACAAGAATGATCTAGATGCAGTCCAGAGATTCAGTGACTGAGCAACAAAACTGTTTGTCCTCAAAGGTCAAAGGCTGAAGTAAAACTTAGATCATCACACTTTTTTAACCCCATGTGCTTGGAACATTACAGTCTATCAGACTTCCTAAAGCACTAGCTTAGTTGTGAAGTAAAATGTTACAGTTTATTGTCCTGTCATTTTATTAAACTATTCTTGCATTGTTAGAAGACTGCCAGGGATAGTTGAACTTGCATTAACTTCCACACTTACTGGCTGCTTAGATCTGAACCCCTCTGTACTTCTGCTATAAGGGAATTTACATATGTGTTTAATTAATGCTAAGTTTAGTGATACTCATTATAATTTAATGTGTCATGTACCTTATTGTAGATGCTCAATTTGAAAGGAGATGAAAAAATTGTGCCTTGAAGAGATAACATTTTTAAATTTTGTAGGTGATTAAGAAGTATAGGCTAAATTCTCTCCCTAGATCTCTCTGAATTCCTCTGAGACAGAATCTGGCCTTAATTTACAATGGACTTGTGCAAAGCTGCAGATAAAGCTCATTTGCACAATGCTGAAAGGACAATGTTCTACAGGCTTTATAAAACAGCTCAGCTTGTTCTTAACTGCTGGTGAACTCATGTAGAGTCAAGCTAATTACTTGGTGGTACAGAGATACCTGAAGTCTTAGTTTGCTTGTTCTGAGCTGTCAACTGTCAAAATGCCCCCACATTCAATGAGTGTAGTGGCTTATTACTTCAGTCAAAGGTACCATGTATGCTTTATAGGAATTTATAAAATACATTGCTTTTGCTACTTGAACTCTTGATAGAACTATTATTTGTCTTGATTAATTTTACCCATTTTTTGCATTTTTAAAGTTTAGGTACTTACTTCCCTGAGCCTGGGCAACTAGTGAAAGTACTCCATAGGCATGCATCTCACAAGAGTTCGAAATGGCTTCACTGAGACAATATACCACCTTGTTCAGAGAAGCAGCTCTCTCACTGGCATGAGTACACTTAGGATTCTACCTTATGTGAACAGTATTTAAGTTTTCAGGGACTTCCCCCGTGTTTTCAATACATTTCTAAACTGGGTTTTCTATGTTGATAAAATCCTGACTGTAAAAACAGTATAGAACCAGATCACATCTTACTTGAATCTTCATATGAAATCATTTATGTTACATCCTGGTGTGCCATAAACTGAAAGTATTTCATTTCATAGTCTGTTTTATGTTTCTCATGCTGACTTCAATCCAGCTATTAATCTCTGGATCTCTATGTAGACTAAACTGGAAAGTTTCAGAACTAAGAGGCTGGCACTTATTTCAGAAGTTTGATCAAAGTTAGTCAGATTTGAAAGTGTTGGCCTGAGATATCATGTACTTTGGGAGACTTCTCCATTAATATCTCTTTGAAACTTGTTCATGCTTTATTGCAAATAATGGTATTGACTTGTGTTTGGAAAAGTCTTTCTTCAGCAAATTTTTGTTGCATGTATTCCTCCTCTGGTTTTATTTTGTAGATTCCCTCTCTTCCTTCCTTCCTTCCTTCCTTCCTTCCTTCCTTCCTTCCTTCCTTCCTTCCTTCCTTCCTTCCTTCCTTCCTTCCTTCCTTCCTTCCTTCCTTCCTTCCTTCCTTCCTTCCTTCCTTCCTTCCTTCCTTCCTTCCTTCCTTCCTTCCTTCCTTCCTTCCTTCCTTCCTTCTTTCCTTCCTCCCTCTCTTTCTCTCTTTCTCCCTTCCTTTCTATCTCACTTCCTCTCTTTCTTTCTCTCTTTCTTCCTCTCTCTTTCTTTCTCTCTCTCTTTCTATGAGTCTTGAAGGATTTTCAGAAGTGTTCAGTAACTAGGATCATTCCTGTGATCAGAGAATCATATAATTGTTAGAGCTGGAAGGGACCTCAAGGTTCACCTAGTTCCAAACCCCCTGCCATGGGCAGGGACACCTCACACCACATCAGGCTGCTCACAGCCACATCCAGCCTGGCCTTAAAAACCTCCACAGATGGACATCCTACCACCTCCCTGGACAACCTTTACCAGTGTCTCACCACCCTCATGGTGAAGAACTTCCTAACATCCAATCTGAATCGACCCGTTTCTAGTTTTGCTCCATTCTCCTTAGTCCTATCATTACCTGACATCCTAAAAAGTCTCTCAACAGCTTTCTTGCAGCCCCTTTCAGATACTGAAAATTCACAATTAGGTCTTCTCAAAGCCTTCTCTTCTCCAGACTGAACAGCCCCAACTCTCTCAGTCTGTCCTCATAGGAGAGGTGCTCCAGACCTCTGATCATCATTGTGGCTCTTCTCTGGACACATTCCAGCACATCCAGATCCTTCCTGTAACAGGGGCTCTAGAAGTACTCCAGGTGGGGTCTCACCAGAGCAGAGTAGAGGGGGAGAATCACCTCCCTTGACCTGCTGGCTATGCTTCTCTTGATGCAGCCCAGGATGTGATTGGCTTTATGGGCTGCAAGTGCACACTGGTGGCTCATGTTGAGTTTCTCATTCACCAGCACCCCCAAGTCCTTTTCTTCAGGGCTGTTCTGAAGCCAGTCACTGCCCAGCCTATATCAATGCCTGGTATTTCCCCGACCCAGATGCAAGGCCTTGCACTTGGTCTTGTTGAACCTCATGAGGTTGGCTTGTGCCCACCTCTCCAGCCTGTCAAGGTCCCTCTGGATGGCCTCCTTTCCCTCCAGTGTGTCTGCTGCACCACACAGCTTGGTGTCATCAATGAACTTGCTGAGAGTGCCCTCAATGACACTGTCCATGTTGCCAACAAAGATGTTGAACAAGATTGGTCCCAGTACTGATCCCTGAGGGACTCCGCTTGTCCCTGGCCTCCACTGGGACATGGACCCATTGACAGTCACCCTTTGGGTGCAGCCATCAAGTCAGTTCTTTATCCACTGAATGGTCCATCCATCAAACCCATACTCACCAGCTTGGAGACCAGGATGTTGTGCAGGACAGTGTCAAAGTCTTTGCTCAACAGTGTCAAAGGCTTTGCTCAGGTCCAGGTAAATGACATCAGTTGCCCGGCTTTCATCTATCAATATTGTGACCTTGTCATAGAAGGCCACCAGTTTTGTCAGGCAGGATTTGCCCTTGGTGAAGCCATACTGATTGTGCCCAATCACCTCTTTGTTATTCTTTTGCCTCAGCAGTGCCTCCAGGAGGATCTGCTCTGTGATCTTTCCAGGCACAGAGGTGAGACTGACTGGCCTGCAGTTCCCTGGGTCATCCCTCTTTCCCTTTTTAAAAATGGGAATTATGTTTCTCCTTTTCCAGTCAGTGGGGACCTCCCCAGACTGCCATGACTTTTGGAATATGTTGGAGAGTGACCTAGAAACCTCATCCACCAGTTCCCTCAGCACCCATGGGTGTATCCCATTGGGTCCCATGGACTTGCACACTTTCAGGTTCTTCAGATGGTCATGAACCTGACCTTCACTCACAATGGGCAGTTCCTTCTTCCAGCTCCTGCCATCATCCATTATTCTGGGAGTGTGGCTGGAGCCCTTGCCAGTGAAGACTGAGGTAAAGAAGTGATTTGGTTTATATAGATTTATTGGCTGGAAATTTGATAAAATATTAATATGATTTATTAAATATAAAAAATGGTTTTCCTAAGCCAATTTGATTGAGGTTCATTTGCCTGGTTGATGGTAGGTTGATTACACATGAGGGAAGGCTGATAAACAGTAGTAACAGTCTAGGAACAATCAGAACTTGGAATACAGAGGAACAAACTGGAATCTCCCTATGCACATGAAACCAAACAGCACTGCTGCCTCGGGTGGCATAGACAAACCATCTCAAGTTCACAACAGAGCTAACCAACAGATAATAAGCTATAAGCCTCAGAAATAACCAGGTAAATTAGCGTAAGTTACTCACAGACCGCCAAGCTGCTACCAAAACCTCTGCTGAATGAAGAGATGTTTTGAGTTTGTAGTTATAGTCCAAAGGGCAGTATCCAAAAATTAAAGGAAATGAGAGAGCAGGCTGCTGTAGTGGAGGCCCAACTCGAGCACTACACCACTAAACCAAAAGAAGCTAATTGCCCTGAAGATAAAGGAGCAAGTAGGGTGCTTGTCACCACCTTGAATCCCATTAATGAACAGGGGAGAGAGATAAGAGAGTAATGAGCATGCGAAGAATGAGTGTAACGAGCAAGGAGCATACGAGGTCTGCCCCTGTAAATTCCCTTGTTGAAAACTGAACAGCCCAATGGCACATTAGCCATTCAAATCTGTGACCATTTGAGGCTGTGCCTTTAAGAAAAGGGACATTGTGACTGAATATTTTGTAAACAAAGGACAGGTCTAAACTAATTTCATTGGTGGATCGGCAGAGTGCTGCCTTAAGTTTTGATTCCCAGAGAGACTTTTCTCAGTTTGCACTTTTCTCTCCTTTCGCATCTTGCAGCCTTCTGGGCTTTCTGCCAAAATGACCTTGGGACTGATGACCGTGAGGCCTGTAACACATTCGCTCTAATTATAACTGCTTTTAATTAACAACACCTCTTTTTTTCTCTCTTTCTGACCCTCTCTGGGGAAAAAGGGAGAAAAGGGGGTACGGGGGAAGCCCTCCTCCTGGCGGGGGAGGGGAATCTCATTCCTGTGTTACTTTGTTGTATATTTCTGTGTATATGTTGTAAATACTGTAAATTGTGTATATATTCCCCTGCATTTCCTAAACTGCTTTGTAAACATAGCACATTCTCTTGCTCATCCGGCTGTGCTTAGCTGTGGTTTCTTTCCCTCCACTTACAGGGAGGGGGGAAGGCTGAGGCCTTCCCCTCATCCCTCAACAAAATCCCACCAATCAATTCAAAATGTTTATATGGCGAGCAAACTGCACACGCCTTCTCTCATGGTGTCTGACATGTGCAGTCGCCTGTCTGAAACGTGAGGCTTAGGGATAGGGTTCAGCTTCCACCCCCGTCCAGGCAGCCTTAATGGCACCTGCCTATTGGCTCCTCAACCTCAATCTGGACCCTGCAACAGAGAAGGAGGAGAGAGGGGCAGTGGCTCAAAACAGATTTAGCTGTCTTGTTAATGCCTCTTCCAGGACAAGAAGTCATTGAGAACCTCAGCCTTCTCCATGTCACTTGTCACCAGTTCACCTGTCTCCTTTCTGAGGGGGTCCACACCTTCCCTAGTCTTCTTTTTACCATTAATATACCTATAGAAATTTTTACTGTTCCCCTTGATCTCCCTGGCTAGATTTAATTCTAACTGAGCTTTGGCTTTTCTAACCAGGTCTCCTACTACTGGGGCAGCTTCCTTATATGCCCCCCATTCTACCTGTCCTGTCTTCCACTCCTTGTAGAGTTTCTTTTTGTGTGCCAGAGTGTCCAGGAGCTCCTTGCTCATCCAGCCAAGTCTCCCAGCATTCTTTCCTGCTTTCCTCTTTGTGGGTATACTTTGCTCCTGGCACACAGAAGGTGATCCTTGAACACTGACCAGCTGTCCTGGGCCCCTCTAGGGCTTTGTCCCATGATACCTCGGCCATCAGATCTCTGAAGTGATCAAAGTCTTCATGTCTAAAATCCAGGGTTGCAAGCTTGGGATACATCCTTCTAGTTGTCCTGTGGATCTTAAATTCTATTGCTTCATGGTCACTGCAGCCAAGGTTATCCCTGAGTCCCACATGAGTGGCCAGCCCTTCCCTATTGGTGAGAACAAGGTCCAGCATAGCACCTTTTCTGATTGGTTCCTCTTCCATTTTGAGAAGGAAGTTGTCATCCATGCATTCCAGGAATATCCTGGAACGCTAGTACCTATCTGTGTTGTCCCTCCAGCAGGTGTCAGCAGGGACCAGGGCGTGTGAATATGAAGCTACTTGTATTTGCCTACGGAGTGCCTCATCTGCATGGTTCTGCTTGTCAGGTGGCCTGTAGCAGACCTCTACAGTAACATCACCTTCTCATGCATAAAATACCGTAACTGTCACATGACTCACCATTATTTGTAATGCAGCCAAAAGAATTATTAGTGGAAATTGATCATTTGATGACTAATATCTTAGTCTTCAGAAATGGTGGGAGAGAGCCAGCAATCATTAAAGTTATCAAAGGCATTTCACAGGTCTATGTATTCAGCTTTACAGGGAAGTGTTTACTCTTTTCTCTTTTGCTTCAGATCTGTGTTTGCTTTTCTTTTATCTGCAAGGAGAAAATTGAAAGCAGCTTCCTTATTTTATTCTCTGTTTTTTCAGGGCTTTGCTACTTACTCTGGTGCCAGTATTTATGCAACTAGTAGTTGAATTTGTCTGTAAAGATAAACATCTTTTGCAGAAAATCAGATCAAACATAAAATGAGCTTTTCTCTCTTATTTTCCTTTCTCCTTCATCCACATTTTGAGTGAGGCTGACAGCAGGTACTGCAAACCTCTGATCTGGCAAAATTTCAGGATCTTTGAACTACATGACCACATGTAAGGTCGTATGAGGGGGAGTCTAGTTAAGAGATTTAGATGTTTTAGATAAGGCTCATACAGTCTTCTCAACATTTGAACATTCATGCCTGTAATCAAACTGCTTTGTCTTCTGATTTTTTTTGTTGAGTTCCTTGATTTATTTTTTATGTTTTCCCTCAGTGTAAGGTGATTACATTTATCAGTCAATGTTGTTTGTGATACTGTAGTTTAGTCTATGAATGGTAGGACACTCTAGATGAGAAGAATCCTCACAAGGCAGAGTGTATAAGAAAGATGGGGACAGTGTTTAGTGGGGGTTGTTCAACAGGATGAGGGTAATGGTTAAAAGCTAAAGGAGGAGGGGTTTACACAAGATATCAAGGAGAAAGTTTTTACAATAAGGGTGCTGAAACACTGGAACAGGTTGCCCAGAGAGATGGTAAGTAGCCCTCCAACCCTGGAAACCTTTAAGGTCAGGTTGGATCGGGCTTTAAGCTACTTGACTGAACTAAAGATACAGAATACAGAGTTAACCAGGTTGGAAAATACCTTCGAGATCATTGAGTCCAACCTATCACCCAACACCATCTAATCAACTAAAACATGGCACTAAGTGCCTCATCCAGTCTCTTCTTAAACACTTCCAGTGATGGTGACTCCACCACCTCCCCAGGCAGCCCATTCCAATGGGCAATCACTATCTCTGTGAAGAATTTCTTCTTAACATCCTGCCTAAACCTCCCCTGGTGCAGCTTGAGACTGTGTCCTCTGTTTCTGGTGCTGGTTGCCTGGGAGAAGAGATCAGTCCCCACCTGGCTACAGCCTCTCTTCAGGTAGTTGTAGAGAGCAATAAGGTCTCCTCTGAGCCTCCTCTTCTCCAGGCTAAGCAACCCCAGCTCCCTCAGTCTCTCCTCATAGGGCTTGTGCTCCAAACCCCTCACCAACTTTGCTGCCCTTCTCTGGACACGTTCCAGCAAGTCAACATCCTTCCTAAACTGAGGGGCCCAGAACTGGACACAGTACTCGAGGTGTGGCCTAACCAGTGCTGAGTACAGATGTCTCTGCTCACTGCAGGGAACTTGGACTAGATGACCTTCAAAGGTCTCTACCGACCCAGACCATTCTGTGATTCTAAGATTATTTTTTCCCCACAAATGAACTAGTATTTAATGCGTGGTTTTTTTAGATTTCATTACCCTTTGGATTTAATTTCCTTACCCTGGTGTGACCAAGAAAAAAAAACAATTCAAATTGGTGGAACTGAGAATGGGGCATGAGTGAGATGAAAATTCATCTGAAGCTCTTGAGCAAGGTGCTTCAGAGGTCTTTTTATGTGCATATAGTGTTATGTCATTGTTGTTAGATGTCTTACGAAGAGCCTAAATATACATCTGATATCCTTCCATGAGAGAAGACTAGCTAAAACTTATGGAACTGCAACACATTTGTAGCAGTTTGGGCTGGGTGCCCTCTGCTACAGGGGGTGCTTCCTGTGTCCAAAAGTCCAGCCCAATGGGTGGACACAGGAAATTAGGTATTTCATACCATAATTCTCTGCACCACTATAAGATCCAGCACAGGGTCTAGCACTTTCTCTTTCTTCCTCCTCTGTCACCTGGTAATTGGGGGAGAAGTCTCCCAGCCTTGAGCCTGGCTAGGCCCAAGGCCGGGGGAATGGGCAGTCTCAGATCTGGCCAGCTGAGACTAGCCTAGCAGTGGAGTGGGAGGAGGCGGGGGGAAGAAGGAGCCCTGGGGGTCTTGGGTGTACTCTCAGGTGGGGATGGAATGTTTTCTGGGTTTGCTTTGGGATCTCCTTTGTCACTGTGCTTCTGGCTCTCTGTAAACATTCACTGCTTTCCATTTAAACTTTCCATCACTTTTGCAATCCGTTTGTCTGAGTTGTTATTTCTGCCCGTGGTGGGGAGGGGTCTGCCTCAAACCATCACAACATTATTTCTGCAGTCTGCATACACAAGTCTAATGCTACAAAATGCCTTCTATAGCTATAACTAGTGGTAGCTGAAGGATTTTTTTGTATATAATTGGAGTATAATTAGGAAAGAAAGTTCTATAGTGAATGGGCAGATTTTACTAGCAAGAATTTAGTGTGTAGACAATCCATGTGTAAATGGTTAGACAGCTGAGTGGCAATTCCCAGTTGATCAAAAGAGCTGAATATGACTGCATACCCTCCCAAAATGCTGCTTCTGAGCAAAACACTGCAAATTTCCATCATGGAAGAGGGAAAAAAAACCCACTAAACCTGTATAATAGGTAAAGAAATATTCCATGGGACATTCATCTGGTCTATCCCTGTGTAGAGGATAACTTCCATAATGAAACATACTGAGCACTGGCTGTCTCTCTCATGGTTTCTTCATTCTGATTAAGTCTGGATGCAATTTCTTCAACTAATCTTTTCCATCTATGAGTTAAATGCAACTCATCCCCTCTTTGCACAGTGGTTTGAGAGAGCAGTGTTATCATCAGTTCTAAGTCTGTATGACATGTGATGCTGTGGAAATAACTGGCCACAAGCTCCCTCCTGTTCCCAGGTGAACTTTTGTGCTGCCTTCCTTGTGGTAGGCCTAGCAATCTGGCAACATTCATTGAGGTGGATCTCTCTCCTTTGATTCTGCTCCTACAAAAGAAGACACCTAGTCTTTACCAAGATGATTTGACTCAATTCATGTTTGGCCTTACCACCACTAGAGTCTTGGCTGGGGCTGAACGTGACTTAGGCAGGATTACAATGGCACAACAGATGTGGACTCATAAAAGACAATTGTGAAACTTCAACTTCTCATAGCCAGGATGAATATTATTTTGGATTTTCTTATTTCTTTTTTGTAATTCTAGGAAATGCTTTGATAGTTGAAGCTGGGTAAGATAAATCTCCTCTTTTGACTGGGAAAGTAAAAACTACTTGCTATGGGAGTACTGCAATACGTTGTTTAGTTTTTGTACAGAAAAGCATATAAAGTATAGTCATATCTGCTGCCAAAATCAGTTCATAATGATAGAGGAGTTTGGGGGAGATATAACTAGCTGCTATACATTTGCTGGGAATTTATCCAATATTTGTTTCTAAACATAAATAGGAAAAATACTTTTCTGGAAGTAAATTAGAGTAAATATTTATTCTTTAACATGAGCTTTCTCTCTCTCTCATAGTCTTCATTGCTTCATTCACTTCTCATTCTTTACTTTCATAGTCTCTAGCACATACTTTGTAAAATTTGGACTAACAGTGTTGTCTTAAGACTCTCTGGTAACCTGAGAGTCCAGCAGCTGAACCATGCTTTACTTAACCTTTTCCTGAGGAAGCAAAACCCAAGAAATTTCTTTTCTAAGGAGAACTAACAAAGCTAGTGGTAGAGTGTCCCAGCACTGTCCCTTTCTTAAAGGCACAGCCTCGAACGGTCACAGATCTAATCTGCCTAACTTAGTGATCAAGCTGGTTCTTCAAATTTAGGCAAGGAATGGGACAGTGTGTTTGAGGTAAATGCCTCAAGTCACCACATAATCAATGACAGCTTATTTAGGTGAATGGTGTTCTCTTTAATAATTTGGAGCTGTCTTACACTCTCCACTAATATAGGGTAGGTAGGCATTAAAGAGACTAAGAAGGAATTCATCATGCCAAATGAATATGTAAATTGTTATTCTAAAAACCTGTATTATCTACGGGCAGGGATACATTAAAAGTGCAATTCTCAGATTTAGACATCTAAAATGGGTCAGAGGATACATCAGGCACTCAGATGCATTAATAAAATGTCTTCAGTGTCTTCAATTACCACACTGGAGTCCATGAAATATCTGCCATGACAGTAAGGTCTCCACAGAGCCTTCTCTTCTGCAGGCTAAACATCGCAAATTCTTTCAGCGTGTCTCCAGTCCTCTGATCATCTTTGTGGCCTTCCTCTGGACCTGGTCCAGCAGGTCCATGTCCCTCTTGTGTTGGGGAATTATATACAGGCTGATTTCTAGTTGCCTGTGCCTTGCTTGTGCCTTGCTCAAGCCTTGCTTAGCCTTGCTCAAGCCTTAGCCTTGCTCAAGCCTTAGCCTCGTGTGCTTAAACCTATTTCGACCTGTCTGCCTTGAAGTTGCCTCGAGTTGTATCACCTTGAGTGCCCAGTCCAGAGCCTGGGATAAAGCCATGAGCCTACACAGCAAGCTGGAGAAGCCACAAGCTTAGGAGCCAGAGCGAAGCCTGCTTCCCCTTGCAACCAGGATTTTGCTGTGCCTCAGTTTCCCCAGGACAAAGCAAGTGCCCATCGAGAAAAGCATCATAAACAGCCTGCCATTCACTGAAGCCAGACCAGCCATTGATGACTGTGTGGCATTCCTGCCAGCAACCTGCCATACCTGGCACATGAGAGCACCCCAAAGCTTCAACAGCTAATAGCAACAACACTGCCTGCTTGGGTGGAACCAGCTGTGAGTAATTAATGCATTGACTCTTTGGCTTAACGGTTCTTGTGGAATCTCCCCCTCCCACTGTGGTCAAGCATCATTTCGCTCCCGGGGAACTTCTTTTTCTAATGTTCCCACTGGTTTAGCATAACATTGTTAAAAACTGTTAAAGTTGCCTAAATACCGTACACTCCCATTGTAAATATATATTCTTACTGTACATTCAACCTATTTAATATGTTTTCAGCAATTTTCATATTAATAAAAATACTAATATTTTTATTAATATTCACATTTGCCATGATGTTTATAAATCTAACAATATATTCTTTAACAATTTGATAGGTATTTGTGAATAGAATTTCCATTTAAATTTAAAATTCTATGGAGTAATTTTGTTTTACTCCTTTAGGAGTGTGTGTGTGTAAAATAGCTCTCTGTCTGCTCAAACCAAGACTCACTGCATTTACAGTACACACACTCATCTCTAAACCAGACTGTGTGGTTTCTCCAAAACTGCATTGAAACTCAGGTTAAAGTACTTTTGTGGCGCTTCTTCATGCTTTAATAAACTTGATATAAAAAATAACCTTAGCTCCCATTTCTCCAGTCTGAGTGATGTCCAATGATCAAGAATGTCAACTCACCTCTTTGAACTCAAATAGAACAGGCTTCATTTGTCTTGCTTCTGACAAGATGCAGCCAAATTTATCTTCAACTAACAAAAAACTGTGGCTGGTAAAAACACTTCATAATTTAAAAGGGAAGTTGTCTTTTGTTCAGTCCTTCCAGCATAGTTATTAATACACAACCATTTTTCAATTCTTCTTGAGAATAGAACAGCAGTTTAAACAAAATTAGCTCCATTGTATTTCTGCATTGTCTTTATTCTGTCCTGATGACAAGTTCACTTGGAGGTTAAGGCAGTCTGGTTACGTTAACTGTAAGCTTTAACACTAAGGAGAAGTTGAATGCTATGATTTTTCTCATGATAAAGCTGACTAAAGTTCCTACCTCCTGTCAAATCCAGATACATATACTTATCCTCTGGAGGCAAGCCAGCCCTTCCTTCTGAATCTCAGATAGCTCAGATATATTTATATTTATGCTCCAAAGTGGATCAAGAAAGTGATACAGATTCTGACAAATTGTTAAAAAATATGGTTTTTTTTGCAGAACATTCATTAACTCTCTGTTTATAGCCAAATAAGGAATGTATATGTTCAGCCCAACACCAGGCAATTAAAGATCACATAAGTTCAAGGAAATAAAAAAACAAGATAAAAGGCAAACCCGCTGGAGCTTGATATAATTTTGCTTTTTGCTAGCTAGGCCAGCCCTGGTGTTCATTCCTTCTGGTTTTAAAGGGAGCATAATTTTTCCCATTTACTCATGATAAGTATGGAAAATGTTGTGAGTTACATCTCTTCAATGCCTTTGTATTTTCTTGTTTGATGCTGTGATTCAGATGGTCTTCTGACAGCTGCTAGCAAAGAATTTGCTGTGATTAGAAACCCAGTAGATATGGGATACTTTCATTATTTAATAAAAAAAAAAGATCAGAAGTCTGTGGTCTTTAGGGGACAGTTAGTTTAATTTGTGCTGCTGGACACCCAACACAGCAGTGGGGATCATATACAACTTACACATCCATCTTCTCTGATTGAAGGTCCCCATTAGTTTAATTCTCTGACTAGATAGGTGTACTTGACCATAGAGCCTGCTACAAAGAACACACCAAGTACCTCACACTGTCTAATTTTAATCTCCAAGATTCCTCAGCACCTTCAAAACAACTTTAGTAGCAAACTTATACTTGTTTTTTGTCTAGCTTCTGTGTTACCAAGGATGTTGAGGTGGGTGGAGCAGTCCTTCGTACTGAGAATGGGAAACAAGATGTGCAACAGCTTTCCTTCACATAGGTATTTTTGTTATCTACAAGTTGGAGAGTCCTTATCTTTTCCATTCTTGGGGAAGAGACATAGTTCTTTTGAACATTCCCATCAGTAAAAATTAAGACATGAATGGGGTCATATAGCAAGATGAGACTACTAAAGAGAGAGATAGGATGAAACAAATAAAACAGGGAAAGAAAGAAAGAAAAGGGAGAGAGAGAATGGAAAAAGAGAGACCAGGAGAGATAATTACCACCCCACGGTGTTTCCTTGGTGGAGGGGTGGGGAGAGATGTTCTGAACTACTGCCTCCAGCCTGAGATGTCCCCAGCGATATTCCCCCTCTCCCCATTAAGTTGGCATAGCCCAAGGCTTTTATACTGTTAGCTCCACCTGGCTCACATTGACAATGCATACATGGACTGCATTAGGAATAGTGTGGCCAGCAGGAGCAGGGAGGTCATTGTGCCCCTGTACTCTGCGTTGGTTAGGCCGCACCTTGAGTACTGCGTCCAGTTCTGGGCCCCTCAGTTTAAGAAAGACATTGAAACACTTGAACGTGTCCAGAGAAGGGCAACAAGGCTGGTGAGAGGCCTTGAACACAAGCCCTATGAGGAGAGGCTGAGGGAGCTGGGATTGTTTAGCCTGGAGAAGAGGAGGCTCAGGGGTGACCTGATTGCCCTCTACAACTACCTGAAAGGTGGTTGTAGCCAGGAAGGGGTTGGCCTCTTCTCCCAGGCAACCAGCACCAGAACAAGGGGACACAGTCTCAGGCTGTGCCAGGGGAAGTTTAGACTCAAGGTGAGGAGGAAGTTCTTCACTGAGCGAGTCATTCGTCATTGGAACGGGTTGCCCAGGGAGGTGGTTGAGTCATCGACCCTGGAGGCGTTCAAGAGGAGATTGGACGTGGCACTTGGTGCCATGGTCTAGTCATGGGGTCTGTGCTGATAGGTTGGACTCGATGATCCTTGAGGTCCTTTCCAACCTAAGCGATACTGTGATACTGTGACTTCCACCGGGGTTTTTCTGCAGGGATCAGCCCTGAGCATCTGCCAGTGCTCTTTGCTGTCCACTGTCCACCCCACCCTCTGGGCAGCTGCTGTCTCAGTGGGCAGAGGTAACACATCAGATGGGTTGTTCAGGATGATCTTATGTTTGTTGAGACACTTCTCAGTTCTTAATGTAATCATCATGACCACAAGGTGATTTACATATTCAAGAGAGGATTCCCTCACCATGACAAACACAATGTCAGCACTTATTTCTTTTAGATAAAGTGTATGATTAGAAAAATCATGTAAGGGAAGGACTATTTCTTTCTCTAGGGAAGAGGTGTCCTTTTTTTCCCCCCTGTGGTGTGGTGTATTGACCATGGCTGGATGCCAGATGCCCACCAACATTACTCTATCACTCCCCTCCTCAGGTGGACAGGGGAAAGAAAAACAGAACAGAAGGCTCATGGGTTGATATAAAGACAAGGAGAGATCGCCTGCTAATTACTGACATGGGCAAAACAGACTTGACTTGGGGTAGTTAAATTTATTGCCAATCAAAATCAGAGTAGGATGATGAGAAAACAGAAACAATATCTTAAAAGACCTTTTTCCCACTCTTCTCATTCCTGGGCTTAAATTCACTACTTATTTCTCTGCCCTCTCTGCCTGAGCAATGCAGGGGAATGGGACTTGTGGTCAGTTAATCACACATTGTTTCTGACACTCTTCCCTCTGCAGAGAAAGAACTCCTCACACTCCTTCCCTCCTCCAGTGTGAGCTTTGCATGGGGTCACAGCCTCCTTTGGGTACAACTACCTTCTTCAACGTTGTGTCCTCCTTGAGCTGCAGGTGTATATCTACTCCACTATTAACCTCCATGGCCTGCAGGTGAACAGCCTGCCTCACCACGGTCTTCCCCTGGGCTACAGGAGAATCTCTGATCCAATGCCTAAAGCATCTCCTCCCACTCCTTCTTCACTTATCTTGGTGTCTGCATAGTTGTTTCTCTCACAGTTGACATGGTGTAAAGTTTTTTTCCTCCTTCCTAAATATATTGTCACAAACATGATAGCACTGCTGCTGATGGTCTCAGCCATGGGCAGTATCAAGTCGAGCTTGGGCTGGCATGAGCTCTATTTAGCACAGGGGAAACTTCTAGCAGCTTCTCACAGAAGCTGTCTTTGTAGTTGCCTGCTACTAAAACCTTGCCATTTCTACTGCAGTAGAAATTACAATGCTCAGTATTTAAAAGTATGTTTTTATTCAAGCTAGGTACCTGTCTACTCAAGTTAAATAGCTGGGTACCTGTCCATTTAAATTAAATAGGTAGGTACCTGTCCACTCAAGTTAAATTCATTTGAATTATGGGGCAAGAAAGATATAGAGGCAGTGCTTCAGATCCACAGCCATTGATGGCTCAGAGGCTTAATGGCCACAGCATTTGGAGAAGATGCACTTTCAGTTTCATCTAGATGTGTAGTATTGTGTTACACAAGCATCCCAAACTCATATAGACTTTCTGGAGAAAGATAGAATTTACCAGTTAATCTAATCTAATCTAATTTAGCAGGTTTCATTTAAGCAATTTCAGGTTAAAGTGGCTGAAAGTTTTGCTCAAATGAAGACTACTCTACTTGACTTACTGTTGTGCCTTAAAAATAACGAATAACTGCTGTGCTTAATTATGGCCTAGATAAGGTGTAAAAGGCTACAGCACAGACAGTGCTGTCTTGATTTGTCTGTAGTACTGCTCTTTGACAAAGAATTAGACAAAATCAATTTGATATGTGATGGGACATGGATTACTTGTTTCTCTGATAGTAAAAGGAAAAAAGTCTAATGCAATGAAGATTTACAGTAAGATTTATGTACATTAGGATAACAATGTATGGCCCATTTCAAAGTGCTCGTAGTTTTGTTAGTCACTTTAGTTCAACATCATAACAAAAGTAACTATGATTTTCTTGGCTTTCAACGGACCTTTATTTGGAGCAAATCGAGCTTGTAATAAGAACAAGCAGAGTCATAGGCTAGCAGGCACAATAGCAGCTGAATCTCCCAGGGCAAGTAGTCATCCCACAAAAGGTACATTGATCTATCTTCTTTAAGGGATTGAAACCAACCACAACAGATCAAACTCAAACATTACTTTTCTAGCTTCCCATTTACATCTCTGGGTCCTTTCATCAGTTAAAAGGGGAGTGTTAACTCCTTTTGTTAAAGTTGCTGAAGACTTCATTTTGTTCTATTTATCTAGTTGCCAACAATTTTCAGATGCTTCAATTTCTAGAAATCCCATTTAAGGACTTAGTGGAACATCACAACAGGTTTATGCTACTGTTGTTGTATGGAATTGGATAGGTAAAAAGTAAAAAATAGTCAAATATTTTCTTTTCTTTTCTGGGGAGGAGGGAAAGAAAGAGAAAAAAAAATGATGAGGTGTTTTTGACTTTGGAGTGTTTAAAAAGGGCCCCTGTTCTTAGCAACTGTATATGAAATGATGTGAAATGTGTGAAAACGCTTGGTTTTGTAAGTGGAATTTGTCAAGGAAACAGCATTTGCTGAAAAGAAACATCTATGCTTGTTGTGTGGGGAATTGTTCTCATTCGACCAAGCTATAAGCCTTGTCAGATTATGAGCTGTAGCTGTAAAATATGCAGCTTTTAACGTGTAGACTGCACCCATATGCATGGCAAAGTTAGCTACAAAATGAAAAATCAAGTCAGGTAAATTGCTGCAATTTAGAGAAGGCTTCTTGAAAAAGGTATCTAGCAAGGCTTGTCAGGCACTAAATGACTGCTTGTGCCAAAAAACCCAGGTTCCTGCTGTCTTAGTAAGAGACATTATGCAGCAGTTATACCTCCCAGGGATGCATTGCTTGCTGGTCATTGTCAGGGACAAAACAGTGGATAAAACAGGATTTTGGTCCAGTTCTGCATGGAAATTCCTTTATTTATAAGAATCTAAATTTTACCCAAACCTGAAAAGCTAGTATCTGCGTTTTGCTATGCAAAGTTCATTGCATTATAAATACAAAACACACTTGGTGAATTTGGTTTCATTAGACTAAACTATGAGCATTGTACATGCTGAAATAAAGCCAGTGGGCCAAGACCACCATTAATTCTTATAACCCCCAGTACAAAAGGAGATTTTCCTTTGCAGGCCAAATTCCCAGCTGAAGGTTCCAGCATGCCCTTTTGTGTTCTTTTATTCTATGTATGAAGCTGCCCATACAGCTACTCAGTATTGCTGAGTGCTATCTAGTGCTGTGTATAAACTTCTACATCAGTTTTGTAATGGTTTTGACATTTCTCATCAGAATCAACAGACTGGGTTATATTCATAAAGTTTGAACAACTTTTGTTTAAAAAGGATTACAGTCTACAGATTAAAAAAACCCAAAGCTCTGCAAGAATTCTCTGTAGCAACAGGAATCTTGTCATCAAAGGTATTTGAGAGACCGGTTCCAAATGAAATTGTACCTTAATATCACAAATTCCTGCAAATTTGTATGCAGAAAAATAAAGAAAAATCTTTGTATTGATTATTTTTGTGACCACTTAGCTCCTTTTGCTCTTGTTTTTTACTTAAAATATCTCACTAAGTGCAGTATACTTAGTATTACATGTACTTTCTCTTCAATATTACTTGCTTGACATCAGATATGTTCAAGTTCCAGGTAAAACATCTGCAGAAAATTCATACTCCTGAGAGCACTAGCCTCAATATTTACTCAGTTGTGCACTTAACCTAAACACCCCCTGCTAATACAAAAGACAATTGTTTCCAGATACATGGACTCTTTTTCTTAAATTTCAGCCTGGTGCAATAAAAAATGAGGTTAAATGCGCCTTTGAAAAGGCAGTTTGGTTTACAAGAAAGCTTTGAGTCATGGATGGCTATTGATGATTAAATGCTTGGTTCAATAGTGGTGCAAGCTTCTCATCTGGGAGCTGTTGAGTTTCTTGCACAGACTTCTTGAAGCGCGTTAAGGAGGGATGCCCCAGGAAGCCCTGCAGGCGCACCGCACCCCATGGTATTGTGCAAGAATTATAGTCAGGTTTGCTTGAACCTAAATATCTACCAGAAAAAATAAAAAAAAAATAAAAATTAAAAAAAAAAAAAAACCAAAAAAAAAAAGCACAGGAGAGTTGACCCTGGTTGAAATATGTTAGTGTTTGATCACCCTAGAACACAGCTTCCAGGCCAAGATGTTAGCAGGCGAAGACATTTATTACATTACACAGCAAAGTTATATACCCTTTCAGAAGGCACACATGTCACATCTTAATTGGTTATTTTCTGCTGGTGTGCATGTAATTTAGGCATACAAGAGGTTCAAATAACAAAACAATATTCTAACACATCCAACCAAATTCTACCAAGTTTCTCCCTTCAGTTACAAGATGTTTACATTCTTTTCTAAGTCAGAGACCAAAAATAACTGTTCCAAAGCTATCCAAAAACAACCCTTCTCCTACAGAAAGGTACGTGTTGAAGTAAGAATCAGCAAAAAGGGCTTCTATTGTATTTAGAAAGCTGCTAATTTAAAAAGGAAAATTTTGAAGAATTAGTCATTTGAGCCCCTGTGTCTTTCAGATCTGCACAGCAAGCAGGGCATCATGCTGTACTTCCCTCTCACTGGGACCTGTTTCAGGAGGCTGATTCCCAAAGAGCTGTCAGGCAGCTGTGCTTCTTAGCAGTGATGCTGAAGCATTCACTCAGGAAAGGAGGTAGGAGGCATTTAAATCACTGTGTCAGGCTGCCAAGATCAAAGCAGAAGTTGAACATTTTTAAAAGAGTAATGTGGCAGAACATCTAATATCTGTAGTGCAGCATCTCAGCCAGAGTTAGGAGTGCCACACATGAGTGGCCTTTGACTGGGACATGGCTGGTGGCATCAGCAGGAGCTGGTTACCCCAGTGGGAGAGCGAAGGGGGAGAGCCTGAAAACCTCTTTTCAGAGGGCTGGAGCAAAAAAATGAGACTGGGACTGAGCAGAGGAAAGCAAGTTGAAGAAGGAAAACATTCCTAAGGATCTGGAGAAAGAGCAGATGACTGGCTTTTGACATATCATACTGCCATTATTTGTTTTAGATTCCATGCTCAGAAACTCAGCCATCAGAAGAAAAAAGAGACTTGATATGGTGCCCATTTTTTGCCCTGTCATTACAAAATTCAACTGATTGAAATTGCTGCCAACACAGGGAAGAAAACAGGGTAATTAGGCAGCCATGTCACTACTCTTGTTTAATTTGTATTACCAAAGCAGCTAGAAACAGAAGACATTTCTGTGTCACTGTGTATTGCACAAACACAGAACAAAGAGGCAGTCCCTCTCCTCACAATCTGCAATCTTAATATCCACAGACAAGAGACTTTAAAGAAACAATGAAAATGATGAGATGCAGAAGTGGTAGCAAGCCAAGCATCACTGCAGGACCTGCCTGTGCTGAGTGTGGGAGCAGGAAGAGGAGCTGCAGAGGAGGAAGGCACACAAAACCTTTGACTGACACAGCAGATCCACTAAAAGGACGTGTGAATGGGTTGAGAGACCAAAGTCATGGGTTGAGAGAGAAAATCCTTGCAGTGCTGTTCTGGCTGCATGTCAATAGCACAAGGTGACATTTGTCATTACTGTAACAAAAGCTGTTGCCCTGGGTAAGGCATGGGATTTCAGTGCTGAGAACAAGTCCCTGCAACAGCCATGACATGTACAGGTGCACCCCAGGTAGTCTGTGTCAACTCCAAGGGGCAGGAAGCTGGGTTATACGCAACAACAATGTATTGTCATTGGGGCTAGGCAGTTAATGGCAGCCTTAAGTCTTTGCTTATTATAAAAACAAAATAAATAAAGAAAAAATCACACACACCCCCCCCCCCGCACTAGGATTTACAGCTTGTCAAAGGTGTCAGTGTGGCAGTCCTGTAGCCTGAAGTCCGCTCATTATCCACATAACAGGTGCAGCACGGGAAGCAGCAGGACAGGTTTTTTTCAGTGCTGATTTGACAAGTCCTCCTTTAGCAGTAAGATGTCAGTTTTCTGTGACAGATAAATTGCTGATCTCCTGATGCACTCTGCAGTTTGTGGTGGTAGGAGCAGGAGTGTTCAGAGAGTGATTGGATGCTGATCGAGAGCAGAGTTGAAACAAACCACCTACTTTGGATACCTTGAGTGAGAACTCAGTCAGAATTAGTGTGTTGCAGTCAAGACCCATTACGGTGTCATTGAGAGCAAGACTTCACAGAAAAATCATTAGGGCCCCTCTTCAGCACTTTAGCATTTTCTCACCAAAGTTCTGTGTGTTGGTTTTCAGACCCTCAAATTGTCGAATTTCTTACCAAATCCATATGTACTTAGACTTGGAAGTTGGTTTTCATTCATTGTTTGTTATCTGCTAAAATGAACAAGCAGCTCAGTGTCTCAGGACTTATTCCTGACAGTCTGGAATCCAGGAGGGTGACCTGAATGAACAAGACCTGCAAATTCAAGAGGATCGCCTGTGTTCCAATTCTTGCAGAAGTGTCCTAACCACTTGGCAATCAGAAAAGAGTCATGGTTTGACCTGAGCTGAGATCTCTACTGTCTCAGTTTGAAAAGACAGCTCCAAGAATACCTTGCAAGCACCTCTTGTTTCTAATTTATAGAATCTGATACAATCTTATAGAATAAACAAGGTTGGAAGAGACCTTCAAGATCACTGTGTCCAACCCATCAACCAACACCAACTAATCAACTAAACCATGGCACCAAGCACCCCATCAAGTCTCCTTCTAAACACCTCCAGTGATGGTGACTCCACCACCTCCCCGGGCAGCCCATTCCAGTGGGCAATCACTATCTCTATGAAGAGTTTTTTCTTAACATCCAGTCTAAACCTCCCCTGGTGCAGCTTGAGACTGTGTCCCCTTGTTCTGGTGCTGGTTGCCTGGGAGAACAGACTAGCCCCCACCTGGCTACAACCTCCCTTCAGGTAGTTGCAGACAGCAATAAGGTCTCCCCTGAGCCTCCTCTTCTCCAGGCTAAGCAACCCCAGCTCCCTCTGTCTCTCCACATAGGGCTTGTGCTCCAAACCCATTACCAACTTTGTTGCCCTTCTCTGGACATGTTCCAGCAAGTCAACATCCTTCCTAAACTGAGGGGCCCAGAACTGGACACAGGACTCGAGGTGTGGCCTAACCAGTGCAGTGTACAGTGGCAGAATGACCTCCCTGCTCCTGCTGGCCACACTGTTCCTGATACAGGCCAGGATGCCGTTGGCCTTCTTGGCCACCTGGGCACACTGCAGGCTCATGTTCAACCTACTGTTAACCAGTACCCCCAGGTCCCTCTCTGCCTGGCTGCTCTCCAGCCACTCTGACCCCAGCCTGTCGCACTGCATGGGGTTGTTGTAGTGAATGTGCAGAACCCGGCACTTGGATGTGTTAAATCCCATGACATTGGACTCTGCCCATCTGTCCAGCCTGTCGAGGTCCCTCTGCAGAGCTCTTCCACCCTCTAACAGATCAGCACCTGCCCCCAGCTTGGTGTTGTCTGCAAACTTACTGATGATAGACTCAATGCCCTCATCCAGATCATCAGTGAAGATATTAATGAGCATGGGGCCCAGCACTGATCCCTGGGGCACACCACTAGTGCCTGGCTGCCAGCTGGATGTGGCACCATTCACTGCCACTCTCTGGGCTCAACCCTCCAGCCAGTTCCTAACCCATCGCAGTGTGCTCCTGTTCAAGCCATGAGCTGACAGCTTGGCCAGGAGTTTGCTGGGTGGGTCGGTGTCAAAGGCCTTACTGAAGTCCAGATCGACTACGTCCACAGCCTTCCCCACATCCACCAGGCAGGTCACCTGCTTATAGGAGATCAGGTTGGTGAGGCAGGACCTGCCCTTCCTAAGTCCATGCTGGCTGGGCCTGATCCCTTGGCCACCCTGTAAGTGCTGTGTAATTGCACTCAAGATGACCTGTTCCATAATCTTGCCTGGCACTGAGGTCAGGCTGACAGGCCTATAATTCCCTGGCTTGTCCAACTGGCCCTTCTTGTGGTTGGGCACCACGTTGGCCAGCTTCCAGTCATCTGGGACCTCTCCAGTGAGCCAGGACTGTTGAAAAATGATGGATAGTGGCTTGGCCAGATCATCTGCCAGTTCTCTCAGCACCCTAGGATGGATCCCATCTGGTCCTATGGACTTGTGGGGATCCAAGTGGCTGAGGAGATCTCTAACTTCTTCCTCCTGGATCACGGGGAAACTATACTGCTCCCTGGCTCCATCTGCCAGCTCAGGAGGCCAGTTGTCTGGAAGACAATCTTTCCTGCTGTTAAAATTTGAGGCAAAGAAGGTGTTAAGTACTTCTGCCTTTTCCTTGTCTTTTGCTACCTTGTTTCCATCCATTTAAGTACATGGAGGCCTGATCTCCATATCATAATTTTCTACATCTCCAGTCTCTGTCCCTAGTCTCTCTATCTCCATGGTTGGAGCAGGTTTTATAGGTTATTAAACCACAGGTTTTTTCTAAACTAAAGATCAGTTCAACCAAAACTGCAGCCAACCTGGACAATGTGGAAATCACTTGTCAATCAAAAAACCCTCATCCCTTTGATGTGTGTAGGGGTACCTAAAGTTTTTCTCAATTTTTATTCATGTCTTTTGTAGGGTTGGGGGAAAGGCCGGGGCCTTCTCCCTGCCCCCCCCCCCCCCCCCCCCCCCGTAAGTAAAGGGAAGAAAAAAAAATTGGAAGGGAAAGAAAAACACACAGCTGGATTAGCGAAGGAGTGGGTGCTGTATATTTACAAAGCAGTTTAGGAAATGCAGGTTTATGTACAGAATTTACAGTATTTACAATATATATAGAAATATACAACAAAGTCACACAGAAATGAGGGTTCCCTCCTGTGCTGCAGGGAGGTCCCCACCCCTGCTCCCCCTTCTGTCCCTCTTTCCCCAGAGAGGGTTAGAAAGAGAGAAAAAGAGAAACTGTTAATTAAAAAGCAGTTATGTGTTAGAATGTTAGAAGAGGCCTCATGCTTTATCTGCTTCAAGGTCAAGCCTGGCCGAAAGCCCAGAAAGCTGTGAGCTGCAAGCCACTGAAGGAGGGGAAGAAAGACTGACCAGAAAGCTGCTGTACTCCCAGTTCAAAAGGTGCTTCCCCCCAATCTACCAATGAAATTAGTTTAGATCTGTATTTTGTTTACAAACATTCAACCACAATATCCCCTTCCTTAAAGGGATAGCCTCAAATGGTCACAGTCTTGAATAATTTTTGCATCTCCACCTCAGCCTTCAGCTTCTTATTGGCAGAGTCCACAGCTAGCCATAGTTTAGCTTGAAATTTTAGTTTGTTTTCTTCATTACTCAAACCAGGCAAAGACTTGTAATCCCCTTGTAATCCCCTTGTGCTCATGTAGTACTTTGTAATGCATTTTTGTATTCATAATAGCTTTAAGATAAGGATTTTTTATATATATACACACATATACATATACATATACATATACATGTATAGGAGGGATGCATATTTTATAACTTGGGCTTTAGTGATACCAGCAAGAAATAGCTAACCCATGTCAACACCTGGAAACCTCAATTTTGCAATGCAGTACTGCAATCATCTCAAGAAACAACAGCACAAGAACTAAGAGGACAGGACAAACTGCATTTCCCACGAAGCTGAAAATCAGCAGACGTACCTAAAACCAATCACAATAACTGTTATGATAATCTGAGATCAAAAGCATCAATCAGAAGAATGTACCAAAACCCATCTGAATTAGGACTGAATATCATGAGTGCTTAATTGTTGTGTGATTAGGGAATACTTTCACATGGATTTATATGTTAACTCACCAGTTTGTCATAATTTTAAATAGTTAAAGGGAAAGTAAAAATTAATTATAGTACAAAAGATGTTTTCATTTTAAGTTATAAAAAACAAAAAAGGGGGAATTCAGGTATTATGTCACAAAAAAGAATGGTTAAAGCATATTATGTTCTCAAATTTTCATTTTATATGTGGTTTCAAGTGTTATTTAACAAAATTTATGGAGGATATAAGAATTGTGGAAGTGTTAGTTAGGAGAAATTTGAAAGAAAAGCAAACAATATTAGGCCAAAGTTAGTATCAGTAGAATCAGTACCTTTCCTTAGCAAAAACAATGCATCAACAGATCAGTATTATTAGGATGAGTAAAAATGCATTATTGTGTTATGTTCAATTTTATATTGGGCAGAACAATGAATATTCGGAGTGCCATGTTTGACCCAGCAAAGGAGCCTTTTCACTCTTGCTGTTTACCTGCAAGTATTTTCTTTATTTATGGAGATGGAACCTGGCCAGCTTTATCTTAATGGATCAAGGAGAATCTTGCTGACATTAAACAATCTATGATTTTTTTACCATCTTAGAAAAATAAAGATGTAACAGACCTTTGAAGCAGATTGTAAAAGACAATGCTGACGATTAGGTTTGCTGTGTTTGTGGATCTTCATGTCTTAATCCTTGTGTACAATGTGTGCAAGCTTAATCAAGTCTTCTTTGTTAATAAGAAGTGGGAAATTTAAAAAGTGGAACTAGTAAGATCTAAGTTCTTTTTTGAGACATCAGGCAGGTAACAAAGAAATAAGTTCAAAGCTGTGGGATGAAACTTTCTGTCTGAAAGAAGCAACTGTTCTGTTTGTGTTCTGACCTAGTAAGATATGTGAAAAGAAATGTGAACTTATTACTGACATGTAGCTGGGAGTTTTGTTATCTTTAACCATATATTATGCCAGTTCTGTTAGAATGTTCTAATTAGCCCATCCTGAGTAGTGTGTCTTGTATGGGTTACACCAGTCTGTTAGACATGCTGCGTTACAGAACTTCTGCTTTTGCTGTATAGTTAGTCTAAACTTGCTTGCTTCTACATATGCAAAGAATTTTGGGAAGGTCAATCAAAAGTGTTGTTCTATTGGAAAACAGAAAGGGGGAGATGTGGGAAGAGGTTATTTTCGGATAACTTTGGAAGACTATAGGGAAGATTTGCCTTTGCTCGAATTAGAGAAAGCTATGTTTTGTGTTTGACTATAAGGGTAATGTAAACACCTTGTAACTGAAGGAGAGAAACTAGGCAGAATTTTGTTGGATGTGTTAAAATATTGTTTTGTTATTTTGATCTATTGTATGCCTTAATTACATGCATGCCAGTAGAAAATGACCAATTAAGATGTGACACCTGTGCCTTCTGATAGACTAGATAACTTTACTGTATAATGTGGTAAACGTCTTTGCCTGCTTACATCTTGTCCTGAAAGCATGCTCGAGGTAATTAGACCAACTATACAACAACAACACTGGTTGTGCTCAGGAGTTTCAGTAGTTTGTACCAGGTCCTTGAAGTACTATTAATATTTTCCAGGATAGCATTATACTTTTTTTTGACTTGCATTTTGATATTCTGTATGGTCACTGCAAGGGGTCATTACTTTCCATTATCTGTTCAAAATTAAACAGGTTTCATAAAGCTTCTCATATGCATCCTTTTCCAGTCTCTGTGCATGCAACTAAAAAATGCGAATGTTAACATGTTCTTCCCCACCACTCTTTCTGATTTCAGTAATAACATTCTCTGTCAGATTCAAATAGAGTGAATACATCCTCGTGCATGCGTTAAAATATAGGCTAGATATATAGATTGCATATTTTTATACCACTATTTCCATTTTGCCATCAACATCTAATTTATTTATAGGGAGGTTTGTTTTCTGCTATGTTTTGAGTGGCTTTTAGGGTCTTTGTAGTATTGATTATTTGCTTTCTTGGTCCATATTTTTCAGCATTCCCTTTCATCCACTCTTTATGCACACAATCTTTATACATTTGTTTTGGTCCAGAGAAGGAAAGAGACTCAGTTCTTTTGAATATTCCTGTGTTATGAAATTAGAGGCACAAATGAGGCCAAAATATTAAAGGTGAGGGTATTTATTAACAGAATAAAGTGGGTGGATCAGAAGGGGAGAGAGAGAAAATAGACAGTGAGAAAGAAAAGAGGGAGAGAGAAGAGGATAGGAATTATATTACCACACCCCTCTCTCACACACACACACACACAAACACACACCCCCCGCTCCAGACTGTTTGATTCTGTAGAGGAAGGCTGCTGCAGCTTTGGAAGGGAGGAGATGTTATCCTTGTTGGCTGTGCTGTCCCCTGAGCAGCCTCTTCAGCTCCATGAGTTGTAGCAGGCAGAACTTAGGGCACAGAGAGAGGGTTCCTCTTGGTCTGCTTCTTCCAGGCTACATGGTGATGTCTCTGTCATTTTCTCTCCTGGTTTTCTCTCCATTTTTCTTCCAAGCAGCATTGCCCCGGTCTTCTCTCCTGTTTTCCTTCTCCTGAGCCAGCAGTTGCTCAGATCTTTTTTACAGTTTTTATGTATGTATATTCCAGAGAGTATTGGTGACAGTGGCCTCTGCTCATTATTTCCAGGGCAGCTGCAGTCTGGTGAGCAATCTTTATCTATGCCCCTTCCAGAGAGTCGTTATCCCCCAATACACATCAGCTATTGTCTGGGCAAGCAGCAAAGGTGATTTTATCTTTGTTTAGTCACATCAAGAGAGACAAGATTCAGTCTCTCACAACACTGAGCTGTTTCAGGTTTTTGTTTAATAGCAACGCTTAATCCTTCTTTTAAGTCTGTGGACTTTTTACCCATCAGATTTGTGAAAACTTTGGTTTTAGAGGATTCTTGAATCAGATTTAAAGCTGGTTAGATATACTAACAGTTGGGTTAATTTTTAGAAAACTGGTATTTTTAAAGGTGTAAGTTTATAGACCAACTATGGGGGTCATGTCTGTTTGTACAACACAAATGTAATCAAATCATGATCATTGCTGCCTAGGCAACAGTTATTTTTTAGGTCATCTTGTACTGTTGATTGGCTTGCATAATACTGCATCTCCTGGAAACAGCATCTATTTACTATCAAGTGTGTAATGTCTTTTTTGAGCAATCACTATGAAGTAATTTAAAAATATGGAATGCCTTTAAGCTTAAAATTTGATGACATGGATTATTCAATTATGTGAACAAGTTGCTCATCCAAGAAAGGGTCATAACTTCAGAAGCAGGTGATCAGCTCTCCAGAGCAGGAAAGAATGAGCTCATTTGATCTATATGATCTATATGATCTATTTGATCTACGTACATCCTAAGGGGTGCGCAGTTTCAGGAATACTCTGTCATGCCTAGGCTAGCAGCTTCAAAGCAGGCCTTTCCGCTCCCTCTTCTGTGAAAAGTGCCGCATTACCAGCTGAGACTAGGAGATGAGCTCGGGACTCTGGAACAATCTGTTTGGAAGCAGCAATGTTTAGGTTCCATGGAATTGTTCTGGTCCTGCCTGGAAATTCTTCTGTTGCTAGGAAAGGATGACATGAACAAGAGTTATGGCTTCTCATTCTATAGACATCTGGCATTACAGCTGCTTCTGTAAGGAGCTGAGGCTCATTCCCTGCTGCTAATCCCTTTCTTGCACTTTACTGTCTGTGCTGATGCCCCCCACAACTGCTCCTATAGTCACAGAGTCACAGACTGTGAAGCCCTTGGAGGAACATTAATGTTGTCCAGAGTGGCAGAGTTCCCTTCTGATCTTTTGCTCCCAGAGACTGGAAAATCTTCCTCAACCTCCCTTTGATCAGAAAGGAGGTATTAGTTCAGATTTTATTGACATTTATTTGTCTTTAAGAGAGCAAGGTGGCACCTTGCATGTTAATAGATTGAAATTATGCACCCTTTCCCAGCGTTAAACAGGGCAAATAGTCAGAAGATATTTATAGTAAGTTCCTAACCTTGCAGTAAGTTTTTATATTTGAAACACTTGGGTAACATAACCACTCGGCTTTTTAAGTGGTTGCCATAGGAGGAAAGAGAAACATTTACATGCAGTGAAGGAGAACTAAAGCAAGTCTTGCAAGGTACTGTTCTGCATTATCTCAAGCACTTCATTGTCATTGGGGAATTTGGCTTGGCAGGCATCCAAGTGCTTAGCTTTTTACTATCAGTGAGTTCCCTCTAATGTGTTTTTTTTTTTTTTTTTTCTTTGAGGGAAATTCATCAGATGTAAGGCTCGAAGACACATTTTACTCTTCTGATAATACTCCATTATGTGTTGATCCATATGTGTTTTAGTAGAGCTGACCCCAAATGTTCAAAATCCACAAACCACACTCTGGTAAGTGATACTGAATTAGAAAAGAAAAAACAAAAGCAAACAACAACATAAATAGTAAAAAGCTTTTTTTATTTCCTTCTCTTTTATGAGTTGTCAGTTGGGATGAGTCACTATCATAAGGATTCTTTCGTGAAAGTGAGGTCTAGATATTTCTCCTTGCCTTTCACCTTCCCTCCCCTTATCTTCTCCTCTTCTCCTTTTCTCTTTATCTTATTTTTTTTTTCATTGATGCTGAGGAATAAAATGATCCTGAACTCTTAGAAAAGCCCTCCATATCACAAGCCTGCTAACAACAGCTGAAGCATTTACAATGTTGAAACACTTCCTTGTGGGCAGGATTCTCAGGCTGCTTTCTAGTTGCCTTTTTGAACATGTTTTTGGAGGAAAGATGCTGCTTTTCTCTCTTTCTGGAAAGGAATTTGTCTGGCTTCATTTTTTCTGTCTCAGATTTGTATTAAGAGAAAGTTTATCAGTTTTTCTAACATCTGGATTTAGCACTTTTAAGAAGAGAGGATGATTTTTTATGTAAGGTATGGCAAGTCTGTGAGATAATTTTCTGGCTTCCTGTGGATAATGGCTTGAAAATATGATTAGATCTGTTATATATATATAAAATGATAACAAAAAAATATACTTGACCACTTAACATGACCTGTAAAAAAGTTATTTTACTATTTTTGGAGGGCTGAGCATGGAGGTGGGATTCGATAACTCACGTGTCTACTTATGAACTAGATGTCAAGCTTCTGTTACAAGTGGTGGAGATTCCTGGAGGAACTCCTGGAGGAGGGCAACAGAGTCATTTTAGGGCAGTCAGTATTCATGTGGTGGGTTGAAATCCCACCCCCTCCCAACATGAAATTTGCCAGACCAGCTCAGTTGGAAGCAAGTGAAAGCTGTATTTACAAGCAAAACTACAATCTACAATGGAATGCAATGAGTATGTACAAATATACAATATTTACAGATATTTATAATTAATAAACAGGATAAGGATGCCCCCTGGCCAAAGACCAGGGGAAGCTACCAGCTTCTCCTTCTCTGACTCTTCCTTACCCCCCTGTACAAAAGGGACAAGAGACAGAAGCAGAGAAGTTAATATCTGTCACAACAAAAGCAGTGCAGCCAAGGTCAAGCAGAAGCAAGTTAGTATCTCCCAGCCCGAGGAAGCAAGAAGAGAGAGAAATTGTTTATATTACTATCTTAAGTCCATTATCTTTCCAATGGGATTGTTTAGAATTATCATTATTTTCCTTTTTATGTCCAATAGTAATCTCTTTACTGCTTTTATTTATCACTTTACCACTTTTCTGTTCAAGATCTGTGAAAAAAATTTAAAGGCTTAGCCTAGAACTACCACAATTCATAAAGAGCAGCCTCTCATAAGTTTGTGTTGTGTCTTCCCACTCTGTGTAGGTGTCTGGAACACTATTGAACACTTCCAGTAGTATCAGACCCCTGTGGGAGTTCCTGCCTGGCCATCTGAAATTGCTCAGCTAAAGTGTAGGCATCTGCTCTGGAGGGATCCTTCTCCACACATAGTATAAGGAGCAGTCTGTTCAGTTTTTCCAAATAAAGGCATCTTCTATATTTCTGATGCCTGACAGCATGAGACATCTGCACATGGCTGACAGAGCTGATGTAATGCTCATGCCTTGAGGGCGTGATGTGGAGCGGGCTGGAGGTAGGATGGGATGCCCCAGGGCATCTCACATGGGACTACAGACCAGAGCATGAGCAAGTGAACCGATTTCTGATGTATTGTCTAGATTTCCATAGAGTATTTTAGGAACTAAGACACACAGCTCTCAACAAGACATCTTGAACAGTCTTAATCTGTGAACAGAATCCAGCTTTGGTTTGTTATAAGGTGCCAACATTTACAGTTTAAAACTCAAATAGATATTTCTTCCAGCAGTATTAGTACTGCTGGGTGTTACCCTTTTGCACAAAGGTAGAGATGTTTTCCTCCAAGTAAGAAGAAAAGTCAAAGGCAATGACTACATATACAATGGGATTTTTTTTTGCTCAGTTTTGAGATGTTTACTTTTTGTCTTTGTATGCCTACTGTTTTATTAGTTCACCAATGTGTTTTGAAATTTGTATAACACACTTTCAAAATTCCCAAATGCATTATTAGAAAGGCACACCAAATTATGGGTTTTCAGTGGCAAGATGTGCATCTACCTCATTGCATATGCATTTTATGTAAAAAGATGAGCTTGCTTCTAATTTGCTCACTACTGTGTGACCTTTGTATTATGGCTTTGCTACAAGAGTTTCAAAAATTGTTTCAGACCAGTGGGTCATATCTGAAGAAACAAACCAGCAAACATAGTGTTGCTTTTTATTAAGGCTAATACATGCTAATAAATGCTAATGACATTTTCTAAAGTACCAAATAGTGATATTAGACTCAAGTATAAGAATCAATAGATTAGTCTCAGGTAGGCAAGATATGGCTAAACCACTAAGTTCAAAGATCACAGATTAAAAGGGAAAATGGAAAACTCATTGAAGAAAGGGTGAATTTTAAAGTACTGCAGATTGTGTTTTGTCATTGTAGATCCTGCTCTTCCCAAGGGCTCACATTTCCATCAGTTCTGTGATTCTGCAAGCTCCATGGGGCCACCTCTGGCATGGGCTGGTGTCTGAAACAGTGGCAGAAGCTTGTGATGAGGCAACTGAATTGAGCAGGTGAAGCCTTGTGGTTTTGCTGTTTGCTGAGAACATTAGGCCTGGCTGTGCTGCTTTCCCCACAGCGACAGATGTGTGGTGTCTCCCCTGTGATGTTTGAACATCCCCTCCCACTCCGGAAGGATTTCCCTGCTCCAGGGAGTCCCGGGGTACTGCATTTCAGTGAGTTTAAGTCTTTCTAGTACCACTGAAAGCAGAGACATTATGAGATCCCAAGTGTGGCTCTGAAGGTCACTGTAACTCATGTAAGAAATGTCCTAGTTTAGTTTTCTCAGCATACATACAGTGATGTTTTACTCCACCTTGTAAGGAGAGAACAGAGGTCTCCCATGACTAAACTGAAATCCCAGATGTATGCTTGTGAAAAGAAAGCAAAAGACTGAAGGGATGCTCTTAGCACAAAGATTCTCATGAAGAAGTATTGTAAAGGTTAGGGAAAATTTAATACTAAGGATTGAGTTGTTATAGATCCTTGCGAACTGAGAAGAGACAGACAACTGGTTATCACAAGAACTCTTATGTTTTATGTCCCAGGTGAGAAGTAAATGATGCATAAAGTTAACTCATTCTTTCTGCTGTAATTTTGAGACTTGCCCCAGCAGGTTGTGTAACAGCTGCCCACCCACAAACACAGTAAGTCTATTGTGCAAAAAATTAGTTAATTGGATTAATTGTACAAAAACATAGAACAGTCAGGAACAGTCATAGGGAACCAGAAACCTTTTAACAGCTTTTGAAAGCAAGCATTTTGGTGTCTGGCACTGGTACCATGGCTGCAGAAAGCTCTTGTGGTGCAGCCAACATAGACACTGCAAAAGCTGGACGTGAGAACTATTAAATACAAAGCAAAGGAGACAGGTGCTGTAAGAAATAGCCAGTCCTTTCTCAGCTTTGTTGCTACTTTTCTGTCCGATTTTTAGCAGAAGACTGTAACAGCACAATTGACAATATATAGGATATTTCCTGCTCCTTAAAAATCAAAGGCTTGCTGTGCCCTGCTAGTTTTGCTACCCATTAGCCAGGCAGAAACCTGATGATTTTTAATGTTGTTTTTTTTTTTTTTTTTTTGCTTGTCTGGTACATTGGAAGACACCCCATCCCAGGAATTAGAGCAGGAAAATAGTGACTGAACATACAAATAGACAGCAAGATGACAGCTGGATGATGGCAATAATACACAATCTTGAGAATTAATTTTGTTCATTAAGCTTGCAGGGATCCTGCACTCAGCTTCTGTAAAGCAAGGTCTTTAAAAACTGCAGATCAAGACTAAAATGTCCATAATACTTTGTTTTGTAAGCAATGAAACGGTCACTTAAAAAATGAACTATGGCTCTGCAACGTGACTTGCGTCTCTGTGTGACAGGAACCCAAAGACACGGAGCTCCTTTCAGAATGGTTGTCATTGAGGAGTTCTGGACTAAATATATGAGAGTAAGAGAAGCTGTGTCTAAATAATATAGAGACACAGTTGCATTGTGGTGTCTGACGTTACTAGTTGCATTCTATGTGCCATCCACATTTTAAGGTCCTCTCATGAGCTGCACTTTTGACTTTGCTTCCATTACTGAAGTGAAACTCTAGACCCACTGAAATGCGCAGAAGTCTTGGCTTTATTTATCTATTGGCGAGAAGTCATATTTAGTTCACCTCGGCAGCTCCAAAATCTACACTTTCTCATACATCCAAGCTGATTTCTCATCACCTCACTCTTTCTCTTTACTTGCTGTCTTGATGAAAAAAATGCCTTCTTCAGAGATGCCTCTGGCAGTAGGCGTGAGCAGATGTTCAACAAGCACAACAGCTTTGGTAACAAATATTATTAGCTTTATTATTTGGTTTATGTATACTTTGGATTATGATGGAGCTAAATGACCATGTTCTCTGCAAGCAGAGAAAAATTACTTTTTCAATCCATGCATTCACTTCCTTTTTCATATTTACTTGGATTTTTTTATATTTGACAAAAAATACTAGAAACACATTGAATAGACCGTTAATTCAATATGTTGCCAGAGCATCATTTTATTTATATAAAGCATCTTTGTGCGAATCAGCAAGAGCTAGCCACAAAAATCCATATTTTCTCTAGTTAGTCTTTTTCACAAGTGTGTGTATTAAGGAAAGCCAAACTTCAAAGAAAAGAGATAACCATGTTTACTACTCAGATATCTGTTACTAAATAGACTGAGAGAAGGAAAACCAAGTTAAATGGTATGGGCAAATATCAGTTGAGCCTATGTAAACTCATCAATTACACCTTGAATAGTCTGGGGCAGTCTGCCTGTGGGCTGTGACCTCTGCTGTTACTGAGACCAGGTTTTTCTAATTAACATGACTCTCCAGGGACAACTGAATGGATGATGCATTTTCTGCAGATACCTGATCACCATTGTAAACAGAAGCCCAGAAATTCAGGTTGCAGGAGCTGCTGAAGTGTATTTTTCTCTCTGCATGCAAGCGATGGAGTCCTATAAAAGAAGTTGCTCAGGCACTACTCTGAAAATTCAGTCCACAGAAGTCAGCTTCTTTTTCATTCTCATCATTCAGCCTTACTGAGACTGTGACGTTCCATATACATAGATTCATTTAAGCGATAAATTAAATACTCTGTAGGAGTATATTTTCTCATAATTTCCAGTAGTATTTAAATACACCAGAGGTTTTTGCTTCATGCACTTTTTTGTAGGAGGTTATTGCATATTGACACTTCTGCCTTAACAGCAGAGAGAAATGTCTTATTAAAATGGATGGTTTCTGCTACATGACCTTTACAAAAAGCATTTTACATTTTACTTAGGATTCCCAAGCAGCTGAAAGCCTACTACTCACATTACATTTCTGTCTTATTTAATCCCCTCCTACCTCTTCTGTCTTGAAATAATTAGAAACCTGACAGGCTTTGCTCTAGCTTTGAAGGAGAAACTACCTTTTAATGGAATGTGAATATGACCTGCTCAGAAACAACATTCTGTCCTTATGCAAATGAAGATACTGGAGATCAGTGACTAAATAACAAATCGGGGTTGCCTCTCCACTGGGAAGGCATGAAAGTGTCAGAACATGAGCCTAGGCATTTGGATGTACCTGTGATTCTGGGGAGCTGTTACAATAATGCTTGGCTTGCCTTTGGACAATGCCAGACCACTTGAAGGTACTGGTTTCAACTGCACAGGCTGCCTTCATGCTTCAGGCTTCACATACTTCTAACAACCTAACAAATATTAACTTTCCTCCCAATTATGTATCTTAAGCAAAGGTCAAATACATCTGGGATAAATTCACAGTCCAGGCACTTTGGCCAAGAAAGCTGTTCAGAAAAGAAAACAGAGTGTGTGAAGAAACAGGTGTAAAACTGGAAACAGTTTTGCCTTTGCTATGGTAAAGTGAAATCAGAGATCTAAATTGAGGGGATACCCTGTAACAGGTAGATGAAAGCCCGTGGGGAGAGAGATGAAGAAGGACCACAGAGAGGCGCCATAATTTTGTAAATTTCAGTTATGAACTCCAAAAGCTCTGGAGAAGCGAAGAATTGGTAGCAATGTTAATATTCCAAGAGCTATCTCACTAAATTAGCCCTTGGTGAGAAGTGGAGGTCCCCAGCAGACAGGTCGTTCTTTTCTGTGTGATTTTACCAACATAATTTAAACCACACCGTGGTCTTTGCCTTCACGGTGGTGTTACCCCCCACTTTTGAGCGGAGGAATGTGTGGCTAAAGGTAAAGAACAGTGCCACAAGGGTTAACTTTCCTGGGGACTTCATTTTAATGTTTCTTTCTCAGAAGCTCATTTCTGGTGCCATGCTGGGATGCTAACAGATGAAGCATGTCTGGCTCCATGTCCCTTAATATTTCAACCTTTTATCTTCTGGTCTGGTAAGGAAGTGGTGCAGAACTGAAATGCCACCCATACTGTGACAATTCAATTGTTGTTTTATATTTTAAAAATATCCTGTTGTTCATGGAAATATGACACCACCAGAGACCCAATACAAACTAGCTGGAATTATTTACTTGCCTTAAACACCAGCTTTATATCTGCAGCAAATCCATGTTTCTTTTGTATATACCTGCTGGTGATGAGGCCAGCTGGACTGAAATAATTGGCGAGGTAAAGTAGCAACCCAGGAGAAAAGTTCATTAGAAGCAGTGCAAGACTGAGAGGAAGACATAAAAATATGTTGTTACTGTTCCTTAACTTTTTGTTATATCTTAGGACACAAACTGAGGTTTGACATTAAATGACATACACTAATACCAACAGCTTGTGTCCTTATATTTTTGAAGTGTTTTTGTTACATATTTTGCTCTTTTGTCACAATTGAAGATGTTCGCATTTCCTTCTCAGCCTTTTAAATACTCTTGATGCAGGTGGAAAGGATGATGGCAAAATGCTTCAGAACTGCTGCTGAATTGGATATCTCTTGCTGGCAGTGTAAGGCTGAGTAGTACTACACCTCAACCAGGATGGGTTGACTTAGAGCTTCTAAGCAGGAGGGTGAGCAAGAGTGGGTGGCAAAACATGAACATGTGCACGTGCAAGGCTGAACCCATGTTTGTATATAATTCAGGAAATACATGCTTTGATTTCCCTTCAGTCCTTTGGGTCCATTCAATACTGCAAATGGCTAACAATAGGATCCTACAAAATAAGCCACGTAAACCAGGAAGAGGTATGTGAAATCACAAGAATCATTCTGTATCCTTTTCTACACAGTATAATTCACAGTTGTGTATCAACAATTCAAGCAAGGAAAATTGCTGTTTTATAAAGTGACTGATTTTGAAGCTGCAAAACAGGTACTATACTTCATGTTTCAAAAGAAATTTGCAATTTAAGTGTTCTTCTCAATAAAAAGAGACTGATATTTAATAGGCTCTTATTTCTAGAGTTGCTAAATCCTTTACTAATACACTGAAATAAGAGAAAGCCAAGTAATTATTGGTGTGTACTTTAATTAATCACTTCCCTCTTTTTTTCCAAACCTGTGTAAGCACCATCATTGCTCCTATTTCAGTAATAGAAGATAGAAAAACAGGTATAATTTAAAACTGGTGCTTAGTATGACATGATTGGGGGTGTAGAAAACCAGACTAAATCAAGCAGACAAGCAGAGATAAAATGATTAATGATTTGTTCAAAACTCACCATTGATTTAATAATTTGAGACTGAATGAAGTGTATTTTGGAAAGACCAATTAGCTGGTGGCTAGGAGGAGATAACAGTGTGTGGAGTGTCCTTGCTGAGCGCGTAAAGACAGCAGTTTCTAAAGGTTAAAAAAGGATGCATGTGAGCCTGCTAGGAAACAATTCAGGGCTGAACATGCATGAGGTCAAGTGTGAAAACTGTTTCCTGTTTTTTTTATGTCCAGGCAGAGAATAAATCGATAATCCCATATAGTGCACACTTCTGAATAAGAACTAACCACCCATTCACATGAGGTCTGTGTGTAGATAATAGAAAAAGAAAGAAAGGATACTTCCCCCCCCCCCCCCCCCCCCCTTGTCACAAATTAGGAACAGTGTTTGTCCTCTTTGTCCTCTTTAAATACAAGTTAGCTCATGACCACTGCATACCTGAGAGGGAAACAGATGGCAACATACAGTTATTAGGACATAAAATGAAAATACATGCCACAAACTGCTTTGACTTCAGCAGACTCTGCAGGCAAATCCAAAACATCCAGAATGGGAGAAGGATTTGCAATTTATAGAGCAGCATTTTGCCATTCTCCTCTCTCTTTCTTTCTTTCTCTTTAAACAAACAGAGGAGATTGCCTATGGGAGCTGAGGCAGGGACTCATAGTTCCCATTCCTTCAGACAGTTCATTTTGGTGGAGATGATTTTCTTTTCTCCATTAGCAAACATTGATTTTCTTAGTTTTATTTCTTTGGAGCTTTACTCTCTGAGGCTCCACTTGCTCTCATTGTACTGCTGCAGATCATCAATAACAGCAAGAAAAACTGACAATAATGCTGGCTACTTACCTGCTGCTTTGAGACAGCAGGAAAAAAAAAAAAAACACAAAAACAAAACACAAAAGCACAAAAGGAAGCAGAAAGAAGATGCTCTGGTGTTAATTCTTTCTTTAAACCCTCCTCTACTGCAGCGTCAGTAGCAAAACTTGACAGTTGTCAGGCTGCAGCTGAGCAGAGACCTCTGCCTAATGCTGCAGCCGCAGCATCACTTCAAATTGCTGTTCTCTTGTGCATCTCCTTCCAATTTACCCATCCCTCATAAACTCTTCTAGGTAGGGACCATCTTTTCAACTGCTGTGTCACAGGAAGTATCACACTGTTCATACTGTTTAAACCTGATCTAGAGGTTTATTTACTTATTATTATCTCGTAAAGTAGCCAGCAACTGCTGAAGCATGCATTCAAGATGAGTGCAATGGGCAAATCACAGCTCTAGACATCGAAAAACCATCTCTACAAACTGTTGGGGACCATTCTCTAATGGAACCTGGCATATTTTAATTTTATGCCACCACACAGTCCCCTTGGCATTGGGAATCCCCCAGTTGTGTGTCTTTCAATGTGACGTATGGGTGCAGTAGCCTTGCTGCTCCCACCTCCAACCTACAGAACCAGAGAAAGACCCCCTGTGGGTCCTGCTATTTCCAGAGAGCTGTCTCCACTGTCTCTTGTTTGACAGGTTTAACCTAGCTTAACCCCTGTCCCTTACTTAAAACATCAGGTTGTGCTTGTCATGCTTGTGTCCGCATGCCCTGCAGCAGCGAGGCGTAAAATGTGTGTTATTTGCCGTGTGCTTGCAGTCCTCACTGAATAGTGTGGAGATGCTGATGTGCCTGTGATACTTGGGCCTGTCAGCAAGCGTGGCTTGGTCTTTTGTTTTGCAGGCAGAACAGAAACTACTTGAACTTTTTATTTTTAATTAAAGTGTCTCAGGATTTAGCTAACCACTGCTACAACAAAATGCTTTTCCAGAAATATGCTCTTCTGAGGCTTAGAAATATTTGCCTAATTTCCATCCTAACTATATTCATGGCCACTTTCTACCCACCAGTGCTTGAATAAACAATGTCAGTTAGTCTGAATAACAACTATTTCACAGGCTACAGCACTGGAGGCACTGGTCCCAACAGCCAGGCATACTTGCAAGCATCCTAAATCCATTTTTCAAGGAATTTTTCAAGGCTGGGGTAACAGCTTGGTGAGAGATCTGTGTGGAAGCCAGATTCTCAGATGGGGGGAACAGTAGGAAGGATTTCTGGGTGAAAAGCAATAAATGCATTATTATACACGATTATACATGCAGTGGGACACAGTTAGCTTCACTTGAGAGTGGAAGCCAAGTTTTCCTTGGCCATTATCCTATTTCCCACACCTGATGTAACATGGCTTCCAGGGAAAGAAAGAAATTCTCTAGAAGAAAGGTCAATATTCAACTGGAGATTCAGCTACACTACCTTATATTTAATTAAACAAAAAGAAAATAATGGTATTGCTTTAACTTGCATGCAGGAATGCTTAACTCAACATGTAATACGCTGTTGGTGTCAGTGGCTTGTCCCAAGAGATCCCCTATGACAGCTCTTGAGACAGCAAAAAGTGAAGAAATTATTTATGGCTTTGTATTTGTGAACTGTTTGTGATCATTTACGGTGCTCTTGGGAGGCACTGAAAAGCTGGCAGTTTTGTTGTCAGCCAGCCTTTACAGCAAAACACAACCTGCACCCCATTGCTGTGTCCCCTTCATCTGACCAGGGGCACTTGAGAGGCTTTCAAGTTCAAGTATCTGAGGATGGTCAGCAAACCCCCATGCAGACAAGTCACTAGCTTTCTTTTCTTAGCATGTTTATCTGTTGTCAGATTTTTTAATTGATTTTTTTAAAACTATATTTGTATAAAGTGCAAATAGTCACTGTTAGCTTTGGTTTTAAATATTGTCTTCTCAAAGTTCACTGATGACTTTTAGATAGTTGGGGACATGTTCTTGCAGATATACTTGGAAATTTATGAGCGCAATGAGACTTCAGTTTATTAGAAGTCTTTGAATAAACTTATATGTCAGCATAAAGAGAATGAACAGCAAACTGATCACTGATGGACATCTTATATGATGACTCATGTTGTTTATGTGTATTTTGGATGTCAAATGGAGCCCATGGATGGACTCACACATACTTGCATATGGAAATCCATGATGAGCGTTTGCCCTTGGCTGTTGCTTAACAGGGAAGACAACATGGCATTTGGCCGTTGTTGTCCAAGTTAAGCTTTATTTGAACTTGGGGCTGTGCCAAAGACCCAAGACATTTCTGTGTGGGTGATGACACAGAAGGAGGCAGAGCATTAGTGGCAGAGGTGTGTGAATAGGAAGCACTTGAGTAAGTCTCTTACTTGCCAGTGGCATCATCTGGTAAGGAGAGACACTCCCCACACCACTGGGTTGTGTTTTGTTTATTTCCATAAACTATAGCCTACAAAGGGATGATCTTCAGACACTAGAGAGCCATAGCCAGGTAACTCCAGACTACTGCAAGTGAGAACATTCCTCAGTCTTCCCACTTTCCACAATTCAGGAGCCAGTGTTGAGATGTCTTCCAGTACTTCAGAAGAAGACAATTTCAGCAAAATACCACTTCAGTTGGAAGTAGGAACAGTGAGTCTTTTGATGGAGAGGGCAGGAGCAAGGCACTTGTGGGGCTGGGATTGTCTTCTAATGTTTAGACAGGGCTGGAGCGCTTATCCTTGGAGATTTGTGAAAAAAAGGCAAGTTCTCCTGCAAAATAATAAACCCCAGTTCCTGGAAAGGCACTAGGTCTTGGGCTGCTTAGAGGCAGCAGTAGAAGTCTTAGTGACTGGTACACAAGAGCAGAGCATAGGTGTTGCTGCGTTATAGACATGAGCTCTGCAGCGCTGCCTGATGTAGGTGGCCTTGGCAAGAACTTTTCCCAATGCCTGGATTCATGATGGCTATGTGTCATAGGCCAAGCATGGCCCTACAACAGGATCTTGAAAAATAGTAATTTCCTGATGGAATCAAGGCTCTCCATATCCACAATCATATGACCCTAGTCTTTTCTCCATAGGACCTTAAAGATTCTGGGCTTTAAATTCTTGTTTAGCAAAGACTGCCTCTTTCTGCATATTTTATAGCATTAAGAAGACCTGAACTTAGCAAGAGCTGTCAAGCAGAAAGTATAGCTTTCGTGTGGTTCCCAGTATAGAAAGTAGGACCACTTTTGGTGAGGAGAGTTTTGTCTGAAAACAAGGAGATGCTAGTTATTATTTGGAACCTGAAAAGCCTGGCTTTGCAAAGTCAAAGTAACTTTAAAGTAAATCTGCTTTAAAGTTTGTTTTAATTGTATTTTTTCATCATTTATCTCAGCAAAAGAACAGGTGGCCAGGGCTTTCATGTTTGGTGGCACATACTGCATTTGTGCTTACACGTCCTGCAGTGTCCCACGCCAGTAGGAAACAGCACTGTAAAATAATAAAAAAGAAATTAAAATATGCTTTTATGCTCTATTGTTGTTTTTCTGTTGCTACTGACAGAGATTCATAGGCAAAGAGTAGCAATTAAAAAACTGCTGGAGTGACTTCAGGTAATTTTTAATTATTTGTGACACTAGGAATTAAATGCTAATTGCAAGTCGGCGTAGCAAAGGCTTACTATGACTGCAGGAACTCCTGCCAGACAAGCTCCTGAGATCACTGTGAGAGACTAAAAGTTTGTCTCTCCTGGTGTGACTCAACAAAGATAAAATCACTTGCTGCTTGCCCAGACAATAGCTGATATGTGTTGGGCAGAGCCACTGGAACGACTCTTGGAAGGTGCAAAGATAACATCGATCACTGGACCACAGCTGGCCTGACAACAATGGACCAAGGTCACCTTCATGAATATGCATAAAACAAGATAATCTCCACCCCTCAAGTACCCTGGAAAGGGAGGATGATGAGACAATGGAATGAGTGTGGGGGCAGGTAGATGGAGAATGAGGAGGCAGAGGCCCCCCCCCTCCATCCAGGCCCCTGCCCAAACACACAGGAATACACGTAAAGATTTCCTGGGGAACTATACCTGGATAATTACCTAAGGATGATTTCCTGGCCCCTGATTTCCTGAGGGACAATACTTGGACACATACCTAAGGGCTAAAAACTGTATAAAATACCTGAGCAACTACGGGCTCAGTTGAAGAAGAAAACTGGAGATGAAGTAAAACACAGAAGAAGGACCATGCCGCTGAGAAGGAAAGCACAAGAGAAAGAAAAGCCCGGGACAATGCTGCTCCAAAGAAAAGAGGCCATGGAGCCTGGAAGAAGCAGGCTGAACCTTCTCTCTGTGTCCTAAGTTCCACCTGCTGCAACTCATGAAGCTGAAGAGGCTGCCCAGAGGACCACATCTCTTCTCCAGCCAAAGCCTCAGCACCCTTTCTCTACAGACCCAACATCTCCTGCAGCACCCTTCCTCCACAGACTCAAACTCTCTTGGGGGGTGAGGGGTGTGGTAATATAATTCCTCTTCTCTCTCTATTTTCTCTCTCTCCCCTTCTGATCCATCCACTTTATTTATGTACTAAATAGTCTAGCTGTTGATATTTTGGCCTCATTTGTGCCTCTAATTTCACAACATGGGAATATTCAAAAGAACTTGAGTCTCTTTCCCTCTCCAGATCGAGACAATCACATCATTTGTTGCTTTTGGGAAAAATCACATCTAAGGGGACATAATCAGTGCAGAGGTACCTCAGATGAGCACGTGTCAAAGGAGATCAGGATTGGAACAGTAAAGCTAGAGGAATGCTTGAGCATAGAGGGAACCAACTGCATGTGCTTATATAAGCCCTAGGACATAGCAGGTATGAAGATGTTTGGGAAGGATAAATGAAGGTTCCTTTGTGTTGGTGGTAGCATGTAAAGAGTTTTATCTAATGGACAGGAAACACGAGAACTTTGTAGTTCCAGCAAATGCTCAGTTTGGCCAATAACAAGTCATTGGCACTCCCAATCAACAAACCATCTGCAAAGCAAGGCAAAGCAAGGCATGGAAAAGCATGTTTCTGAAATCAGGAGGCCACACATTCTGTCCCTGAAGAGACCTTGTCAAAGGTCCTGGACACGGTGCAGGTTTTTTTAGGCCTTTTGTTTTATTTTTAGACCAGAGAAATTTCTCCTGTCAACCTGTGTTTTATTGCATCACATCAAAGTATGAAGGCAGCAAAAAGCTTTCTCATTATGTACCACACAACATGGGAGCCATTGTTCATCACAGTACAGCTGGCTGTATCAGAAAAGGCTTGCTTTCTACCTTATGATATATTTCTCTACATATATATATAAATTTTACTTATACAAAACATCATTATAATGTAATAGAATTAGAAAGCAAATACTGCTAGTGGGACTGTGCTGATTAATACTAATGCATGTTCCTGGTATTGCTTAGCTCTCCAGAGCTAAGAGACACAGATACTACTAAAGGATTATTTTCCACTCAAGTATTTTAAAGTTTTTCTTGTAGCTGCTGTTACAGACCTAGCCATAAAACCAGAAGATTGGCTGCACTGAGCCAAGCTAAGGATTGAATATCCTGTCTTTGGCAGAGAGCAATAACAGATGCTCAGAGAAAGAAAGTAAGAAAAAGCACATTTATAGGGTGATCTTTCCCCTGGTATGCACTCACTGTTTCCAGCAGTAACCATTTAAGACTTTCCTGTGCCAGCCATGGCATCCAGACCATCATGTTTAATGAGGGACTCCTCTCACTGGGCTGTCAGCAGGTTGTTGTAATTAGGTACCAAGCAATTCTGCACCAGCTGGAGCTGGGCAGAGTCCAGACGGCTCCTGAAAAGGTCTCTAAGGCACAGACCTGGGGTAGACCTCCTGCCTGGCGCCCTCCTGTGAAAGACGGACCTGCCACTCATCCACTCCCCGGGTGGCGGGTGGCTGCTTGTGTGTGTGTAGTCTCTGGCCACTCGCATGGCTGCCCTCATACCCACCCTGGCACAGGTGCTCTGGTCTGTGGTGTTCCTCGAGGTGCAGTGACAACTGAAGGAGGAAAAAAAAAAAAAAAAACAGAAAGAAAAAAAGTAAGGAATGTGAAATACAAGATTTCCAGGAGCCTTCCTGGTAGCTTTTACTGCAGGAAAGCTATAATTCTGTGTGTTTCAGGAAAAGGAGGTAAAGCCAGTTCCCTATGGTTTACTGATATATCACAGTATCACAGTATAGCCAAGGTTGGAAGAGACCTCGAGGATCATCGAGTCCAACCTGTCACCACAGACCTCATGACTAGACCATGGCACCAAGTGCCACGTCCACTCTCCTCTTGAACACCTCCAGGGATCGTGACTCCACCACCTCCCCGGGCAGCCCATTCCAATGACTAATGACTCTCTCAGTGAAGAACTTTCTTCTCACCTCGAGCCTAAATTTCCCCTGGAGCAGCTTGAGACTGTGTCCCCTTGTTCTGGTGCTGGTTGCCTGGAAGAAGAGACCAACCCCTTCCTGGCTACAACCACCCTTCAGGTAGTTGTAGAGGGCAATCAGGTCACCCCTGAGCCTCCTCTTCTCCAGGCTAAACAATCCCAGCTCCCTCAGCCTCTCCTCATAGGGCTTGTGCTCAAGGCTTCTCACCAGCCTTGTTGCCCTTCTCTGGACACATTCAAGTGTCTCGATGTCCTTCTTAAACTGAGGGGCCCAGAACTGGACACAGCACTCAAGGTGCAGCCTAACCAATGCAGAGTACAGGGGCACAATGACCTCCCTGCTCCTGCTGGCCACACTATTCCTAATGCAGGCCAGGATGCCATTGGCCTTCTTGGCCACCTGGGCACACTGCTGGCTCATGTTTAGGCGGCTGTTGATCAGCACCCCCAGGTCCCTCTCTGTTTGGCAGATCTCCAGCCACTCTGACCCCAGCCTATAGCTCTGCATGGGGTTGCCGTGGCCAAAGTGCAGCACCCGGCACTTGGACTTGTTAAATGACATCCCATTGGACTCTGCCCATCTGTCCAGTCGGTTGAGGTCCCTTGCAGAGCCTTTCTACCCTCTAACTGACTAACATCTGCCCCTAACTTGGTGTCATCTGCAAATTTGCTGATGACTGACTTAATCCCAGGCAGGGACCTGTATCCATCCCTCCCTGTTTCCAGGGACCCTTCCCTCAGCAGGGGAGATCTGCAGAGCCTTCTCCCACAAATCTAACTCCCTTTTGCTTTCCCTTATTGACCTCAGTCTAGACACCTCCTCTTTCAGGTCAGCCACTTCATCTTTCAGCTCTGCCACCAGACTGAGGAGGAAGTTCACCTGGTCACACCTGACACAGGTGTTCTCTCCTTCCCTCTCTATTCCAAGTGCCAGGCTGAAGCACTCTCTGCAGCTGGGAGCCTGGACTCCAGCGTGCGGATGAAGCATGTTTGTCTGGGTAGATGCTGTTTTTCTACCCTTTGTCTGAGTGACTACCATAGTTAAAAGTTTGGTTGGTTTTTGATTGTGTGTGTTTTTTGGTTTTTTTTTTACCCAACCAGCAGAGAGGCTAGCTCCCGAACCAAAATGGCACCGCATGCACAGCCCAGGAGGGATTTAAACCTCCCGTGGCTGACATCAGGCTCCCATTCCCATGCAGGCTTGTGAGAGCACAGTCCTGCCACCCCCCCCCCCCACCAGGAGTCCTCCCGACCCACGAAACCCCGAAAAGAAGGCAAAAAAAACGAGCAGAAACTCACAGTTCAAGCGTAGCGGTCCCGAGCACCAGGTCCGATCATCTCCTGAACCAAAATATAGTTCCCCAGGAACTGAACCTCCTTCTTTATGAATGTGTTAAATGGCTGAATCACTGCTTCTTCTGTTAAGTCTAAGGCATAACTTTCTATATTAGAGAAATCAAATTTAGATAAGTTTGTGGGGTTTCCCCTCCCTTTAGTTTTTCCTTTTGTGCTCAGACCTACTAACACCCTCCCTGTAGCCCCGCATGAGAAGCTTCACTCTATGTTTGGGGATGTTATGGGTCCATGTAATCATCCAGGCACCAGGTATCTGCCTGGGGAGTGAGGCAGCTCTGATCTGCCTTGTGATCTGGGCAAAAAGGGCCCAAAAAAGGCAGAGACCCCTTCCTCCCCCTCTCCCCCCCCCCAAAATGTGCACACCTTTTTATTCTAAACAAGCTGTACTTCATCTAAACAGCCCGTGGTCAAATCCTAAGAAAGCACTGCTAGGATTTGTTTCTTCCCAGATTCTGCACCAGGGCTTACCTAAGGCTGCTTTATTACCAAAATGGGCTTTTTTATGCTGAGTTTTTTTGCTCCATCTGGGATAAAACACCTCTGTAATTCTACTTCATACCATGCAGGATTTGTGAACTTAACCACATCAGGACTGGGCATACAACTGAAATGGTGGAGTGCTGCAGTCAGTTAGCATCCCAGATTTAGCTGCTAGAGAGTTAGAGGGCTCAGGGTGCTGCATTACAGTGAAAGACACATTCATGTACCTGCTGATGGGCCCAGTCCTTACACATTCTTTATGAATGTCTAATTGGTGCAAGAACTAAACAACTTGTTCTCTTCAATACTTATGAACATTCAAAGTGTGGGTATCAAGAAAATGGGGCCAGTCTCTTCAGGGGTGCCCAGTGATAGGACAAGGGGCAACAGGCACAAACTAGAAAACTCCACCTAAACATAAGGAAGAACTTTACTTGGAGGGTGGTGGAGCACTGGAACAGGCTGCCAAAAGAGGTTGTAGAGTCTCCTGTGCACTCACTTGATTACATTCCTGTGCAACCTGATCCAGACAACCTGCTTTAGAAGGGACTAGATGATCCACAGAGGTCCCTTCCAATGCCCATCTTTCTGCGACTCTCTGATTCAAGGCAGACACAGCTATTGAGACTCAAATGGTCCCTCGTATCCCAGGTCTTCAATAAGTGTCTGGGTCAGCCTAAAGGAGAAGCCTGTAGCTTTCAGACTGCAACAGGGATTGCTTTGGTGAGGGGTTGGGCAATGTATGAGGTGTCTCAACCACCCCAAGTGAATTACTCTGCTGGATACTGGTTTGCCACAGAAGCAGCCCTGAGGCTTATCCAGCAGCTGAAGAGCAGAGCATTCAGAACCATGATTTACCTGCAGGCATGTGCTCTGGTCATCCATGAACCCTGGCAAAAAGACAGATCATGGAAAAGTGAAGGATTTGGAAGATCCTTTTTGGCTGCATGGTGAGAGCTAGCTAAACAGCAAAAAGCATGTGAGGAAACACATATGGCTCTGTCATACCAGGAAACTGCTTACGCTTTTAACATCTCCCTCCATTAATTTCTCTGTAACAGAAAAGCCTCATCAGAGACCAACCTCACTTTCCTTTCCACTACCTCAACATATCCAAGGTTTCTTTCTACCAGTGCTTGTAAATCTCTCCATCTCACCTGAGTAACCTTCATGCTGACATGCTCACATGCTGACAGGCTTCTTGGTTTGAGGGAGAGCGCTTTTATTGAAGAGGCTGACGTGCAATAAAGCAGGCTGCCATGGTTCTGGCTCATGGTTTTGCTAATGCCCTTGGCTCTGAAGCAGCCTGAGCTACCTGATACACCATCATTGGCAAGTGGAAACATTCTTCCTTTGTGCTCTAACGGATTCATCCTATTCTCCCTCTCATCATTAATTTGCCAGTGCACTATACGTTTGCCTGCAGGTGTTAGCAAAGATAATTTTTGTGACAATTAAAGCTCTGACTTGGCACAGAGATCATACAGCTTTGCAAGTTGCTTTTCTCCTGCCTGGAAAACATATGTTTCCATCTAATTTCTGCACCTCAGCTTTGGGGACAGCACTGTGCTAAACAGTGGCATGACCTGTCTTCCAGAGCTGCTCTGTATCATTTTAAACAGAAGCTACTGGAAATACAGCTGAGACAACCGTTGTCCCTGATTACCTAACCTTGCACTCCTGACGTGGTGAATTCACCTTTTCTACTGCCTGTGACAGTGGCACCCAGTATGGTCCCACAAACCCTAAAGCCCTTCTGGCTGCCATAATGCCCCTTGTGTTGAGTACCCTCTTCAAGGCTGCACCCACCACTATAATACTAATACTAATACTAATAATAAAATAATATAATAATAAAACAGGTTGGAAGAGACCTTCAAGATCATCGTGTCCAACCCATCAACCAATCCAACCCACCTAAACAACTAAACCATGGCACCAAGCACCCCATCAAGTCTCCTCCTGAACACCTCCAATGATGGTGACTCCACCACCTCCCTGGGCAGCCCATTCCAATGGGCAATCACTCTCTCTGTATAGAACTTCTTCCTAACATCCAACCTAAACCTCCCTTGGCGCAGCCTGAGACTGTCCCCTCTTGTTCTGGTACTGGCTGCCTGGGAGAAGAGACCACCATCCGCCTGTCTACAACTTCCCTTCAGGTAGTTGTAGAAAGCAATAAAGTCACCCCTGAGTCTCCTCTTCTCCAGGCTAGGCAAGCCCAGCTCACTTAGTATCTCCTCATAGGGCTTGTGTTCCAAACCCCTCACCAACTTTGTTGCCCTTCTCTGGACTCATTCCAGCAAGTCAACATCCTTCCTAAACTGAGGGGCCCAGAACTGGACACAGGACTCAAGGTGTGGCCTAACCAGTGCAGGGTACAGGGGCAGAATGACCTCCCTGCTCCTGCTGGCCACACTGTTCTTGATGCAGGCCAGGATGCCATTGGCCCTCTTAGATGCCTAGGCACACTGCAGGCTCATGTTCAGCCTACCATCGACCAGTACCCTCAGGTCTCTCTCTGTTTGGGAGCTCTCCAGCCACTCTGACCCCAGCCTGTAGCACTGCATGGGGTTGTTGTAGCCAATGTGCAGAACCCAGCACTTGGATGTGTTAAATCTCATGCCGTTGGATTCTGCCCATCTGTCCAGCCTGTCGAGGTCCCTCTGCAGAGCCTCTCCTACCCTCCAGCAGATCAACTCCTGCCCCCAGCTTGGTGTCGTCGGCAAATTTACTGATGATGGACTCAACACCCTCATCCAGATCATCAATAAAGATGTTAAAGAGCATGGGGCCCAGCACTGATCCCTGGGGCACACCACTAGTGACTGGCTGCCAGCTGGATGTGGCACCATTCACCACCACTCTCTGGGCTTGGCCCTCCAGCCACTTCCTAACCCAGCACAGTGTGCTCCCATCCAAGCCATGGGCTGACAGCTTGGTCAGGAGTTTGCTGTGGGGGATGGTGTCAAAGGCCTTGCTGAAGTCCAGGTAGACTACATCCACAGGCCTCCCCACATCCACCAGGAGGGTCACCTGATCATAGAAGGAGATCAGGTTGGTCAGGCAGGACCTGCCCTTCCAAATCCATGCTGGCTGGGCCTGATCCCTTGGCCATCCTGTAAGTGCTGTGTGATTGCACTGAAGATGACCTGTTCCATAATCTTGCCTGGCACTGAGGTCAGGCTGACAGGCCTATAATTCCCTGGTTCATCCAACCGGCCCTTCTTGTGGATGGGCACCACGTTGGCCAGCTTCCAGTCTTCTGGGACCTCTCCAGTGAGCCAGAACTGATGAAAAATGATGGAGAGTGGCTTAGCCAGCTCATCTGCCAGTTCTCTCAGCAGCCTAGGATGGATCCCATCTGATCCCATGGAGTTGTGGGGATCTAAGCAGCTGAGGAGAACTCCAACTACCTGCTCATGGAACATAGGGAAACTGTGCAGCTCCCTGGCTCCTTTTGCCAGCTGTGCAGGCCAGCTGTCTGGAAGACGTTCTGTCCTGCTAGTAAAAATTGAGGCAAAGAAGGTGTTGAGTACCTCTGCCTTTTCCTCATCCTTTAATACAACGTTCCCCTCCATGTCCACCAAGGACACCATGACACCCTTGGCACCTTGTGAACTAGCCCCATGCCAGCTAGCTAACAGTCAGTGGTCACAGCCAGACAGCAGGCTCCTGCAAGTCCTTGCCTACTCACTTTTGGAGATTAAGTGAAAAAGATTGTCTGCAGGGAAACCCTGTAAAGATTGCCTGAAACTTATGCTTCCACTGCTGGCCACTGCACATCTTAAGCAGGACTTGGATACACTGCACGGCTCTCCCAAAGGATGATACTTAGGAACATACATCCAGACCCTCCTCAGCTGCAGCTTTCTCTCCTTTCTCCTTCTTCAGTGTCCCTAATCCTCTACCCACTGCATGACTTATATTTATCAACAGGCTGTATTTCAGGCTTGCAGATGTTACCCAAATTTGGGACTATATTTCAGCCATGGTTACTTATAACATTTCCCCTCAAATATCTGGTTTGCCCAAATTGTTTTTGTATTCAGTGAGACGACAGGCTGAAGAGTTGGGCAGGGAGAAATTTAATGAAATTCAACAAGGGCAAGTGTAGAATCTTGCATGGGGGAAGGAACAACCTCATGTATCAGTACAGGTTGGGGACTGACCTGTTGGGAAGCAGTGAAGCCAAAAGGACAAGGGGCAGTGGGTGGAAGTTGAAGCACAGGAAATTCCATGGAAACATGAGGAAAATTTTTCTCCACTGAGAGGGCAATGGAACACTGAAACAGGCTGCCTGGCCCCCCAGGCCAGTTGTGCGTTCTCCCTCTCTGGAGATATTCAAAACCCACATGGATGTAGTCCTGTATGATCTACTCCTGCTCTGGTAGGAGGGTTGGACTAGATTATCTTTTGAGATCCCTTCCAAACTCCAATATTCTCTGATTCTATGTGATAATGACAGAAGTTTCCAGGAATTTCTTCCCCATCAGCTGACCCTAAACAACTCCTCCCAAGAGCAAAATGTTGGGGAAAATGGGAAAGAACAACAGAAGGTTTTTACCAATTTGTGCTCCAGATTACATGTTCTGCTAGTAGGAATCTCACTGCACACAGGAAAGTCTCTCTCTTGCCCCTTCTCTTAGTACAGGGAAGCTGAGCAGTGCAAGCTGCAACGTTAAATGCAACAGGGAGTCACAGCAGCAAATGTGGCCTTGCTGCAAGGTGTACCTTGTGTGCTCACAGATTGTATGACAGTTCCCAGACACCATGTAGCAGTGCACTGCAGCAAATCTCAAAAGCAGATTGGATGTTAGGAAGAAATTCTTCACCATGAGGGTGGTGAGACAGTGGAATGGGTTGCCCAGGGAGGTGGTAAAAGCCCAATACCTGGAGGTTTCTAAGGCCAGGTTGGATGGGGCTCCGAGCAACGTGATCTAGTGTGAGGATGCCCCTGCCCATGGCAGGGGGATTGGAACCAGATGATCTAGAATCCACTAGATTCCAACTCAGACCTTTGTATGATTCTATGTGCATTGAAGTTTTTAAATGAAATTCATGTGCACTTCAAGTCAACTAACTCCTTGGTGAGACAGATGACCTGGCCAAAAACTTTGATATGGCATAAAGTCTTAAGGTTTGTGTTAGATGAAAGCCTGAGGGGGAAGCCCAAAGTCCCTGGTGTAACCAGTAATGTTAAGCAAAGATGCAGGCATGTAAGTGAGTGTGAGTGAACCACAACTGGACAAGTCACTGCACACAGATGGATATGGCACACGTGGGGGCATGTGCAATGGAAATGAACCACATTAGCTTAAAGTGCCCATTCAGGAGGGACACCATGGGCTCACTGCAGCTTTTCATGCTGCTTTCCAGGGACAACATCATGAACTTTTTTTTTTTCCCTTTCCTTGTAACTGCAAAGACTGTCATGGAAAAACAACCCAAACCACTCCCTACTTTTCATGCTAAAGCACAGAAAGCTGCACTTTCAAGTATTTATTGAAATTATAAATTATTCACCAGCTGCACTTCCAAATATTTCTTGAAATTATTAACTATCCATCAACAAACACAATCTGTAATGGTATTTCTCGTTTAACCAGAGCTTGTAATTGAACATATGTAGATGCTTACAGTCAGGCAAAGAAAATAAAACACCAAAAAGCAGGAAGCATATAAAGCAAGTGTCACTGTTTAAATTACTGAGCATAATTTCTGTGTCCAAGAAATGAAATATGCACATTTATTTTATGGCATAAGATTTATGACATTCTTAGCTATTTGTTTTCTAACTTTAGGAGCTAGATTTTGAAACTGTTGTCACTTCTGGATTTTCCTTGGAATTGAAATGCAAATATAAGCTGTGGTCCATCTGATGTGCATATAGCACAATCATGGGGGACAGAGAAAATGAAATGCTACTAACTCAATCTTCTATTTCAACTTCTGTGCACATCATACACAAGTGGGAATGCAAATGCCACTAGTTTCCCAAAAGTCACACCTCCACAAACAAAATAAAGTCATTTTTTTGGTAAATACTCTGCAGTTAATGAAAGGTCCCTTGTCATATAACGATTCTGGAAATTTCTTGTCACTGAGGTATCTGAATACTCCACAAAGAAAAAAAAACACAGAAAAAAAATTGCAATTTCTGCCACAAAGATGAGCAACGTACAAAACTTGTTTCTGTGGGCGTGTGTGTGCAGACAGCCAACATAAAGCAACGCCAGCCCTCTAGTGTTAAAAGAGAATTTAAACTTGTCATAGTTCTGAGATACATTAGTAGAAGGCTCAGCTATTGAAAACTGTTGAGATGGCCTGCCGTTGTGATTTTTGGCTGGCTGGCTTAGGGTGAATATAATGTTTTATTACAACTGTGGATAACCAAGCATATACTAAAATAAAACTCTGTATCTAGACTGGCCCAGAAAATGGGTCATATGAGCTGTACCAAGAGCTTTTCCAAATGAAAAGCACTAATTTACTTGAAAGAAAAAAGTCTTTGTAAAGGCAATCTGAGCCCAAGCTGTCTGTCTGTGCCTAATTATTGAGAAAACTGGGTCCCCCCAGATCCAAGGTCACATGGCAAGCGCTGTACAGCCACACTACATGGGGTGAGACCTTCTGCAGAAGTCCCATCACATCCACAGCACATGCTCTGGGCTCTATTTGGTGTTTTAAGTGGGCCTAGTAATTAACTGTAATATTCTTCTGTGGTTTTGTTCAGCTCAGACACCTGGAATAAAGCAAGGAGTGCACCAGGGGCATCACAGTGGAGGTTTATAGGGATACTTGAGGCTATAAAGCTGCACATGTATCTGAGGGCTGGAGAAAAGGGCCATGCCCAGCACAGTCTCATCCAAAACATCTGGGAGGCAGTTCCTACTGTAAATTACCCCAAAATGCCCAACAGTGTCTTGGGGCAAAGTGCTTGATGTGACACTTGGCAGAGCTAGGGTTGTGCTAGCACCAGGTGGTCCGAAGGGTGCAAGCTCCTACTCAGATGGCTTTTATTTAGCACTCCAGCTGGTACCAGAGAGTATAAAAAGGGCATCCTCTACACAAAGGACTTACAACCATGTAATTAAAGGTGTGGTTTTAAAACCAATTAAGACAGCTGATGTGTAGACCTGTGGGAGCACTCTTGCCATTAGAATAAAACCAAAGTTATTTGGGTTTTAACGCAGATCAATAGAAAAAATCTTTAAGCAGAGAGAAGCATTTTCACAGGTATTCAAACTGATTTAGAGCAATCTGCAACAACAGATTAAATTTAAGCTGGTGCCACTTTCTCATGTAGATAACCTCTAATGGAGCCACTTTCTCACGTAGATAACCTCTAATGGATACAATGATGAATTGACAAAAGCATCTAACCTTGAAATACATCTTCAGGCCAAGGTCAGAAATACTCTTGCTGTCACTGATCCAATTAAGATGAAGGGTTTAATACCTTTAACATGGATTTTTAAATCTGGAGTAATTTACAGAGCTCAGAAGAAGCAGTTGGGTGACAAGTTAAACTGGATAAATTCAGGGCATTGTACTTTCCAGTGGAAGAGCTGACTCTGGCTGTGCATTTGAGACCTTGTTACTCACAGACTCTAAACCAGTTCACTGCATGACACCACCAATCTGAAAGTTTTGGCACAAAAACTTGTGCAAGCCTTGTTGCACCTGTTGGTTGCTCTCACCTGCCCAAGCACCATGGTGCCAGAAGATTCCTCTTCCAGCAGAGCAGCCTAAGAGACATTGCATCTGCTCAGCCTCTGCTGGCCTTGGTAGAGCATTGACTCCTCTCCACAGTGGATACAATGGAAAACCCAGGTTTTGCCATGGAGGCAAAACACAGGCACAGGTGCCTACCTGCATCACCAGCTTTGATGACGAGGTGGCTGTCTCCAACAGTGGAGTGGCTGAAGCTAAGCGGTACCTACAGAGGCTCTGCAAAACTCACCACCATGTCTCTGGTCACACTAGAGGACTTGGCATGTAGCTGAGAAGAAGCAGCTAGGAGAAATTACTTGTTTTTTCCAGGTAACATTTAGATTTTGAAAAATCTGAAGTGATTGGGAAGAAGACCCACAGTGATGTCAGCAAACCAATGTTTTGATTGAAGAAGTTTCAGCAAGTAGAGGAAAATGTTCACTGTTCTGCAGTTTTTAAAGTCCTGATAACAAAAGGCAGTGTTCCACTTTTTCTTGCATGTCATTTTTACACAGGGCATTGTTCTTGTGCCAGGTATCTAAGGATCTATAGGAATCACAGAATCATAGAATGGTTTGGGTTGAAAGAGGTCTTCAAAGATCATCTAATTCAAGTCTCCTGTCACGGGCAGGAACATCTGCAAATAGGTTGGATTGCTCAAGGCCCCGTCTGACCTGGCCTTCAACAATTCCAGACTTGGCTCAGTGTCTCACCACCCTCATCATAAAGAATTTATTCCTTATGTGTAATCTAAATCTACCCTCTTTCAGTTTCAAATGATTAATCCTTGTCTTGACACTACAGTGAAGAAAAAATCCAAAACTCGACACCTAGGTAACTCCTTATTCTTTCTTTTCCATTGTTTTCCTTTTTTTCCCCCCTCTCTAATTTTCTTTTTTTTTTTTTCCCTTTTATTTTTACTCCTTCATTCCTTCCTTCCTTCCTAGTATAAAAGCACTAAGGGTGCTGGAATAAGTATCTGATACAGGAACTTGTGGAAGAGGGATAAAATGTTACTGCCTGTACACTTAGCTCACTGATGGGTTAATAACTTGGTGCTTGGAGGTTCTTCATTGAGAACAATGGGCAAGAGCTGCTAATGGGGTCCGACACTAGCACCCTTGGGATGAAGAGGAAAGTTAATTGAATTCTAGTGAAGCTCCCTTTGTGTTGCAGAGCAGTTGAACAAACCAGGGCAGCCAACTTCCCAGCATCATCCCATGCTTTGCAGAAAGTTCATCTGCGGTGTGACTAAACTCTCTTCAATAGAAGGAATGAATTTAGCCTCTTAGAGCTAAATTCGGTGAGACTGAGATAATCCTATTGGTAATTTTGAGTGACAGCTCACGCCAGTGTTTGTTTTTAATTGTGGAAACATTCCAGGAGGAGTACACATTCTTGGGTTTTACACACATCTTATTTGCTGGGGCTCCAAACGTGCCATTACAAAAGCATGAACTCTTCTCCTGCTATAGTTATTAATGGACAGTCTTATGAGCATAGTAACAAGAGCTGTAAGCATATTGTGAATAAAAGAAGACAACAAAAAAGGTTATTGTCCAAAAGTCTTTCACTTCTTTGGCGTCTAAGCCTTTGGCTCCTCAGAAACTGTGATACCAGTCTTTGAATGCCGACACCAATGAAGGTAATGTTATTCTGAAGATATTTAAACCTGATTGATCCTCATGAGTTAAGACAGTGACAGTTATTTTTACCTTGTCAGATAAAAATATACTTCACATTTTTAGCCCTCTTAATTCAGTCGGAAATCTTCCAGTAGCAAATAATTTCAGGTTATTAATTTCTTTGTTACAAAAGTGATTTTCTGAAATCAGAATTGACTGTGGAATGATATTGATACACATCTTTGCTGCATGTTCTCAGACTTCCCACAAGCTGTTTTCCTTTGAGCACTGATAACATGCACTGCAGTTTTCGCCCATCCAAGCCATGAAGACTTACAACTGCTTCCTATGGAATGGAGTTCCCGTGGTGGTTGGAAAAGATTCTAAACACTTTCTTCTTCACATTTGTATAGGGTAACTCTGGATTTCATTCCAGGAGCCAAAAGCACTGCAGGTAGTAACAGTCCCCTGGTAATTTTTTGTTTACCTTTGTCTTGGGTCTGCTGTTTGAACTTTTCTTTCAGGCTGTCTGGACTGACTGATTTCTTGCTGCAGCACTTCCTATTTGTGTCTCTTCATTGTTTGTGCAGGGTGTTTGAACGTAAGTCATTCTTCACCTCTGCTTCTCTCTGCTTCTTCACCTTCATGTGCAAATGTGCATTTGTTCTTTGCTGCAGAGTAGGAGGTTATCACAGGGGTGCCAGACTAAGGAGGTTTTAATCTTAAACTATTCACATGGGTGCTTGAGTATATGCTATTTTCCTATTTTTTAAACTCCATTTCACTTCCTCTATCTGCAAACATAAAATGGAGGAATAAACTGGTGAGCATTGCTTTCTCAGAGCCAGCTTGCCAGTTAAATTAGATGGTTAAGGGATCCCCAGTGTTTTGGAAGATATTGGAAAGCAGTCTGTGCAGCCACTACTGTGTTTCCACCACAAGTTCCCCCTGCCACACACACATGCATATTCACATCCATCTAAAGCAAACCAAGTGGGTTAAATAAAAATAAATAAATAAACAACAGTCTTATTTAGTTCCATTTTTTGGGAAAGAGACCCCTTGTGGCAGTACTGATGACATCAGTGGCTGGACTTCTCATTAAAAAAATAAAAGGGGGGGTGGGGGAAAGAAAGAAAAACCAAGCAATCAACCAAACAAAAAAAGCTAAGGCCCTCCTCTTAGAAGAGCTTGAAAGCATCTCTTTAAATAACCCTGTACAAACTACAGAGATAGCCATGATGCAGCATTCTCACAGATGAGCCAGATGTTGTGAATGAAGCTAGAATGAAAACCAGAGGGAGAAATATTGCTTAAAGCAACTCACTTTTATTGACAGGGTAGTGTAAGGCAAGGAAAAAATGTTTGCCAGATATTTTAAAAAGAAGATTTGCAGCAAGAATGGTTCAGAAAGATCTGTGGCTCAATATATTATTGAACTTTCAAAGAAACTGTCTTTTATAAATCTAGTATTTATGTTTTTGTTGTACACAGAAAAGCTCAACTTAAGCACAAAACAGAACAGGATTTGCATATGAAGTTCTGTTGATGGTTCATAAACAAAGTAAACAAGAAATTGCACATGTTCTGTTACTACAGAGTTACAGCTGACTAGATTTAAACTTAAATATACCCCAACACACAAAGAAACCACAAAATACAGATGTGTTCAATATAACTGTTTGCAAAAAAATACCTAAACCATGTTCAACCATACACAGGGAACAAAACATTGATAGATGCCAAGAAAACTATTATATGGCCAAAACTAATTTTGCATTTATGGTGAAGGCATCTGTGGAAACAATGCAGTATTCTGACCAGTCTGCATTAATATCTTGGCCAGAAAGCATTGCAAAGCACTGGCTTTTGTCTGCTTTGTAAAGGATATATTTTTTAAAGTCATGATGTACATTAACTGTGAGCCTCTTACAAGATCTCAAATCAGGCCATGTTAGAGCAACCTATCATTTCCATAGGAAACAATGGTAACAGAAAGGTCCCAGCTACACTAAAAATCCCAGTCAGGGGCTGAGCTACAAAATCTGCAACCTCTTAGTTCTTCCCTGAGGGAAGGGCACATTTTTACCCCAAAGTTTTAGACAGCCTTAAATTGTGAAAGCAACAAACTCTGCTGCATTTTGTGGCTTTTCTTCTCCACCTCCCTATCTGTATAGCATTGGCCTTTCACTGGAAAAACTTTTATGAAAGGGACAGTTGCTTTTTCACCAGAGATAATACATCACTACTGGTGCTTCATAAAATAAAAGAAGGTTAACACTTCAAAACATGATGGACTAGAACAAACAAGACAAAGGTACTTAACTACAGCCCAGTGTCATGCCTTAGCTTTGGAGAGCTGTAGCATGAGTAGTAAGATGGGTCAGTAAAATTAACTTCTACCCATACAGGCAAAACTGAACTGTATTTTAAAAGCCGTACAATACTACTCTCTAATTAGAATCCCTGACATGCTAGTTTGTATCACACACAGACAAGAAGAAAGTTATCTTACTACTACACGAGGAAATGGGACCCAAGTAACATGAGAATAATGACACCATACATATATATGTAACCAGTATATTAAAACAAAGCATAAATGATGTTTTTCACATGGAGGTAATTTGCTGGACGCCTAAATGCACAGTTTTCATGTCTTTTTTTTTTTTTCTTTCCCTGTTTTCTCTATGAAAACCAAGCTCTTTGCATAATTAACCAAATCACAAAGATATTTACATCTTAAAAGCTGATCCTTCACCTTCAGATTTTAAAATGAGTTATCCTGTAGCTTGTACATTTTAAAAAAAGGTCCAGAAAAAGCTGAGAATTGTAATTCAGAATCTGCACTTTGTAAAAATACTTCCCTTGAACACGAAGTCAGTGCTGACCTCTTCAGGTCATTTGTGAATAATAAAATTCTTCTATAGCAATGTGACTAAATATGAACTGAGGGAAAACTCAAAAAGAAGAAATATATTACCCCTGTATTGTAAACTGTTGCCACTTTAAAGTATGGTGTAGGTTGAAGAAGAGCACAGAGGTGTGTATATCAAAATACATTTTCATTACGTAGCTACAGAACTCATGAAATCTTTCAACGCTCTGTCTGCTAAAGGCAATAAAGTCTCTCTGGCTTCGTTAGTACTGCTGCTGTATGCAGATTTCTTAAAGTACCATCAGTGCCTAGAGAGGTGAATTCTAACAAATAAGCATGTGCTATGCTTCATATGGCACAAGGATAAGCATTTGAAAAAAATATGGCATTGAAGTCACAGAAATCATACAGCACACCGTGTCTTCAGCTCTAAACATATAAAATTAGATTGTACTTGAAGTGGTTGCTGCTGCAGTTGAACTCAATTTTTTCTCAGATGTCAAGAAGGTCCTCTCCACTCTCATCACTCTCCACAGTTAATTGTCTTGTCCACCATTTCTTGACTTCGGATCCACAAGAAGCAGCATCAGACATGGGATTCATTTTGCATACAACAGTTTTCATAGTCGAACGTCCACCAAAGCGTAGGTTGACTGAAGACACTGAATGGCTTATTGGTTTGGGGGCTATGAAATTAAACAGAAAGTTCTGTATTAGAGTAGATCTGCTTCCCCAACATTTCCACTTAGAATTCAGGTAGACAGAACTAGCTGGACCTGGGCAGCTTAAAACTGACTTAGCACAGAAAGAGTAGGACTCTCTCCTAAGGCGTTTCTTTCAGCTCCAGCTATTCACACCACTCCCTAGGGCAGTTTAACTGAGGAGTGCCTCATTTCCTTCTGCTGTGATAGCCGATGCAATAGATCAATTCTTACCTTGCTAATTGCAACGTAAATGGTTTAGGCAGTACTTACACGAGCTGACCAGCTGGCAAAATGGGAAAAAATGGTAACTTCCACAAAAAGGGACAAAAAAGTACACTTAGCGGATGCAGCTACACCTAGGAAGTGACATTTAACTATGGCCTAGGAGTGGAAGCTAGTAGGTTGTTGCTGATAGGGTTGAAGAAAGCATTAAAATATATGTGTATGTACACAAACTCCATAATCTTAATGATGCTATTCATGATTTTTAAACATGGCTTTCTTGGATTGGAGGCAGACTACTTACCATCTGTCTGGCTGGAATGTACATGGGGGTGACCCTCCTTTTCTGAGACCATCCAATGGAAAACAGTTAAGATTCACACGGCCAAGATTAGTACTACGAAGGGAGACCCTGAACTGACTCCTGATTCTCACTTGAAAAACCTATTCAGTCTGCTCCAATAGTACGATTCCTCCTTAGCACATTCTTTTACTTTTCCTCTCTGTTCCAACAAAATGTTGATCTTTGCTGCTCAGTGACATCTAAGTAGAAAACATGGATTGAAAACTCTATTATACTGTCCTGTTTCTTGGACAAGCACTCTGGTCATAAAAGTAGGGTTAATTGTACAGCAGGGCCATCTCTTCTACCTAGGGTCTGCACAATGAAAACCTTTGAAGGCAGCGCTCTGACTTGAAATAGGACTGAGTGATGAGGGCTGAAAGAAGGCTGACGTGCACACATATAACCTGCTGGTCACAAGTGTGGCAGGCAACAGAAGTCTAAATGAACTTTAAGAGAGACTATTTCAGGTGGTAGAGAGTGCTCTTGAGAAAAAAAATTAATAAGGCCTCAGACTGTATCTACGCACCTCTCCCACCCTCCTACAAGCACCCTCCTATAAGGGCATAGTTTAACCTGTCTTTTCTAGTGGGCCGCAGTTACTGGAATAACTTGAGTATGTTTCCTGTTTCTGAAAAAAAATGGATGGGAAACTGATTGTATACCTGGCCAACTCCTTCCTGAAGATATAAAAATGAGTTATTGTGTTGTAAGGTAAAAGTCACAGGCCTGGTATGCTTAGACAAGACAAAGCACTCAGAAGTCATTCCTGTTGTTAGGAAAAACTTCATTCATTTTCTCTGTGCTTTATTTTATAACAGAGAACCCTAAATGCACAGGATGCTATCCAAACATATGCTACATACTCTTAATCCAAATATCCTGCATAAATGTATGATAAAGTTAAAAAACTCAGCCACCTGCACATGGCAATGCTTGAGCTCACCTTCCATACTTTCAGAACTAGGAAGGAGAGATTGCTGTTTTTTGTCATGTGTGAGGGTAGAGAAACCATGATGTAGGTGCAAGCAGTAGGTGGGAGGCAGAACTGTGAATCATGAAGCCTCACATGGCCTTGCTGTTGTAGAATAATCATTTGGCAGGTGGGGTCTACACCGATGAACAATTTTCACTTACCTGATGGCAAACGCCATTGTCCGATTTTCCTCTGAGGCTTCCCAGCATCTGCAGAGTCTTGTCGGTAGCCACCTCTGTCTGAAAGTGTTGGGCTAAGGAGCTGCTGCTGGCTACTTGTCTGAACAGAGGAAAATGAGTTTCAGTCATAGTTCCCCATTGATAAGATAATCCCATAGAAGGATTATCTTTCTCTTCTATTTCTAAGCTTTACACATGAATACAAACAAAATATATTGCCATTTGTTAAGGCAGAATGGTTTTTAGTATAGTACCAGTACAAAAAAATGGAAAGACCATTTAGGTTCAATTCCATTATACTCTACTGTATCACACCCCACTGAAGGACACAAAATTGTTCTCAGCCTTCTGCCATGGAGTCCATACATTGTACCTTTTTCAATCCCTGTCCTGGATGAGCTCAGGACTCCTACTCAGGTGACCCAGCATGCCCAGTGTTACCACTTTCAGTGTAAACACTAATTCAGAATATTTGAACAGGAAAGCTTCACATCTCAAGGCCTGTAATCATGATAGAGCTGAAAGTTGGAGATGCCAGAGTCATACAGATGAGTTTGCCTTTTATAGTGTTGGGTAATTACTGCCTTAGACCATCTTGCCTTCATATCTGAAGGTGAAGATTGATGTAAAACAGTATATTGTTTTCAACTTTTCCAGTTAAAATTATGTTTAAAAAAAGAACACACAAGAAATGTGGAAGTTTTTCTAAGTTTGTTCTGAGTAGCTGATAGTCTTTTGGTTAACATACCTCTGGCTGTGCACTGTTATCCTGATTAATAGCATTCATATCTTCACTTGGCTGTGTTGTCTCAATGCTGGGAGGATTCAGAAATCGGCTCAACTCCTGCTGTTGACTCTCTCGTAGACTGTGGATAATGCTGCATGACTGCTGTTGTTTCTATCAAGGTACAATTTATAACCACAAAAATATTCTCATTGGTGTGTCACAGTGCTTGATTTTTAAAAAAAAAAATCTTCTACATACTTAATCAAACATTGTGAGCCAGATGTGGGCACCAGGGGCATCAATGAAGCTACATGTATCAGTTAGTTACATAAAGTGACTTCCAGCGTATGTCTAACCTTTATGTAGGCAACAGAAGATGAAACTTATAACCTATATTAAGTGGAAGGCAAGTTGCTAAATCCTAGGTTCAAGCCTAGAGGTTAAAAACATAAAAGTTCTGAATTTATGAGCTGAAAGTTCTTGGAAAGAAAAAGAAACAAGGACATTGGTAGAGATTTAGTAAGAATTACATGAAAGCAAAGAACAAAGTAGAATTTCTTTCATGGATTTAGGAACAGGCTGTCAATAAGACTGAACAGAACAATAGTGGAAACCTTGGGACTGAATATAAGATTTACAGCACAAATAGAAAAACAAACTCATTACTATTATGATTGTACAATCTAATTTGGTTTTAAATTAAAATAAACAGCCTTGATGAAAGGTTTCACTTTCCTGGGTAGTTTTCACATGCTCCCTCCAGGGAGACTTAGAAACTAACAAGGGAATTTGAAAATATATATTAACTTCCATAATTACATTCAGTTTATAAAAGGTTCATATAATGTGAAATGATCTGAACCATATCACCAGAGTGAAATGAACAGCATATTTATTTTAACATAGTGTAATTCAATATCATAATGAAATGAACAACAGAGTTGAACAAACCCAGAACTGAGAGCTGAGACTAAATCTACTGGCATTATTATTGCAGAGATGAGAATACAATTAATCTGAATATGCCTTGAATGCTGACGTTTCAGTTGGCCAATGCCTAATGTTTGAATTGTCCAGTTATGTATTTTTTAAATAAATTTATGAACAGAAAAAATCCAGATCCTGTGATCACAGATCTCTGTGGAAAAACCTCCACTCAAAAGAAGTAAACTTTCATGAAAAAAAAAAATATCCATCAAAACCTGGACTTAGCGCTACAATCACTGAAAAGTAAGTTATCAGGACGACAAGATTGTAACTTTATATATAAAAGAAAAAGATGAGTTGGCTTTGGAAGACCACAAAAGAATAACTGCAAAACCTAGTAGTACTGGGTAAACAGAATTCAGAAGCACTAGCTAGGTCAACACTAGTAAATTAAACAGATTAGAATTTCCTACAGTATTAAAACCAAGTACCAGGCAAGCACTTGCATAACTGGGCCAATGTTCCCTCTACCACACAAGACAACTTCAACCACTGCCTACTCGAAGTAGTTCCCACCTTGACCTATATATGGGGGCCAGCGATGCTCCTACAGGAGTGGTTTGGTAGAACATGAGTATGCATGGGTCAAAACTGTGCTGAGGAACATGCAAATGAGTATGGCTGACCCCATCCCAGTCCTGAGCGAGCGCTTTGGCTCCGCTTTATTTTACTGCCATAAACACAGCTACTGTGTGCTATAGTTCATGTACCTGATTTACATGTACAGACTGCTCATTGGCACTCATAGTTACCATAGTGGCTCATTCAAATGATCTATCTTGATATGGGCTCCATTTGAAGAGTCATCTGCTGGTGACTGATCATAGTACCTTCTGCCAGCAGAGGCAAGGAAATTATACAATTACATTCTGAGAGCAAAGACTAGGCATATGGGGTTTCATTAAATGGCACTGTTTTTATTTTATTCCTGTGACTTTGGTCTGCGTACATGCATATTGCTGCTGTATTGAAAAGGCAGATAAAGTTTTGGCAGGCAGACAGTTTTTGCCTTCAAAAGATGCTTATTTTTGTAGCACTGTCAAGTGAGCTGTAACACACCTCCTTTTTTTCCTTCCTGAGTTAGAAACTGCTAGGTACTTCTTCACATAAATATTGTGAGTCCAGAGTCAGTGACGCATAGTGACAGACAATTCCAGCATTGTTGATCAATACAATTTCTGCATGCGCTTAGATCCTGGTTTAGCTTTACTTACTGCTCTGATTCGCTTTAAGCACTTCTTCAGCCACATGCGTATGGTCTGTTTGGCCACTTCCTCTTCTATGGTATATTCCAGTTGTTCCCTAGCAAGCAGCTCTTCCAGTTGAAGACTTTTTCTGATATCAACAGATCTGTATGAAAGCATACTAGAAGAAACATTGATTTTTTAATTATTTTTTTTCCTTTTTAGATTCTGGTGGCCTTACTTTTTAATTTAGAAGATCAAAACTCACACTTAAGATCTGAGTGAAACAATACATAATTCAGGTGTGTTCAATAAAGTTTCATTTGAAGCCAAAAAATGTTTTTATGATTCCAGAACAGACTTGTGGCACTCAAAACAAATGAAGTCCTTATCACCTGCCTTTAGCTATCCAACACAGGTAAGTTACTGAGCTGTAAGCAAGTAGGGCATTTCTGTTGATTACTTTTTTTTTTTCTTTCCCCAGAGATTTTATACTCAGATAAGACATCCATTTCTGGTTTATTTCCAGTCAGATTCACCGTCATGTTGCTACATGTGGGGATAATGTTTCATCACTTGGGATATAGGAACAACACCTGATTGCTGTTTATGACAAACTGTTTCCAATGAAAACATTGAAATGACTTACAGCTGATTCCCTATGACCTGTGCTTTCCATCACTAATATTTTTTGCAGGAAAAGGGGAAATCTAATTTTTGCATCCCATTTAAAACAGCAGTTCCTCTGTGGCTACAAATCTTGACTTTTCCTGTGCCTAATGAACATCTGTTAGCCTGGAGAGATCTACAGGCCATTACACTCATACAGATTTAGAGAATATGGGTGCTTGGTTGCATGGGTTAGTTGATTAGGTGGGTTGGTTAATAGGTTGGACGCAATGATCTCAAAGGTCTCTTCCAACCTGGTCTGGTCTATTCTATTCTGCTCTACTCTACTCTATTCTAATATCTCAAGAGTACCTGAGCACGTCATGGAAAGTGACATCACCACCATTATGGAGCCGTTCCATTTCGTAGCACATGTGCTTGAACAGCAGCTTGTCTTTGTCAAGATCCACCTCCAGCCTGCCCCGCAGAAGTCTCAGCAGAAATTTCACTCGGAAAGTAGGGATTACTCCCTGGGTAACATAGCATAATAGATGGTAAATTATTACTGTGAGCTAACAACCAGCTCAGACATTTGACTTGATCAGTGAGAGAAACACTATTTCTCTGAAGACTCTGTGTCAAACTCTGGCCTATTTAAGTCACTGGGAATACATTACAGAAGAATATATAGATGCAGCCACCTAGGTCTTCAGCACATTTACAGAGGTCTTTGTGGTTCTTTTACTGATACAATGAGAATCTGTGCTTTTAATTTTGCCAGAAATTGTCAAAATTGCTTGGGGATTTAGTTTCTTCATTTGCATTAATTTATAATGAGAACTGCATGCCCAAATAACTGCCTTTGAAAAACTGAAATTAAACTACACTTAAACCATTTACAGTCAGGCCTATGCCTGGCTGTAAACCTGTCCCCTCTTCTCAGCATCTTTGACAGGAGAGTGTTGGGAGCTTACTGGCTTTTCAAAGGTCTTCTGCTCTAAAAGTCAACCTAGTTTTGTGACAATGATTTTGATATGCCATTACAAAATCAGGACTGAAAGTATTTATCTCCAAAATGGTGGCACCCATACTCTTTAAAAATTTTGCTCTGCTAAACGAGCCTGATTGGAACTACTTTTGCTGTAATGTCTTGTTCCATATCAGAGAGATGCTGTCAGCGTGGAGCATGACGGATGCAGAACTCACCACCTCTACCAGTACAGACAGCAGCTTCCACCTCCAACACAGCCACACACCAAATACAAGCAACCAATTTCCTGTAATGGTGTTAATTTTAAAATCCTAGTGATGTCTTCAGTCATTCAGCTTGTGTGGGCTCCTGAACAGCTGAGACTCCCAGATGCTCTTCTCATCCCAGAACCACAGAGTTCTTGAGGTTGGAAGGTCACCTTGTCCAACTCCCTCTGCTTAATTAAGCAGGACCTTCCAAAGCCAGTTTTCTGGTATCGTGTCCAGGTGGCTTCTGACTGTCTCCAATGATGGAGACTCCACACCCTCCCTGGGTAACATGTCAGTTCTCAGTCACCCCCATTGTGAGAAAGTCTTTCCTGATGCTCAGAGGCAACCTTCTGTGTTTCCATATGTGCACATTGTCTCTGATACTGTCACTGGGCATCACTGAAAAAAGCCCGGCTCCTGCCTCTACACTCTCCCTTCAGGAGATACCCCTGAGCCTTCTGAACTGCCCCAGGTGTTTCAGTCTTGCCTCCTAGGAGACATGCTATGGTCCCTGGTCCTGGAGCGACAAGCCCCAAAACATGCCCTAACCCAGACAATGGGCTAAGCAAACCTGGACATTTTCTGGAGTCCAGGTGGTCTAGCTAAATGTGCAGCAAGTGTAACTAACCTTGTAACACACCTGCAAACTGTGTGTGCCCCTGGCCATGTTTGGATATGCATTATATAGGTTCAGCTATCAGGTCTCTCTGTTACCAACAGGTATTAAATAGTCTTCAGTCAGTATTTAAACCAGCTGAGATGGTAGGCAATTTGCCTTGTTCTCACCCAGAAAGCAACAAGAGCCAAATGCTGCTGGAGTTGCAGCTGAAGGGCTAGTCCTAGCAGGTAAACTACACCTGGACCAAGACAGCCAATACTCTGAGAGCCCTGCACCAGAGGCAGAAAGGGGAAAAGCCACAAGAGAACTGAATCTCTAGAAGAGCCACAAAAAGGCTACAGCCTGGCAATGGAGCACATAAGTGAGTCCATTTAGCCCTCTTCAAGCCAAGGAAAAGCTCCAGACCGTGAACTGGGCATGGGAGAACAGAAGCCCTTTACAGCCCTCTCCGAGCCAAGAGCCACTTCCAGCATCTGAGAAGATACTGGACAGGGGAGCAAGCCGTGAGTCCCTGGCTAATCTTCTACAGAACTGCCTTTGTGGGAAACTGCAGATTGCGGCACCTTTATTTCCAATTTGAATCACTGTGTTGGAAATTCTCAGATTTGTGCTTAAATTGTTTAACTGTCTCTATATGTGGAATGTAATACCCACAACCCAATAACAGAATCTGTAAATACACTTTGTAAGGAAATATAACATATATAAATATATATTTTATTACATCCCTTCATCATCTTCATAGTGCTTTGATGGACTCTTTCCAGTATATCTACATCTCTGTTGTACAGAGCAGCCCAGAAATGGACCCAGGACTTGAGGTGTGGCCTCACCAGGGCTGAGTAGAGGAGAAGGATCCTTTCTCTTTGCCTGCTGGCAATACTTGGCTTAACGCAGCTCAGGATACCATTAGCCCTCTCTGTCACCAGGGCACTGCTAGCTCATCTTCAATTTGCTGTCCCCCAGGACAGCAGGTTCTTCTCTGCCATGCTGTTTTCTAGCTGGTTAGCCTCCAGCATATACTGGTGCAGAGGATTGTTCTTCCCTAGCTGCAAGACTTTGTACTTGCCCTCATTGAACCACATGAGGTTCCTATCATCCCACTTCTCCGGACTATTTAGGTCCTTCTGAGTGGCTGCATGACCCTCTGCTATATCAGCTACTCTTCCATCAGTTTTTCTGTGAGGATCTTATGGGAGACAGAGACAAAACAACATGAAAGCCTTTCTGAAGATCAGACATAAATGGATGTGAGTCTGTCAACTTCCAAGGGAACAACTCCCAGGGAGCCAGGAGGGAAGATGCTATTGTGTTGACCATCTACATTTGTAATGTAAATACACTGGATTTCCGTGCTCATTATCAGTTTCTTACCTCTCTTTTGTCATCAACCATGTTCCATATAATTTGAAAATGCCTAAGGTCGTTATAACTTAAAAGTTGGTCTTCTTCAGTTGAGTAAAACAATGAGAAATTCTCCACAATGATAGCTGAAAAACCACAAAACCAAAATACACCATAAAGAAAGACTTTAGTCACTTTCTAACTAGTTAACATCTACAAGCAACAATGAATTTTAATAGAATATGAATTCAGTTGTTTAAATGCCTTTAGCTGTATATTCAAACAAAGATATGGAATGGGTTTTATATATATATATATAGGGTCATGCTATGTCAGTATTCACTGTGCTCACTTTTTTAAATGAGATATCTTAAATGCTGGTGTGATGACTAATCTAACATCTTCTAAATCAATTAGGTGAATTCCTAAGGAATTTACTGGGGAAGGGAAAGCTCAGAAAATACTATTTTTTTAGGGTAACTATACAAAAACAACACATCTCATCATTAAAAAATCCCTTTAATTTCCATGATTCCTGTTTTAGCATATACTGCACCAGAGAAGTATCAAAACTGTCACAGGATTATAAGGTAACAGTAAAGGCACATGGTAACCACATACCTAATTGCGCAACAGACTCATGTCTAATATACTAATTGTCAAGATGGACCTTTATGTTATTATTGCATATTTTCACTCACCAACAAGCAAATTTAGCATGATATATGCAATGATGACGTAAAAAGAACAGAAATACATAAGAGCACCAGCATAATTTCCACAGTCCGTTTTCCAGTAGGTGCTGTTATCTGGTGTACAAAATGGAGGCTGAACCTTCAAAACAAAAGAAAACAAAGTCAATCAATAATTAAAACATATTCTTAATTTCTCTGCAATCGATGCAATACATACAATTTCTGTAAGGCTTCCCAGTTAGGGAACAATACTGACAGGAATTATTGTGGGCAGTTTTCTGTCATTCCTTTAGTAGTTAGAAATCAGAAAACAAGAGGTATGACAAAAAAGGCCAAGTTGTAGGCTTCACTATCACACACAAAAGGCACATTGTGCATTAAACCACTACAAAGAAACCACTTGGTGCTCTGAAATGTAGTGTTTTTCAAAAAGCTTCCCTGATCATTAATTTTTAAAAAGGGAATATGATTTTCATCACAATGGTAACCACAGACAGAAATTTACTTGGGCAAAATGAAATGATTCAGGGACAACTTTTGAGGTCATTAAGGCTACCATTCACATGGAACAAGCCAAAGCACAGATGTTAAAGCCAAAGTTAATCTGAAAACTTGCCTTGCCTCAGTCAAAGTGAGCTACTGCACTTCTGATTTCTAAAACATCTTTTTATTTTTGTTTTTAAATCATGTAATGGCCAGTCCCATTAAATATTAAAATGTCAGTGTGTGATTGGAATATTTAGTGTGTGTTATGTTCTGAGGTTTAGTGAGCACTTATATGTCTTGAAGTGATAAAGACAATCATAACACTACTCGTATAAGACTAAGATACTGGAAATACTGGGAGACGCAACAGTGTCTCCTGTTTCTTGACTTCTCTGTCTATAACAGCATCGTACTTACCATGCAGTCATGCATAATTTTGTTCCAGTCTTCTCCTGTAACTATTCTGAAGAGTACAGTAATAGCCTTGCCAGCAGATGAAAAATTTGCATGCCTGTTTTAAAGATTGAGAGAGAGAAATAATTTCAAGTTCCAGAACTAAAACATTGGCAAGAAAAAATGCAAATACTTTCCATTTTCTTCTGTTCTACTATTTTAAAGTATTATTTGAATGAGCTCATTGAATTATTTACTCCATGACAAGATATAGTAACTGAACTTTAGCTTGACACAGGCCTGAGAATTTTGGCTCATTTTATAAAAGAGCTAATGCAAAGTCAAGGCCAGATGCCATCTCCTGTCTCCTTTCTCTTCCTGATGATATATTCAGTTAACAATCAGTTCACAGAACTGTCCCCTTTCTATATCAGCCTGGTACTGTTTCCAAGTGATGCCAACAAGGTGCTGCAGGCACACTGTTTAAACAGCTTGCAGCTTGCACGGTGCTGCTACAAAGCATATTCCAGCTGACATAATGAAGAGCAGCTCTCAGTCTGCTCTTGGATGGATCATTAGGTGTCATTTGGTCCAATGCACAAGGACTGTAAAGATGGCTCAGTATCTCCTATCAAAAACTATGTTTAGAGCTCTTCAGCTAGACCCTGTCTGGTTTTTACCATGGATGAAATTGTCTCTAGAAGAATGTGATTTGTTTTGGGCTGTTTAAAGAACATCCCTATGATTTATAAGTACATGCTGTACCTGTTGATGTTCTCTCCATATTTCACAGTACCAAATAAAACTACTCCAGCAAAAGCATAACAAAGAAGTAGTAAGAACATTCCCACTATGATGAAAAAACTCTTGTACATGCTGACAACCACAGTCAGGAGTAACATTTTTAGTGTCACCTGGAGGGACAAAGAAAAAGCAATCCATGATGCCATTCAGGAAAGCAGAGATAAAAGATGAGAGGTATTGCACCTGCCATTTTGACAATGAATTCTTTATACGTACACGTTAATGGATGAGCCAAGAGAAATGGTACATTATGAACCTGATTAGAATTGAACATTTTGCACCTTCCTCTGAAATTTAGTGTGCTTTTTACTTATTCAAGAGATCAGCATACCTGCCTAATTTGCAAGATGTTGCTATTCAAAGAGTATATACAGGATTATACAGTGTACATTAATGCAGAAATAATACAGCACAACCTTCTTATGATATTCTAAGATCAGTATACTCCAGAAGTATCAAAACTAGCATTGCATGAACAGTGGGGTAGTATCTGAATATGGTGTTAGGTTGAAACCACAGGAACTGCAGCCCATCTAAAGGAATGGCTTGATGTATAGAGAAGTGGTTTTCTTTAAGATGAGCACAGCTTTATTAAACTAGTAATTTCTCAGGCATGTTGGTCAAAGATCTTACGAAGTATGATTTTGGAACTTACATATGCTGTAGGCCTAGCTAATAAGTACAACTTTCTCATGCATGCATACTGTACATTTTATTCTTGGTAAAGTTATTGCCTTAGATTGTCCTAACACGCTTAACCACTTTGGATGCTATGTAAAGTTACTAGAGGGTTGCAGTTTTCTATAGAATTGTGCACAGATGATAACTCCTGTTGACTTCCAGTCACCACACTGCATCACAACAGATAAATTGGTGAAACTGGTACAGCCTCAAATGGGAAAGCATAGATGACTAGGTTAAAACCTTGACAAAACTTTGGAACTATTGAGAAAGCTTTGAAGGCAATCACTTGGTCTGGCTGCACAGGAGAAACAAGGATTTTCCCTTTGACTTCCAAGGCTCTACAGGGTCTGTGCAGATTGATTGAAAAAAAACTTTTTATCTTTACTGAACAAACCTTCTGACTTACTGTTCTTAACCCCAGCAACCTAGTACAGCAGTCTTCTCATCACATTTACTTTAATATGTGCAACTTCACAGAAAATGTTTGGATAGTCTAAGAAGTTCTACAGAAAGAGGACGCAGTTTCAGCACTTGTTAAACAAATGTGTTTGATCTCTGCCCATGCTTATTCTGTCAGCCTACCCACAATTACACCAGAAAAAAATGCAAACACAAAAGAAATTTAAAGTTTAGAAGTGACTTTCTTTGTTGCCATGTCAATGTTTCCAGAAGAATATCTTGGCCTAATATATTTTAAACTTAAACATAAATCCTTTACAATGGTAAGACATACACTGTAGACACCCAAGACTCAGACCTGCAACCTGGAGGAAGAAACTTCTCTAAGAGAGCACTGTCATAACAAGGTGAGTGCATTAACCACCACTCCATTAGTCTTGCAAAGAAAATAGATAAATAGCATGCACATCACCCCAGGGTGAAATGGAAAGAACTGAGAGGAGCACAATGCATGTTAAGAGTTTTAGAAACCATTTTTAAAATACTGTGTGTTACTGAAATTGCACATTTTTTGGCAAGAAATGAAGTTTTTCCAGTAACTATAATATTGTATTATTACACAGTATACATAAAATTGGAAACTGCTGCTTGAAGTCTCCTTTTGTTTGGCAGCTCCTTCTTCAAGCTATTTATGAGCACTGCAGTGGTTGTAGTTCCTAATTTATACTTACGTGCTTGCCACAAATTGAGAAAAACCTGAAGACAATTACACATGCCCCCATCATGTACGTGTAGGCATTCTGGAACAGAAATATGTAAGATTTAATACATTGTCCCCCAGGGATCTCATGGAAGATCACGACAAATGGTCTTTTAATAATAATGTAGGGCAGTTTCCATATGTAATAAGATAAATCATAAACTAGTAGCACCAATATTTCAATAATGGTGGAGCAGCAAGAAACTAACAGAAGATGCTCTACCACTTCAAAAGCACTAATCCAACCTCCTCACATATATAACAAAGAAACCATCAAATCTATTAGTTGGGCTGTAAATATGTTCAGTAGCACCAGCCTACTTGTCTAGACAACTGCTGGCTTATGGAAGCTCCTCAGGCCTTCCAAGCCACTCACTGTTATGGAGCAAATTGTTAATGTCAGGGCAAAGTCACACAAGACAGGTTTTCCTTCAGAGCATGGGGCAGACAAAAGAGAAGCCTGCAGCCATTGTAAGGTTGTGATATTGACATCTTGGGACTGATGACAAGTATCAACTATTCTTTCTCCTTCCCTTGTAAATAAGGGAACCACAGATGTATGCAAATTAAAAAAACTAGGGTGGGATGGAGGGACAGATGATTTCCTTCCCTCTCTTCTATGCCTTTTTATATTAAACATCACCTCTTAACCAAACCCCGAAGTCAAGAATTGCTGCTGTGTTTGGGACAGATTGTATGTTTAGTAATTTTGAATCTATGCCTTCTTCCAGTCTCCTGCTTCTGCCTGAATTCTGTGAGTTTTCTCTTTCTTCCTTGATGCTCATGAAATTGCTGTTGACAAGAGCTCTAAGTCACTTCAAATTCTTTACTTTCCTCAATCACATCACTCCTAAAGACTTCTGTTTTCTACATTTACAGACTCTATCTATACAGTAAGGCAACTTTTGTATTTGATCATCGGCCATAAGAAAGACTCCTTCTTCTTAGCATCAAGCTCCATTTGCTTCAGCCATATTTCAGACTTACTAAACTTCCAAGGCTTCGTCTGGGTGAATAGCAGTGATTGTACTGCTGGTGCTTAACAGACAAAATTAAGCTTAATCACTGGCACTGCATTTTGTAAATCTTACCAGTAAGGCAAAGTGAAGTATCACCCATATAACTCCAAGAGATGTCACCAAGAGGTCATACCGATTTCTTCTGCTTTGCCAGAAGCCAGATGGTGACATGGCAATAATCTTCATTGTGACCTATGGATGAAAGCAGTTTCTCCATTGTACTAAAGAAATAGTTATTTCTTACTACAAAAACGTTTGGTGAGTTCATCTTAAGAAATAGTTTAATACAATCAAGGGCAGGTTTCATTTGAACTAACTGCTCCTGTGTGGGCCAGTTAGGCTGCTGGACTAGGGGGATCATACAAGCTTCCCCTAGATGGAGGAAAATGTACTTGTGGAAGACCACAGATGATCAAAACCTGGCAATGAAGCATATTCTGGAAATGTCTCTCTCCCCATCAAGTATTGAGGGAAAGAGTGCAGCTGACAAACTGACGGTTTATGACAAAATGAATGTTTAACATACACATTGACTCGGTGAATGTTGGCTTAACGTTTCTCAAGAGTTATGCAAATCAAGAAATGAGAAAATTATTGTATCAATAATAAGTAGCTAGAAGTATTATCATCCTAACTAGCTAACTGTCTGTAAGCATGCTAAATTCATCACATTTGAACTCAAGCAAATAATTGTGTTCTGTAGCACCTATAGCTCAGATTCATTGAGAAGCTTCCTCATATTGCAAATATCTCTTGCTTTAAGGAATAGTCTGTACTCAGCACCTACTGTACTCAGCAGCATATAAAAGAAGACAGTACAGAACAGAAAAGGCAGCACATTTAACAATGTATCTAGTAAAAGATAGCAGCCAAAGTGCTTGACATTTCCAGTAGAGGTAACAGCAGCACAGACAGGAAGCTTAAGAATAGATACTGATGAGAAATAGTTACAATAGCTAAGAGGTATTGAGGTAGGGTGATGGATGTAGAGGGAACACTGTAAAGTTTCTCATATACCATTTGTATGAAACCTCAAAGCAAGTCACGTGCTATTATATAAAGGCTATAAATGTCAGGCATTCGTTACATTACTTTTTCCATCCCACCTTGCCACACTGTTATTTTGCACTATTCTTTACATTTCTGAAAGCTAAACCATATATAAGAGGACATTACATTGAGCTAAAAGGCTGATTTTCCAGATAGATTTTTTTCCCATATATTCTTTTCTGAAGTCTGACTATAAAATTAAAAACATGGTCTCTGAATCCTTATCATTGGAGGCACCTGGAGGCATCCTGCCTTCTTCTATCCGATCAGTTGACATGCCCTAGAATATTGGAGATAAATACAGGGGTTGGCAGGGATTACAAAAGACCTGCAAACATCCTTACCCTTCTGCAGCAGCTAGCAGAGGTAAGAGGAGATCAGCTAGGGTACCTAGAAAAGGTTTTTTGTGTGGCTTTTTTTTTTTTTTTTTTTTTTTTAATGCCTTCAGTTATTTAGGCCACTGAATCTCACTGTATATCTCCCTTTCTCACAGTGAGAGCTTAAACACTTCCCTCACTTGCAGTATTAAGACACCTAAGTTCAGGTGTCTATAATCTTGAACTGAATACTATAATATGCAAATGAAAAATAATCATATCTCACTTTATTCTGTGATCATCAGTGTGGTAACAAAAGTGAGATCTCTGAATTGTTCCTGTTCTTCTGTACCACACACTCTGATGTGAGTAGTAGAGGTTTAAAACTAAATCAGAAGTCTTTAGACTGCACACATGGCCATTACCTAAGCAGAAAGCTGTGGCCTTCCTTATGGACCACGCCAGTGGCAGCAGACCATGTACAGAGCAGACTCTTGAAACCAGAGTGCACTGCATCAAGGAAGATCTTGGGCAGAAAGCTGCTCCCTCTCTGCACAAATTGCATGAACTCACAGTGTGATAGCTTGCCCATTGAGACTGTCAACAATTGTTTTTTGGTTCTGACTCTGACAAAGTTCCTTTGAAATTCTAGAAGTGTATTTGTTTCCCTTGGCAGTCTAAGAGAAATAAGTATTTCTAAAGACATGGTTAGTAGGTAAATTAAAACCTGCCTGTGTATGATACAAATCAAACTTTTCTGTGTTTGTTCAGTCTCTCAAGAGATATGGATTTCTCCTGGGTAGGGAAAAAAGAAGCAACAACACGGACATACTCTAGCTGCAGCTCCTACAAGGTATTCACTTCATTGTTTATTCATCACTGCTGGCAAAACCTATCACTGGAACACAGGAACTGTCATATTGGATTAGGGCAGTAGAAAATGTATTCTACTACCATATTTCTGATAGTGGTCAGTATTGGCTATTCAGAGGGAACTGAAAAGAAAAATACCCAGTCACAAAGTTATAAAAGAATTACTAACTAATCTAACCACAGAGGAAACATCTTCTTAAACCTCATAAATGTGTGCAGTTTTACACTACAGCTATCCTTATGCATCAAAAATATGTGCTTGTAAAAATATGTTTAAGTCCTTGGATTCCAACCTTACGAAAACAGACTAATTATGCCTTGCACAGGTGGTTCTGCTGATGATTAGAAAATCATGGAGAACAATTACCACATAGGATTCAGAACTGCATCAAAATATTATACAATTCAGAAATTTGACATAGCTTATTACATAGTATTAAAATAAAATGCAATGCTTAAAAAGCCCAACAAAACAAAACTGAGAGAGGCTTGATGGTGTGACAGCTACAGAATAGTGAGAATTAACACACCAGGCAAAATATAAATAGATTGAGCAGAAGTTCTGTGATACTACACAGGACTTGTGTTGTACAGAGTGAATGTAATCAGAGATGCTCTGCACTCTGATTAAACGTTCTGCACTCTGCACTCACTGGGTTCACTGAAACACATGTTGAAATGCTCAGAGATGAATATATATAAAAGGACACAAACTCAAGCTGGTGGAGAGGTATGACTATAAAAAATTAGAAGTTTATTCCTATCGTACATGTTTAAAGATAAATTACATGGAGAGCTTCAAAAGTACATGTTCAGAAATGAAACTATAGTGAAGAATGAGATAATATCCCAACTAGTCTTAATTTCAGGAAGTCATAGAAAAGATTACCTCAAGGACAAAAATGAAGGTGAAAACAACAGACATCGTTGCTAAAGGCACAGTCACTGGATCTGCAGCATCCCACTGAAATGCAAACAAAATTTGTTCATAGAGGAGTAGCTGTTAAACAGAAATAAATGCCTCTTTGTTACCTTAACTACTCTTGAAGACTTTGCTAATGAATAAATATACTCTAAAACAAATGGCAGCTTGTTGTGTTTTCTCATGGATTTACAGATTAACTGGAAATTAAAAATAGTGGACTCAGCTGTAAAAAAGCAGACATTGACTCAGCTTCACAAGATACAATTAATCTACAGTGATCTCTGCCAACTGAAGCTGCTGTATTTAGACGTCCTGTTTTCCTACTGTCATCACAGTAATGGATCAACTGATCATTAATTTGGATTAGGGAACGTGCAACACATCTGTACTACTAAAATGAAATGGTTAAAAGAAACATAATTACCTTGACTGATAACAACACAGACTGGGCCAGAACAAGTACAGCAATAGTTCTCTTAAAAAATGGATGCTGAGTTATATCATACATCTTAGCTCTAAAGCCATCGTTATCTGAAAAAGAAAGAGTATGAGGAGGAAAGTGAAAATACACAGTGATATTTTCCCCCTATTTCTTGACATAATTTCTATGTTCACTAGTGGCCAAATAATCCTTCATGAGTTTCAAAACACATTTCTAATTTCCTGTTACAATTTTCCATATCAAATAGGGCTTCTGATCGCATAATTTTGAATACTGGACACCCATGTTTCATGAAGGCTTTGGTACTTGTAGGGCAAGTGCATCATTCAACTGCTATCAGGTTAATACATTCTATTCATATCATTAACAGCCAAGTGAAAATATTTTTCATTTAGAAATTCATTTTTTTCATTAAGGCTTATCCTAAAATCATTGAAGCACAACCTTTTTTGGGTTGATTTTAATAGCCTTATGCAGAGATCTATAGCTGGAGCCTGTTTCCACATTAACTTATGCACAACCTCCTAGTGGCCTCATGATTACAATTTTAATTTGAATTGCAGACTCCTGGGGAATTATGAACACTATGGCTGAACATGAACAAAATCAAAATAACTTTGATACCAGGACGAGGTGGGAGATGAAGAGGTTGTGCTATCTTCAGTCTACTTTTCAGATCTTCCCATCGTCTCTGATCCACAGTCAGCAAAGCTGTGCCCTTATTAAACAAAGAGAAGTGCATAAAGCTTTTACCACATTAACATTAGAACATTTAATGCTGTAAACATAAAAACAATATTTTCTTTGGTGCCTGACATCAAGTTACGTATGCAACTCTCCTTAAGTAATACACTGTTTGGGTAAAGGACTCTAAAGTATCAGCTATTACTCAAGAGGATGTCTGGATGCATTAGCTGTGAGTTTCTGGGACTCAACTCAGCAGGCACAGTTGTTGCTCTTTGTAGCAGCAGCCCAGTGTGAACAGTGAAACACTGCAGGTGGTCTTCCATTTGACTGAACATCATTTGCCAGGAAGCACTGTTTTAAAGAGTGGTCGATTTTGTCCAGACTTTGCTGCAGAAAATCCTGCAACTTGTCAGTGCCACTACAGTTTTTCAGAGAATGAGCCCTCCAGGAGACTGCTACCACCCTCCACAGTGTTTCTGCTTGGGGTGTAATTGAAATAGAATAATAGTATGCTATGAGTCTACAACAGTTCTCCACAAAGGAAGCACTTTTAGGATGGGCAGTGGTTGATGGTAATGTGTGTGTTTTCATAACATAGGAAGAAACAAGCAAACCCTAAATGTAATTCAACATAATTTAAAATGACCTTCAAAACCAAAATGAGGTTCTCAACACTTCAGAGAACTGTAAAATCTCATGGAGGGAGTCTGGATTTATAAAAACAAGGGAGACCTTCTCAAGTTAAATATCACAAGCCTATCTCCCAGACACTTGGCAGTCCCCCAGTCAGCTTAGAGTCACACTGAGCTGGGTGAAGGCTGGTGTGATCTTTGGGGCTCGCCTTAGCACTGGCTCATGTAGATGCTGGAGCTGCAGCTGGCTGTGCAACTGATAAGGTCAGGATTCCTGCTTCTCCAGAGACATAATCTTTTTACAGACCCACGTCTCTGCGAGGGGGCACCTTCCAACACATTCAGACAATAGGACAGATGTAAGGATGTCTACTCTTTGTGTCAGGTCCAAATTAGAATCATAGAAACAAAGAATCAATGAGGTTGGTAAAGACTTCAAAGATCATCAAGTCCAACCTGTCACCCAACACCTCATGACTACTAAACCATGACACCAAGTGCCATGTCCAATCCCCTCTTGAACACCTCCAGGGACAGTGACTCCACCACGTCCCTGGGCAGCACATTCCAAAGGCTAACAACTCTCTCGGTGAAGAACTTTCTCCTCACCTCGAGCCTAAACCTCCCCTGGCACAGCTTGAGATTGTGTCCTCTTGTTCTGGTACTGATTGCCTTGGAGAAGAGACCAACCCCCTCCTGGCTACAACCTCCTTTCCGGTAGTAGTAGAGAGCAATAAGGTCTCCCCTGAGCCTCCTCTTCTCCAGGCTAAACAATCCCAGCTCCCTCAGCCTTTCCTTGTAGGGCTTATGCTCGAGGCCTCTCACCAGCCTCATTGCACTTCTCTGGATATGTTCAAGAGTCTCAAAGTCCTTCTTAAATTGAGGTGCCCAGAACTGGACACAGTACTGTACCATTTAGAAATGCTTAAATTAAAAGGAAACTCACTGACCCCAATGAGCATGTCTGATTTATATTACTGGAGAGCTTTCACTGCAAACAAGACACAAAGTGGCAAAAGAAATGTAAAATTTAGAAATAGTGATGTCAAGTCATTCTGTTGCCTAGAAACTACCACTTCCACCAGGGGGATCTCTACAAAGAGACCACAGAGCAGAGCCACACAAGTGGGACTACTGCTGGAAGAGTTGCGTTTAGATCAAAATTGGCAGATAATATTTGAGTCAATCTTCACTTTGAGTTACATCTTCACTGCCAATTGAACACACGTCACTTAGAAGCTGTAACAAGTGACAGGCAGGGTTTGTGAAACAGGGGGTGGTAGAACACTTTGGACTGTTGGCCTGTCACTTGAGACAGTTGAGCACCCAGCGCAGAGCCCCTGTGGTAATTTCTAGTCCAACATCTCCATGCCTGCAGCCCTAAGAGCTCACAACAAACACCAGAGCATATCTGAAAATATTTAGGGCTTTTTTTTTGAAAATTGTTTGTTCTCATATAAAATAGTTTATTCAGTAATTGTCCAACTGACTTCCCTCAACAACTCCTGAATATCAGCCATGAAGTTTCTAAAGCCAACATCTACTTAAAACATCAATAGCTTGACCAAGTAACTAGTTTTAGGCTGATGCAACTTGTCTCACGAAGTAGACTACTTTGCTCTCTTCTCCCTAGGCTACTCTCACTTTACACTTTTTTTAGTTCCTGGAACCTTCTTCATGCTACTTGAATATTGATCAGGCTGAGATTTCCCTCCCCCCAATGTATAATTAACTAACATACTCATTTTTTCAACTCAAATCTGAAGACATTTTTTCTTTCCCCTGTAGTAAATACACAAAAAGTAACAAGTATTCATGAAAAAAGAGATAAAAAGTAAACATTACATGTCTCAGCAGCTACCTGAAGTTACCAAGAAATAACTGAAGAAGGTGAACCAGAGGACATAAATTATTTATACTGAGTGTATTTTTAGTGTCATGTAAATTCTATAGAAATATTTCATGATGTGTCTGTTCAGTGCAATTTCCAGGAAAATGTTACTAGTCATTAGCTTTTTAGATGTTCAGGCAATGGCTTTCCCTGTATTCATATACGGAATTGAGGGAGGACAGATGAAAAGGTGGCCATAGTTTGAGCAAAATGTACAAGCAGAGAAAATAATCCCAGAATGACAAAGAATCAGATAGTTTTCTGAAAATAACAGGAAGCCTAGTCCATGTCTTGCACCTCAGACTCCCACATTTACATTGGTAGCTCATGAGGTTAAGGTGAACTGTTCAGTTATCTTCTGTGCTCACAATCCTTCTAAGCCTTATGTTCACACCTTCCTGTTCCCACTCATCTCGAACCCCAGGGAACATAAACAAACCTTCACTTCTCATATGAATTTGAGCTGTCTTTAAAGCTCCATGTCTAAGAGGAGGGAGTGGAATATGAATCTGCTACAGTCACATATAATTAAGGGTATTTTCTTCCTGTTCATATTTCAAACTTAAAAAATTGGTGAAAGGTTTCTGCTGATAACAGTGTATAAATCACTTCCAAAGTAACATGCTTGTTGAAACAAAATCACCTTATTCCATAGCTGAGAGTTGACTAACACAGATGAATAATAAGTTATCAGTTTATAACATCTCCCTAAGTTATGAAAGAAATCTCACAAGAAGCCTTTTCAGGAGACAGGCTCTCACAGTGAACTTGATATAGTGAGTGACTCCTATGGAAAGAGTAGGAACTAATAGCAAAATCCCTGTCTAGGATATTGACAGCACTTGGTAGGATTTGGTTTATTGTCACAAAAGCATAATAAAAGTCATACTACTAGTGACAAGGTAATAGATATTCTAGTACCCTTTTTCTGTGGCAGTGGCCAAAAGTAGATGCCTGTAGGTGTGGCAAAGATACATTCAGTATCAGATGAAAAACTGAAGAGGAGTGTACCATTTCTTCACCCCTCAACATCACATACAGAATACCTCAACAAGGTGAAGGAAAGATGTTTGATTGGCTCTAACCAAAAGCTATTTAAAAGCAACCTCTGTAATGTGATATTTCTTCTTCTTTCCTACACTCATACCTACGAAAAGGTTTTTGAGTAAACTGATCCATGAAGAAAGTGTAAAGGGAATGAAGAAGAATCAATTTATATGATACAAATGCTCAGCCAGCATCTCAACAGTTTCTTGGACTATAATGTACACAACAGAAATATACATAGCTAAATACATCACAGTTACAGAAGAAAAATGTTACAATAATTTTAACATTTCAAGCAATATTTTAATGATGTGCAATTTAAATAAAATTACCTTTCTTTTTTTTTAAGATTTGCTGAAAAATGCTTTATATTCATCAGTATAAAGCTGACACTTTTGAAGAAGAAGTAATACTACACAGCTTAACAGGAAGGGGCAAAAGCAACTATAAAAATCCAGTAGAGCATCTATAAGTACATTGTGCTTTAGGTCCAATCTCCATCTGGCAACATGGCTGCATTGTAAGTAAAATCAGACAGCTTCAAAAGAGTATGTGATGGATTGTTAGCACCTTAGACTCGAGTTTTGAAGGGCATATGGATCTGGCTACTTACTTGGAGACTTGCAGGATGTATAAGTCAATCTTAAAGGCAGACATCCCAGGTAACGTAGACAGTGCAAGATCAGTGTCAGATCTCTTACAGAACCAGTTCCACACAATAAAAAAAATTCACTCCATACCTTGTTTTCATTGAAATTAGCGATGACAACTCCAACAAAGAGGGTCAGTCCAATCATGCAGCCAAGAAATACAAAAACATGAATATAGATTCCATGGATCTGAATAGACAAAAATAACATTAATAGTTAAAACCAATCAAAATTGTTGCTGTAGAATTCAGCGATTCTGATATGATTCCTTACCGGCCCAACACGATGAATAATAACATCTCTGACTTCCACCCAGCCTTTTAATGAAAGAACTTCGAATAGTGCCAGCATTGCATTCCCCACATTGTCAAAATTAAAATTCCGAGGATTTGCCCTGAAATGCAGTATAAAAACAGGTGTAACTTCAGCAATAAAATTATTTCTGTCTGTTACCTGGATTTTTCACATTGCAGCTAATATTTTAAATACTTTGCAAAGTTGCTGTGAAAGCTTCTGAAACATATTATTCAAGGTTCTGTCTCAAGAATAAGAAAACAATAGCAACAGCCATAAATACAGGCTCATGTTGAGCTGTTCATCAGGTGACAGACCCCAAGTCCTTCTCCTTGAGATTGCTCTTGAGCCACTCCTCACCAAGACAATTTTTTGCTTGGGCCCACCTCTCAAGCCTGTCCAAGTCCCTCTGGATCACATCCCTTCCCTCCAGCAAGTCATCACACAGCTTGGTGTCATCTGCAAACTTGCACTAAGTTCCACTGTCCACATTGCTGACAAAGATGCTAAACAGCACTGGTCTCAGTACTAACCCCTGAGGGATACCACTTGTCACTGGTCTCCATCTTCTTGGCCTTTTTATACCATCTGCTCTGATCTTTTTGTATCAATTGAGATTCAAGAGGATGTTTCCAGCTGAACATTAATAGTGCCATCTTTGAGCTAGGATAGGACATTGCTCCATCTCTGTTAATTTTTTCACAATTTATAAGGTAAATGGTTGTATACCAGAATAATTATTAAGTCTTTACAGTGAAAAAGAGAGATCTCAGATGCAGAGATTTCTCTTATACGCAGTTCCTTTACTAACATCTGGCTCTTGAAAATCTGGCCTGACACATCCAACAGGTGGCATAAATGTCTTTGCAGTAAAACATTTTTCTGCAATAGCAAAATATTCCCCAAAGTTTACAGTTATGCTGATTAAGATAGTTTTTGCTTTATTTCTGGTTCAAGCTGAAGAGGACTGAATTTGCTTACTCGAGGAAGAATTTGACTGAAGCATACAGAAACAAAGACTCCTGCAGATGTCAGAGTTTCACTGACTGTTCAAATCACAGTGTATTATTTGATTATTGAATCTACCACTGCTGGTACATTCTTTGTCAATGCACATAGTCAATTAAAATAATTGTGGCTGTTAAGCTGACTTTGCAAAACCAACTTATAAATGTAAACAATTAAAAAGAAGAGCTTTTGCCTGTTCAGGTGTTGGGAAACATTAGGTGCTAATCATAATGTTAGCTCTTAAATAATTTTTACTGCACTACTGCACCAGATAGACTGCATGGATTCCCTGCACTGGAAGAAAAATAAACTAAAAAAAGCTGCTAGCTGGCATGGCTGATGGCCACAGAAAGTAAAGGCTGGTTTTAGGCATGACTTGCCTGGTTTGGTTTTTTTTCAGCCTTCTTTTAGGCAAGTTGATTCCCCCTTCTTCCCAACTCTTCCTAAATATTCTTAGGTTCTGTTGTTGATGTATGCTTCTCAGGATGTCTTCATAATAGAAGTAAAGAACAATTTGTTCAAGACAGTAATTCCCACACCTAATTCCCATCCAGGTTAAGTACCTACAGGTATTTTTTCCCTTTCTGCTTTATGAACAGAAGAGCAGGCTAAGTTTGGAAGAGTTTCATATATCTGTTCTTTTTTTTTTTTTTTTAGTATACCAGGATTTCTACCCTTAGTATCATCTCACTTATACCAGGAAACCTCTATCAGTAATTCAATGCCACCTGAGATCTGAGTCATATTCTACATCAACAGCTTAGAATTTGAAGGAACACACGGCAATATTTAGCAGCTTACCAGACTCTTGGCACCCAAAATCCAGGCTTTTTCTCTCCAGGTCTTAACTTTAAATTGAGATTTTTGGAAACGCTTACATTTATTCTGAAGATGCCATGACAGTCTTCCTACAGTGAAATAAACCAAAGCCTGAGGTTAAATAATTGCCTGTGAGAGATGTTAAAATGTTCATATAGACTTCATACTTGCTGTGATGGGGAAGCAATATAAACAGAAATGAAGGGATATGTACAGGACTGGGATAAGTAGTCATGGACCTTTATCCAAATGAAAAATGCATCTTAGGAAGAAATTAAAAAACCCTTCTCCTTCTTGGACAAAGAATGTTTTTAATTTTGAAAGCCTATCTTGACTTTTACCTCTTTCTTAAAGACCATTGTTTTCTCCAGGTGATAATATTTCTCCAAACAGAGTACAAAACACAACTATCCTTCTCTTTGCATCTACACAGCATTCCCAGTGCTTTTGAGCTCTATCAGACTAACCTATTTTGTAGCTGCTGACCTAGGAATGCAAAAGTGTAATTTTCCATGGTTAATTCCATGTGACATCCAGTCCTTTCCAGATAATATGACACTGATTTGACAACTTTTTCAGACGGTACCCAATATTTGGACTTGTTTTACTTTTTGTGTGAAACTCCAGCCTACCCCCATTCATTTTATTACCTCATACCCTTTATCACCTTTCCCTCCATCATCTCTCTTTTGAACAAGACAGTACTCAAGATCTGCATAGCTCATATTACAGCTCTGACTGCCCACTTGCTTTCCCCATCAAGCAGAAACAGCACAGCATACTATCGTTTTGAAGCGGAACAGTTCTTACCCTAGAGATGATGTGTGGATCATTGCATTTAGCCAGTTTTCCAGCAAAGAGCTGCACTCCAAAGCTTGCAAAAACAAGCATTAATGTCAGCAAAAGAATAGAAACCTGTAAGGATGAAGTTAGATTTGTCAAACTCTCCTCTTGCAGCCTTAAAAAAGGTGGTCAGATCCTTCTTGCAGGAAGGACTGTTTTATTGCATAAAACTGGAGATATGGCTCTCATGGGTTCTGATGCAGTAACTAGGTGCAATATAATAATAATAATTATTATTATTATTACATCTAAGAATTGTAGATAAGGACCAAAGTTTTCTTGTACCTTGCTAAATTCTGTACCCATAACAACTGCTATTCACTTTGAAGATTAAAGTACTTAAATATATGCTTCTGTTTTGCTGAATCAGGCTTTACTAATTAATCTGAGTAAGCCATTGTTAGATATTTAATTCCAGGACAGCTACGATAAAGGTATGTATGAACAAACTATGATGTAAATATCTTTAATAAAAGACACTATCTATAAAATGCTATCTAGCTTTTTGCTTTTTATCCTTCCTCTATTACTTTCTGCTAATATTTTGTAGCTTAGATTTTTATAATAACCTGACCTAATAAAGCATTCTGTTAAGGAAAAAAAAGTCTATTTAGGTTGACAAATATCACATAGCGTGGCAAGACAATGGATTGGGTTCTCATCAAGAAATTAGACTGCATTACTGTTATTATGACTATGAATGTATGAGTATATAATCATGATCGTAATAATAACAACAACTTAACAATGAGATCCACATTTGTGATGAACAATTGTCTCTGGTTGCTTCTCAAAGAACTTGGGAAGTAGAGACCTTCAGCTTGGAAACCAGGTTTACTTTTGTTCTTGCAGATCTGCCACGCCCTATTTCAGATCTTCCTTCCCAACTAGAACTGTGAATAAGGGCTAGATTTTATTTCAGTAGTCCTCCTATGTAATTATGGCCAAATATATGGTGGACAAATAATACCATTTATAAAAGAATGATTACAGCAGCTTTATACAGTATAAATGTGTATGAGTTACTTATATTCCAAATTTGTAACTTGTCATGTGGTCATCTGCAATGGTTGCAACAATGGAAAGTTAACAGATAACAATGGACAGAAGTTTAGAATATATATATATATATATATACACGCACACATTATAGCATAATGGTATCTTATGACTCCTCCACGTCTTCCTTTTAAAAGGAACAAAATAAGCGGCACATACCAAAAAGATTTCCTTAAAGCCACTAAACAGCTCTCGCACCACTTTCCTCATCTGAGGGACCAGTTTGAAAATTCGAAGAGGTCGCAGGCAGCGAAGTACCATTAAGAGCTGAGCCCCAGATTTGGCAGGGACATTCTGAGGCATCCAGCACAAGAATATCAAACTCACCTTGAGAAGACAGGACATGAAAGGGCAAAGAAGGATTAGGCTTATAATGTTTTACTTGACATAGACATAGCACAGATCAATAAGCACTTATTTTCTGTAAAATTGACTGAAAGATTAAGGCAAAAAAACCCTGATTTGGATCTCCTGTGCCCTGGCTGACTGTCCTAACTAACGGGCATCACCTTCAGCTTCTGTCTTCCCCTTTGACTCAAAAATCTATTACACTCTTTTTAGTAGATGGAACAGTTTCAAAAGAAGAAATAAAATTGGCTGATTCAGAGCAGGAACATGAACTACATTTTTGGAACAGGAAGCATCATCTAACTTCTCCCTTCTCATTTTAGGGATTCTATCCTGAAACTGAGATATGCTCACCTGGAAAGTCTGTTAACACTTTTCTTGCCATTTTTTCCTATTACTTTGTTATAGGCATAAGTAGCTTTGCCACTGTGAGGCTTTATCATGCCAATATTATGCATTCAGAAGAGTTTTCAATGAGCATAGCTGAGTCTTGTAGCCTGAACAAGCTCTGACAGATGGTTTTTGATTATGAAGTCTGTTAATTGCTTCTTATTTTTAAAGAAGGATTTATAAAGCTAATGTGTTTGTAGGGGGACAGAAGTGAGAGTGTTAGAGGTAAATGCACAAAAAATGGACGATCAAGCTGATATCACCCATGTGACTTAAAATACAATATTATTTCTTAAAACCAGCAGTGCTAAAAGACAGTTTCCTCATCAAAACAAAAAGATCTGCCAGTGCTTCTGACCTCTCACAGGCACATTTAAATTTCCAAACTATACCAGCTAAATTTTCCTTCAGACAAGCAGGGGGATACAGAGGGATTTCACATACTAAGTATGTTACAGTAGCTATTTTGTCTAAGTATGCATATTTTTATTTATGCTAACAATGGAATCTTTGATACAAATTGATTGTGACAAATTTTATGCAGCACATCTGCCTGGTGGATTAATCTGATGGATTTAATCTAAATCCATCAAATCTTAGTAATTTTTTCACTTAGAAAGCATTTCATATTGTATTATACTGATCACTGGTTTTGATACATTCTTTGGTGTTTATTGCCATACATGAAGAGGAAATGGATCTCATTCTCTTGTATTTGAATGGAATGAACAAAATTTCCAAGAGACAAAGAAGACAGTAGAATAATTTTTTTTTCCCGAGAACCACTACTGATAGGTATAGAATATCAAATTATGCTGCTTTGCTTCTTTTCTGCTATGGCAGCATCAGTAACAAGGACGTGCTCTTCTGCCAAATGGCAGAGGCTTTTGAAAGAGCAGGAGAACTGTCAAGAGGGAAGGAAGCAATGAATGGTTAAGCAACAGATAAAATATAGATTCTGCAAAAAAATGCTGAAGCAAGGCCAGAGATCTCAAGCTTACTTTAGAATGAAATCAGGTCTTCTGTTTAAAACATATCAACAGACAAAGAATTAAAAAAGGCCATCCAACAGTAGTATACTTAATTGCCAGGTCCTTATCATGTAAGTGTATTTTTAGATTTCTAAACAAGTATTTGTACACATAACTGATAGAACTGCAAGTGAAAGCAGTTGTGTTTGTGCACATACTACACTGTTGCATTTGCACCAGGTTGCAGAGCCTTTTTTTTTTTTTACGGTTACCAAACATTTATATACAAAAATTTATAAAAATTAAGAATGCAACAAAACCCACCTATAAATATAAAAACTTACAAGATATATAAATATGTCCATAACTCCTCCAAAGTCCCTAATAACAGCTGTTGGTGTGAAAAACAAGCCATCTGCCATAATCTTCAGATTAAGCTCAATGCTCATGAATATTACAAAAACATATTCAGCAATCTGAAAATCAAAGCAGAGAACAGTCATAATTTAGGAAAAGGCAGTGGAGAAAAACCAGGTGACTGTGCTTCATTAACTGTAAAATGATTCAGTGACAGTACCTGCAGTGTTGGAGCATGCATAACTCTTCTAAAGGGGGATTCGAACATCATGGAAATGCAGGAGCATATAGTAACAATGATCATGACCCAGTCCAGGTAAGTAACCAAACCCAGCAAGTCACTGTGAACAATACATAAGGATAACCATTACAGAAATGCCAAGAGTGCTGCCACTTGTATTGTGCCTATGTTGCAATTAAGTGCTTTCCCATGAAAAAATAAATTAAGCTGAAGAGTGTCAAAGATTTCATCATTTCATAAATGTGTAATAAAAGTAGGGAACATGCAAATGGAAAAAAAAAAGTCCTCTTCATATTCATCCTCCTCCCCTGACAACTCCATGAAAAGAAAAAGCTTTTTGGGGAAAAGAAAGAAGTCGATATGTGCATGCACACATAACACATACATGCATGTGTGCGCTCACACAATTTACTGCAGGATTGTGACCAAAAGTTACTTTTGCAGTGCTTACTAAAGCTGATGGTATTTGGTATTTTTCACAGCTCCAGTAACAGGATCTGTTTTAGAACTATAAAAAGAAGAAAAGATAGTCATTTATATTTTATTTCAGTCAGCATTACAATTATACAATGCATTCAATACCTCAAATAAATTTCTGTCCAAAATCAAGGCTATATTTTATCTTGGCTTAATTTTAAATGTCTCTATAAATTTCAATCAATTCTATGCAGTTTTAGACATATTATCAACACACCTACTATCGCTTTAATTCATGGTTTACCTGTAATTCCTCTAATGATTCTTTACCCTGCTGGTAGTTTTGGATCTTGCTTCTGTAAACACAGACTTCATTTGGTATTTCACTTGGGAACAGGGTGGGGATAACCTGCTACTAAATTTTATGTTCCAAAAGTTCAGGAGCAATTTCCTTTTATCTCAAAACCTCTTGGACAATATCCTCAGTTGGCACACACAAAACAAATATTCCACAAGCACTAGTTCTTTTATTACTTCTTCAATAATTTTCTGATTAATATTTCTAGATTCTCTATATCTTAACTCTCCTATAAATTGCTGCATTTCACCTAACACATCCGAACACCTATCAGGCAGACAGAGTGAACAAGAACCACTCTGTAAGTAATAAGCACATATCTAAGAAACATGAGTTAAGGTCCTGCTCTAGTGAATAGGTAGCCTTTTTGTACAAAGCAGAAGAGCTTCAGCAGGAGAAGCGACAAGAATCCTATCCAAGAAGCCTCCCCTGAACCAGTGGTTAGGGGCACATTTTACTTATCTTTCAAATCCTTGTAGCAAATGAGGCAGGATCTGCACTGAGGCATCCTATATACTATATGAGGGCCCTAGCCATGGGGATGTGAGAGTTGGGCAGGGAGAAATTTAATGAAATTCAACAAGGGCAAGTGTAGAATCTTGTACATTGGGAGGAACAACCCCATGTATCAGTGCAGGCTGGGGACCGACCTGTTGGGGAGCAGTGAAAGCAAAAAGGACCTGGGGGTCCTAGTGGATGGAAGGTTGACCATGAACCAGCAATGTGCTCTTGTGGCCAAGAAGGCTAATGCCATTCTGGGCTGTATTAGAAGGGGTGTGGTCAGTAGGCTGCAAGAGGTTCTTCCCCTGTACTCTGCCCTGGTGAGGCTGCATCTGCAATATTGTGTCCAGTTCTGGGCCTCTGAGTTCAAGGACAGGGGGGTTGGCCTCTTCTCCCAGGCAACCAGCACCAGAACAAGGGGACACAGTCTCAAGCTGCGCCAGGGGAGGTTTAGACTTGAGGTGAGGAGGAAGTTCTTCACCGAGCGAGTCATTCATCATTGGAACGGGTTGCCCAGGGAGGTGGTTGAGTCATCGACTCTGGAGGTGTTCAAGGGGAGACTGGACGTGGCACTTGGTGCCATGGTTTAGTCATGAGGTCTGTGTTTATAGGTTGGCCTCGATGATCCCCGAGGTCCTTTCCAACCTAAGTGATACTGTGATACTGTGATACTGTAACTGCTTGAAAGAGTCCAGTGCAGAGCCACAAAAATGATTACAGAAGTGGAACCTCTTCCTTACGAGGGGAGACTGAGGGAGCTGGGGCTCTTCAGCTTGGAGAAGAGAAGACTGAGAGGTGACCTCATCAATGTTTATAAATATGTAAAGGGTGAGTGCTAAGAGGGTAGAGTCAGGCTCTTCTCAGTGATGACCAATGACAGGACAAGGGGCAGTGGGTGGAAGTTGAAGCATAGGAAATTCCATGGAAACATGAGGGAAAATTTTTTCACTGTGAGGGTGCTGGAACACTGGAACTGGCTGCCTGGGGAGTTGTGGAGTCTCCCTCTCTGGAGACATTGAAAACTTGCCTGGATATATTCCTGTTCCGCTCTAGGTGATCCTACTCTGGCAGGGGGGTTGTACTAGATGATCTTTTGAGGTCCGTTCCAACCTCCAACGTTTTGTGATTCTGTGAAACTACCATCACTGAGCTTAAAGTGAAAAATGGACTAATTTGTTTTAAGGCATAACCACCACAGTGATTTTATGACTATGAGTTACAGGAATGCAAGATGCACACAAGGAGAACAAGAAGAATCTTCCTCAGGCCAGGCTCACACACTTACTCAAGTCAGTATACAGAATATTCTGGGTTTGGTGCCTTCCCACTGAACCCACTTTTGTGTTTTCTCAAGCTCATACCTCTTCCTGACACTGTATACAGTGGCATTCCTCAGCATTTTTTACTGGAAGAAAGTATGTATGTTTTCAGTTAAAAAAAAAGATATGCAGAATATCTTACTTGGCAAGCTGGGGGGAACAGAATTTAAATAAACTTTTTAAAAAATGACTGTTTAATGAAATCAGTTTACTCTTAAAATTGCTAACATTCTAATTAAACTGTTGATAATATCAACATCCTGTGACCCTCAGGTACTCCACAAAGCTAAAAGGCACTGACATGGGACTGGAATACATGTTCATGTGTTGCGTTTTGCTGTTTTTATTTAGCAGCTGCTTAATGGACTAATGAATCACAATCAGGTTAGCAGCTGCGTAGGAAAGTAGGTGCCTAATTCTAGGATGTGCTTCTATATAGCTGGTAGAACACTTAAATATGGATATTGTAAACCTGACTATCTAATCTTCCTGCTGCTGTACTTAGAAGTAATTTCTTAAAGGGCATAGTGAAAATCTATATTAAAGCAGGTACTGAAACCAGGTCTTCCAAGTATCAAGCTCACAGCCCTGAGCTATCTGGTGTCTTATGATGTTGTTTTGCAAGATAACTTGCACTAGACCTCCAAAATTAGGGTGCTTGCTATAGACAGAGCTATAAGATGATTTTACATCAAGCTGCTAAGTGGATTTGTATCTGCTACACTTGCATACACCTCCAGTTTAGTTACTGAGTCTTCCTGGTTTTCACTTGGTCTCAGCTTTTATATTTTAATGTCCCAGAGCTGAACACTTCCCCATCCCATTCTGGGTCTCTAATTATGGTCTTTGCATTATGTATAATCAATCTTTGAGTAACAGTGTGTATAAAGATTCCCTGCCCTATGATGACGAATAGGAAGGGAACAGCAACCTGATTCCCCAAGGACTAAATATAGGTGTAAAAACATGACCCTCTCCTCTCAGTTCATGCCTGCAGTTTCACCACAGTCTTCTCCCATCTCAGCAGCCTAGAATGCTCAAACATGGCTGCCCTTACAGAGCATTTTAGTGCTTTCTTTCTTCCAACATCAAGACTAAGCAACTGACTGACAGCTTGTATGGTAACTACACTATACTCAGTTGTCATTTAAAAATAAAGGATAAACCTAGATTTCTGAGGTCACGAAAGCAAACACTTTTTGGTACCAATTGTCAATATGGAATGGACTTACGCATTGAAGCGCGCTCGTACCACCACTCGGCAGAAATTCCTGAATCTGTGCTCACGACCAACTATGAAAAGTGGTTTATCAAAATATGGATGATTTTCCCGCAGCTCCTCTTCCTGGACTTTTCTTTTAAAAGACAGAATGTAAATTATTGAGTGATATGCATTATAACTGAGAAAAATATCCCTTATTTTGCGTTCTTCTTTAACATCTTTTACTCCGTAAAGAGAATACTCAATACAAAAATGTCTGTGCTCAAACTTTTGATTTTTAAATACCTTTTCATTTCAGCTTGTTCTTTTTTTTCTTGGATCATCTTTATCTCACTGTCTTCTCGCTGCGCATTTCTGTATCTCACTGTGTTGGAGTGCTAGAAGCAAAATGAGTCCTTTTAAATGAGGTCTGGAGGCTGCTGTTTCATAATGTTTCAGATGAAAGCAAGATACAATATTTTACACAGAAAGATGCAAATGAAAAATCCTTTACTTCCAAATGCACAACACATCAACTCAGTCAAGCATATTGTACTTTATTGTGTACCTATGGGACTTCAAGGTTAATTTCACTTTTAATGTAATCTATGAAGTCCTATCAATGCAACTTTTAACTTTAAAAGCAAAGGTCCTGTATGCTCAGCTGATCTGTCTGAACTGGAATTAATAGCATCCAATTTACTCAGGGCAAAGACTGGGAAAGAAAAGGCTTTAGACACCCTTTCAGCTTCTCTTGATAGCTGCATATGTTGTCAGACAGTGAGTTGTACAGAACATACAGGTAGTGACTACCCAAGCACAGAGAGCAGGGAGTGGAAAGAAGGACACTGTCTGAGCTCATCCAGTGGAGGATACAGTCAGTTCTACTATTCAGAGTTAAGGGAGTTTTTGGAGTAGTTCTGGAGGGATAATACTGTTGGACACAAGCAAAGCCACATCTGCTTTAAAAGACAGTTACCTACAGTTTCTTTCTACCATGATGCAGGGTAGTAACCAGTGATAGGACAAGAGGTAATGGGCACAAACCTGAACATAGGAGATTTAATCTAAATACAAGGTGGAATTTCTTTACTTTGAAGGTGGTAGAGGACTGTAAAAGGATGCCCAAAGAGGTTTTTGGAGTCTCCATCACTGGACCCACCCGGATGCATTCCTGTGCAACCTGCTCTAGGTGAACCTGCTGTGGCAGAGGAGTCGGACTAGATATCTCCAGAGATCCCTTAAAACCCCTATCATTCTGTGGTCTATGATATGTGATTAATTACTTCTCATGCAGTCGTTTTTAAGTATAAAGCACATATGAAAAATTACACTCAGAGTTTGTAAATGAAGGGAAATAATATTGTCCCATGAATTTTCCTAGTCAGAGATCCATAAAATATTAAGAATTTCAGAAGTGAAAATGCACTTAAATGTATGAAACTATATCACAGTGAAGTCCATGATAACTATTCTCCCTTTTAGTCTTTGTTCTTTTTCCTGACAGTTTTGCTGCCCAGTGAGACCTTTAATGAACTTCTGATGTTTAAAAAAATATTGTTAAACTCCCATATGAAATTTTGGAGTGCTGTTTTGCCAGCCTGAGTGATCTGTGAATTCCAGACTTTAAGGTATTTAAGGTATCCTGGGTAGCAATTGTTGTGTTCCTAATGTAGTGTCTACAGCTTCAGTGAATCTATCATAGTAAGTGTTCCAAAACCAGTAAGTCTATCAGTGAAATAACCATGTCAATTATTTTGAGGATAATTCTAATGCAGTTACAGTATCTGTTTTATGATTTCCTTTTAATATTTCAAAAGACAAATTGTAAACAGGATCATAAATAGAAGTTAGTCTGGAACAAACATTTATTATGTACTACATATTTCTTATATTCTCAAATTGAAACTATCTTTTCGATGCGGACTTACATCTTGAGTCAATGTTTCAAGAGATTTTCCCCTGCTGATGCGCTGGCTGTTGGAACCATGTCTCAGTGACCTGAAACAATCATAATCAATTTAACGATACATCTCAAGATGAAATTTTGACCTTTATAGGATAGCCATCATAAAGCCACCTTCAGTCACCCACTATCTCAAATTCTTATAAGGTTTTTTTTTGCCAGGATCAGAAGCTTTTATGTTCTTCAATTGTTTTCAATCTGTCTAACATAAGACAATTTCTTTCCTTCTGATCTTTAAATCGATAGCTTTGTAGTCAGCGAAAGAAATGACATTTGAAATAAAAAGGCATTTCTCCCATTTATATAGTACAATGAATTTAATTATGCTTACAACAAAGAATGTAGAATTCAGTTCTTTGTACAAGTAAGCAATCTCAGTTTTTCATGTTGGCTATTGATCAAATTTAATACTTTTTCTCACATTTGTTTTAAAAATATTTTAAAGTCATCCTTTCTGTCCCTGTTTACCTGCGTTCTTGTCGGATATGGTGCTGGACACTAAGTATCGATCTTTCTTTTGCTGGCTGCCCCTCAAAAGATCCACTCAGCATGCGTTGTCTAGTGCAGGCCCTAAGAAGATATACAGCAATGATGACACAGAGTTTTAAGTATAAATTATAATTTCTGAGGTACCTTGTTTAGACAAGTCATATTGGCTTTCTAGGAAGCAAGCACACAACTAATGCCATCCAGAGGGACCTTGACAGGCTGGAGAGGTGGGCACAAGCCTACCTCAGGAGGTTCAACAAGACCAAGTGCACGGTCCTGCATCTGGGTCTAGGCAATCCCAGGCACAAATACAGTGCTGGGCAGCGACTGGCCGGAAAGCAGCCCTGAGGAGAGAGACTTGGGGGTGCTGGTGGATGAGAAGCTCAACACGAGCTCTCAGTGTGCACTTGCAGCCCGCAAAGCCAATCAGATCCTGGGCTGCATCAAGAGAAATGTGGCCAGCAGGTCAAGGGAGGTGATTCTCCCCCTCTACTCAGCTCTGGTGAGACCCCACGCGGAGTACTGCATCCAGTTCTGGATCCCCTATTACAAGAGGAATCTGGAGGTGCTGGAACGTGTCCAGAGAAGGGCCGTGAGGATGATCAGAGGGCTGAAGCACCTCTCCTATGAGGACAGACTGAAGGAGTTGGGGTTGTTTGGTCTGGAGAAGAGAAGGCTCCGAGGTGACCTTACTGTGGCCTTCCAGTATCTGAAGGGGGCCTACAAGAAGGCTGGGGAGGGACTTCTCAGGATCTCAGGTAGTGATAGGACTAGGGGGAATGGAATGAAGCTGGAGGTGGGGAGATTCAGGCTGGATGTGAGGAGATTCAGGCTGGATGTGAGGAGGAGGTTCTTCACCATGAGAGTGGTGAAACCCTGGAATGGGTTGCCCAGGGAGGTGGTCGAGGCCCCGTCCCTGGAGGTGTCTAAGACCAGGCTTGATGAGGCTCTGGCCAGCCTGATCTAGTGTGGGGTGTCCCTGCCCATGGCAGGGGGATTGGAACTAGATGATCCTTGTGGTCCCTTCCAACCCTGACTGATACTATGATACTATGAATTAACAGACAATTACAATAAAACAGCAACGGACTTTCCATGAAAACATATTTCCAATGCGATGGTCCCCACTCTGCAACATAACCAGTCATCTGATGAACCTTCGCCATGTCTTTGATATTTTTTCAGTTTGCTGTAGATTTTATGGTATCTCAAGACTTTGCTGAGTATGAAAATCATCGAGCAATGCACTAATCAGCAGTAAAACCAGTTTCTCAGCGGTAAAGAAGGGAACATTTTAAGTACAGTTGTCATTTTAGTATTATTGCTGCCAATCCCACCAGCAAGCTGAAAACCCCCCATTGTCCTACGTTTGTTATAGAAGGCATTAGGTTACATTACAATGAATTGAAGCACCTTGCCACTTAAGGAAATTACTGTATATCTTATGAAATACAGCTCATCTTAGACAAATCACCAATATTGTAATCCAATGGCTGAAAAGCATTATATTATGGAGGATGATGCAACACAACACTGTCAGAAGACAATAGAGATATCATCTGAATACGTGGGTACTTTCCTTGTAAAAAAAAAACACAACAAAGCAACAAAACAACCAAGAAAGAAACAGATGAGAAACATTTCATAAAAATAGATCCTATCTAACTCCATTAAAATGACAATCCAATTTTTCCCAGCAGAGAAAATGGAAAGTTCTGGGGTTTGACTTCTTTACAGGGGCTCCTTGCTGTGACAAAGGAAGTAAAACATCTCTTTTTCTCTGTAAATACAAATTATTGTGCTCCACTTTCAACACCTATAAATTATATTCTTGACATCAAAAAGTGACTTGCACATAAAGTTTTTCTGTTCTTGTACACAGGTTACTTGACTATCAGGTTATATAAACTCTTTGTGTCCATAATGAAAGAGAATCTTAAATGTTCAAACAATAAATTACCTTCCTAATGAACGAGATTACTTATTTCAATATACAGAATGGTCACTCATAAAGGGTAACATCTATAGAACAATTGTTAGTATTGTCTATGATTTCTGCCTAAGTTAGATTCCTAAATCCATGTTTAGAATTTAGATAAACTACCTCATTCTCAGTAACTCTGGAAGCCCTGCAGCTCCTGCTGAAGTCAACAGAGAAATAATGAAATGTCAAATATATAACAATGTGGATATATCAGAATTTTTTATTAAGTGATAGCAAAAAACCTTTATATTTTCAGAGACAACGATGCTGTGCTCAAAAGGCCATGGCTACTTTTAATGTCCCTCTCCCGGCATTCTCCATTTGATGTGAATTAGTTCCTTAATCTTCTATATATTAACTCTTAGTAAAAACCAAGCTTTGTTATCCTTACAACTCAAGATCTAGATAGTTCTTAGCTGTTTAGACACCTAGAGTTGTAAATCTGAGGTCTTTTGAAAGAGAAGGCACACGCCATGAAGTTTTAAGAACTGCATAATTGTCCATTTCAAAATCTACAATAGGATTTGTTTTCTATTGTAGACACTTGCCCTTAGGTGCTGTTTCTCAGTGGCTCTACATGTGGGCCATATGTACAGGCTTCCCTCATAATCAAGGGAGATGTAGAACTCAATTAAATTGTTTGCACAGTAGTGTCTTTTGCCATCTACCATGCCTTGTGTTATTTTGTATTACTTCCAGCTGCTGCTCCAGTGCAATATAGGTCCTCTAGAAATTTCTGTATTGCCTGCCATTCTCAAGAGGATCTTTTGGACATAAAATAGAAGCACCCCATCAAGTCTCCTCCTAAACACCTCCAATGACGGCAACTCCACATACATTACTACATGTCCATATGTGGACAAGATCACTGAATACTCAATCAATTAATTGAATTTATGACATTTGGAAGCTGTTCTATTAATCATAAAGTGGGTGTCTAAAGACAAAACAGTTCATTAAAGATCTCACTGGGCTCATCTGCCTGTATTGATTAGACCTCTATCCATTAGATGACAGAGGTTATCAGCCCACAGGAAGATCTGATAGTCTGGAGGTGAATCCCATACCAGGGACAATCACTTTGCCACAGTTTAAAAAATGTAGTCCCATGTGGTTTGCAAATTGAAGTTAAACAAACAAATAAAAAACTATTTTAGTTATTTGATACATCTTCATGTAACTTTAACAGGTCAAAATATTTTGATCTTTCTTTGAACAATGTTGGAAAATTTACATCTCTTTTTTTTAATTAGCTAAAATCTTCCTTTTCACCTTCCACCACCACCTCTATGAAGGTTTAGAGCGGTTCATGTTCACTTGTAGAGAAATTAGTAAGCTATGAAACAAAGAATATGCCTGGACTTTGGTACGCACCTTGCAAAATTCTGAACACAATCCAGCAGCTGAAAAACACCTGCTTCAAATTTGCCTTGAAAAGTACCAATGTCATAAAATATACTAAGAAAATGCAATTTGCTAGATTATCAGAAAGCCAGGCTACAGGTTAAGACTGTATAGAATAATATGATACTGGAATGCCATGTATACGTATTACTGATGAACAATTGTGATGAAGTGGTTATTAATGTACGAATATGACACATTAATTATATATTAATCTGTAATAATTATTAAAATTATCAATAATAGATGAATCACTATTTAATATACATATTCTAGTGCACGATTGTGAAATACATCCCATAAATGGTTTAGTATTTACAATTTGGACCCTATTGGAATATTTACAGAATTAATTTCTATTAATATAACAAAGGGTGCAATTCTGCCACTTGTCCACCAGGTGGCGACTCGAAATGACGTCGGCGACTGCTTAACTATATACAGAGATTATTACAATGTGTCAGAGGCTTGAACTAGAAATGTTACGTCGCTAGGCGTGGGTGCTTTGAACTGAATGTTAGTGAGTGGAAAGCATGTGGAAAATACACTGTGTCCTTTGTTTGTAGCATGGTTAGGCCTTTGTTCCCCTCATGAAAGAAGGGGGATGTGTCCACACATGCTGGAACAAGTTTCAGTACCTGGGGGCATAACTCTGGGCCTTCACCACAAAAATGATGAGGACCAAACTTCTGAAGTCCTTCAAAATATTTCATGGATTAGAAATGTTGAAAATGTGTATTGGAGTGTTCAAGTAAAATTCTTTGAGCTATTGCAAAATGTTAAATACTTTGATCAATACTTCAATAACTATTCTGTGGTCTCTTGCAGAAGGTATGCATATGGCTCATGCTTGGACTTTTGAGGGAGGTATCTGTTCCACATCAAGTGTTTACTCATCTTCTTGCATTCTGATACAACATTGATTTGTTCTTTTTCTGTATTATTTTAATTAATTGATACTTAAGTACTTAGATACTTAAGAAACATCAGCAATGGCACATATTACTATCGATTACTATTCTTTTTTTCCTGAAACATGTTCACACTGAAGTCACAGCAGTGTGGCGTGCTTCAGTAAAACACACAATTACCAGTCTCATTCAGGAATGTTTTCAGTGTGACTCTGAGGGAATCCTCTCTTGAACATGTAAATTGCCTTGTGATCATGATGATTACACTAAGAACTGAGAAGTGTCTCAACAAAGATACTATCATCCTGAACAGCCCACCAAGACAGCAACTGCCCAGGGTGTTGGTAGATAGTGGATGGCAAAGAGGGGCAGTGCCTGCTCAGTTCCAATCCCTGCAGACACATGGAAGACCCCCCTGGAAGTCCACATACGCATTGCTAATATGAGCCAGGTGGAGCTACAATGAATGAACAATATAAAAACTCCTGAGTTATGCCTGCTTAAGGAGAGAGAAAAACATCACTGAAAACACCATGAGCTGGAGCCCCATAGTTACTAAGAAAGAAACCATAGTCTTAAGAGAGAAAACATAAAACATATCCAGAAAAACTTGTTGCAAGTGATTTAGAACTGAGTAATAAAAGTCCATTATTTAATGTAAGTAGATTTCTATGATTCTATGATTAAAAAAAAAAAAAAAGATACTAAAGGTATGCCTTTTATAATCATAGAATCACAGAATCATTTAGGCTGGAAATGACCTTTAAGGTCATCAAGCCCAATTGTAAACTTAACATTGCCAAGCCTGCCACGAAACCACATTCCTAAAACCCTCATCTGCACACTTTTGAAATAACTCCACAGATGCTGACCACTTCCCTGGATAGCCTGTTCAATGCTTGACAGCCCTTCTAGTAAAGGAATTCTCCCAATACCCAATCTAAACCTCCCCTGGTACAACTTGAGGCCATCTCCTCTTGTATATATATATATATTGCTTTTTACTTGGGAGAAGAGACTGACACCCATCTTGCTACAACCTCCTTTCAGGGAGTTATATAGAGCAATAAGGTTTCTCCCCTGAGCCTCCTTTTCTCCAGACTAAATCCCAGTTCCCTCAGCAGCTCCTCGTAACACTCATGTTCTAGACCCTTCACAGTTTAATTGCTTTTCTTTGGACATGCTCAGGTACCTCAATATGTTTTTTGTAGAGAGGGTCCCAAAACTTAACAAGGTATTCGAGGTGTAGCCTCATCAGTGCTGAGTACAGGGTCATGACCCCTTCCCTGGTTCTGCTGGCCACAGTTTCTGCTAAAGGCCAGGATGTTGTTGGCTCTCTTGGTCACCTGGGCATGCTGCCAGCTCATACTCACCAGGCTGTTAACCAACACACCCAGATCCTTTTCCACTGGGCAGCTTCCAGCCACTCTTCCCCAAGTGTTGCATGGAGTTGTTGTGATGCAAGTGCAGGACCCAGAACTGAGCTTTGTTAAAAAGATGTTTTCAATAAGATCATAAATAAAAGATATTAAAGAGAACTGGCCCCAAAACTGAGCCCTGGGGAAGACTGCTCCTGACCAGCCACCAACTGGATTTATCTCCATTCACCACAACTCTTTGAGACCAACCATCCAGCCAGGTTTTAACCCAGTGAAGAGTACACCCATCCTTAGATAGTGATCTAACAAGATGTAACAGTCAGAAGAAGTATAGGCATGAAAGTTGCTTTTAAGACAAGAAGCAGGGCTCACAGCATGAGTGAAAAACGAGTTTGGAAACACTGAAGATACTGCAGGAGAAATTAAACTTGCTGGAGGAGGTTATTGCTGCTGAGGGAAATGCATTGTAATTTTCAGAAAGAAATGGAGTTGTTTGTAATTGAGAGGCACTACTAAATGTGACCATGTTTTGAAAAAGTTGTTCTGTCTGTGACTCACTTTGATCTTGCTTCATTTTCCTGGGAAAAGTAAAATCTCCACCTCAGAATGGATTTACATGAAGAATTAGGCCTCTGTGCTCTAATAGTAGCAGGGGCAATGCAAATCACTAGGCAAAGTACCCAAGTAGTTGATAGATTCTTGACTCTGTTCCCAGGATGAACTGCACTAAGACCTCAAAGTGAAGGTTAGTTTCCAAGCAAAGATCTTCAGAAAACAGGTAGTTCTCCTAGAGTGCAGTTAAGTAAGTTGATGGAAATTGAAGACACCTGAGACACTCGTTTTACTGCAAAATGTAACATTAGGTGAGCAGGCAAGCCACCTAGGATTGAATGTCTCTCCGAGTGGCTGAAGCTTATTTATGCCCCTCTTCCTCCTCCTGGGGAAGAAGATGTCAAGCTGCAGTTCAGTTCATAAACAGAAAAACAAGGTTTGGATAGAGGAATATGCACAGGAGACATAAAGGTACCTGTGTGTAATGCATGTTCCTTCCATGCAGTTGGTTATATTGAAACAGACTTAATGTTGTCTTTTCAGTATGGCAATTTGATCAAGTTGAAGTTGCCCATGGGCAGCTTTACTGTGGGGTAGTTGCTTTAGATAAATGCTTCTCAATTCAGGTAGACAAAAACTAAAAAGATGATAGAAGAATTTTATTTTTTTTCAGAAGGGACATTCTGAGTTATCTCTTATTGTTCTTGACATAAGTGCCATTTCTCCTTTTGTCAGATAGTCTGAATAGCTCAGACTCAGCTACACTTATCAAGGAGCAGACAGCATTTACAACAAGAGTAAAAATAAGAAAAAAATTCTCTCCTGTCTTGTGAGTTTGAGTTTTCCTGTGTTTCTTGAACTGAATCTAAAGTTTCAGCTGTAAATTTTATCATTTCTTACAATTTCTTTCTCTGTAAAACTCCCCTGCACCAACACTGGCATCCACATGGACACATTAGCAGTGCTCAGGACTGGCCCACCCATCACTAGCAATGCTCTTGATCAGCATGCTCACCAGATACATCATCAACACAATTTTCATAGGCTGGAACAGATGCATTGGAGATGTCACAGTTCAGAGGTTATTTAGTATGTTTCAAGCAATAACAAATAAGAATAAACAGTATTTGCTTCTTTTTCTCAGGAGAGTAAGACTGCCTCTTTGTAAATGACTTAACAAGCATTAGAAAGCATTAGAAGACATATGATCCCACATTTTTCTTACTTAACAGAAGTTCTCTCCAGTTGTCTGTGTTCCTATAAACTTCATTGCTGATGACGCAGGAAGTAGATGGGGAAGCACAGTAAATGCAAATTAAATTAATAGATGAATTAAAACAAATTAATAGATCAGTACATGAAAACTTTCTTTTTCTCTGAAACTTTTCTTCAGAGGAATTCAGGTGAGTTGATGAGAAGTCCTCCTAGATAAAAAACATTGGCTGAAGCTGTACTCTCGAGGACCAAGTGCAGTCGGAGAATTGAAACTGGAAGGACTGATTTCTGATTCTGTCCTGGTACCTCTGAGAATTTAGTGAACTACAAATAGTTTGCTCAGATTATCCTTCCACTCTTCAGACTTCTCCAAAAAGGGAGAAAGTTCTGTGCTTATAGAATAATTAATCATAATTCTGAATTTAAATTTGCATTAATTGAGTTTTTCTATGTATGAAAAGACTGGAACTCCTACAGATGTCACAGTTGTAAAAATGTTTTTAAATATATATAAAAAGGAGAGTAGTCTCTTTGTCCGTGTGCTCCCCCTCTGGCATAGTATAAGAAACAGAGCAAATAAACTGACATTTGTGTACCCTAGAGACGTTAATAACATTTCACAGTTGTAACATAACATAGAATTTCATTATAAATGTTTTAGTGAACCATTGCTACAAAGCCTGTACCTAAAACCACATTTTATAATATTTTTTATTAGGACAATGAGATTTGTATTTACCTATCTGTAACAGCAATGCCTGCAAAATCAAGGTATATTCATGTAACTGAAAGAAATGTATAGAATAGAATAGAATAGAATAGAATAGAATAGAATAGAATAGAATAGAATAGACCATTTGCCCTTCTGGCTGCCTGGACACACTGCAGGCTGATGTTCAGCCTACCATTGACCAGCACCCCCAGGTCCCTCTCTGCCTGGCCACTCTCCAGCCACTCTGACCCCAGCCTGTAGCACTGCATGGGGTTGTTGTGGCCAATGTGCAGAACCCGGCACTTGGATGTGTTCAATCTCATGCTGTTGGACTCTGCTCATCTGTCCAGCCAGGTCCCTCTGCAAAGCCTCTCTACCCTCCAGCAGATCAACTCCTGCCCCCAGCTTGCTGTCATCTGCAAATTTACTGATGATGGACTCAATGCCCTCATCCAGATCATCAATAAAGATGTTAAAGAGCATGGGGCCCAGAACTGATCCCTGGGGGACACCACTAGTGACTGGCTGCCAGCTGGATGTGGCACCATTCACCACCACTCTCTGGGCTCAGCCCTCCAGCCACTTCCTAACCCAATGCAGTGTGCTACCATCCAAGCCATTGCACTCAGGATGACCTGTTTCATAATCTTGCCTGGCACTGAGGTCAGGCTGACAGGCCTATAATTCCCTGGCTCATCCAACCAGCCCTTCTTGTGGATGGGCACCACGTTGGCCAGCTTCCAGTCTTCTGGGACCTCTCCAGTGAGCCAGGAATGTCAAAAAATGTTGGAGATCAGTTTGGCCAGCTCATCTGCCAGCTCTCTCAGCACCCTAGGATGGATCCCATTGAGTCCCATGGACTTGTGGGAATCCAAGCTCTAACTACCACCTCCTGCAACAGAAGGAAATTATGCTGCTCCCTGGCTCCTTCTGCCAGCTCTGCAGGCCAGCTGTCTGGAAGACATTTTGTCCTGCTAGTAAAAAAAATTGAGGCAAAGAAGGTGTTGAGTACCTCTGCCTTTTACTCATCCTTTGTCACAACGTTCCCCTCTGTGTCCACCAAGGAGTGGAGGTTGTCCTTGCCCTTCCTCTTGCTATTAATATAATTATAGAAGGACTTTTTGTTGTCCTTCACAGCAGAGGCCAGTTTAAGCTCCAAATGTGCTTTTGCCTCCCTAATTTTCTTCCTACAAGTCCTAGCAACATCCTTAAACATTCTATGGGTTGCCTCCCCTTTCTTCCAAAGATGATACACCCTCTTTTTTTCCCTTGGTTCTATTAAAAGTTCATTACCCATCCAGGCTGGCCGTCTGCCCCGGCGGCTCATCTTCCAGCACATTGGCACAGCCTGTTCCTGCGTCTTCAGGAGTTCTTCCTTGAAGTCGGTCCAGCTCTCCTGGACCCCTTTGTTTTTAAGGGCTGTTTCCCAAGGAACCTTCTGAGTCAGTTCCTTGAGTAACCTGAAGTCCGCCCTCCTGATGTCCGAAGTGGAGTTTTTGTTGCTGCCCCTCTTAGCTTGACTGAATACTGAAAATTGAATTATCTAATGGTCACTGGCCCCTAAACACCTTCCGACCACCACATCACCCACCAGCCCTTCCCTATTGGTGAAGAGGAGGTCAAGCATAGCCTTACCCTCGTAGGCTCATGCAGCACCTGGGATAAGAAGCTGTCCTCCATGCACTCTAAGAACCTCCTAGACTGCCTCCTCTCTGCTGCGTTGAGATCCCAGCAGATGTCAGGCAGGTTGAAATCGCCCTTGGGAACAAGGTCAGGCGATCTTGAGGCAGCCTTAAGCTGCCTATAGAATGACTCATCAACATCTTCATCCTTGTTGGGTGGTCTATAACAGACTCCAACCAGGATGTCTGCTCTGCTGGTCTTCCCTCTAATTCTCACTCACAAGCACTCAACCCGATCATCCCTAATCTCTGTCTCAATGGCATCTAGGGCCTCCCTGATGTACAGGGCCACCCCTCCACCCCTTCTTCCTTGCCTGTCTCTCCTGAAGAGCCTGTAGCTGTCAATTGCAGTGCTCCAGTCATGTGAGTCGTCTCACCATGTCTCTGTGATGGCAACTATATCATAACTTTGTTGCTGCAACAAGGCTTCCAGCTCCTCCTGTTTGTTACCCATCCTTCATGCATTAGTGCACATGAACTTCAGCTGGGCTGCTGGTTTCCCCCATGACTCCAGCTTACCACCCTCAGACTCCTGTCTGGGAGGACTGGTTCCAGCCCCTTCCCCCTTCAAATGTAGTTTAAAGCCCTATCAATGAGACCTGCCAATTCCCTCCCTAGAATCTTTTTCCCTTTGAGGGATAGGCCATTTACAAATAGAGCTCTAAGTTTTGTTAAAATGGAATACTTATTGTCTTGTAGTTACAATTCTCAATCTTGACAAAGAGTATTCATTTGAATTAGTAATTGTTCATGTTTTCATTATCATGGGTTTAAAGACAGATAAAGTTTCACATTAATTTCTGCCTTTCTCCCTGTGCTGTATTCTTATAGACTACCAAAAAGAACTAGAGCTGTAATATTCTCACATGGCATGTAATTACTAGGCAGTTTTCAAGCAGCTTTGTAATTCACACTGAATTCTTAGTGCACCACTCCTCATAAAACACTGCTGTACTTAATCTGAACCCAGAGGTGTCCTTCTCAGACCAATTATTTCCATTCATATTTACCTGGGACCACTCATTCACAATAATCTGGAGATGTACCTGATTTGGTGAGAATGTATGATAGTCTAATTCACACACATCAACAAAAGCTCAGCTGAACCCAGCTGGGGAAGAGAAATGGTGCTGTATTTTATAAGCAATAATGGAATGCAATGAATATATACAAAATATTCAGTATTTTCAATATTATACAGGTATTTACAAAAAGAAAACAGCACAGAAATCCTCCTTGGGCAGGAGGATTACACATCGCCTACTCCCAGCCTCCCCCCTCCCTTTTCCCTCTAGTTAATTAGAAGGAAAGAGAAAAGAAGAGATATGTTAAGAGGGATTTTAGTTAGCTCAAAAGCGTTGTTTGTAAGTCAGTAATGTTTATCTCAAGTTTTGCTGATAAGCGGTCTCTCTCTGTCCAGGACAGCAGCATGCATGTGAGCAGAAAGAGATGGAATGAGACTGAGAGAAAAGAATGTGAGAGATATTGCTATGGTACATCTCACATCTGACCAATGAAATTAATTTAGAATAATCATTGTTTTCCTTTTTACACCCAACTGTAGATTTGCTGGGAATTTTTTTTAAAGGCACAGCCTAAATGGTCACAGAGTGTAAATATATATATATATAAAAAGAATGATCTATAAATTATGGCCATTGATAATGCACTTTGTGTCAGTGCCAGGCATTTTAATGTAAAACCAATAGTGGCATGAAAAACTGCAGTATGGTGTTACCCATATGATAACTTTGTAAATGGGTATTAGAAACTTGGGTGAAGACTTATTTGATACAGAATACCAAAAAGATTGATCATGATTAACATATTTAGGAAATCCTTCCACTGAAGTCACAGTTCTGAAGCATTCGTGATTATGTATTTCCTACTTTGGGTTAGAATTAGGTGTAGCCTATGCTTTATAGTGTGTAGCCCCTGCAAACATTTATGTGTGTATATACACAAGAACTAGGCCAGAATAATTTAGGCAAAATAACATTGCTTATGAAGAGAAGTTTTTTGGTTAATTTAGAAGGAAGAAGTGGAAAGAGCTGAAACATGATCTTTCTGCAAGACACAGAATCCAAATACATACTGAAGAGAAATGCCTCTGTTGTCGCTGCTCAAGGATATAAAAGAACCATTTAAAATTATATTATGTATAGTGAAGGCAACAGATATCCTACAAAGGGATACACTATCATAAATATTATACATACAGTAACATTCATGAAAAACAAGGTCTTGAGAAACTAGATGACAGTCAAAACAATCTCAAATCACTGCTGATTCTTACCTTAAAATTTTATTGATTGCTGTCTCTTTTTCCAGAAGGTTTCTTGCTCTGATGCTGAAAACAGATTTACGGAGCTAAAAAATAAAGAAAAAGAGAGTGCATTTTTTAACTGCTGTAAAATACAACATGTTTATGTGGTGGACCAATGGAACATTATGATGCTGAGTGCATGTAAAGTTAAACATGTAATATTCTCTATCATAAAGCTGTTTTACACGGGTAGCATGGGTGTTCTCTTCAGGAAAAGGATGGTAGAAAAGATCAAAATGATCACATAGAGCATATTCTTTGAGGCATGTCTAAGATCCCAGCCTTGTCTTGCAGCTTTTCTCTTCACTATCCCAATCCTGAGCTAATTCTGGGTAGAAAGAAGCAGCTAGTTTTTTTGACTAACATGAATGTAATTCCTTTTATTACAGATTTCTTCTCTGACTGGTCAAGTAATATCTTTGGTTTAATTCTTGCTACTTCTCCCCTTTGGATTTTGACTAGGCGGTATCATACTCTGGACTATACAAGAAGAGCCAGCTAACAAAGCTTAGATGCACAATTTTAGTCCCTACAGCTAGATGAGATGAAAGTAGGCCCCTTTTTTTCCCCCCTAATGTAAGAGGGACTAAATGTGGTGAGCAAAATGTCCTTGTGCTTGCCTCTGGTCATGAACAGTGTTATAGGCATATTCTTGTGAACAAGACTTCCTGATCATTAAATGAAAGGACTGAGGTACATGAAAAAAAAAAAAGCACTTAATTCCTAAACAAGTGATTAATAAACATTTCAAATCAAGGAACTTATCACAGCTGAAGAATTTAGCTGAAGCATTGAACCTCTGATGAACAGAAAGCTTCTGGCACCTAGCAAGACTTAACTCTGTCAACTGTTGGGAGATTGTTATCTTGAAGCAAATGGGTGAGAGAAATTTGGGAGCACCTAGCTATGCATTCCCCATTTTTAACTGATCTGAAATGGAATCTCTAAGCACATTACTTTAAAATATTTATTATTACTGTTGGATTTATTTAACTGATTGGTGTCTGAGCTATGGACGTAAGTAATGGATTTCTAAACCACTACCTCAGATTCAGAGTCATTCTAAAAATAATTTTGATAGAACACCTCTCATGAGGCAGAGTGACTCTGATTCACAGTAATATCTCCAACTTTAGAGATAAAAAAAAAAGCATAGAAAATAACTTAGGACTTGATGATTATATAGAATATCACTAAAATAGCTACTGCTTTGTAAGCCACACTTGTAACACCAGCAAGCTGCAACCTCTTTTCCAACCCCTGCTTTTTTAAACGTGGCAGCTTTAACCTTTTCCAAGTCCCAACACATCTCTGTACAGCTTGCGGAAGTAGGACAGGGAAGATTTCAAGACACCATTATTTTACAGTATCACCAAGGTTGGAAGAGACCTCAAAGATCATTGAGTCCAATTTGTCACCACAGACCTCATGACTAGACCATGGCACCAAGTGCCACGTCCAATCCCCCCTTGAACACCTCCAGGGACAGTGACTCCACCACCTCCCTGGGCAGCCCATTCCAATGACGAATGACTTTCTTGGTGAAGAACTTTATCCTCACCTTGAGCCTAAACTTAACTCTGGCTCAGCTTGAGACTGTGTCCCCTGACACAGTCTGGGTTCCTTAAAAAGAATTACAACAGTCTGTGGGTTCCTTAAAAAAATTATAACTTGAAAACTGAAGTAAATGAAGTAATACTTCAGAATGTAGTTTTGATAATGAGGTATTGAAATTTCTGTTAGGATTTATAAAATAGTAAGAGAATTGTTGAATATTTGAATATAAACTAAAACCAGTTGTTCCATTACTTTGATATGGTCAACATAAATTGACAGGATGAGATAAGCCACTATACTAAATATTGTGTAGTGGTAAATATTTTCATATATTGAAATATATTTGCATAGGATTTAACTTATTTGCAGTACCTCACCACAGGTTTACTGGATTTATCAGAATGGTAGCGTATTTTGGATTTAGATATAACTGACAATAGTGAAAGCAACGGCAACTCTTTCACATCTTCTCTCTTTTAATGTCAGTGAAATTAATTAACTGATTTTTCCCCTTATCAGGCCTGCAGAAATAAACCTGCAAACCACAGAGTTACCTATCCTTTTGTAAGGGGTTAGGTAATATTTTCTTTTAGGTTTCAGCTAGGAACATCAAACTTCTGGGAATAATAAAGTTGGAAAAAACAGCTGTTTTGTTTCAGCTGCTTTTTCCCCCTGTTATAAATAGTTGATTTAGAATAACTGCAATGACACCAAACATCAGGGAAAAAGAATGTGTGCTGTCTACTAATGTTCTTTAGGACTTAGGAGTCCTTGCTTCAACAAAATCAGGGTGAATTAATCTTAAATTTAAAATATCCAGAAGAAGGGATATGAGATAATATTTTTAGATACACATGGCTGATGTGTTTATCATGTTTAAAGGAGTCAGCAGTCAGTCAGAGAGCAACATGCATATGTCAATATGCATGCTGAAGAAAATCAAACACTACTATATATTTTCAAAATGTCTCCTTCTTTCTCTATTAGAAAAATAAATCAAACTGCTTTCTATTTATTTTCAAAATTTGCATAGCACACCAGGAAAATGCAGTGGAACTGTACAAAAAGAAAATTAAGGTGGTGATCAGTATTTTGTTTAATAATGTCTAGATGCTGCATGCTGTTGTAGAAGGAGGCTGGCAATTAAAACTTGTGATACCTGCCGAGTTCTGGAATGTTGCAGAGGAAATGATAAGCAGTGTTAATGTACAAAAGACATTACTTGATCAGATAATGTGGATTTAAATAAGTATAGTATACTCTACTGAGGTTAGTTTAGGGTGTATCTGTTTAGCCTGCTGGGTTTTTTATTACAGACTGTCATGTACTGTGAGGACACCCTCAGTGTATCTTTATTAGACATTATTTATTTATTTACTTTGTTATGCAGCCTATATGTACACCTAGTACAGAATTAAGTGTCATATGGCATCCTGCTATAAAGCACTACTTTTTATCACACAACACTGTCCTGAAATCACCTAATAGCATCTGATTACCGTTAAATACGTTTTCAACACAACATTTAAAAGAACTCCTGCAGTCTACTTTAATCGTTAAGGAACAGCTGTGACAGGTCAGCAAATTACTGATAGTATTTCCCAGATTAAAAGGTTTTAGATGGAAAATGTGTGCTCCTGAGAAACCATGAATAAAGCTCATGCATCGTATTCCATGTTTCTTTATTTACACAGATGTGACCACAGACACAGAACTAGGAAATCGACAGGCAGGTGCTTCATCCACAAGTGCTGGCACCCAACACTGCTGCTGTTGGCAGGACAGACTTCAGGCAGACGGAATAACTCAGTCCTGTTAGTGTGAACTCAATCTGAATGCTACATCCTATGAGATCCCATTAGTCCAAAATGACAAGGACAAAGCAATAAACCACTGTTAACTGTTGTAAAAGAGGCTGAATCAGAGAACATTGCTGCTCTGCAAGTGCCACCCGCTGCTTTGAAAAGGTACTGCAGACATTTTAAATGAGAAGATTTATTTAGTAGTATATCATAAAAGTCCAGGCCTTCTACCATGGAAAAGAAAAATCCTTGGCATAAGATTAAAAGCAAAGAAACACAGGATGGTACCTTTGCTAGGTGACAGCTAATGACTGTGGACTAGAATCACAGAATCATAGAATCAGTAAGGTTGGAAAAGACTAGTGCTACAGTCTAGGAGTATCGGCCCAGCACTGCTGGTATCAGCCAATTTATAGCAGCTAAGATAGCGCTCAGCAGTTTCAAGTCTAGAAAAATGTTATTCATCATCAAGACTTTCACATAATTGGCCAGTCACTTTTTTTCCATGCACAAACCTAAGCAAGCATTGCATAAAACAATAATTTTCAATTTGATTATGGCAGAGCATTGTATGCTACCAACAGGCAAAAATTGTGGTGATGTAGTGCATTATTTTTGAATCAGACCACTGCAGAGTTGGCAAGAGAGACAAGTGTTGGTGGCAGTTCATAACACAAGGTGAGATAAGGTCTTAAGTTAATAATGAGATATAAATGTCTGAAATGATTGGTTGACAATGGGGGGTAAAAAAAAAAAGTGCATGCAATATATTTTTCTAACATAATTTCTTAACTGTTCTATGAAAATTAGGAATTTTAGCTTAGTACTGTTGGCAGCAGTCTTTTATTGGCAACTGCAGGACCATATGGGAATAGTCTTCTACATCATGCCAGAAATTCCAGGCAAGGAAAAAACAATATCCAATACTTCTGTTTCAGTTTGGACTTTGTTGAATGACAACTGATGGTTTCTGTAGACTTCCAGAATGAACAGCTTGTTAGGTATTGTATTGTTATTTAAACATGTACAGCTTCTAGGGAAAATATGGAGAGTCAGCATGGTATGTGATACATCAAAGTAACTTTTAAGAAACAGTGAGGAAATATTTGGGCAGAATATCTTCAAAACTTGAATTCTACTTATGCATCTTTGTCTTAAAGAGACGTAGTTCTATCAAAATGAAAGCAACAAAAATACAAAGAGTGATAGAATGACAGACTGCAAGTTGTTGGTAAGTAACTAACAAAATGGTCAAAAGAATTTAAGCAGGTTAAGTGACTACATCCTATAGAAATCAGTGGGGAATTTCTTTACATCATTTGAATACTTTACCTAATGCCTGCAGAATCATAAAGCATGGAATTATACGGAAACTCTAGAGATCATCAAATCCACTTCCCTCTTTCAGAGTGGTACTAAGTATTTCCATTTGGACTTTGAAAAGATGGCCCTTGGCAAGGTTGTCCTCCATAACGCACATGCTTGCTAAACAGTCAAGAAACTGGTCTAGCATTAGATAGGTGCTGCAAGGAGTCAAAGGCTGTCCCTTTCAATCAGATGTCTAGAATGAGAAGTGGGCATAATCTCCTTAATTCTTGGGAGTCATTGACCTGGAATTGCCTTAATTCCTCTTACAGCCCTTGATTGCTGCCCATCTCTCGAAGAAAGCCATGTTCTTCTAATTAGCTGATTATTGGTCTGGAAAACCTACATGGTCTTTCATAAGGAAGGTCTAAAGAAGGACACTGAAGCTGGTGAAGGGTCTAGAGAACAAGTTTTATGAAAATTGGCTGAAGGAACAGGGGTTGTTTAGCCTCTTGTTAACATGCCTGTAATTCCTTTCACCAATACAAAGTGATCATGAATATATTTAATCAGTTCTTGTGAATGAGTCTTGTGAGTGGATGAGGGAAATTGAAAGGCTTGGTAAAGATCTAGATTCCTCAGTAGGAGCAAGGAAGTACAAGGCTCAAACAGAAGAGCTACCTGTACCCCAGCCCTTCATTGCCTCTCTGTTCACTCCAAATGATTCTGTTACATACAGCAACCCTAAAAATATTGCCATGTCTGTATTTTGTTTATCAGTCCCTTGTGCCTTAATGAATCTTCAGAGACTTTTCATCGAGCCCTTGAAATCTTTTAGCACAAAGCCGAGGAAAGTGAATGCCAGAAATAAGGGTGAATTATGCACTTTTTGAAAATGGCAAAGTATCCAGTCCCCAGCCTCATTTCTCTCAGAATGTCATTGAATACTGGTCTATTCCAGGCAGAATTCTGAACACACTATGTAGAGGCAAAGGTGACAAAGCAATTTAAATTCATCAGAAGCCACAGATTGACCTTAACAAGAACAATGTTGATAGTATTGCAGTTCTTCTCTGCTCTGAAGGTAAACATGGTCAGAAGTTAAACATTACCAGATGAAATGTGTCTGTGGTAAAATACTTAATAAGAAAAGTGTCTTTTTCTATGAATTGATTATTTAGACACAGAGACATAGGTACATTGTTACATAGCTAATTTCTCTGAAAAGTAAAAAAAATATTTAAAAATGTAAAAAAGACAAAGAAATCTGATTAACTTTTACAAAACCTGAAGTATACCACTGCATTTTTATATATTAAGCTTTGTAGAAAGATCTGATGAGAACAGACATGAGACAAAAATAATCTTTGAAAATCAAGACTGTAATAAGCAAGAAAATGCTGTATTCATGAGCCATTTTCATTCCAGCAGATAGATTGTTTTAATGATTTTCTGAATGTTATAGCTAGATAGATTTTTGTAATGTCCTGTGAATGACATAAATAGGTAAGACTGAAGCATTTGGCTGTGTTTAATTAACAAGTGGTATACGGAAACTAAAATTGTAGGACTGAATTCTACACATAAATGCAGTAAAGGAAGATTAAGTTTGTTGATATCCAGACTTATTTTTGTTGATATTCAGAAAAAAATGTAGTATTTATTATTGTTTAAAAATAAATAATCTTTACTATTTGGAATTAATGTGCAGTTACACTTTATTAGTTTCTGCTATATTCAAAATTATTGTGATAAATTATTTCAAATTACTTAAAGAAAAGAACAATCAGGAACACAACAGAATGCCCAAAATAAAGTTCAGAAGAGGTTGATTAACTTAGAGTATAAGTTTGTTACAATAAGTAGAAACTCTGGAAAGGACAAAAAAAGTTTATTAGTATGTCTTCAAGCTTGATGATTTTCTAAAAGATATCTTTGGGCATGCAGTCTTCAGTACTAAAAGCTAGGTCTTAGAAAAGCTGAAAGGCTGTTTCAGCTTTTACAATTACATATACTTTCTGAAAGGAAAAGTCCTTTCTGAATACACTTAGAATATTCCTTGTCCTTTTTGCAAAAGCAGGATAGCTAATGAAAGAATCTGATCATAGATCTGATAAAGATATAATATGTTCTGAATTAGTGTGTGAAATTGTAAACTGATAAAAACGTGATCTTTCCCTGAGGTGCTGAGAGATTATTATTTCTACATAAACCAATGGGTGTTGATTTCCAAGAAAGTATTGAGACCCTTCCAGGAGGAGTTTTATAATCAGGCTGGTGCTTGTGTTCCATCTCATCTAATTTTAGTGGGTATTATCAGGACCATACCTGGGAAAGAAGGCAAATAGCCTAACAAAAAGGGTGCAAAACTCAGCAGCACACTTTGCAGAGTAACTCAAGTCATCATGAATATATCACCTCAGTGCTCTGGCTCCCAAAAGAACACAGAATCCAACACAAGATCTTCTGCTTAATATTCATAGTCCTCCACAGTAATAGCTCTGGCTGTAGCTGAGATCAGCTCTCACTTTCTGACCATGACCTCCTGTGATACAGATACATTCTGCTCCAAGTAGGAAATTAAGGGGATAGGCATATAGTGTGGGAAGTTGAGCTTTCACAGGAGATAGAATTGTGATGGATCTTGCTCCCACAGTAAAAAAAACAGGCATAGATACTAATTTAACTTCTTACAGAGCTAAAGAGAAACTTCATATATGTTAAAGGGAATAGAAAGCAAACAGGATGATAGAGGAAAGAAAAAATACATTTGCTCCCATGCAATTAATCTCACGAATGAAGAAATAAGGGAACTGGATTGTTTATATTCCTTCAACTAAATAAGAGATGCTCAAAGTTTGAATTACAAAATGCATAGATATATTAAATGATGTTTGATATTTCAATCCTGCTATGCCACTGCTGTAAATGTGCACATGGGTATCTGTACATATTGAGTCATGGACATTTTCAAAGCTCATCTCATGATCCTGCTAGTTTTGATCTTTAACAGCAATGTGGTAAGTAACCAGTTCAGGAATGCCCTCCTCACAGCAATTTTCCACAGGCCTTCCTAATGTTGTATGTCTCTTAAGAAAGCTGAGGTGTTTCTGTGCTACTCTGATTCTGATCTTGAAGTTAAGAAGCCAAGGCCAATGCTCTGCAGCTAACTGAGCTGTATTTTACTGGACACCTGATTTGTTGTAAATCTTACAGCTCATTTAGTTATTCGTCCCCTGAAACTTGCTGTGACTATCCCTCAGGCTCTTGCGAGAGCCAACACAGTGAGATGTCCTTATTTTCTGTCAACTTCCTTGCTTTTCATTTACTCATTCACACAAAAATTATGTTTCCATACTTCATCCATTTCTCCTCTCCAAGAAATTACTGAACTATTGGTTAGCTAAGCAAATTCCCAGCATATTGTGAATAATTTTCATACAAATATGGAAGTATAAAACCCTTTGCTCTGTCTGTGAAACTTTCCTTCTCCCACATCTACAATGTTATTTAATGCCATAATTCTTTTCTGAGCAGTCTTTCTTCTTTCATCAGAAAGTATTTTCATGGTATTTCATACTACAACAGCAGGACCTCAAGAAGAGTGCTAAAAATGACCATCCTGCATTTCCAGCAGTGTTGTTTCGATAACCACAGAGAAACCCAGTTTTATACATAAAGTTATAGATAATCCTATGCAACTCAGCTAAAGCATCTTGATAAGCTGCCTCTCAACATCTTTAACGGAGACACTCAGGTGTTGCTGGCTTTGGATGTAGAAGAATGAACGTACCACAGTCTGTCTGCCTGCAGGCACTCAGCCCCTACACATTGAGAGAGAACTCCAGTCAAGTATAAAAGGTAAAGGACATCTGCATATCTAAAAATAATTATTTTATATTAGTGTTTGGTTAGTTTATGACTCTGATTATAGTTTAGAAATTTGGAAAAGTTAGAAAAACTTCTGTCATGCTCAGATTTGACTAGAAAAAAAGAAATATAGAAGAGAAATCTATTTTTCAAAGCTGGTTTTTTTTGGCAAAGATGAAAAAAATGTCAATGTGACTGTAGTCACGCTTGTGGTAATATAGAAAAATGAACATTTTTTTCCAATTACCTTGGAAAGTTAAAATACGTTAAAAACCAAAGAATGCCATGAAAATCTATCCCCCTGTAACAACTTAAAACATACATTCAAAGAAGTAGGTAATTATAATACTGAAAAGACCTACTAAATGAATTATATAAGAGAACAAAACCCAATTTATTGTATTGATCACTATAAATTATTGATTTTTAACAAAAAAACCTCAATACCATATATGTAATGACAGAGTTTTAGAGAAAGGAAATGAGTGTTCCTGAAATGGAAATAAGGGAATGTCCTTTTAAAGTATATCTTCAGCAGATGTGAAATGCAGAAATACTGATGTAAGTCCAGGGGAAACTGAAGGAACTAGCCACAGTCCAGGCACCACAAAGGAAGGAGAGTCAAATCTGTCAGGATAATCTGACCATTTGATCCCATCCTATTTTTTTCATCCACCATCTTGCAAAAAAAGTAAAAATTTTCTGAAGCCATTGCAGTGACATCAGGAGCAGTGTGAATTCATCCTACAAGGCACTGGGATTAGATAAATATTTGGCCAGGTTTCCTTTTTTATGAACAAAAGTAGAGTATGCATGCAAGGCTTACAAATTTAAGTGCAACCAGCTGTTTCAAGCTTGTTTTAAGGATAAGGTATTTTTAAGAAGATTTGTTCATATAAGAAGTGAGGTTGCCTTGGTAACTGTAACTATAGAAAGCCAGAGTAATTACTTTCACAAAATCCTTCCCAGTGCTTTCTCCCTTTTAATAGAAGCATGTAAATACCTTGTTCTAAGCTACATTTATCAGAAATATTACTCATCATTGATTCTACCCTTGAGGCACAGGAATCTAAAAGGATGTGCTTAAAGCAGGTTGGCAATGCAAAACCAATTTGTAAACACTTGGTGAAAAAAAGAAAGTCAGATCATGCATATTTGCTCTTGGAGGGAAGTGAAAATTTGAAAAGAATTCAGCATTCTGTTTTCACATTGCAAGATCTCACTGAATAAACTGTGCCAGGTATTTATCTGTCTTCAAACACAGGAGACACACCTTTAAATGCAGTGTTTGAGAACTATCATTTGTGATATCTTACATAGTTCTGTTGCCCCCTAGGCTTGTCATTTAATAACTTATCCAATTTTTCTGCTGCGCTTGTTAGAGGAGATGATGTCCATTTAGGATTGATTCCTTCCTACGGCCTTCCTTGCCTGTTAAATACTACTTTACCACAGGCCATGCTGTTCAGCTTTGGTTTACTGACACCATAGAATGAATTGGCCACAAGAATGGGTTCTGCACTTGAAATAGGTATGGAAATTATCAGCAATTCGCAAATTCTTTCCATTTGTTGTCAGAAGAGCATTATTTTCAGCCTGTACCACTGCTGTCCTGAGTTACAGCTGCAAACCACATATGAGGAAAGTGAAAATTATACATCTATTTGCATCAATGTAGATGACATTAGAAATCTGAGACCAGTATCTTCCATCTTGCACAGGATTTTTTTCTCTCTTGTAGTTTAGCAAATTATCTGAAGTTGAATACATTCACTTGCACTGCATCACCATCAACATTCCAAGCAGGCCTGATATTTTTCGAATCCAAACATCCATGCCAATCCAATGCTAAGAGCACTGGGTATGCTAGCACAATGAGTATGAAATAGGTATGTTCACCATCTCTTTTTCAGCAATTCCCATGCCCACACAGATGCAATTCTTAAATTTTTACTCATTTCCAGTGACTACACGGAGACTGCTTCAGTGGAGTGTGTTTTCAATGCTCTAACAGTATCAAGGCATTCAAACATCCAGTATTATGTTCACAAACTTCAATTTTCCACTAGCTTCTCAGGGATTAACAGCAAGACTACTTTAAAAAATATCTTCTTAAAATAGACGTGTTGACAAAATTTTGTATCAAATCTTGAATTCTGAAGTCAAAGGAGACAGGGAAATTTAAACCAAATGAGGAACTGCTGTGATGTCTGTTTTTAAGTTAAATTACAGTCTTTTACTCTGTGTTCTGTCATCCTAGCTTGTGTTCACTTTTAGGAAGATTGACAAACTGAATAATCTGAGGTCTTTACTCCTAATACTCAAGGAAAGGCATATAGTGCCCTATACTCTTGATTTACCTTTTGATCAATGTATTTGTTGTCTTCAATTGCTGATCTTTTAGGGTGGTCACAAGAGGAAGAAGATGCTGAAGGAAGTCTTCGTAGCAAACAGCTGGTATCTTGTTGCTGGCGATCAATAAATTGCTTCATAAAACTTTCCCTTGTAAAAAAATAGAAGATAGCAATAGATTAAAAAGAGGCAATATTTGTTCTTCCTTACATGTAACAACCCATTATTACTAAGACTGATAGACTGCCAGAAAGAATTGTTCTAGGCCACAGACAGACAGAATGTCAGAACAACTTTTAAAAGTTGAATTAATTTATCAAAGAAAGCCATATGTGAATTGAGAAATTAGTGACTTGCACACAGTTTCAAATAAATTATTTTTACTCCTTTTACTATTTAGTTAGGTAGCTACCAGTTGTAAAAAAAAAAGGTGCCTTTTGCAGTTTTCATCTCTTTTGAGCTCATTAAACAGTGAGTTGTTACTTCAATGTAAATCAAATGCTGATATAGTCCACAAGAAACATACTCTCTGCAAAAAATTCCTTCTTGAGGATTTCAGACAACATCTGTTCATGTAACAGCTTTGAATGCCAGTATTAAAGTGCTTCAGCAATTCCATGCCTCACATATTCTGTGTTTAAAACAGAAGCATTTCTGTTTACCACATACATTTATCTTGCTGTATTTTAAGTCTAGTGAAGTTGCCCTATTTTTAGTGTAAAATGACTATGTTAAAACTTATTTTTATCTGGAGACATTATTCTACAGAGTGCAATAGTTTCAGATTTAAAGATATGATGTGATAGTTTGAAATCTGTTCCAGTAGTTAGCATGACCATGTCTAGAATACACTGGGAAAAATATAGCCAGAAAGAAATACCACAAAATACTATGATTAGGAGAAGAATGCCCTCAATAACCAAAGAGTGTTTTGATAATAAAAACAAATGCCTCCACAATAACCAAAGAGTGTTTTCATACTAAAAGTGAAACCACTGTGGCTGTTTTGGAAGGTTGTTTTTCCTGATGCTTCTGACCAGCATTATTCCTTTCATTCAGCTAAGATGATACAAACACATCAAAATAGTTGCCTTATCTTCCTTTAGAGTTTAATCATAAGAAATGTAACCTCAGGAGACTCAAAACAATTACAGCTGTCTTTTACACTGTCCTCTTTCATGGCAAGTGTTTGGGGGGGATACTGGAATGGGCATGGCCAGAGGACCTGTTTGGCCAGCCTGTGCTGTTTCAGTGCTCTTATCAGCCTGTACTTGCTGGAGTAGCACTCGGATTTCTCTAAGCTTTTTTTGAGACCACATCAGGAAGTACTGTAACTGATGATCTAGTAGCTAACTGAGGGTCTGATCTTTAAGGTGAGTTTTACAGGAAAGCGGTAACTACACAAAGAGGGGACAAGGTCACCACAGAACAACTGGTATTGGGTGGCCTGAGTTATTCCCTGTAATGATTTGTTGCCAGTTGCCCTTGTCTTTAAAAAAGCTACATGGGAATTGATTAAACTGCCAGTTGTCTGTAAGCCAAGAATCTAAAATCTAAATGGGAGTGGAGAAACGCAAGCACTCTTTCCAATTGTATTGTAGTTGGGACAGTTTTTCTGACTCTAGTAGTCTCCATTATTATAAGGAATTATAAGATTACTATTATTAATTTGAAAGTAAAAATGAGGTAAAACAAAAATGTTACATCATTGTGATATCAATGCTAATTCAGCTTGATTTCTGACTTTCTGAACTATCGGCCTAATTCACAAGCAAACTAGTTACAACACTTAGGGTGCTACAAGGCACCAGACAAGTTTACAGAGTATTAGTAAAGGAAATATTTGAATACCTTATTTTTGGAACTGTGAAATCTGAAGGAAGCTTGGAGATTTTCACCATTTGTGGCCTGTTTGGAAATTTTTCAAAGATGCGCAGACGCAATGGAAGCTTCTCCTTTGTATCTGCATTTGCTTCACTTTGTTTTAGCTGAAAACAAGGAAATTGAAGAAAAAAATACAGTAAGGGAAATTTTGCACTGAAACATCCCAGCCTTGTTTTTCAGAATCCAAATAATAATGGCAATCATCTAAAGAAACAGAAGATGGCAGCAAAGAACTACAGAGAATAAATTTGATACTCAAGAGTTTATTGGTCTACTTATGGGAGAAGCTGACAAATACCTAACAATACCATGCCTTTAACTGAAAGTCGCAAAATGAGAGGATTGCTAATAATTTTAATTTCAAAATATGAAGTGTATTAGTGTCCTATTAATTTGTTGCTGTTTTCTTCACAGATCCCTAACACTTTATCAAGCAAATAAACACTCACAATCTTTCCTGTATATGCTGACAGCTCTTTGATCTTCAAAGAGGACACAGCATTTTTAAAGGGAGCAATTTTAAAGGAACCCAGCTCTCAGAACATGAAAATAACAGGAAAATTATATTCAGATGAGTGTTGTAAGTAATAAAAAAAGTCTCAAAAGAATCTATCAGCAATTGTGATACTGAGCTGCAGCAAACCACATAATGAATGTTGCATTTGTAAGCATCCACAAACAGCTGTTCCAAAGAAGCTAAGTACAGAAAGGGCAAATACATCTATCCATGTGGACAGACGATGGCTAAATCTAATAATGTAAGATAAAAAAGATATGATATAGAGGCATGATTCCTGAATTCTGACTATCTTACATAGCAATTCAGTTGTGTTATTGCAACAAAATACCCAGTCAATAAGAACCAGTAAAATTATTCTATGTATTGCATACTATTTCAATAAGCATACATCTAACTGAGATTATTTCCATTCTCCTCTTCCCACCTGCTTTTGTGCATAGGTGTAGAAGCTTATATTTTAAAACAGATTTTCACCTACAGCACCTGCAGGGAATACTGCTGATACACATCAGCTATGTATTTTAACCAGAGGCAATTGCACAGGAAGTCAAATGGAATTTTAACACTCATTTGTCTGCCTACTGAAATGCTTGCTCCCACAACATACTATAGAAGAACAACTGCTCTGCTCTGCACTGTCATGCTCTCAATAACATCACTGTTTCCAGCCATAGGACAGCTTAAACTGAAAATCAGTTCATATTCAGTTGGATGCAAGTTGTCATGTGGACTAAAAAGTGTTTGAAAAGCCAGAAACAAAGACTGATGATTAATGGTAAAGCACTGAATTGGAATAGAAAAGGAATATTGCATAAATCTGTATTATGTCCAGTCATATTTCATTGCTTCATTAATGGTCCTTAAAAGGAAGAAATGGAAGAAATGATGACATTAATGAAATTCACTTGATATTAAAATGTGAAGAGTTGAAAATACCATATTGGACAAGGAAAAGGACAGATTTAGAAACAGAAGCAAGAAATGACAGAGTGAAAAAAAAATCTAGAGCAAGAATAAGAACAGAAACTAAACAAGAATCTGTACTTCAATACCGTATCAAAAGGCCAGTTTGAGCACCAATAACAGTACCAGCCAAAGACTATGCTCACAACCAGCCTCTGTTAATTAGACATTATACAGGTTTGGAAAGTGCTACAGAAGTCCACAGTTCCTCTCTGCTGCTTTGAAGAGAACATACGTGGGTATACATTCACTTCTAATTACCATTTTACCAGTCTCACACTCAGAAGCCAAAATAGTGCAGAAGAGAACCATGAAAAAATATATATAACCCATCTGGAGCAAAGGAAGAAAACCAAGAAAGACTAAAGGGGCCCAATATTTCTATTGTATATAGCGTAACTGGTAATAAAGTGAGGGCTGGAGAGACTATGTAAATTCATGTAAGAAAGATTTGAAAACAAATTAGTTCCAGAACATAATATAGCATCTCAAATACAGGAATGAGGGGATGAAATTAAGAATGTGAATTTCCAGGATAAGAATAAAGGTTACTATTCTTACAGGGAAACCTCTGAGTGTTCATAGAGGTCTCCAGAGGGAAATTGCTCATCCTTTCAAATTCAGTTGAGTCCCCTGAAATGCCAGAGTACTGCAGAAATCACTCAGATGGAAATGAACTGTGTAATGTAAGGGTGCTTTTTTTTGCAACATCATACTGTTGAAAAGGTTCGGGAAGGGGTAATTGTTAGAGGAAAGAAAAAGATTTCTGATGTCTGCTATTTGCCTTTTAATAAAAAATCATTGCATAAATATGCAGATTTTGTCACGGACAATGTCTTTCACTGCTATGAACTCCTGTTCACAGGAGTCAGTGTATAGAGAATAGAGAGCAAATGACAGATTGAAATGTCTGGAGTATGAGTGTAGAACAGATCAGGGAGAGCTTGGAAGCAGGAAACTGTGCAGTTCCAAAGGTAAGCAAGAGAACAGCAATATCCCCTGTCTAAACAGGAAAATGATTCAAGATAGGCTTTAAAATACCTAACTTCAGTGAAGTTCTATACAATACCTCCAATTGCTCATGCTGTGATAATGTTACGTATTGGGAAGCGTGAAGCATTTAGCTTCACTGAGTTGTTCTCTCTGCCCTTAGGGTGCAATTGTTGCTCCACATGTCTTATATCCTGTTTTGTATTTCTGCTTAAAACCTTTACATTTCAACTTTTTAACACATTACAAACATGTATTTTTAAAGGTACAGGATTGTGCTGAAATATGGCAATGATGGTGTAGAGTGTTTAAAAAAACATATAAACTCAAAATAGAAATATCTGGATATTTTCTTTATTCTCTCAATTTTTTATTTATTATTGTTATTACTGTTGGCAAGGAAATGTACACGAGCCTGATTTGCTTTGAATGGTCCTTGATACCCAGGCCCAAAGGCTGTACTGGGAACAATTCACCCACATTTTATCAGCCTGTCCTGGCTAAATACCCTTGTGGTTGCTGGAATGGTAAAAAACATTTATAGCTATAAAGCCATAGAAGGAACTCATGCCGATTTCCTTTGCTTCCATGGTGCCTGAATTTACAGGGGCAGATTTAATGGCATAATACATACACTACAACTGTCTCCTCTAAACCTAGATCAGAAGAACTTCTCCAAATACATAAATGGTAAGGAGTGGCAGGGAGTAAGTTTTAATGTGGGATTCCAATGGTAGGTTGAATATATTCAGATACAGATGCCTGAAATCCTAGCACTCCCTGATCTTTTCATGTAACTCAGATCAATACAAAAGACAGTTTTGAGAAATACAAACTCATCAAGAACATATTTGAAAGGAGCATACTTGTGGATTTTTTCTCCCACAGAAGCCTTATGGCCATATCTCCTTTGGTCAGAGCAGGTTCAAGCGAAACCTTCAATCATTATCGAAAACCTTCAATCATTAGCAAAAACCTTCAATCATTGGCACTCCAGACACTGAGACTCATCAGAATCAATGATGAGTCCTTAGAGTGGCTTTGGAGACTGTGTGTGGTGAGGTACATAGTCCCATGTGAGACCAAATCTCTTGTAAAGCAAAACCCTCTGACCTGCACACCCTGTAAATGTGGTGGCAGCAGCAGGTGCTTCATTGTAATCATTCTCTCCCATGGTGCAGCCCAGGTGTTATACAGTATGATGTCATCCATACTACTTCATTCAGCTTCAGCTGTGAATTTATTTATGACTTCAAGGCTTCCTTACAAAAAGGTGATTGCTAAAACCAGCTTTAGCATAAATAAGACCTAGCTCTTAAAATCAAATAAATTTAAGAAGGTGCCCTAAATACACACATGAATGGTGAAGCATGAATGGTGGAGACATAGGCAGGGGCAAAGGTGAATAAAAGAGATGGCAAGTAATGACTAATGAGGAAGAAGGGGAAAGGTTATCTTTCTAATGCAGATGTACTCTGGCTGAGGTCAGACAATTGTGCTGGGATGATCAGAAAACCAATCACTGCCCCACTGTAGATAGCAGACTTCCTGGCAGGATGCTGGCATCTCCCACATAACCATGCTGGTTCTGACCAGGACAGCAAAGCCACACTACGAAACTATTCACAAACCATCCTACCTCTGCCAGCTACTGAAGCTATTTTGTCCGTGTTTTAGAAATGAAAATGTTGACATATTTTTTTTTTAATCACTGTATTACAGCACTTGAGTCACTCAGTATACACAGTGTTATGTAGGACATGAGGAGGAGAGTAAGGCAATAAATAGAGGGTCTCAACTACTTTATCTTAAAACACTGTAGTACTATAGCCACCCAGACACTAATCACTGCCTGTGCAGCCAAGGTGAAAATAGTGAGTTCTTCTAAAAGTGCATACTGTAACTTTGTTGATAGCAGTGACTGAAGTTGCTGAACAAGCATTAAAGGACTGGAATGAGATGAGAAGCAGGCTCTGATAAGGAGAGCTGTGCTTCCACACAGTCTCCCTATGTTCACCAGAAGAGACGTGACATGCCACAGTGCACTTCACATCTTTAGGCGAATGCAGAGCAGTGTCTTGCCTCCCCTGCAGCCTACATCCTTTTCTGTGGAAGAAGGAAGTGAGAAGTCTGCACATGCAGATGCCTCATTATTGACTCAGGCAGGTGCTGACAGCCTGCAATGTGGAAGTGCTCTGAGGTCTGATAATGTGAACAACATAATTTGAAAAGTTCCAAGAGCTAACAAAGATGAGTATCTCTTAATACCACCAGTTTGCACCTAGAGATAAAAACAATCTCAAAAGTAATGTTCTTAGCACAGTAAACCTGAAGTTCAAATTTAATGCAGTCATTGAGTTTCTAAGATATTGACTTGACAACATGCCGAAGGAGAAACAGTTAACCATAGCCAAAGGGATAAGACCTGCTCTTCATCACTTTTTGGTTTGTTCTCTATTCATTTAATCTTCATCATGGAAGAAAAAAGAATGAAAGATGCAGTTTTCATATTGTCTGTCATGCAAGTGTATGCAAAATTCAATTTAAATGCTCTGCAAATATTTCAATGAGATGAAATTGTTTTGTAAAATTGATTGCAATGTTCACTTTCATTTTAGCTGACAGTATTCAAAACAGGCTGAGATCAATCATGTTCAAAATTAAAAGCTCTGCTACTGATGTACACACAGTGTATTGATGAACTGGCCAGCTGCCCAGAATAATTTCATGGTGACTGAAAAGTTCAAATCTTTTGAGAAAGTTCAGGGGGGTCTCACTACAGGAGTTTTAAATTAATGTTGTCTGGTACATTATAGTGAACTGCTCTATATCAACACTTCATTGCAAATCTTCTTTAGGGGCTATATTTGAAGAATAAAGTGACTATACCGTATGTGTTATACTCTTAACAGGGTATGCTATGTACTCCCACACCAAAGAGTTTGAACATGAAAATGCCCAGGGATGAAAGATGCTACAAACTGATACCAGCACCCACACAACAGTTTTCCAGAACTTTTCGCTTACCCAGATTCTCAGGTTTATCAACTTTGGATTGTCAAAGGGAGTTTTGAATGAAATCCAAGTAATTAGTATTAAATGACATGAAAATGAAACAATTAAAAATCAGAAAGGCAGATTAAATGAGTCAACCTCTTCCTTTCTGTTATTACTCTGCAATTACATAGACCTGGTAAATTTTTGGATATGAATGAACTATATGAAAAGAAGATATGCATATGGATAAGCTTTCACAGCCCACACTCAGCTTTGGCATCAGTCTGTATCAACATTTTTGTATCTGCATTTAATTTAAAACTCAACACAGATCAGCTGTTCAGTTACTATTATTTACACCTGCAATTCCATTAACAACATAGAAAAAGCACATGAAAAAAAAGAAGGCATAGAACAATGTGGAAATTAAGGTTTATAAAAATGGATTAATTATTAATTGCAGTGTTAAAAATCAGTATTTAAGATGCATAGACCTTGCTAGGGTGTCTACAGTGCTATATAAGACTGTCAAGGCCCTAACCCCTTGCTTAATTAAGGCACCCTTTGCCTTCAAGCAGTAGTATTTGACTCATTGTTCCTCCAAACCTTGGGTGGTAGCCCTGAGACATAGTATCATAGTATCATAGTATCAGTCAGGGTTGGAAGGGACCAGAAGGATCATCTAGTTCCAACCCCCCTGCCATGGGCAGGGACACCCCACACTAGATCAGGCTGGACAGAGCCTCATCCAGCCTGCTCTTAAACACCTCCAGGGATGGGGCCTCGACCACCTCCCTGGACAACGCATTCCAGGGTTTCACCACTCTCATGGTGAAGAACCTCCTCCTCACATCTAGCCTGAATCTCCCCACCTCCAGCTTCATTCCATTCCCCCTAGTCCTATCACTACCTGACATCCTGAGAAGTCCCTCCCCAGCCTTCCTGTAGGCCCCCTTCAGATACTGGAAGGCCACAATTAGGTCACCTGGGAGCCTTCTCTTCTCCAGACTGAACAGCCCCAACTCCTTCAGTTTGTCCTCATAGGAGAGGTGCTCCAGCCCTCTGATCATCCTGGTGGCCCTTCTCTGGACACGTTCCAGCACCTCCAGATCCCTCTTGTAATAGGGGATCCAGAACTGGATGCAGTACTCCAGGTGGTGTCTCACCAGAGCTGAGTAGAGGGGGAGAATCACCTCCCTTGACCTGCTGGCCACATTTCTCTTGATGCAGCCCAGGATCTGATTGGCTTTGCGGGCTGCAAGTGCACACTGAGAGCTCATGTTGAGTTTTTTGTCCACCAGCACCCCCAAGTCTCTCTCCTCAGGGCTGCTTTCCAGCCAGTCACTGCCCAGCCTGGATTTGTGCCTGGGATCGCCTTGACCCAGATGCAGGACTGTCCATTTGGTCATGTTGAACCTCCTGAGGCTGGCTTGTGCTCACCCCTCCAGCCTGTCAAGGTCCCTCTGGATGGCCTCCCTTCCCTCCAGTGTATTTGCTGCACCACACAGCTTGGTGTCATCAGCAAACTTGCTGAGGGTGCACTCAATGCCACTGTCCATGTCACTGACAAAGATGTTGAACAAGACAGGTCCCAGGACTGATCCCTGAGGGACTCCACTTGTCACTGGCCTCCACTGGGACATGGACCCATTGACAGCCACTCTTTGGGTGCGGCCATCAAGCCAGTTCTTTACCCATCTAGTGGTCCACCCATCAAACCCATGTTTCACCATAATTACAATGTTATTTTTCTACAGGTTTTCCAATCTGTTGAGGCATCTGAAGGAACCTGAGAACTTTTATGTCCAGGCTGACTTTTGGATTGTGAATTGCCTACTTTGAAAGGGTGAAGAGCTTGTGAATTTGGCTGAAGGTGGGATAGCATTACAGAACTGTGTGGCTTAGAGTCCAGCCTGGTCCAGCCTTTCTTTGAAATCAGCCCCTCAGTTAAAATATTCCCTGAACTGCACCAAAGTATTGCCTGGGAGTGAGTAGCTGAACCTTCAGAGGGAATCACCAGTGATTGAGCTAAGCAGGGTGCTCAGACAAGGAGTTAAGACTTGAACTTGCTCTCTTGCCCTCTTTCAGTCAACTGTCTAGATATACAAGTTGCAAATTTTGCCCATTGGGACTCACCTAAACAAATGGTGACATTGCAAGCAATAAAAATTTATCTCATGTAGGGACTGTAAAACAGTAAATTGAGAATAGAATAGAATAGAATAGAATAGAATAGAATAGAATAGAATAGAATAGAATAGAATAGAATAGAATAGAATAGAATAGGACCAGGTTGGAAGAGACCTTCAAGATCATCGCGTCCAACCTATCAACCAATCCAACCCACCTAAACAGCTAAACCATGGCACCAAGCACCCCATCAAGTCTCCTCCTGAACACCTCCAATGATGGTGACTCCACCACCTCCCGAGGCAGCCCATTCCAATGGGCAATCACTCTCTCTGTATAGAACTTTATCCTAACATCCAACGTAAACCTCCCCTGGTGCAGCTTGAGACTGTGTCCTCACACATTCTGTGCCGCCTTGGGGAATTTTCAGCGAAATGTACCAAAAAAAATGATTACAGTGATCCTGGTGTTCACAGTAGACACTTCACTGTTGGTAATATATGGGTAAAATAAACTGAAAAAGTTCCTGGCAGATGGAGTAACATATATTTCTCATATACACAAGATCTGGGTTTTTTTATAAACAACAACCAGATCAAGTGCACCCTGCGCAGGTTTACTGATGATGCCCAGATGCATGGTGTGGTGGACTCACTTGAGGGAAGGAATGCCACCTAAAGGGATACCTTGAAGGTTTCTATAAATATATTAATAGCAAGAGGAAGGGCAAGGACAACCTCCACTCCTTCGTTGACATGGAGGGAAATGTTATAACAAAGGATGAGGAAAAGGCAGAGATACTTAACACCTTCTTTGCCTCAATTTTTACAAGAAGGACAGAACGTCTTCCTGACAGCTGGCCTGCAGAGCTGGCAGAAGGAGCCAGGGAGCTGTTCCATGAGGAGGTGGTTGGAACTCTCCTCAGCAGATTGGATCCCCACAAGTCCATGGGACTGGATGGGATCCATCCTAGGGTGCTGAGAGAGCTGGGAGATCAGCTGGCCAAGCCACTATCCATCATTTTCCAGCAGTCCTGGCTCACCGGAGAGGTCCTAGAGGACTGGAAGCTGGCCAACATGGTGCCCATCCAAAAGAAGGCCCAGTTGGATGAGCCAGGGAATTATAGGCCTGTCAGCCTGATCTCAGTGCCAGGCAAGATTATGGAACAGGTCATCTTGAGTGCAATCACACAGCACTTACAGGATGGCCAAGGGATCAGGCCTAGCCAGCATGGATTTAGGAAGGGCAGGTCCTGCCTGACCAACCTGATCTCCTTCTATGATCAGGTGACCCTCCTGGTGGACGTGGGGAGGCCTGTGGATGTAGTCTACCTGGACCTCAGCAAGGCCTTTGACACCATCCCCCATAGCAAACTCCTGGCCAAGCTGTCAGCCCATGGCTTGGATGGGAGCACACTGCGATGGGTTAGGAACTGGCTGGAGGGCTGAGCCCAGAGAGTGGTGGTGAATGGTGCCACATCCAGCTGGCAGCCAGTCACTAGTGGTATGCCTCAAGGATCAGTGCTGGGCCCCATGCTCTTTAACATCTTTACTGATGATCTAGATGAGGGCATTGAGTCCATCATCAGTAAATGTGCTGACGACACCAAGCTGGGGGCAGGAGTTGATCTGCTGGAGGGTAAGAGAGGCTCTGCAGAGAGACCTCGACAGGCTGGACAGATGGGCAGAGTCCAACGGCATGAGACTGAACACATCCAAGTGCCGGGTTCTGCACATTGGCCACAACAATCCCATGCAGAGCTACAGGCTGGGGTCAGAGTGGCTGGAGAGCAGCTAGGCAGAGAGGGACCTGGGGGTACTGGTTGATGGTAGGCTGAACATGAGCCTGCAGTGTGCCCAGGCAGCCAAGAAGGCCAATGGCATCCTGGCCTGCATCAGGAACAGTGTGGCCAGCAGGAGCAGGGAGGTCATTCTGCCCCTGTACACTGCACTGGTTAGGCCACACCTTGAGTACTGTGTCCAGTTCTGGGCCCCTCAGTTTAGGAAGGATGTTGACTTGCTGGAATGAGTCCAGAGAAGGGCAATGAAGTTGGTGAGGGGATTGGAACACAAGCCCTATGAGGAGAGACTGAGGGAGCTGGGGTTGCTCAGCCTGGAGAAGAGGAAACTCAGGGGTGACCTTATCACTCTCTACAACTACCTGAAGGGAGGTTGTAGACAGGTGGATGATGGTCTCTTCTCCCAGGCAGCCAGTACCAGAACAAGAGGACACAGTCTCAGGCTGCGCCAGGGGAGGTTCACGTTGGATGTTAGGAAGAAGTTCTTCACAGAGAGACTGATTGCCCATTGGAATGGGCTGCCCAAGGAGGTGGTGGAGTCGCCATCATTGGAGGTGTTCAGGAGGAGACTTGATGGGGTGCTTGGTGGAATGGGTTAGCTGTTTGGGTGGGTTAGATTGGTTGATGGGTTGGATGCGATGATCTTGAAGGTCTCTTCCAACCTGGTTTGGTTTATTCTAAATAAAGGTTTATTCTTGAGGAATATGCCAGTGCAAACTGCATGAGGTTCAACAACACAAAGCACAAGGTCCTACAGATGCGTCAGGCCAATCTCAGGCAGAAACATAAACTGGGTACAGAGTGGGTTGAGAGTAGCCCTAAAGAGAAGGACTTGGGGGTGTTGATAGATGAGCTCAACGAGAGCTGGCAGTGTGTTCATGCAGCCCAGAAGGCTGAGGAATGTGATTCTCCCCCTTTACTCTGCTCTTCTTGAGAACCCACTTTGAATACTGTGTCCAGTTCTGGTGTCTCCACCATAAGAGGGACATAGATCTGTTGGAACAACTCCAGAGGAGGGCCACAAACATGATCCAGGGGCTGGAATACCTCTGCTATGATAGGCTATGGGAAATGGGATTGTTCAGCCTGGAGAAGAGAAGACTCTGGGTGAATCTTATAACTGCCTTCCAATACCTGAAAGGAAGTTACAGGAAGGCTGGGGAGAGTTTACAAGAGTGCCCACTTACACGACAAGGGTAAATGGATTTAAACTGAAGGTAAACAGGTTTAGATTGGATTTTAGGAAGAAATTCTTCACTATGAGGCTGGCAAGACTCTGGAATGGATTGTCCAGAGAGGTTGTGGATGACCCCTCCCTGTAGATGTTCAAGACCAGATTGAATGGTCTTGAGTAAGACCATTGAGTAACCTTGTCTAGTTGAAAGGCATCCCTGCCCATGGCAGGCGGGGGGTGGGTGGGGTTGATTAGATGATCTCCCAGGTCTCTTCCAGCCTAAGACGTTCTATGATTCTATGAAACATAAATCTAATGCTAACTATTTTTTAAATGTTTTTTCCACTGATAAATGCAGCTTTACCATTTTCACAATCATTATTCTTCTCTTGGGATAAAGATCAGAAATACTTTTGTTTCCTGTGGTGGTTTGAGCCTTAACTGGGATTTAGGAACTTAGATGGGGGGCAAGGCTGAGAATCTCTCCTGCTCCCCCCTCCTCTTTCCTGATTGAGAGAAAAAAAAAAAAAGGGAAGGAGCAAATCTACTGAGAAATAATTTGGAGTAAGTTTGGAAGTAGAAGTAAAAAAAATAAAATTCTTTAAACAATATATATATATATGTATACACAGATATATACAACAATAACAGGAAGGGTTCACAAGGGTAAGGAACAAGGATGGATGGGGAGAATATGTATACAAAACCAGTCCTTTGGAGTCCTTTGAAGAGGCGTGGATGTAGAGGGAGGAGGAGGACCAGGCCTGACCATGTGGAACCAGGAAGCCAGCAGCAACTCTCTTTTGTCTCCATGAAGCAGAAGTAAAAGAGAGCAACTCAGAGACTAATTCAGTTTCCCAGGGGGAAAACCCCCAAAGCTCTCACAAGCCTTCCCCCTCACTTTCAGGATGGGCATAACCCATCACAGTCCATCCCTCTGTTCAATTTCCACTCTCCTGTCAGTCCCTTCATCCAAATGTGACATGTGGTATTCGAATCCTTGATGCAAGTCCCTCTTTATCCCAGCTCTCTCTCTCTCGCAGGCAGTCTCTCCCTTTCTGGTGCTGGTCAATGTAGGTGCCTTCTGCCACAAGCTCCACATAGGGCCATTCTCACTGGCCACAATGTACAGCACATTCTTAATCTCTGGTCCAGTTGGAAGAGGTCCCAGAGCCATAGCATGGACCACCTCTCGTTTTATCTGGTCAAATGCTACCTGCTGCTAAGGTCCCCACACATAATAAGTTTTCTTCTGTGTTACATGGAAGAGAGGTTTCACAATTTGACTGTACCTAGGAATGTGCATTTTCCAGAAACCCACAAGACCCAAAAAGGACTGCGTCTCTTTCTTGTTCGTGGGTTGCACCATTGTGGCTACCCTGTTCACCACCTCCGGAGGGATGTGGCGACAGCCATCTTGCCATCAAACACCCAGGACTTGGATCTCCTTGGCAGGCCCTTTTACCTTGCTTCTCTTTATGGCAAAGCCAGCCTCCAACAGGATATCAATTATCCTCTTACTCTTCTGGTAAACTTCCTCTGCCATCTCACCCCATACAATGTCATTCATAAACTGCAGGTGCTCAGGGGCTCCACCTTTCTCTAAGGCAGTCTGGATCACCTCATGGCAGATGGTTGAGCTATGAACCCAGCCTTGAGGCAACCGATTCCATTGGTGCTGTACTCCCCTCCAGGTGAAAGCAAACTGGGGCCTGCATTGTTCTGCAATGGGAATGGAGAAAAAGGCATTAGCAATGTCTGTTGTGGCATACTACTTGGCCGCCTTCTATTCCAGTTTGTACTGGAGCTTCAACATGCCTGGCATGGCAGCACTGATTGGAGAAGTTGCTTCATTCAGGCCACAGTAGTCCACAGTCAATCTCCATTCCCCATTTGCCTTCTGCACTGGCCATACCCAGCTGTTGAAGGGTGAGTGAGTCTTGCTGATCACATTCTGGCTCTCCAGTCATTGAATTAGTTGGTGTATGAGGTGCAGAAAGTCTCTATTGGTCCTGTATTGTCTTTGATGCACTATGCAAGAGGCAACAGGTAACTTCAAATCCTGCACCTTATGGCTGCCCACTATGGAGGGGTCATCCGACAGCTCAGGCATGGTAGACAGCTGTTCTTTGCCTGCAGTCTCTACAGCTGCCACCCCAAATGCCCACTTGTGCCCCCTAGGGTCCTTGAAGCATCCCTCCCACAGAAAGTCAATGCCAAGAATGCAAGGTACATCTGGACCAGTCACTATGTTGTGCTTTCCCCGTTCATTCCCCATCAGGCTTATCTCAGCCTGCAGTACAGTCAAATCTTCTGAGCTCCCTGTGACTCCCTGAATGCTTATGGGCTCAGCCCCTTTGTACCTTGATGGTATCAGGGTGCATTGGGCCCCTGTGTCCAACAGAGCTTGGTACTTCAGGGCTTCTGAAGTGCCAGGCCACTTCACATAGACATCCCAGTACACTCTGTTGTCCCTGTCCTCCACCTGGCTGGAGGTAGGGCACCTCTAATGCTGTCAGCAATACCCACACTTGTCACAGGGTCCTCTGTTACTAGGAGAAGGGTCTCTTGAGTGAGAGGGACCACTCTGGGAAACTGGGGCAGCCCTTATCCTGGACGAGTTATCCCCATTGTGGCCACCATGCAGTTTCCTCACTCTGTTCCAGAGGGCAGAGGTGGGTTGGCCATGCCAGGTGTCCATGTTCTCTCCATGGTCACAAGGGATACTCCACAGAGACCCCCTTGACATCCCCCGATTGGCTTGGGGTGGTCTCCTAGGGGAAGGTCGTCTATTCTTGATTTCTGAAACATGGACCCATTCTGAAGGAGAAGGAGAAGGGGAGAAAGAGATATTGTTCCCCTTTTTCAGTTCAGACATGGAGGTCTTAATCTCTTTGACAATGTCTTTAGTCATAGCTTCTATGGCTGAGATTATGGGTTTCTGATTTACACTGTCCTCATATTCCCTTAAATCATCAGCAAACTCACAGACAGTTTTAGGACTCCCATCCTGTCCAGTCAGGAGTATCCCTCCTAAAGTGTTAGCATGTTTTTGAGGGGCACCCTGGGTGAGTTTCTTTATAAAGAGCCGTCTCATGGGCACCTCATCTGGGTATCGAATGCCCTGTTTCATAGTTGTCCATCTAACTGGGGCCCAGGGCAGGTCGTCTTTTGAGTGGTACTGGCTCTTTATGGCATTGAGGATCCGGGTCCAGAGAGTGTGTGTTCCATCGAGTTTGGCTAACTTTTTGTCCAGACCAGCATCATGAGTCAGGAAGCCTAAAAGCTTTGCCTCCCTCTTATCCAGGTCCACCATGTCCAGTCCCTCGTCCCAACATCTCAGGCCCCAGCTTAGTATTGGCTCACCCTCTTTCCGTGCATAATCCAGATGAGTTTGCCTTAATTTCTTTCTGGGTAGAGATGTAATAGTTACTATTCCCTGATGCGAATCATCTTCATCCACCGCTGGGTTCTGTGAGGTGCTAGGCTCCATTGATGTGCCTTCCTCACCATCCATGCTTGGAGATTACTTTTACCTTCTTCTCCTGCATGTGGTGACAGGTCTTAGACAAACTGTGTGGGCAGGAGCATCAGGGGTTAAGTGTGGAAGTGCTGGTGGTGGGGCAAACCCTTGTACCTGGGGCCCAGGGTGAGATCTGGCACACTCACTACAACCCAACCCCTCCCTCTTTGTGCTTACACAGCGTTTACAATGCTCATAGCACACACCCACCTGCTCATTAGAGCTTACAAAAGACTGCCTTATCATTCTGCAAAGAGCTCTTGATGGGTTAGTGCTTCCTCCACCCAACATGGTCACAGTGAATGCCCCTCTAAGGATTATATTTAAGCATATAAAGCATATTGCAATGTAAGGCAATTTTCCATCACAGACATGTTTACCTACACCACTGGTTTTGTAGCTTGCTTCAGAAAAATTTTTTATGTTAGAGAAATTACCACTGCCAGTAAAATTCAACGAATTCAAGAGGTACATGCCCAACTGCATTGGTAAAGTTTTTATCCAGTTGAGCAGCATCTCTATCATTAACCACACCACATGGTAAATTATTAATTTGTAGATATGGGTCCAAAAGATCCAGCCAAACACCCATGCAAAAGCTTGGAACATCAGATTCTTCAAAATTGACATCTCTACTTCCAATACCTTTCTTTCAAAGAAAGTATTAGTTCCAAATAGAGTATTAATTTCCAAACCCCACATTGGAACGCCAAAAATATTCTAGTGGTTTGAGTCTTAACTGGGATTTAAGAGCTCAGATGGGGGGCAAGGCTGAGAATCCACCCCCCTGCTCCCACCTTCTCTTTCCTGATCAAGAGAAAACTAAATGGAAGGAGCAAATCTACTGAGAAATAATTTGGAAGTAGAGAGGTAAAAAAAAAAATTCTTTAAACAATATATATATAGATATATTTAACAATAACAGGAAGGGTTCACAAGGGTAAGGAACAAGGATGCATGAGGAGAATATGTATACAAGACCAGTCTTTTGGAGTCCTTTGAAGAGGCGTGGATGTAGCAGGGAGGAGGAGGACCAGGCCCGACCACGTGGAACCAGGAAGCCAGCAGCAATTCTCTTTTGTCCCCAAAAAGCAGAAGTAAAAGAGAGCAAATTGCTGCAGTGTCTTCCTTTTTTATAGGCTTGCTGGGCAGGGAGGGGGAGTAGAACAGACTAACTCAGTTTCCCAGGGGGAAAAACCCCCTTCAGGGGAGAGAAAAGCTCTCACAAGCCCTCTTTCCCTGCTTTCAGGATGAGCATAACCTGTTGCATTTCTGTACAAAGGTTAGTGTGTTACAGAAGAGTACCCGTTATAATAAAACATAATACATGCATTTATCAGCTGTAACTGCTTGAGACTTCACTTAAACTAGGTATCATTATTTGCTATGAATTGTGTATTTGATGAACAATAAGCAACTAAAATATTTTCAAGTGAACAAACGCACAGGATGTATGAATTATGCTCTCGTACAAACCTAATTATTCAATATTGACTAGGTGCAACATGTTCATCCTCGAGATTCAGGGTAAAATCCATTACAACCTGAAAGGATGCTTCTGCATGGAAAGCAAAGGCATACTATTGCAGGACAATTCAGAGACTGTTTGTTTGCTTACCTATTCCAGATCCTGCAAAAAGGAAGATTCCTAGAGGTAGCTTTGTAAGAGGCACTTACCTACATGTAGCTGAGACATACAACTTTATCTGCCCCTTTAAGCTGAATGAAAAACAGAGACAATCTGGGAAACTGTAAGTGTGGACAGACTTTCAAAGATGCTCAAAATAGGCAGCTCCCATTTACAAGAGACTCAGAGAATTACACTGTGATCGACCAAGGAAGTCCTCATCCTGACTTCCTATCAGGATACAGACAGTGAAATCACAGAGGTAAAAGACTCAATCTGCAGAGAACCTGTGTCCCCTCCATCTGTCAGTGGAGGACCACAGAGATCTTCTTTGTAAGAAAGTAGTTCTTGAGAATATAGAAACAGACTCTTCACAAAAGGCTTTGATAACAGGACAGCAGGCAAGAAGCAACATTACCTAACAAAACCCAAACCAACCAAACAAAAGAAGAACAAGAAAAAAAACCCCAACAAACCAAAACCACCAAACAAATCTGTCTTCACTACAAATAAAATCAGCGGAGTAAATTACCTAGAGAAGCCATGGAATTTTTATCAGTGGAAGCATTAAAGACTTGGCATGACAAGACTCGGAGTAACCTCATTTAAAGCCTGCTTTCAGTAACAGGTTGTACAAGATGGTCTCCTTAAGTCTCTTCCAACCTAGACTTTTCTATGATTCTATGATTTCATGATTCAGATTTGGAGGGAAGGCAATTAATAAAATTTAGATTTGAGTATTTGCAACCTGCATGGTGGACCAATTTCTACAATCAAATACCCTTTACACTGAGAAAACGTAACTGAAGTTGAGAAAAAATCCATAGCTGTAGTTGAGGCCAGAATTCAGCATATTTTGTTAAACAGGAGAGACTGTGTCTTTGCACAAATTAGCTCCTCCTTGTCTTTTTGTGGTTGGTTTGTTTTTCCCTTTTGAACCGAGGCAATACATTTAATTTGAAACAAGTGGCCTGAGTTTTAGATTAATTGCAGTTTTGCAGTGTTTCTGCAGTACAGAAATTTACACAGAAAAGTAATTTACCCAAAGGACATGTAGAGGCAAACCTATACATGTGGTAACTGGAAGGACACAGAGACTGATCCAGAATATTTCAGAAACCTTCTTGGCTGCACTAGATGAGAACAAAGCTTGATGCTACTGGCTGCCCTTTCTCCCACCTAAGTCTGTTGAAGTAATTTTAGCCAAAGGTTTGGATTCCTATGTTCTGTAATTCCCTTTCACAAGAGACAAGGATGGTTCTCTTTGTGTTCTTATGGTGATGGGTGGCTTCTTTAAATGGGGAGATATGGATAAGAGTTCACCCTTAACTTGGAAATAGTACTTACATTCGCTGTATACTATGCATGAAAACTGTCATGTTTTAAAAAGAGTGCCTGATCCATTCTTGAGGAATTGTAAAGAGACGTTTTCTGAATTGTAAGTAGAAAGTAACTGACTTACATTCAGGTACCCAGAAATGTCTGTAAAAATATAATTAATTCATATTCCTAAGCAGCTAGCTTTTCCTAATGGTTGAACAAGGAATTAAATTTCATGCAAAGGCCAGGCCTCTACTTTTTATAAGATTACAAAGGTTAGGTACAAAGTGTACACAAGTGCATAGATCCACATGCTTCCATGGCCCTAAGACACATATCACAAAAGCCAGTGCAGACCTGTGTGACACAGGAGGACCCAAAGGCAAACACAGCATGGATTTTCAAGGATCCATTTACCATTAAAATACTGAGTAATGCTACACGACCCTTCTCTTTCCTTCACAAGAGCTACAGGGCTGGCCCTTAATTTAGTGTGTTTTCTTGAAAAAAACCCCAACATACTGAATATTCTGGGGATTGGCAATTTCTGCATTATTATTGAGGTGTTTATTTCACCATTTAGCATCAAATATATCAGCCAGAATTTGTGATCCATTAACACTGTTTTTCAAAAAAGATGTGAAAGCTATTCTATTCTATTCTATTCTATTCTGGCACAAGCAGTTTTCCAGATGACCATGTTTTCCAGTCTTGAAAGGACAGCTTGTTTTCTAGAAATGGAACTATTCTCTGCAAAGTTTACGACTTTTGAAATAATACCACTTAAAATGCTCAGCATATAGCCTAGGAATGAAGGATCAATTTTACTTTTATGAACTTTCTCCTGTCCTCCCTCTATGATGAAAAGAAGGATTTAATGCATTTTAGGTAGTACTTAAAATTCAGTTTGGAACCATTATTACACTTTTCATTTGTTAATAAAACGTGTTCGACACTTATCTTTTCTGCCTCTTGTTAAAAATCCATTTACATGGGATCAGATATAATGAAAAGGTAATTTTTCATTTTTATTCTGTTTTATAGTTATTTTTTATTTGGAATTATCTGAAGTACTGTTCTTAGAATAAGAATACTCTAGAGGCAAGTAAATCTATCTAGGCTTTAAAAAGTTCATATTTTCACATTCACATATATAAAAAAAATTGTATGCTGAGTGTACTTAAATTAGATATACCAATTATAACACCTTGTTCCTACAATATGTTCATGAAAAATCCCTATACTGAAACGCCCACTTTAATGCTGAAACCTCAGCACAAAAAATTTGGAGGTGATGCTACTACTGAAATTGTCCTTGGCATCTTCCTTGTCTGCTGAATGCCTGGAGGTGCTAGCTGAAAAGCATAGGGCTCCAGCAAAGCCTTCTGACCAAACATTTTCAGCATCCTAGAATGGAGTGCAGCAAGAATGTCAGGACCAGATGAGAATTCTACTTTGTAGCTCTTCACTATGCAATCTTAATGGGCATCATCATTATAATAAAAAAGAAAACAAGAGAACAATGAATAGAATAGAATAGAATAGAATAGAATAGAATAGAATAGAATAGAATAGAATAGAATAGAATAGAATAGAATAGATTGGAAGAGACCTTCAAGATCATCGTGTCCAACCCATCATCCAACACCATCTAGTCAACTAAACCATGCAACCAAGCACCCCATCAATTCTCCTCCTAAACACCTCCAATGATGGCGACTCCATCACCTCCCTGGGCAGCCCATTCCAATGGGCAATCACTCTCTCTATGAAGAATTTCTTCCTAACAACCAGTCTAAACCTCCCCTGGCGCAGCTTGACATTGTGTCCTCTTGTTCTGGTGCTGGTTGCATTGGAGAAGAGACCAACCCCCACCTGTCTACAACCGCCCTTCATGTAGTTGAAGAGAGCAGTAAGGTCTGCCCTGAGCCTCCTCTTCTCCAGGCTAACCAACCCCAGCTCCCTCAGCATTTCCTCATAGGGCTTGTGCTCCAAGCCCCTCACCAGTTTGTTGTCCTTCTCGGGACACGTTCCAGCAAGCAGAGAAGTCATTGTGCTGCTGTACTCTGCATTGGTTAGGCCACATATTGAGTACTGTGTCCAGTTCTGGGCCCCTCAGTTTAAGAAGGACATCGAGACACTTAAACGTGTCCAGAGAAGGGCAACAAGGCTGGGGAGAGGCCTTGAGCACAAGCCCTATGAGGAGAGGCTGAGGGAGCTGGGATTGTTTAGCCTGGAGAAGGGGAGGCTCAGGGGAGACCTCATTGCCCTCTACAATTACCTGAAAGGTGGTTGTAGCCAGGAAGGGGTTGGTCTCTTCTCCCAGGCAACCAGCACCAGAACAAGGGGACACAGTCTCAAGCTGCGCCAGGGCAGGTTTGGACTCAAGGTGAGGAGAAAATTCTTCATCAAGCGTGTCGTTTGTCATTGGAATGGGCTGCCCAGGGAGGTGGTGGAGTCACGATCCCTGGAGGTGTTCAAGAGGAGATTGGACATGGCACTTGGTGCCATGGTCAAGTCTTGAGGTGTGTGGTGACAGGTTGGACTCGATGATCTTTGAGGTCTCTTTCAACCTTAGTTATGCTGTGATATTGTGATACTGTGATAACTCAACATCTTTCCTAAACTGAGGGGCCCAGAACTGGACACAGTACTCAAGGTGTGGCCTAACCAGTGCAGTGTACAGGGGTAGAATGAATTCCCTGCTCCTGCTGGCCACACTGTTCCTGATACAGGCAAGGACGTCATTGGCCTTCTTGGCTGCCTGGGCACATGGCAGGCTCATGTTCTGCCTACTATCAACCAGTAGCCCCAGGTCCCCTTCTGCCTGGCTGCTCTCCAGCCACTCTGACCCCAGCCTGTAGCACTTCATGGGGTTGCTGTGGCCAATGTGTAGAATCCAGCACTTGGATGTGTTAAATCTCATGCCGTTGGATTCTGCCCATCTGTCCAGCCTGTCAAGCTCCCTCTGCAGAGCCCTTCTACCCTCTAACAGATCAACTCCTGCCCTCAGCTTGGTGTTGTCTGCAAATTTGCTGATGATGGACTCAATCCCCTCATCCAGATCATGAACAAAGATATTAAAGATATTAAAAAAAAAAAAAAAAAATCTAGATGTTTCTTAATGTCTCTGTTGAAACCTTTGATTTTTCACAGCTCTGTTCCTGGTTTACATGGTGGCTCTATGCATAGAAAACCACTTAGGTTCCACAGGTAGAAAGTATCCAAGTGCTATCTTTTCCATCTCCTCCTCTACTTGTATATAAAATGCCTCCTTATGTGTCACTCAATACAGCTTATGGTGCCCAATAATTCTATTACCAGTGTTTGACCTGCCATTTTTCCTGGTCTTCATTAATGCCAGTAGTGTCCTATGTGCTTTGGGTCTACTTATTAAGAATTGGGCGGGGGAACTGGGTCATAAACTTAGTTTTGTTTCTCATCAAATAAAGGAGTTAGTAATATGTCTGCCAGAATGATGTTTGTATTGCCAGGAAAGTGAGACCTCCTTATTATTAAGAGGTGTAACATCAAAACTGTCTTTTGTATGGATAATGACTCAATCTGAATGGCCTGCGCTTCTCACAGGAACAGCTTCCTTCCAAATACTAATCTGCCTCACTGGAAAAGAGATCTGAGGAGCACAAATGAAGACAAAAGGAATGGAAAAAAAACGAATCCCTGAAAAACTGTACTAGTAAAGTATCACTAAGCTAGCTGCATGCAGGGAGACAGGACTTCTGATTATTTCTGACTACCTTCCTAGTATTTTTTCTGTTATGGACTAGATGTGTTGAATGATTGTTGAAAAAACAGTAATTTCCAGGAAATTACAATACAGAAATGCTATTCTAATTCCACATGTTGCTTTATATACTTAGAAAAAATCTCATAGGTTTTGTAACTGACATTCAACATGATTTTTTTCAAAGATGTGTTAGTTAAACTGACAAATTTGCTTGCACATACAGATCACTGCAAATAGATTCATCCAGTGAACAGAAACTCTGGTCAGATTGTAAAGCTACATGAAGAGGTGCACGAAGGCAGAATACAGTAGAAATAATAAGAGGCATGGAAGGAAGAAGAGAGCACTGAGGAAGCATTTGACTGGAATGACTGCACTTCATGAGTTGGGGGGGGGCATCAAATTAGGTAAGTGGTAGATTCATAAGCAGAAAAAGCAGTACGTTCTCACAGTGCGTTGTTAAATTTATCTTTGCTACCGCAAGCAGTAAATGTTAGAATACACACATTCCTGAAAACAGATTTAACAAACAGAGCAAAAATCCATCAAGGGCTACACCACATTGGACACTGGGAGCTCCCAAATCCCTGGAGATTGACCATCACTCAAGTACAAAATATCACAGGTGAATTAAATATCACTATGTCTATTCACTTTACTTATGCTGGTCCCTAAACACCTTTTACTGACTGTCGTCAGGGACTAGGAATTGAACCAGTGCAATCTTTGCTTTGCTGTTCCAAGCCTACTAGTTCTTCCTCAGTAAGTCTCATAATAAATGTTTAAGCATTATACTGGATTTTTCTTTTTTTTTAACCAGAAACATAGTTCATGTATTAATCACTGGTCACAAAAAAGCTGCCAAGTGATTGTCAGTGCCTTGGTTCTACTTTCAAGTGATATCAGTACCAACATAACCAGAGACAGATGGGAGATACGGGTTACCAGAAACTATCCTTACCCCAGAAACCTCAGTTTCTGGAGGAAAGGGCTCCTGAAAACCTTCCTCTGATGTCAGCAGCCATCACCTTGAACTCCAGCCAATATCATACTTAAAGAGCAGTAATTTTAGAGATACAAAATTAGTTACATTTGAATGCAGTATAGTTGGATTACCAAAGTACAAGTCTCTGGTAGGACTTGTTCTCTCCTTTAGGAGTCCTCTGCCCTCACAAACAAGATATGCAAGTGAACTACAACATTTCATTATTGACAAGGGACAAAATAATCTTGTGGAATTAAAAGATGCCCAGTGGAGAAAAAAAGATGTACCAAACACAAAAGAGGTCACTATTGGCACTATTGCAGCTGTTAAGAATTTAAGGATATTTTTAAAGAACTATATTCTTATAAGGCATGCATACACATTTTCAAGCTCTGGGAATATTTTCAGCCTTATATAAAATTGGCCTGATTTTAAAAGGGATCTGTTGTCATTCTGCAACCTGTAAAAATCAGGGCACTTTACAAACTCTGTATACTTGACAAGTTTATTGTGTGTGGGTGTATGTATACCTGCATTCACACATACATACCTAACAAAGGCATCTTCTGGACTTGAAATGGAGGAAAACCTCCATGATTCTGAAACACTCTGCACTGTTGTACGTGTTCAAATTGATTCAAAGTCACCTAGGCTGCTGGTATTAGAGAGCAAAAATATAGAATATGTTTTTATGGATTTATGGATGGAAAGCAGATGTAAAACACACATTTAGGATTTAATAATCAGAGCCTAGAACAAAAAAAAAAAGCATCTGCAAGTATAGTTAGGAGGTCTTCAAATCCTTTACCCTTTTCAAATAACACAAAAACAACTGCAAAAAGAAGAGCTCATCCTGGCATTTTGATCGGTGCTTCTTTGCCCCAAATTCAATTGATTGTACTACTGCCTAGGGTGTACCACATCCTGGCAGAACTCACTTGTTATTTTTAGCACAGAAAGGAATCTAGCACATCACAAGCTTTTTAACTACCTCAAGGCACTATCTATATAGCCAAAAAATATCTGATTTAGAGCCTTTTTGGTATGTTTTAAAAGAGAAATATTAAGATCATTTACCGCCCCCCCCCCCCCCCCCCCCCCCCCCGGCGTTTTTATTGAAAACCTATGAAATATTTTAAACATGACTGAAATACACATTCCTTTACAGAAGGATGTGGTAAATGCAAATGAAAAATAGCCTCTTCATTCTTTGCTAGCAGCTGAATTATACATTTTCTACAAACTTCTTGCACGAGTCTGTGCTCCACCACCCTAGTTTTGAATCTGACACCTGAAATCCTCTGACCTATAACTAAGAAAGTAATGGCTATTGGCTAGATTGTTTAATAGCTGCACTTATATAGACTGTCTACGCTATGCATAGAAGTGTATTAAGAACTTAATGTAACTCTGACTTTGGCATAACTTCTCCAGTAGAAATTGCACCCTGATAATTAATTTATCTCAACTTTAAGCAACTAAAAATGGCATCTAGCATAGTAAAACAGGTATCCTGGACTTCGGCCACAGGAAAGAATGAAATGGAGAAAAAGAGATCTGCAGAAGACAATTTAGAATACGTGAGGTATCACTCAATCTCTCTCAGAGAACTGATGGAACTATATTGCTGAGGTCAGAAGCCAGAGTCAAGCCTTAAAGTTAGCTCCTGCAAGGTCTGTGTTACTGAGTTTTACCAAAATCAGAACCTTAACATTTAAATAAATAGCTGTAAACTATTATAATCTAAAATTTGGTATGATATTTAATTATGGCTTTGTTATAATAGAATCATAGAGTTGTTAGGGTTGGAAGGGACCTCAAGGATCATCTACTTCCAACCCCCCTGACATGGGCAGGGACACCTCACACTAGATAAGGTTGCCCAGAGCCACATCCAGCCTGGCCTTGAACACCTCCAGGGATGGGGCTTCTGACACCTCCCTGGGCAACCTGTGCTGGAAAACTTGTTCCTAACATCCAGTCTGAATCTACCCATTTCTATTCTTGTTCCATTCCCCCTAGTCCTATCATTACCTGACATCCTAAAAAGTCTCTCAACAGCTTTCTTGTAGGCCCCCTTCTGATACTGGAAGGCCACAATAAGGTCTCCTCAGAGCCTTCTCTTCTCCAGACTGAACAGCCCCAACTCTCTGTCTGTCCTCATAGCAGAGGTGCTCCAGCCCTCTGATCATCCTCGTGGCCATTCTCTGGACACACTCCAGCACCTCCAGATCCTTCCTGTAATAGGGGCTCCAGAACTGGAGGCAGTACTCCAGGTGGGGTCCCACCAGAGCTGAGTAGAGGGGAAGAATCACCTCCCTTGACCTGCTGGTCACACTTCTGATGCAGCCCAGGATCTGATTGGCTTTGCGGGCTGCAAGTGCACATTGAGAGCTCATGTTGAGCTTCTCGTCCACCAGCACCCCCAAGTCTCTCTCCTCAGGGCTGCTTTCCAGCCAGTCACTGCCCAGCCTATATCAATGCCTGGTATTTCCCTGACCCAGATGCAAGGCCTTGCACTTGGTCTTGTTGAACCTCATGAGGTTGGCTTGTGCCCACCTCTCCAGCCTGTCAAGGTCCCTCTGGATGGCCTCCCTTCCCTCCAGCGTGTCTGCTGCACCACACAGCTTGGTGTCATCAGCAAACTTGCTGAGGGTGCACTCAATGCCACTGTCCATGTGACCAACAAAGATGTTAAACAAGACTGGTCCCAGTACTGATCCCTGAGGGACTCCGCTTGTCACTGGCTTCCACTTGGACGCTGATTCTAGCTGGTCAGTGATACAGAGAGCAACACCTCCTCCCCTCCTACCCTGCCTGTCCTTCCCAAAGAGCTTCTACCCATCTATCCCTACATTCCAGTCATGGGAATAATCCCACCACGTTTCAGTAATAACCACTATGTCATAGCATTCCAGCATCACAGTGACCCTTAATTAATTCTGTTTGTTGCCCAAGCTGTGTGCATTTGCATAGAGGCACTTCAGCTGTGTTGGCCATGTCACCCTTTTAGGTGAATCCCCCTTGATTCCCTTGGGATGTCCAGTGCTTTGTCTTTGGCTTGCCTCAGGGCAACAAGTTGAGAGCCCTTGCTAGCACTCCATCCCTCTGCCCCTGGTGAGCTGCCCCAATGTTTGTCACAGGCAAGCATGAGATTAACAAGCCCCTCCCCCTTCGAATCTAGTTTAAAGCCATATCAATGAGCCCTGCTAAGCTTTTACAGGACTGACTCAATCTTTGCTAGCAGATATACCACTGTGTATTGTAAGGACTACCCTACCAGTATTAGTTTAAAACAGAAATGAGTTTGCTTGTATAAAAACCCCCAAAGAAACAACCTTGAAAAATTTCTAGAATACCTTGCCAAGTCATACAATCAATACTATTTTAATATACTGAGTTAGTGGCACTGCCCAACTAGTGGCAGCATAAACTCCTTAACTAAGACCTATGTTTTGTCTACTGCTTTCAAAGGATCAGTTCACATAAATGGAAGTTACAGAAGATGGCTACATGAGAGCAAAGTACAATTTTCTCATATTATGCATCTTTTACTCTATGACACAATCATCACAGTCTATGAACTTATGTAAAGGAAAAGGAGAAAGCATGAGGGCCCTTTTTCTCTCTTCCCTCAAGAACAAGAGCACTCACCACCCTTTAAAAAGTCTTATGAGCATTGGATTGATGCTCAGAGATGTCAGCAGGGCCTGGAACACCACATTGTGCCAAAAGCTGTATCAACACACTGTAAACAGACCTCTTCTGTCTTCATGAGATTAGAATTTGAGTTCCCTGAGACAGAAATATTGGACTGGAAGAGTTACTGTTGTTGATGTTTGCTAAACATGGAAGTGAAAGGCTAGAAAGTCATCTTGAACCTGCTTTATAATTTAGGGTGTAGTAAGAGGCCTTGTATTGGGTTTGTGTAGCAAGGCTTTTGGTAGTAGCAAGATTTTGGTCAGGGTGGCTTCTGTGATAAGCTGCTACAAGTTTCTGACAGAGCTAATGCCAGCTGGCTCCTAGGTGGGCCCACTGCTGGCCAAGGTTGAGCACAACAAAGATGAAGCCAGGGCCAACTCACCATAGCCCTCAAGAGAAATAAAAGCTGGATCTTAGTGATCTACCTAAATTAAAAAAACAAAGCCAGCTCTCACTGTTTCCCCCTCAGATTTCACAAGGATACAACAAGTCTTTATGAAGTTCAAGTATGGAAAAGGGTAGTGGGAAAGGAATGGAAGAAGTGTCTGAAAATGTTGAATATGGCCTACAGGTCACCTGTATTTGAAACCATGCAAGGGATCACTTTTGCTCTGTTGGGCAGGACATAGTGAGGACAGTCCTGGAAAATGGTAGTGGTAATGATGATGCAAGGTTGTCCTAGGATTGTACTTGACGTAAAAAGTCAGTGATCAAATAGTTTGCAACAGTTTAAAAATCTTAGCTAAATCTTAAAAATCTTATGTGACAGTTTTATTGAAACACTGTGCCAGTAGGAATGCATCATCACTGCACTGTGATGGCACATGCCATTTATTGCCATACTTCCTCTGGTGGATAGAAATCTTTGGTTTGAAGTATATCCATTTCAGCTGCCTACTGGGGACCATAAACTAAACAGATTTGATGTCCACACAAAGCGATACCGAGTGGAGATGATGATCGTTATGTAGTTTGTACTGCAGTTTGCCTCAGCTTTATATAACATCATTCTGTTGAAGCTAATGTTGAAGACCCTTCCAATCTCACCTGTACCAGTAAATTTGCCACAGTATCTTGCAGTGACAGACATAACTGTTTTCCATCTAGTGGCATTCTTAACAGAAAACTTCATAATGTGTGTGTACGTGTGTGTGTGTGTGCACTTATGTATGTATAGCACAGAGGAAGTCTGAGAGAACAGTATTATGCAAAGTAAGAATATATGTTATTAATTTTCACAGTAACATTAATAAGAAAATGTCATCATTATAAAGTGGCAAATAGAAAATATGAGCCATCTCACAGTGAATGACCTTTTAACTTTCTCCTGCCCCTACTTAGGCTCAGCCCAAATTGCCACATTACTGTGAGCTTAGGGAGTCAGTGAAGTCCCCAGACATGAGCATAAGAATATGCATTCTCAGTTAACCTTACATTAAAAAAGTATCTGTTCAAACTCTTACCATCTCTTGCAAATTACAACATTCATCAAGTTTCCACAAGTAGCATTCTACATTTTTGAAAATAATACTTAAATGTCAAGTCAATTTATGAAGACAGACACGTTTTGAAAGAAGAGAAAAAGTAGTGTCAAATATAAATGAAGGTCATATTATGACACTCATGGAGAAAACCTAGTAATAATTTGTTACAATTCTTCCTGTGCAAGGTACAGCTTTAGAAAATGAACCATGTAGGTCTCCTGACTCCCTTTCTCAATTTCCTGCTCTTTGGGATGCTCTGATCTTGAGCTTGGAAGAAGAGGTCCTTGAATACTAACCAACTGTCTTGGGCCCCTCTGCCTTCTAGTACCCTGTCGCATGAGATTTCCCTTAGCAATTGCCTGAAAAGGCCAAAGTTGGCCCTGCTGAAATCCACTGTTGTAATCCTGCTAGATACTTTCTTCCTACCACACAAGATCCTGAACCAAACCATCTTGTGGTCACTCTAGCCAAGGCTGCCCTCAACCTTCACTGCTTCAACTAGTCCCTCCTTGCTGATGCGTATCAGGTCCAGTAATGCTCCTCTCCTAGTTGGTTCATCCACCATTTGCATCAAGAAGTTATCATCAGTGCACTGCAGGAGCCTCCTGGACTGTGGGTGGCTGTGTAGGCCTTCTAGCAAATGTCTGAGTAGTTAAAGTCCCCCAGGACAATCAGGGCCTGTGATTGTGAGGTGGCTGTCAGCTGTCTATAGAAAGCTTCATCAGCTTCTTCATCCTGATCAGGTAGTCTGTAACAGATACCCACAACAGTATCACCCATGCCTACGTGTCCCTTAATACACACCCACAAACTCTCAACTCACCCCTCATCCACCACTGGGCTGAACTCAACACATTCTAGTTGCTCTCTCACATAGAGAGCAACACCACCACCTCACTTAGCTGATTGATCTTTCCTAAAAAGGACATAGACATCTATGACCACATTCCAGTCATGTGAGCTGTCCCACCATGTCTCTGTGATTGCCACTAGATCATAACCCCTTGACTGCACATGGATTTCTAACTCCCCCTGTTTGTGTTGGTGTACAGGCATTGCAAGGAGTGAGCTCCCTGGGCGGGTGGGAGGTCTTCTGATCCACAACAATACCAGGACACTGCCCCACTGATGCAAGCCCAGCAACAACCCCATCCCCCTTCAACTCTAGTTTAAAGCTCTGTAAATGAGCCCTGCTAGTTCTTGTCCTAGAATCCTTTTTCCTTTGTGAGATAAGGCTCTCCCACATACTTCCATCCATCCTGGTGTCCTACAAAACCAGTTGTTATCAAAAAACTCAAAGCCCTGCCTGTAGCACCATTCTCAGAGACAGGTATTGATAGACTGGATTCTTCTACTCCCTTCCATATCGTGGCTAGGTACTGGAAGTAGAGAAGAGAAAATCACAAGCCCCAGACTCTTTCACCAACCATCCCAAGGCCTTGAAGTCTCTCTTCATCCCCCTCAGACTATGGGATGCAGCCTCCTCCCCATCTGTCTGGAAGATCAGCAATGGGTAAAAGTCATATGACTGCACCATGTTGGGGTTGTTCTTTAGTGATATCCCTGATTTGGGCACCAAAAAGACTGAAGACTTCCCGTTCTATGAGAAACCAGACTGGCAAATGGAGAAAAAAGCCATGTCAAATTTATGTGCTTTCATTTTAACTGAGATGAAAATAATTGATGAGAGCTCTCCCACAGTGTGTAACTGTATTTTCTCAATTCCCAAATCCACATTAATGAAAACTTTCTATTTTTGTTCTTTTTCAGGCATCCCATTTCAATTACCCTCCTACCAGACAGTCTAGATTTCCTTCTCCTACCAGAACCAGGTTTAGGTAGAACTTCTTGGCCTCACTGATGGAACTTGTGAGCTTCGGTTTGGCCAACAGCCCAATTTTAATTTACCTTCTCTCAATGACCAGTTCTACTGTTTAAATCACTTTGTTAGGCTTCACCTCTGTGAAGCTCTCACAGGGGTTTAATTATGAAGATTTCTTGACCAAAACAAAGATCAAAGATCAATGCAAACACATTTACTCTAGAAGTTCACAGTAAGAAGTTAAAGAAAAATAAACGGGGCACTTAGTTCAGGTTGTTTTCTTCATTCATTTTGCAGACAATATACAAAGACAGCACCAGGAGTGTCCAGCAGAAACTATAAAAATAGTATGTATTTTCATTAGCTAGAAAACCAATGAGCTTTTTCAGGTTTAAATGAAAAGATGATGAATATTTGAAGAGCAAAAGTGCATGGAAACCAAATTTTATAGCTTAGTATCCAGAAACAGTTAATAAAAAAAAAAGCAAACAAAAATTGAAAAGGTATAAATAGACTACTTCAGCAAATACTAAGAGTTTGTTAGCAAAACCTTGGCCTTTTCTTCCTGTTCATCTCATTTCAACAGAATGGCAACAAAAGTACCCCAGGCCTGAAAGTGAGTTACAATTTGCAGCCATCCCCAGCACTGGAAGTTGAAACATGCTATGTGTGAGAGAGACAAAAAATAATAATGGAATATTAGGTTGCAAGACCTAACTTGTGATAACACACGAGGTTCTATCTCAATACGAGGAGACACTTCTTTATAGTGAGCACTGGAACAGGCTGCCCAAAGAAGTTGTGGAGTCTCCTTCCCTGCAGACTTTCAAAACCTGTGTGACCTGCTCTAGGTGATCCTGCATTGGCACGGGATATTGGCCTTGATGGATGTTGGATTTGATGATCTCTGGAGGTCCCTTCCAACTCCTAACATTCTGTGATTCTGGGATTCTGTCGTTCTGTGACTTTCATACTGGAAAGCTAGTTTGTATGAAAGCTTGCTCTCACTTCACAGATTTTAGCACACAAACCCACCAATAATTATAAAGATATTTTAGTCCAGAAAAATGGGTAACAAGGTGACATGAATCCTATATCCTTTTGACATTTTAGAACATTCCAATCTTCATCTAAAAGTATGCCAATTTTTTTTTCATATATAATTGTTCCAAAACTTGAGGACAGCTCCTTCTAAAGTTCTGAGTCTTGGATTAAATATAAAAGCATTAAAACTTTCTGTTATTCTGCTTTCTAAATAAGCACAATGAATTCTCATGATTTATTTTTTTTCAGTGTATGTCAGAAGATACACTCATTTCTTTAAAATAATGACTTTTTTTTTTTAACTGCAAAAAGTTTTTTATTCTTGGGATATTTCTTTTATGTGTATTAAAAATGCGAATCTAATAGCTCTAAGTTAGATCTGAAGATATTTGAAACAGTTTTAAACTGCCTTAAAATAATAACTGCATAATAAACAACTGACTGCAGGTGAATTTAAAATCGAAGGTACAAATTGTGTTTCCTTTCTCCAGCTTACAAATAAACAAATCTGAATACTACAGCAATCACAGAAAGGAAATTTTATGCTTGCTCTTGTACATTTGAATTGCCTGGCATGTGAATAGTGCTATAGATAATAAACCTTTCAACTCTACAAGCAACTGAGAATCTGTGATTCTCCTAAAATCAACAGGATATTATAGCAATTTTGGTGACAGTAAAGAAAAAAATATTTCTACTTAATAAAAATATCTGATTGGAATCTTTTATTAAAATTCATTCTATTTTAGAAAATACATAAAAGGACTCTTTAGAGACTAACTTACCTTTTCTTGACAGACATTAATAAAAATTTCACTTATGTGCTCTGAGTGAAAAGGGAGCAGTATCAAATTCACCTTCTCCTCTACCTTTACAAAACAAATATGGGGCACTGGAAGTTGAGGGTGAGGTGATGCTGATGCCAGAGGACACACCATCTGAGGTGTTGCCTAAGGCAAAATAGCCTGCCCCCAGCATCAGGACTTGTTCCCTCAAAAAAAAGAGGAGGGTAATTGTTATTGGTGATTCCCTCCTGAGGGGAACAGAGGGCCCCATATGTCACCCAGATCCTTGCCACAGGAAAGTTTCCTGCCTCCCTGGATACCAGGTCAGGGATGTTACCAGAAGGCGGCCTAGTCTGGTGCAGCCCTCTGTTACTATTCCTAAATAGTTATGCAGTTAAGGAACAATGATGTTGCAACCAGAGCTCCCAAGGCAATCAAAAAGGATTTCAAGGCTCTGGGAAAATTGGTTGAGGGGTCAGGGGTACAGATAATTTTTTCATCAATACCCATAGTAGCAGGAAGGAATACTGAAAGGAACAGGAAAGCAGGTGTAATTAACAAGTGGCTCAGGGGCTGGTGCCACCAACAGAATTTTGGGGTTTTTGATCTTGGGAACTTTCTATGGCACCGGGTAAGCTAGCAACAGATGCAGTACATCTGTCTCAGGGGAGGAGAAAGATCTTAGCACATGAGAATGGCCTACCCCCCAAAGGGAAAAAGGTTCTAGGAAGTGAGTTGACAGTTCTCATTGACAGGGCTTTAAACTAGATTTGAAGGGGGAAGGGGCTGAAACCAGTCCCCCCAGAAAGGAGTCTGAGGGTGGTAAGCTGGAGTCATGGGTGAAACCGGCAGCCCAGCTGAAGTGCATGTACACTAATGCACACAGTATGGGCAACTAACAAGAGGAGCTGGAAGTCTTGTTACAGTAGGAAAGTTATGATGGAGTCGCTATCACAGAAACGTGGTGGGATGACTCACATGACTGGAATACTGTAATTGATGGCTACAAGCATTCAGGAGAGACAGGTGAGGAAGGAAGGGTGGAAGGGTGGCCCTGTACATCAGGGAGGCTCTAGAGGCCATGGAACTAGAGATTAAGGATGATCAGGTTGAGTGAATGTGGGTGAAGATTAGAGGGAAGACCAAGAAGGGAGACATCCTGGTTGGAGTCTGTTATAGACCACCCAGCACTTCCAGGATGGCCAAGGGATCAGGTACAGCCAGCATGGATTTAGGAATCCTGGAGGTTAGGAGGAAGTTTTACACAGAGAGAGTGACTGCCCATTGGAATGGGCTGCCCAAGGAGGTGGTGGAGTCACCATCGCTGGAGGTGTTCAGGAGGAGACTTGACAGGGTGCTTGGTTGCATGGTTTAGTTGGTTGGGTGGTGTTGGATGGTAGGTTGGACATGATGATCTTGAAGGTCTCTTCCAACCTGGTCTATTCTATTCTATTCTATTCTATTCTATTCTATTCTAGGAAGGGCAGGTCCTGCCTCACCAACCTGATCTCCTTCTATGATCAGGTGACTCCCTGGTGGATGTGGGGAAGGCAGTGGATGTAGTCTACCTGGACATCAGCAAGGCCATTGACTCCGTCCCCCATAGCAAACTCCTGGCCAAGCTGTCAGCCTGTGGCTTGGACAGCAGCACTGTGTGCTGGGTTAGGAACTGGCTGGAGGGCCGAGCCCAGAGAGTGGTGGTGAATGGTGCCACATCCAGCTGGCAGCCAGTCACTAGTGGTGTCCCCCAGGGATCAATGCTAGGCCCCATCCTGTTTAATATCTTTATTGATGACCTGGACGAGCAGATCAGTAAGTTTGCAGATGACAGCAAGCTGGGGAGAGGTGTTGAACTGTTAGAGGGTAGGAGAGCTCTGCAGAGGGACCTTGACAGGCTGGACAGATGGGCAGAATCCAACAGCATGAGATTTAACACATCCAAGCACCAGGTTCTACACATTAGCCACAATAACCCCATGCAGTGCTACAGTCTGGGGTCAGAGCAGCCAGGCAGAAAGGGACCTGGGGGTGCTGGTTGATAGTGGGCTGAACATGAGCCAGCAGTGTGCCCAGGCAGCCAAGAAGGCCAATGGTACCCTGGCCTGTATCAGGAACAGTGTGGCCAGCAGGACCAGGGAGGTCATTCTGCCCCTGTATACTGCACTGGTTAAGCCACACCTTGAATCCTGTGTCCAGTTCTGGGTCCCTCAGTTTAGAAAAGATGTTGAGTTGCTGGAATGTGTCCAGAGAAGGGCAACAAAGCTGGTGAGGGGTCTGGAGCACAAGCCCTATGAGGAGAGGCTGAGGGAGCTGGGGTTGCTTAGCCTGGAGAAGAGGAGGTTCAGGGCAGACCTTATTGCTCTCTTCAACTAACTGAAGGGAGGTTTTAGCCAAGTGGGGGTTGATCTCTTCTCCAATGCTACTATCACCAGAACAAGAGGACACAATCTCAAGCTGTACCAGGGGAGGTTTAGGCTGGAGGTTAGGAAGAAGTTCTTCACAGAAAGAGTGATTGGCCATTGGAATGGGCTGCCTGGGGAGGTGGTGGAGTCACCATCACTGGAGGTGTTTAGGAAGAGACTGGATGTGGTGCTTGGTGCCATGGTTTAGTTGATTGGATGGTGTTGGATGTTAGGTTGGACTCTATGATCTCAAAGGTCACTTCAACCTGGTCTATTCTATTCTATTCTATTCTATTCTATTCTATTCTATTCTATCAACTCTATCAACAATTTTTATTCCATTAATTTGTTGTAAAGCCAAACCAAATTGATGTAATTTAGTACCTTCTCATTGTCTTGCAGAGGAAAATCTTCTATTCAACTTTTCAATTTTTGTGATTTCATATAACTGTCTCAGCCTCGTCCCCAGTCACGCCATTTGCAAGCTGAAGATAACCCTAATTATCTTTGTCTGTACCTTTTCAAGGCTTAGTCTTATTTTTAAAAAAGCAATGTTATCATATGTAGCATTTAAGACATGGAAATATCTTGGATGTATATCACAGTATCAGCGTATCACTAAAGTTGGAAGAGACCTCCAAGATCACGAGTCCAATCTGTCACCATAGACCTCATGACTAGACCATGGCATCAAATGCCACGTCCAATCCCCTCTTGAACACCTCCAGGGAGGTAGTGGAGTTGCTGTCCCTGGAGGATGGCAGAACAGTAATGCTTTCACTTCTGTTTAACACTTTAATAACTTTCAAAAACTGCATTTTCTTTGTCTTTTGGTAAGCACTGAACTGACTGAATGCCTAAAATGACTAAAAAAAAGTCTTTCTGGATGGGAGATAGCTTAATTGAAGCCTACATTCACGTATCTAGCAGGCTGCTTCTCTCTGTGTATTTATTGCCATGATGTTTCTTCGGATGCTTTATTTCTCAGACACAAGATATGAATACGTCACAGTTAGCTTTAATTTGGCATGCCTTTACTTTGCACCATGAGCAAACTCTGTGATCTCACTATTCACCCCATTTTCAAAATAACTTATGAATACTGAGTAGCACAGGTCCCAGCCAAGATCACCTCTACTGGTACCTTTGCTCTATTATGAGAAACAATCGTTTATCCCTACATTTCATTTGTCCAATGACCTCTGGAAGTCACTTCCAACCTCTAACGTACTATGATACTACCTAAAATGAATTTCACTGAACATTGAAACCAATTTCTGAATTTCTCTTACAATCTCTTAATAGCTACCTCAATTTTTGTGATAGTCTGCTATCTAATAAAGTATTCCTGCTCTCCTCAACATCTATGGCATCTATGGTTTTGCTCATTTTTATGAAGACACTTCCCATTTTTTACTATAAAAACACCACTAAAGTAACACTTTCGTGAAACTACTTCCAAGCACAATAAAAACACATTCTTACTTGTTTCAGTTTCTTCAGATCTTCATCAAGTTCCAAGTTGTCCAAAATAACAGCAACAAACAGGCTGAGTAGAATCTACAAAATTATGACAAATTATTTGTTAAAGCGCGTCCTGTTTTTCTTAAGAAGTACTGTGAAATGACATGGAAAAATCAGGGCCCTAATGATGTAAATGAGATTCTTGCCTTTGACAGCCATTAAACTAGTATCACCTACTACTATATGTCTGCTAGGCATTTTGCAAGTAGTAAATTCCTTTTTAGTTTATCATATAACTATTACATGAATTTTTAAAGTTTTGATTGTACAATTCATGACCAGTGCATATGGTTAACAATATACCCATTAAAATGTATTTCACATGAAAAGAAAGTTAGTCAGAAAATGGGAATCCTAAAATGGTTTGTAAAACTCAGGTGCTTTTCAATTTGCATGTGAATTTTTAGCACAGAGGCCACCTGACACTTCTTTACAGACTTGCTCAGAGTGCCTCTGCAAAGTAGCTAACTGCACTTCAAAAGGAAAGTAAACTGCTTCATTGATTGCAAGCATTTGCAGTCACAGCATAGTAAGCCATGCACTTTCATGTATTACACACTAAATATTGTGTAAATATGCATCTAGGAGGAAGAATCTCGGGGAGGGGAGGAAAGTGTGTATCAGATGATTCTATTTTCCTTCTGTAGATATACTGATCAGAGGCCAAAGAAGCTGTTTTTTTTCCCCTACAGCTGTTTGCACAGACATATTATATATGCCACATGCTTAAACAGTAGTTCATACAGTTTTCAGTGATCTGACTACTACAAACACTTCAAGTTAAGGGGGCCTTCAGAACTCTGATAGAATACATAATCCCTGGCACAAATTACTTTGATTCCTAATTGCTGATCAGCAGTATTGCTATCATTATGTCAGGGTTTTACAGTATGGTGCTTTTCTTCTTCAAATACTTTACACAGACTAGGATACTCTGGTATCACCAGCTCAGAGCATACTACTTAAGTATAGTAGTCTCTAAATATATCAGCCCTTACAGTCTTCCTGCTTCTTGCACAGATATGCATCAAGGCGTCAAGACTTTCATCAATTCTGTTTTCATTTTTTTTTTAAGTAAACAAGAACCAAAGATGAAACAGCACAAAGGTTAAATGCAAACTGATTTGTTTAACTTCCTCCACTACCACCTCAACTAATAACAGCCCACACTTCCAACAGAGGTTTTGATTTAAACTTTGGCTTTTCTTTGCCTTTTAATGTGAAACCTATTAATTTCTTTCCAAGGCTCTACAGTATGCTGTGACAAATGCCCACAATTATCACTTCTTAATTCTAATCCTCCCCCCTCTTCTGGATGTAATTTCTTCATTTGACTTCCCTCATGCTATTTTACTGATGGCTGTTTATTCTTAGAACTCTTCTTTTTGATTTAAGCAGCAGTCCAACTGTTTTCATGCTCCTTTGCCAATTCCACATAATTTTCTTTCTTTAAGCTTCTTTTGCCTCCAGACAACTCTGTCCTACATAGCTTCTCTCTTCCAGGGTCTGAAGAATATCTTAGAGTTGAAACTAACAACTTCATAAGGTCAGGTAATCCTGCAAAGTTGTCTTAGCAGTTTCTTCATCCATGTAAAATTTCCACAGGTGAATGAGAAGAAATGTGTACACTTAGGAAGCAAAGCAAGGACCTTGGTACTTAAATGCAAATTCCCTGTAAAAGGAGTGAGGATGGTGTACTGAAAAGTGCTTCATTCCTAGCAAAATAAATTCTTTGAGTAAACAAATGCAGACATTCAGATGATTCTTTCAAAACATGAAAATTGCTCTTACAGCTAAGTTACTTCTCGGTTAAGGTGTGAACGTTTAGCACAGAGGCCACCTGATGCTAGTTTACTTGATAGACTTGCTTAATGCTTATCTAAGAGATAAAAACATATTTCAGTTTGGATGATATATTTGGCAAAGAATCAGAAAAATAACAGTAAAATTCCCTAACCATTAACTGCTTTCAAATCTATGACCAAAATTCACTTCCTTTCTGCTTTCTATCCCCACTTCCAAAGGAGTTTCAATGATCATTTCAGCATGAAAAGCTACTCTTCCAAACCGCAAAGACTCCTCTAGTCCTTGCAAGCAAATTACATGTCTTATACATCAGCTAGTACATATATTTTTTGGCTTATGCTTTAATATAGTTAAGCAGTTCTATGAGTATCAAATACACATTACAACCATTTGTAAAGTGGTCAAAATTTCAATCTATATGAAGAAAAGATTGGATTATTTAGACTGTAGTACTGAAACAGGACATATTGTAAAGTACCAGTAGATGGAAGCTGACAGAGACTGTTAGTACCTTATATACATAGACAAGTGAGCAAAGAAAGAAAATGAAATTAAGAAAGTGAAAATAAGTGTATCAAAAACTGCAGTGAATGCAAAATACAAAATGAACAAAAGTAGGAGTGAGTTAAGGGCACACAAAATGGTTATTTCCCTGATTGTGGTAATTTTTCTGTGTCGGTATTCAAAATACAGAACCAGCCCTACTGATACAGGTTATCCCGAAAGCTTCTTTTAGTTACTACTTGTAATGCACACAGAAAAAATATAATTTAAGCTATAATTGCCATATCCATACACAGGCATGTACTGCTATATTAGTTCTCATCCTTTTATTTTTTGATATATTCTCCATGCATTGATTTTACATCGATTTTGCATCAGGCAACAGGAAAGCAGTGATTTCTAGTTCAGAGTTTATATCCTGAGGCTTTACACTTCTCACTTTAATTACTGCTGCAAAGAAAATGAAATGGAAGCTGAGAAGACAATTTGTACATGACAAATAAAAGCACTTGCTTAACTCTGTAATCATTAGAACTGTGAAGGTACAAGACAGTTAACAATTACATTGTTAGTCTAGCAGTGTGACTTGGATCTTATTGAACACCTTACACCACCACCTTATGCTACATGGCTGACACGTAAATTGTACCACATCAAAGAACTAATCCTAAAGCATTCCATGATGAAAATCAGCATCACAATTACTTTTCTCTAGATGAGAAAAATAAGCAATACAAAAGATAAGAAAAAAATTGAAAATAAAGCGTAGCACATTTGCAAGCAAAGACTTACCAGAGTAGCAAAAAGATGATACAGTATAAAATAAATAGCAACTACTGGTGCCCACATGTGTCCTACAGCATTAAGTGTCTGATCCATGACGTCCACCCATCCTTCCTGTGTGAGAATCTGAAACATTGACATGAATGCCTACAAGAAAAATAATTATAAATAGATTAACAACTAATGAAGTGTATTAATATGATTTCTATTGACACATTCCTCAAGTTGATTTAACAGAGCAGAACATCTACTTTGGTTTGTGTTTTAAATCTTAATAAATAATTGTATTGCAGTTTTATAGTTAGGTAAATTGCTGTTCCAGAGCAAACACAGATCCATTAGCCCATATGAAGAGCTTTTCATTTCCTACAAGGCTGAGAAAATAGGAGAAATGTCCTGAGTATAAGAGATCATTGTTTTGAATGTTATACCATCTCAAGACTTTTTAATTATGCTCACACTTTTGTGTTATGCAATATTTACTGTTAAGATTACATCCATGCCCTTAAGGAAGTCCACTCCAGGCTGTGATTCCTACCCTGCAGTGTAGGCCAACTTACTCTAGAGATGACTGTCCATGTGCATACATACAGCACTTGGTCTTGCACTTCCTCCTGGACCTATGTGATGTTCCTATGGTCGCAACACATCATTAGTATTCAATGACAAGGAGGTGGCTTAGCTTACCACATGGTGTTTCTGTATTATGAAATCAAGGGTCCATGCTATATGCTTAAAGTCTGAAAGGAGGGCCTGAAAATGCAAAGCTTGCTGGAATGATGTAGCAGGGCTAGGCTAGGCAGGGACAATCTAATTCAGAGCATTTTGTTATGAAAGGCACTGCATAAAAGGCACTGTCCTTTTGGAGTGCCCAGTTGCAGAGAATTTTTTCCCTGCCCATGCTCAGGGATTGCCTTGGAGAGTGTTTGCTGGAAGCAGGAAGAAATTTAACTAAGCAGTATCAATAGAAGGCAGTGTCTGAGCTCAGTGCCTGGTCCTCTTTAATTGACTACTGATAAAGATCCTAGGACTGAATATTTTTTTCCTGTGTCCGTTGTAACTGGTACACATTTTAAAGTACAAAAATTGGATCATGTTGCCTCTAGGTCATGTTCAGAGAAAGAACTGTACATTTTCACAAACATACATATTAGGGGGATCCCAAATATTTAACTCTTAATGGCTTTGTAAAAAATTTGCCTGCTGGCTCTCACAAAAAACCCCAGACCAGAACCCAGCTCAGTTTCATACTGGTGCTATCTTTTGTGGCACTCTGAAGCAGACAGAAGCATAAACACACTATTAGGCTAGGACCAAGGAGTTTGAAAGCTATTTGTACAGTTACTTTTCGGAGTTTCACACTAATTGAATTTTCAGAGATGATTAAGCCTACAAGTCCAAATTACTCACAAGAAGGGAAGCTAATGTGTGCACAGAACAGAACATGGCATTCAGGTGAGCAATGGCACACACTGGGAGATGAAGTTAAATTGAAGACTTTCATTTCCACATCAGCAGCATCTTGACCAAATGTAACATCCCAGCTTTTCCTTTGAAAACACACAGATCACATGGAGAACAAAGCCTATCATAAACTAGAAACAGCAGAGAAAACTGCTCACAGCTACTTCTCTGTAAATTCTTCATGTCAGCTATAATCTTTGCTATGTCATGTGTTAGGAGAGCTGAAATATGAGGATTGGAATTTGCACAGTGATCTCCACTTTATGTTCATGCCAGTAACCTTGGCCTTAACTGGCACACTTCTGACCTGCAGCCACATCCTGCCTTCAAATTAGCGTCCCCTCACAGTCACACACCAAGATTCTCTACACTGCATCACACTATAAACTCATATTAATGATTCCTTTCTTTACCAAAAATTGCTAGGGTCCTTAAAAAAAAAACCCCAACCTCAACAAGTGTTACTTAGCAAAATTACTCCACTTGCAAAACACGCAGCGAAGAGAATATTTGGGATCTTTAGCTACAAGAGGCCTTCTGTATCCAGAGGAGCATGTGTGAAACAAGCAGGAAATTCAGCCACCTCTATAGCTGCCAGTGGTGTTTGAGGGTAAATGCGACAATCACCTCATTGTTGCTCAGCATCACTTCTCAGCTTTTCTCCATGAGGGAAGGTGAAGTTAATCCATGCATTTTCTGTTTGCCTGCACTTGGAGCATCTTGGGAGCTAGTGGTGTTTTTATGTGACTGGTGCGACACTCTTTGCTGAAACACACGGTGGGCACTGGATTACATAATACACCCCACTGGCTTTGAAAACATTTGAGAGACTGGGTAATTCAATGAGTGCAGCATCCTTTCTTCTGAATCATGCTAAATTACCATTGCATTTGAAAAAGAAAGTAATTAAATCTTTGAGGTATAAATATATCTCCAATACTATGTTGTGGACCTCTCATTAATACAAGCACTAAATTAGTTTGGAAAAGACATTCTGTTAATATCATGTAGCAGTTTGGGCTGGGTGCCCCCCTGCTGCTGCCACATAAGACACACCTCCAGTGTCCTGAGGGTCCAGCCCAATGGGTGGACACAGGAAGCTGCGTATTCATCCCATAATGTCCTGTTCCCTATGAATCTACCTGCAAAGTCCTACACTTCCTCTTTCTTCCCTCACCGCTCCTATGGAGATGGTTCCTATCTGGTAACGGAGGGGGAGTCATCTTGAGGCATCTTGGGGCCTGGCCAGGCCTAATGTCTGGAGGAGAAGGGGGAAGGGCAGTCTCAGATCTGGCTCGCTGAGATTAGCCTAACAGTGGAGGAGCGGGAGGAGAAAGAGCCCTTGGGATTTTGGATGTACCCTCAGGTGGGGAGAGGGGAGTGCTGGGATGCCTCTGGGTATGCTTTCAGATCTCCTTTTGTCACTGTGATTGTGGTTCTCTGTAAAACACTCACTGCTTTTTCATTTAAACTTTCCACCACTTCTGCAATCCATTTGTCTGAGTCTCATTTTTTCTGCCTGTGGTGGGAGGGAAGGAAGGATCAGCCTTCAACCTACCACACATCTTGAAAATATAATCTTCCATCTAAAACAGTTGTCCTTAAGGCATATAGTTATAAAATATGACCTTTCACTATAATTTAAACATTTTATTACAGCGTTGAAGTCCAGTATGTGACAAATCATTAGTGTTAAGAAAATAAGGCAGTGCACAATGAATATGTGCTTTGCAGCTTCTCCATTGGAGGAAGTTATTTTTAGCTGAAAGGTACACTTCCCACTGTTTATTTTAAAATTAATTTGAAATGCAACTAGCTGGCAGAATCAACATCTGTGAAGATGAGACTTAGAGATATATGCAAATGGTGATTTTCTGAATTAATTTGTGTTATAGAAAAGACTGTAAATTTCTTTGAGTATTTATACCCCATTACTTAATTAGCTGTTTTGATGATGGGAGTCAAAATACCTTTTTATTTATAGTGGAAGATTGGCAGAGTTTCAGTGGAATATAAGAACCAAAGTACCAGTTCTGATATCTTGTCCAACAGGAGTGGTGCCACACAAATTAGTCCTTATAGTTATAATGTACTTGACTTGTAATTGCTGCTTGTCCATAAAGTATTATGGGCCATATGCAAATGGCCTTATTCAGGGAAGCAGTCTTATAATCAGTGGGATTACTTCTGCAAATTAATCTAAAAGGACTTAGGCCAGCACTAAAATGCTTGGAATGACCTATACCTGTGTAAACTTGCCTTCTTCTAACACAGCCAGGAGTGCTCAATAGCACCCTGAAAGGGTATCTGTCCTACGAGAATCTGGAAGTGGCACTGAGATTGTAACTACACCAGAGAAGAAGGCCTCATTCTTCACTTTTTCAAATGAATGATGCTTAGGTTGAACACTTCACAACCTGTGCTTTCTCCAAGATCAAGGTTAGGACTGAAGTCCTGGTTTTGCCAAAGACTGCAGGATTTTTGCTGCTGAGATCAGTTGGGCCTGGCTTTCACTCTGGTGTTGACTCGTTCAAAATAAAAGCTGCATCCCACCTCTGCAGCCCGAGACACTGAGTAGTAAGTACATGGCCACAAATCCCCAAGAGAAACCAAGACTTGGATATCAAAGGCACTAACAATGTGGTGTTGTTTGGTTTTTTTGTATATAGTGAATTTTCAACTTAGTGGCCATCTTACACTTGTGCCTTTGAACAGACACCCCTCCTCCAATTTCTTCTGCAGGGGTCCCAGCTGCCCCATGTTGTTCTCATGGCTCAAATATGCACAGTCCAAGAAGACATGCAAAAATAGAGAGGGCAGATCAATTAAAAAAACTTGTAGCAAACATCTGGATTTTTATTTTTGAAGAGAGAAATCTAGTCCATATGGGAATGCAATGGCCAAGAGAAGGGTGAAATTTGTAGCCATGGCAACACCGAGCTTGTGCCGATTGACTGTTGTCAGGAAACCATGTGAAAACATGCAATTTAGAAGCATTAGTGAAAGGAGGAGGTCTGCTTGTTCCAAAACCCATACTGTGCCTTGTTATAAAGCACTTACAGCTTGAAAATGGTTTTGGGTTTGTGTGTTTTCAGTGTAGAAAGCACTTTAATGTACAAACTCAAAATTCTGCCTCTAGTGTCACCATTTTTATTTGAATCCTCTCTGCATTTGTAACTGAAAAAGTCCACAGCAACAGTCCTGGCCATTTTAGGTTTGCATTTCTTTAGGAGTAAGCTCCTAAAAAATTATCTTAGCTAATTCTGCTATTGCAAACCTCCTGTCATCTCCTACAGCATAAAGTAACGCAAGTATGTCTTCAGCCATGTTTTGAAAATAATACATTCCAGATGAACCCAAAATTACATATTTTATAACTGTCTTATGGCAAACTGCTCTTTATTCAAAGAAGACAACATGAGTGAAAATTCTCCAGCCTCTGCTAGAAAGACAGACCTCTTTGAAGGAAGACCAACACATACACTGTCTATCACAATTTTGGGGTTCAAGATTTTTACTCACTATTAACCTAATAGTGATGTTTCTCTAAAAACTGCAAAAAGGAATCACGTACTGTAAACTATACTTCTGAAACATTCATAATAAGCTGAATATGTACAAAAATAACAACTAAAAATGAGACACTCTTACTTCTGGCTGTCATACAAAAAGTATTAAAACATTTCAGTTCAGTACTGCAAGAACACTCCTATATTATTGGTGTAGCAGGTCTTCTGTTTCTCCAGAATTCTAATATGAAAATAAGAAAAAGTTTGGATATTTTATGTTTATAAAAAGCTCTATAATCTGCTGGATGAAATATTCCCTGACACTTTGAAGCTATATTTGGGGTACACCTGTATTTGTTAAAATTCAATATGATAGAGCCTCCTATGCTCCAGCTTGCACCCACTGCCCCTTGTGCTATCACTGAATATCACTGAGAAGAGCCTGGCTGTGTCTTCCTAACACTCGCCCTTCATGTATTTATACACAAAGCTGCAGTTTTCTTTTCTTTTTTTTTCCCCCTCTTTTTTTGTTTCTTCAGAATTTCAATCAAGAATTCTACTGAATTCTTAATGATCCTACTGGTTGCTTTTCAAAGCACGTTTTCCAAAACAGAAAGCGTGGTGCTCCATTATTCCCCGTGGGTAGGTATTTTTCAGTCTTACATTTGATGGCTAGCTTCCCATATATCAAGTCCAGGTTGATAATTACAGATTGTTGCCTAGCCATTTTGTTTGCTAAATGCATGACCCTTGAGGCTGCCCTATTCATTGTTATTTAATTGTTCCAACCAATGCACTTTCACTAAAACAGATGCATTGGATAACCAAGGTGGAATGACAGAAACAAATAAATTGTCAGTGGAACCAACCCATGTACACTCAGTCTAATCCATTATTACAGAAATGACAGTATTTTCATTCAGAACAGTGTGCTTCAATAAATACATTAGCTCCAATTTCCATTGATTTTCAATGTTCTATTCTGAATCAACACAATGCCCATAAATATCCATTATTTATACCTAAAAGGCAAACACTCATTTTCTCGATGAAGACAGGTTTTATAACCCTGTGTAAAACAAACATTCCTCTATAAAACAAGAACAAGCACTTTAATAATATGAAGATATACATTCTGTATAGGCATATTTGATATAAACTTTGTGATTAATATTCATGACTGTGCACATGAATCCTCTTTCTGTAACATGCCAGAGTACTGTTTAATCATGCGCTTTGATGTGTTGTCATCAGGGTGCATATGTACAATTCCTCTATATTCTCTCTGCAGCAGAAAGAGATTATCTAACCCAAAGAAAGACAAACTTTACTACTGAAGGACTACAGAAAGACTGTTATGACCAGAAAATGCAATTCTTTTATCTACACATATGGAGATAAACTGCTTCATGGCTCTCAGAAGGAAAGGAAGACCACATGATAGAATCACATAGATTCATTTAGCTGGAAAAGACCGTTAAGCCATTGAGTCCACCCATGAATGTAACACTTCTAAGTCCACCATCATTGGTAAGAAAACATAAATTATAAGAAAATAATAAAATTCACCAAATAGTCAATGTTTTTAATACTTGCCCGTGGAAAGGTTGTAAATCTATCCAGTTCTTCCACAAAGCAAAACATCTGTAAACTGATTGCTGACATTACAATTAAAAGGCTGGCAGTAAATACCACCAAACTCCCAAGTTTTTTCCCTGGTCCAAATATCTTATACACAAAATCCTCCAAAGCAGGGGAAATCTTTATAAGCCGAACTACTCTAAGAACCTGCAAAGAAAGAGAAAATACAACTGTATTAGTTATTTACTTATTACATTAATCAACAACTTTTCACAGGATCAGAGTCCTCAAGGATAGAAAAGGACTTGCAGCCTTCTAGCCCAGTAAACACAAGATTGCCCCCACTTGTAACAAACCATAAATTGCATGTTAGGCTAAGAAGACCCTGGAACCTGTCAGGTTTTGTCTGTGCTTACCTTGGCCTGTCTGGAGTTTTTTTTAAGTAACAACAGCAGTTACACAGTGAGCAGGCAACTGTTAACCTATTTTGTCTTTTGCTTAGCTTTTTACGATTACGGTGTAGTAGTTATTGTTACATACCTCTTTTTTTCCCTACATATAGCAGTAATACACTGTCATTTTGCATATAATGAGCTATCTATGACCCTTTCTCAAAATGGAGTATCTGATGCACACAGGCATGGGATGACAGCAGAGGGATATAATCAACTCACTAATCATAGGTAATCACAGAAACACTTGGATAAACCTCTTTCGAAGGGAACAAAGACAAAGAGAAAACATGCTACAGATAGTAAATCTGAATGGAGTGTGGAATTACAGACCAGTAAAGGTTTATGCTGTCCTATGAAACAAAAGAATGGCTTCAGGTAGAGGTCAAAATACATGTGTCTAGATTTAGCAACTGAAAATCTACTGCAGTGCTAGGTAAATTGCTTGAGTTTAACTATCATCACTGTTAAAAATTCATACTCATTCTAAATGGACAGGGTCCTGAACAGTCTTTGAACAAAGGTTTGTTTTGAGCGTCAGGCTAGATGAGATGACATTGAAAGGCCACTTCCAACCTAGATTTTTCTATGATTCTATGTTATTTGTTACACATTACATATTCACATAAAGAGCTCACAACTCTTCTCCAACAAGTCATCTTTTCATTTCAGTGACGCAGGACACAATTGCTTGCACAGTGTACCATATAAACTAGGAAGTTTTGGAATAAACATTTTACTTTCTCATACAAGGGAAATGTTGTGTGGCATGTAATGGGTTAACACAGAAGCTTCCCTCCAACACAGAAATGAGGGAAAGTAACACACAAAAACCCTCTGGGGTGAGATAAAAATATTTTCATATAAATGAGATAACATAATGCACAATTACTTTAGTCTATCTGCAGAAAAAGCATAGCAAAATGTCAAAAGCAGCAGCAAGCAGAAGCCAGCAAGCTAACAGCCCACTGCCTCCCATCCAGTGACAACCCCAGTGAAAAAAGCACAACACCCCAAGCCCAGAACCGGAAAGCAGAAACCCAAATAGGAAGCCTCTCATGTCACGATCTAGACAGCAAGCCCCGTAATACTTTGCTCCAGCCAGCTCTTTCATTTTGAAGCTGGCATGACATGAGCATGGTACGAATAGCAGCATACAGAAAGGGACCTGGGGGTGCTGGTTGACAGCTGTCTGAACATGAGCCACCAGTGTACCCAAGTGGCCAAGAGGACCAATGGCATCCTGGCATGCATCAAGAATAGTGTGGCCAGCAGAAGCAGGGAAGTCATTGTGCCCCTGTACGCTGCACTGGTTAGGCCACACCATGAGTACTGTGTGCAGTTCTGGCCCTCTCAGTTTAAGAAGGACATTGTGACACTTGAATGTATCCCGAGAAGGGCAACGAGGCTGGGGAGAAGCCTCAAGCACAAGCCCTAGGAGGAGAGGCTGTGGGAGCTGGGATTGTTTAGTCTGGAGAAGAGGAGGCTCAGGGGGGACTTTATTACTGTCTACAACTACCTAAAGGGTGGCTGTAGCCAGGAGGGGGTTGGTCTCTTCTCCCAGGCAACCAGCACCAGAACTAGAGAACACAGTCTCAAGCTGTGCCAGGGGAAGTTTAGGCTCAAGGTGAGGAGAAAGTTCTTCACTGAGGGAGTTGTTAGGCATTGGAATGGGCTGCCCAGGGAGGTGGTGGAGTCACCATCCCTGGAGTTGCTCAAGAGGGGATTGGATGTGGTACTTGGTGCCATGGTTTAATCATGAGGTCTGTGGTGACAGGTTGGACTTTGTGATCTTTGAGGTCTCTTCCAACCTTGGTGATCCTGTGATTCTGTGATATTCAAAACAATCCATGACAGTGGCATTTCTCAATGTCAGAGAAAACAGCAATGTCTGTCATTAACATATTTAGCATATTTGACAACTCTCAGTAATAGCAGAACAACTATGTTTGTGTGGAACTCCTGACCTATTTACTGCTGACTCTGCCCTGGAGAAGCTGCTGACAACTCTGATACTCCAAATTCTGCTGCTTATGGTGGCATGCACAGTGATACAATATCAGCATGAACAAGAGGCAGTGGCAGCCACATGTGGTGGTTTTAGGCTATGCCTTTAAAATCTAGCTGCAGATTTCGAGCAGAAAAGTAGAAAAATATAAATAAATCACTATTGAGTGTAAAAAGGAAAACAAAAGATTGTTCTAAACAAATTCATTGGATGAAAGTCTGGGATAAGAGAAGATGTATTACAACAATTTTTCACATTTCACTTCCATTCCCATTCCTTTTCTCTTCTCTGATCTTGACTGTTCTGCTTCGGATGGGAGATAACAACGTTTCTGGCTGACCTTGAGATAAGAACTAACACTGCTTTCTCCCAACTCCTCTCTTTTCTCTCTCCAGTACAGGGGGGGAAGGGCAGGGGGGAGCAGAGAGGTTTGGGTGGGCAGTGGAGCAGCTTCCTTAGTCTTTTGGACATGGGGGGTTTCCATGTTTTTTGCTAATTATAAATATCTAATATTGTAAATACTGTATATTTTGTACATATTCATTGCATTCCATTGTAGAGTGTAGTTTTTGCTTGTAAATGTAGCTTCATTTGCTTCTGAGTTGGTCTGGCTTAAAATTTAATGCTGGGAGAAACTTCAACACACCACACCACAACAGCTGGAGACAACAGACAGCAGCATATGAAGTAAATGAGATTCTACAGCTCTTACAAAGACTAAGACTTTCCAGCCTAAGTTATTGACTATATATCCACAATAATCATATTGAAACTGAAAGGTAGGAATTACAGTGCAATTATAGATTGACCTTGTGGAAAGTCAAGTACAATTGCTGTGCTGCTTTTAAAGACAAAACAAGTTTGACAGAAGTTGTTCACAGAAAGAGTTCACTGTACCTTGTGGATTGCTAATCATGTGTACCTTTGCATTTTGCATGAAATTCATCTCCTTACCTGTCAGCTCTGCAAAATACATTAGTCATCTAGGCTTTACTGCCAAAGGGGAGAGTGAGAAAAATTCTACTAAAGAAAACATTTCAAACATATTATACCCCTTGTACAAAATGAATGAGCCTTCACTGTCTCAGTAACTAAAAAGGATCCTAGATACAGAGGTTACACTCGACAGCTTAACTTTCACACCATTAGAACAAGATGAGATAAAGTCCTTTCTTTCACATTCCTTCATGATCACATTCCCTATAATCTGAGTACATGAAATTGGTTACCAAAGCAGTGACAGTGAGGTAAGTGAGATTTCCAAGTACCATGAATGTGCAAACATAATGCCTTCTTGCAAAACCTGATTGCAGTGTAAATGTTAGCTCTGTTCCCATCAATACTAGTTTCAGTACTAGTTTCAACACTGACCCCAGAGAAGTGGAGATTTCATGACAGTCAGTATTCTGAGTGGTGTTAGATAAACTGTATTATCTGCCCTGTTTCCCTCTTCCTTTGGGGAACTTTAATTGGCCTTTAAGCGAGACACTAATCTTCTTGATACTTTTTTTTTTTTAATTCTTTTTCATTAGGTGACAAATTGAATCTAGCAAAAGTACACTCTAATGAACATTTATCCATGGTATGTAATTGGATTGCAAATTCTATTAAATTTAGGAGTTGTAGAAGGTGCAGCATTTGGATTAAAGATATGCTAAAAGACAAATCAAAATGAAAAACACAAAAGAGGAACCACCGTTTTGTCACAAAGAATGGCCGAATCTCCTAAAAAGGATGATAATTTTTCAGAAAATGGCTGCTGGCACTGCCAATGTAGCCGCCATCTTAGGTACTGGCACTGCCGTTGTGGGCTGCATCTGCCCCCCCTCTGCTGGCTGAATGCCAGAACTGCTGCTGATCTCACTCAGAGCTGCCCTTCCATTAACTCTTGTTTCCCTATTTGCCCTGTTTGCCCTGTTACTGTGTCTTCCTCATCACTAGAAATTTCTGCATTAGAATTAGAACTAGACCTCCATCATCTACCTCTACTATGTCTAAAAACAGAGCACCTGTTCGCTGCACATCTCTCTTGGTACAGTGTCATTAATAAGAACACATTGATTATTACCAATAACAGAATCACGTATAGTAAATAAATAATTCTGGGGTCCCAGCTGCTCACATAACTCTCTGTAACAGGAATACTGAATTCATGTATTTCTGCAGGAACAGTTACAGTCACATTATCATATCTTTTAAGCCAAAGAAATCCTAAACAGCGGTCATACAGCATTTTCAGCTTGTATTGAAACCAAAGGAACAATTTATATGCCAAGTATCTACCTAGCTCATCCACCCTGACTGATATGCACTATTTGTGCAGCATCACAGTCAAAGCAGAATATATCAAATGTCATAAAACCCAAAAGAGCTTCATTTTGCTTCCTTTATCTGAGCAGGAACTAATTAATCAAGCTATTGCTCCATGTTGGACACCAACTATTTTGTAATGTGATGGGTTGAAGTTCCCCCCCAGCATTAACTTTGTCAGGCCAACTCGGTTAGAAGCAAATGGAGCTGTATTTACAAGCAAAAACTACACTCTAGAATGGAATGCAATGAATATGTACAAAATATACAGTATTTACAATATTATACAGATATTTACAACTAGCAAACAACACAAGTACCCCGGACAGAGACCAGGGAAGCCATTCCGCTGCACTCCCCCTGTCCCACAAGAGAGAGAGAAGCAGAGAGAAACCACTGTGTTAGACTTAACTAAACAGCTCAGCCAAGTCCAGCCGACAAGAAGGTTAATCTCTCCTGAGCAACACAAAACAGCAGAGAAAAGAAAATTGTTTAGGTCTTATTCTAGATATTTATCCAATGAATTTGTTTAGAATAATCTTTTGTTTTCCTATTTACACCCAATATTGATATATTTATATTTTTCTATTTTTCTGCTCAAAATCTGTATCTGAATTTTAAAGGCATACCCTAAGCCCACCACAATGCATTTCTGAGGTGTTTTGAATGAATATTCAGTGAATGCAAGATAGGTGGGAGGGTGGACTGTAGCCAGTGTACTGAAGAGTAAATGATGTGGTGACAAAAGGTAATGCTAAAGACCAATGAATAATGCAGACTGAAATATATGCTAAGAAAGACTAGAGAAGCCAAATTATTTTTCTACTCACGACCCTGGGATGCATCAAATAAGACTTCTGTTTTCAGTAATCTGTTTTGTTGACTGACAAGAAACACATTTAACCTGTCATCATTAATACCTAGAGGCCTGGAAATCTGCCTGATGTCAAGACACATCATTGTGAAAAAAAAACAATTTGACCTTGGTTGATTTGAAAATGTGTTATCTAGCTTGCCCAGAAGCTTAATTGTGGAGGAATATGTTATGTATTTCCTTTACACATTGACATCAAAGGTAAAGTATTTTCCAACCTTACTGCCATTCACCTCTCAGGGGATTTGGATTGCATAATGCAACCCAAATCTTTCAGTGTAGCAGGTATTTCTACTTGTAAAATGTATGTCTCATATATTTTGGAAAAAAAAAAAAACCCACATCTTGACATTTTTTGTCATAAAGATACCATTTAAAAAAAAACAAACCAAAAACCAAACCAAAGCAAACCAGCAAACTCCAAACCAAAACCAAACCTCAAGCACAAAAAACAAAACCAAACAAAAAAACTAAACCACCACCCCACAAAACTATTTAAATCTATTAGAAAGAAAGGACTAATTATTTTATTATCAATGTCTGGATAAATTTTAATTCTACTTTCAATCACAGAATCATAGAATGGTTTTGGTTGGAAAAGACTTGAAGATCATTAAGTCAAACTGTTGACTTAACACCGCCATGGCCATTAAAGCATGTCCTATAGTCTCATAACACAGAGTTACCATGTGTTAGTGACAATGTCACCCATTTAGTTTAAAATGATCATAATTTATGCCTAAAACTGCTAGAAAGAAATCATAAGATGCAAATGGACTTTGCTGTAATAAATATGAAGCAACTACCAACTAAGATGCCAGGCATTTTAACTGAGAGCTCCTAGCTGACACAAGAGAGCAATGGCATGCTCCTGATAGAGCATCCTCTCTTGCAGATTTGAAACATCATGCCACATTGAATAATATTTTACATATTTAAGACAGCAAAATCAAAGCTCTAACCTTCAAATGATATCAGGGAAACACAAAATAGAGTTTCTCATCTTGAAAATTTCATTGAGCAAGTTTGTAGAACCATTTAGAAAAAATACAGCATGGCATTTGCAGAAGCCTGGAAAGGCCATCATATTTCAACCCACATCTGGGAAGATTGCTTCCCCCATACTGTACTCACTTGATTCATGTCACTATAGCTATCACATTTATTGACAAGACTGTGTGATCATTTATTGGACACTTCTGTGAAGAACAAAAAAAAATGCTTTTATAAATATATTAATGGCAAAAGGAAGGACAAGGACAACCTCCACTCCTTGGTGGACATGGAGGGGAATAAGATGAGGAAAAGGCAGAGGTACTTAACACCTTCTTAGCCTCAATTTTTTAATAGCAAGATAGGTTGTCTTTTGGACAAATGGCCTCCTGAACTCGCAGATGGAGTCAGGGAGCAGTATAGTTCCCCTGTAATTCAGGAGGAAGTAGTTAGAGACCTGCTTAGCCACTTGGATCCCCACCAGTCCATGGGACCAGATGGGATCCATCCTAGGGTGCTGAGACAGCTGGCAGATCAGCTGGCCAAGCCACTTTCCATCATTTTTCAACAGTCCTGGCTCACTGGAGAGGTCCCTGATGACTGGAAGCTGGCCAACATGATGCCCATCCACAAGAAGGGCTGGAAGGAGGAGCCAGAGAACTACAGGCCTGTCAGCCTGTAATTTTTTCTTCACTTTCCGGGGGTAGGAGAAGGCATGGCCTCTCCCTTCCAACCCTGACACAGCCTGACCTCAGTGCCAGGCAAGATTATGGAACAGGTCATCTTGAGTGCAATCACACAGCACTTACAGAATGGCCAAGAGATCAGGCCCAGCCAGCATGGATTTAGGAAGGGCAGGTCCTGCCTCACCAACCTGATCTCCTTCTAGGATCAGGTGACCCACTTGGTAGATGTGGGGAAGGCTGTGGATGTAGTCTACTTGGACTTCAGCAAGGCCTGACACACTGTCCCCCATAGCAAACTCTTGGCCAAGCTGTCAGCTTGTGGCTTGGACAGCAACACTCTGTGCTGGGTTAGGAAGTGGCTGGAGGGCTGAGCCAGAGAGTGGTGGTGAATGGTGCCACATCCAGCTGGCAGCCAGTCACTAGTGGTGTCCCCAAGGGGTCAGTGCTGGGCCCCATCCTGTTTAATATCTTTATTGACGGCCAGGACAAGGATATTGAATCCATCATAAGTAAATTTGCCGCCGACACCAAGCTGGGGGCAGGAGTTGATCTGCTGGAGGGTAGAGAGGCTTTGCAGAGGGACCTCAACAGGCTGGACAGATGGGCAAAATCCAATGGCATGAGATTTAACACATCCAAGTGCTACGTTCTGCACATTGGCCACAACAACCCCATGCAGTGCTACAGGCTGGGGTCAGAGTGGCTGGAGAGCAACCAGGCAGAAAGGGACCTGGGAGTACTGGTTGATGGTAGGCTGAACATGAGCCAGCAGTGTGCCCAGGTGGCCAAGAAGGTCAATGGCATCCTGGACTGGATCAGGAACAGTGTGGCCAGCAGGAGCAGGGAGGTCATTCTGCCCCTGTACTCAGCACTGGTTGGGCCACACCTTGAGTCCTGTGTCCAGTTCTAGGCCCCTCAGTTTAGCGAAGACTTTGAGTTGGAACGTGTCCAAAGGGCAACAAAGCTGGTGAGGGATCTCGAGCACAAACCCTATGAGGAGAGGCTGAGGGAGCTGGGGTTGCTTAACCTGGAGAAGAGAAGGCTCAGGGGAGACCTTATTGCTCTCTACAACTACCTGAAGGGAGGTTGTAGCCAAGTGGGGATTGATCTCTTCTCCCAGGCAACCTGTGATAGAACAAGAGGACACAGCTGCACCAGGGGAGGTTTAGGCTGGTTGTTAGGAAGAAGTTCTTCACAGAAAGAGTGATTTGCCATTGGAATGTGCTGCCCAGGGAGGTAGTAGAGTCACCATCACTGGAAGTGTTTAAGAAGAGAATGTATGAGTCACTTGTTGCCATGGTTTAGTTGACTAGATGGTGTGACAAGTTAGGCTGTGCCTTTAAGAAAAGGACAGCTGCAGAGTTCTCTAGCTGAATGTTTAGGTGTAAAAAGGAAAACAAAGATTAATTCTAAATGAATTTCATTGGTCAGATGTGAGATGTAGCATATCAAATACCACTAACATTCTTTCTCTCACTCACTTCAGTTTCAGTCTGTTCTGACTTTCGTTCTTGGCCAGGCTGCATGCATGTCACAGTGTCACAGTATCACAGTATAACTAAGGTTGGAAGAGACCTCAAGGATCATCAAGTCCAACCTGTCACCACAGACCTCATGACTAGACCATGGCACCAAGTGCCACGTCCAATCTCCTCTTGAACACCTCCAGAGACGGTGACACCACCACCTCCCCGGGCAGCCCATTCCAATGACGAATGATTCTCTTGGTGAAGAACTTTCTCCTCACCTCGAGCCTAAACTTCCCCTGGCGCAGCTTGAGACTGTGTCCCCTTGTTCTGGTGCTGGTTGCCTGGGAGAAGAGACCAAGCCCTTCCCGACTACAACCACCTTTCAGGTAGTTGTAGAGGGCAATGAGGTCACCCCTGAGCCTTCTCTTCTCCAGGCTAAACAATCCCAGCTCCCTCAGCCTCTCCTCATAGGGCTTGTGCTCAAGGCCTCTCACCAGCCTTGTTGCCCTTCTCTGGACATGTTCAAGTGTTTCGATGTCCTTAAACTGAGGGGCCCAGAACTGGACACAGGACTCAAGGTGCAGCCTAACCAAAGCAGAGTACAGGGGCACAATGACTTCCCTGCTCCTGCTGGCCACACTATTCCTAAGGCAGGCCAGGATGCCATTGGCCCTCTTGGCCACCTGGGCATACTGCTGGCTCATGTTCATGCGGCTGTCGATCAGCGCCCCCAGGTCCCTCTCTGTTTGGGAGCTCTCCAGCCACTCTGACCCCAGCCTACAGCTCTGCATGGGATTGCTGTGGCCAAAGTGCAGCACTCGGCACTTGGACTTGTTGAAAGCCATCCCATTGGATTCTGCCCATCTGTCCAGTTGGTCGAGGTCCCTCTGCAGAGCCTTTCTACCCTCTAACTGACTAACATCTGCTCCCAACTTGGTGTCGTCTGCAAACTTGCTGATGACTGACTCAATCCCCTCATCCAGATCATCAGTGAAGATGTTAAAGAGGATGGGGCCCAGCACTGATCCCTGGGGGATGCCACTGGTGACTGGCCGCCAGCTGGATGTGGCACCATTCACCACCGCTCTCTGGGCTCGGCCCTCCAGCCAGTTCCTAACCCAGCACAGAGTGTAGTGGTCCAAGCCACAAGCTGACAGCTTAGCCAGCAGTTTGCTGTGGGGGACGGTGTCAAAGGCCTTGCTGAAGTCCAGGAAGACTACATCCACAGGCCTCCCCACATCCACCAGACGGGTCACCTGATCATAGAAGGAGATCAGAATAGAATAGAATGTCGACCCTGAACTGCAAACTGATAAGACAAGAATAACTAAATTTCTTAACAACCGCTTTGAGCTAACAAATTTCCCTTAATATTCTCATTTCTCCCTTTCTCCTTTTTCGCCTAATTAACTATTAGGGGAAAGGGGAGGAGGAGGAGAGAGGTTTGGGGGGGAACGCGGGGAGGGAATTCTCCTTGGGTGGGTCTGTGTTGTGTTATTTCCTGTAAATTCTTGTATGATATTGTAAATACTGTGTAATTTGTATATATTCATTGCATTTCATTATTGCTTGTAAAATACAGCTTTCCATTCCCTTCTCCTGCTGAGTTTAGTTGCGCTTTATGTGGGTGTGGGTGGATTAAACCATCACATCACTACAGATGGTGTTGGGTAATAGGTTGCACTCGATCTCAAAGGTCTTTTCCAATCTGGGTAATTCCATTCCATTCCATTCCATTCCATTCCATTCCATTCCATTCCATTCCATTCCATTCCATCCATTCTTATTCTACTTGCCTTTATTAGTACTATTCACCATGTCAATACACTGCTAAATAATAGATATCAAATTGCTACTTTTTAAAAAATTATTTTTTAGAAAATCCCTTTCTTCCACACTGTAGAACATAGCACATTGTAATGAGGTGCAGCAAGTGTATTGAGGCCTCAGGGGCAGAAGCCAGGAAAGCAGTAGTGGACACTACAGGAAGGTGATGTTGTAAACAGATCTAAGCAAGGTCAAGGCTCAACAAAGGACAGTGAGTAAACTAATCCAGAGCCTACTGAACACTGTAGCTGAGGCAAGAAATATTTCTGAAAACAGAAAGGACTTCTCAGAAAAGTTAGAAAGTATTCAATTTCTGTAAATACATTCATAAAATAGTTAATAATGGACATATTTTAAAGACATTTCCAAAATGACACAATATTATGGGTACATCAGTAGTCTGAGAATGTAAGTAAATGACAGTGAATTGTTGATGCATAACATCTTTGTTATATAGGGTAACATGTAAAAGTAGCTGATCCTACCTGAAAATATGTAAACTGGGAGTGATACAGGTCTGGATAAATATGAAGAGTGGTTCCAATTACAAGCAGCAACTCAAACTTGTGAAGAGATGAGCTAATGTATCCTGTGAAACCCAAACACCAGATCTTCAGAAGAGCTTCTAAATCAAACAGAACTGTAAAAGCAACCTAGATGAATATACAAAACAAGAAAGATGTATTCAAAACAATTAGTTAATTTCCAAGTTTCTATGTTACAATGTCAATGTCTAGCAAGGTTTTGTATGGCAAAAATAAAGATCTCCATTATACTTTACAAAAATGGTCACACTCTAAACAGAATAAGCAGATAGTAAGTGATTTCCTCATATTGGCTCATGTGCTTCTTGAAAATGTACCCTTCATGAAATTCTCTGAAGTCTCAATACAAACATGTAGCTTTCACAGTCTGGAAAGCAGGAAATGGGTGACCTCATTGCCCTCTACAACTACCTGAAAGGTGGTTGTAGCCAGGAAGGGATTGGTCTCTTCTCCCAGGCAACCAGCACCAGAACAAGGGGACACAGTCTCAAGCTGCGCCAGGGGAAGTTTAGACTCGAGGTGAGGAGAAAGTTCTTCACCAAGAGAGTCATTAGTCATTGGAATGGGCTGCCCGGGGAGGTGGTGGAGTCACCATCCCTGGAGGTGTTCAAGAGGAGAGTGGACGTGGCACTTGGTGCCATGGTCTAGTCATGAGGTCTGTGGTGACAGGTTGGACTCGATGATCCTCGAGGTCTCTTCCAACCTTAGCAATACTGTGATACTGTGAAATAAGTCGTCCATCCAGCTGGTCTTTCACTTTGTGTACACAGATAATTTGGGGAAAAAATGATGAGATTTTTCTTTCTTTTTCAAAATGTGAGGCAATACATATAAGCTGTCTGAAGAATTTTAAGGGATCTAAGGAACAAACTGAAGTTTATTGCCCTAGTCCACACAAAAGTTTATGAGCAGTGCTACCAGCTACATTATTCAGTTTCCTTAAGGAATGCAAAATAATTATCAGGCTTCAAATCTCCTCTGAATAATTAAATCAAGGCAAAATGCATCATAGCACTCCAAAGATCTCTTCACATTAGTGAAGAAATACTATTAAGAAATGTGTGTGTGATTTCAGATATAAACAGTGTAGGGATGCTTTCATGCTAATAGTCTCTAATGTACCTGGCCCATTTTTCAGCCCTTGCTCAGGCAGCTCAAGGAGTTTAGACAGAACAAAAAGTCAACTTTGATGAGACTACCTGTTTATAGGAAAATCTTTATCTAAAACAAAATGAAAATGTTTTGTAAAAAAATCTCTAAATGAAAGATAATTTCTAATCAAAACATATCTAACTGAGTCCTAAATGAACAAGGAGGTTGAATCTAGATATATGGAACAGCAGGTAGAAAGCAGCCAGAATTCAGATTCAGAGCAGGTGGAATAACAATGTCATTTAAATACACACATGCATACTTCAGAGTACATAGGGTTCCTACTAGGACAAGACTAACAAATATGATGTTAAGTGTATTTTAATTTATTCTAAAAATGTGTGGGAGGGAGCATTTGCATTTTACATGCTTGTCAAATGAATTCAAACCACTAGCACTTAAAAATGTACCAAATGGTTTGCCTAACATCTGATTACATTTATACACCTGTCTTCCTGCTGACAGAGCTTGCATTTTTTTCCTTCCTTATAATTAATTATAGCAGAAAATTCAGAATATCTGACTAGAACTTTTTGTTAGGTGTGAAATGAAATACAATTTTATAGATATTTTTCAAATCAGAATCACCCCTTTCATCGATGTGGAGACCAGGGAAAGGCAACTTCACATACGAAGTCAGAGCAGACCCACAAAGTAAGTATAATACCACCCTCCACAGATTGCTAACCCCCTTCTGCTTTGGGGAAGCCAAAGAGAAGCTATCAGGAATGGGCTGCTTCTTTGAGGTCTACCTCCCACTCAGTCACCTGGAACTTTTATGATGTTAATGCTTCCTTCATCAGTATTAGCTTTTGCCAGTGGCCCCTCACATTTTTTAATTTTTTTTTTTTTTTCCAGAGGCAGAGCTCAGTATCACCTAACATCCAACAGTGAGAGATCCAGCTAGCTGTCTTCATAACTGTGGCTTACTTGAAAGGTTATCAAGCTTTTGGGAAAGAGTAATTCTGAATAGGATCAGTGGGATAGAGTGACTGAGTGAGCTATTTCATTAGACATATCTGCTTCTAAAGCCAGAAGCTTCTAAGATGAATTTTATGAAATATATACCAAAAAGCCAGATGTGCTTGCTGTTATCTGTCTAGCCATTTCCTTTAGCAAAGGGAATCCTCACTGCTGTTGGCTCCTCAGGTAAGCTCTCTCTGAAGGGAAAGATTTTTGCAACCTAATCTAATGGAAAATACAGAGCCACAGCAGTGTATCCTATGCCAACCAGTTTCCCTCATTAAGGAAATGAACCGGCCACTGTGGAGTAAACCCCATGCTTGAGTATTCAGCCTCTTCAAGGCTCTTACAAGCAGTTTATTTCTGCACCTTGTGCTTTATTTTTATACCTCCTTTTCTAAGATACTAGAGGTCTGTTCTTGTTTGATTTTTACAGTGTTTCTAGTAAAAGCATTACAGGGAAAAAATAAAGAAAACCAAAATGGACAAAGAGAGTACACCTTACAAATAAAATATCTTTCTCTATTCCAGTCTAATTTACCTTATATATTTAGAAATGCAAGCATGTAAAATGAAAACAAATTACTTTTCTGACAATCTCTCCAAAAATAAATAATTTGAACTATGCAGAAACAGAAAAATATATATTTAAAGAAAACTGGGCATTGCTTATAGAATAGAATTGTAATACACTGGTCTGCATGATGCACTCATCTTGAATTACTAAACCCTGGCAAGCACTTCAGTCAGAAAAAATCCCCAAACCCTATACTCAAAATAGATATTGAAGAGAGTGTTTCTAGCACTGATTAATAAAAGCATAATTACACTATATATTCAGTGCCAAAATAGAAATAGCACATGCAATGTTTCCTATTTTGAATATAAATAGAACCAATGTTATTTTGTTAAGAATCTGGGCTCCACTTGCTCTATCCTAGGAATAAAGCAAAAAATGCCTACTGCAAAAAAAATTAATATAATTGTGTCAGGCCTTAATGCTGACTTAATTTCTTGTTTCTGACCTAGGATATTGTAATTGCTTTGGCTGGGATAAAATTAATTTTCTTCATTGTAATTTGCATGGTGCTGTTTTGGATTTGTGATGAAAATAGTGTTGATAACCCAGGGATGTTTCAGTTGTTGCTAAGCAGTGCTTTGCACACCATCAAGGCCTTTTCTGCTTCTCAAACCAACCCACCACTGAGTAGGCTGGAGGTGCACAAAGAGTCGGGAGGGATGCAACTGGAACAATGTGCCCCAGCTGACCAAAGGGATACCCCACACCATATGATGTGCTCTGCAATAAAAACTGGGGATGAAGAAGGAAGGGGGAATGTTCAGTTTGATGGCATTGTCTTCCTAAGTAACCACTGCACATGATGTAGCTCTGCTTTCCTGGAGATGCTCGCTGACAGGAAGTGGTGGATGAATTCCTTATTTTGATTGCTTGTGTGCGTGGCTTTGCCTATTAAACTATGTTTATATTACCTCATGAGTTGTCTTACTTTTAGACTGCCAGCTCTCTTCCCATCTTCATTAAGGGAGAGTGAGCAAGTAGCTGTGTGGGGCTGAGCAGCCTGGCAGGTTTAAAACACAACAGAGATTGAATTGAGTTTTCCTGTCTTTGAGGGACTAAATCTTGTCTCCTGGTGTGACTCAACAAAGATAAAATCACCTTTCCTGCTTGCCCAGACAATAGCTGATGTGTATTGGGCAGAGCCACTGGAACGACTCTCGGGAAGGTGCATAGATAAGGATTGCTCACCAGACTGCAGCTGTCCTGGAAATGGGCAAAGGCCAATTGATACTCTCTGGAATACACATACCTAAAAACCGTATAAAAGATCTGAGCAACTACTGGCTCGGAAGAAGGAAACGCAGAAGGAAAACACGTAAGGAAAAGACCTGGATGATGCTGCTGAGAAGGAAAACAGGAGAGAAGGAAAAGACTGGGGCAATGCTGCTCTGAAGAAAAACAGAGAGGATACCAGAAGAGAGAAAATGATAGAGACATCACCATGTAGCCTGGAAGAAGCAGATCAAGAGGAACCCTCTCTCTGTGTCCTAAGTTCTGACTGCTGCAACTCATGGAGCTGAAGAGGCTGCTCAGAGGACAACATCTCTTCTACAGCCAAAGCTACAACACCCCTCCTCTACAGACCCAACATCTCCTCTACATCCGAAGCTGCAGCACCTTTCCTCCACAGACTCAAACTGCCTTGGGGGGTGAGTGCTGTGGTAATATAATTCCTTTCCTCTTCTCTCTCTCTCTTCTTTCTCACCCATTCTATCTTCTCTCTCTCCCATTCTATTTTCTCTCTCTCCCCTTCTGATCCATCCACTTCATTTGTGTTATACAGACCCAACATCTCCTCTACATCCAAAGCTGCAGCACCTTTCCTCCATAGACTCAAACTTTCTTGGTGGGGAGAGGGGTGTGGTAATATAATTCCTTTCTTCTTCTCTCTCTCCCTCTCTATTTTCTCTCCCTCCCCTTCTGATCCATCCACTTTATTTGTGTAATAAATAGTCTAGCTGTTGATATCTTGGCCTCATTTGTGCCTCTAATTTCATAACACGGGAATATTCAAAAGAACTGAGTCTCTTTCCCTCTCCAGACCGAGACACTGTCCTCACTTCTATCCTTAAATCTGTAGGGGGTTTCATACGAGAATCTAAGATTTGTGGGGTTTATTCCTATGACTTATTCACAGGATCATCCTCTTTCACATCCATGTTTTTAAAATATGCTTAGAACTTGAGATAAAATAAAGATAACACATTTCTTTATTACTCTTGTAATTGTTGGCTAGGCCAACATTTACTAACATTCATACAAATTATATCTGTCTCCCAGTGGCGTGAGAGACAATAGAGCATGACGCAGCACTGATGTCTCTACAGTCTATGCTTTTTGGAGGGTTTGGGCTCTGGTGCTACATGTTTAACTTCTTTTTTGTTTTCATTTTTTGTCCCAGAACTGGTAAAATCTGAACTTCATAAGATTTTAAAAGATCAGATACAAATTCTAAAACTAATATAAGTTTAAAGAAGCTTATCAACTCAATCTGCCTTTAAAAAGAGAGATTCTTAAAGCATCATGTTATGGACTACAGGGTTTAAACTTGGGCACTTTAGCCCAACTCTCAAATGCAATTAGTCACATATAAGGACAAGATTACAAATCATTGAACTTTTTGACAAGACCACACCAATGACAGAGGAATCACAAAAAATATACTGTTGTCATGTGCTCTAGCCTGAGAATGTTCCCACTGCCTCCACAGAAGGACTGTGAAATTATCTAAGCCAGGAAAACTGCAGTAACCATAAAGCTAGACATGTGCACAATTCAGGCAACCATGATCAACACTTTCAGAGAACTCATCTCAGTGAATTTCAGCTCTAATGGATTTTTACTCGGATAAAGTAACAATTCACAATACTTGTGGAAGTAAGCATTTTTAACAAAGAATGCTATAATACTGATATCACTCTTGATTCAAGAAGAACAAGTATCTGTTTGAAGCTGTGACTGGATTAAATAGTTCTAAAAAGACATGAAAGCAAGGTTCTAGGATTTAGTTTAACACATGCCCTGGAGAAAAATGTTTTACCCAATAATGACTCAAGCAGCTTCCTTGCCAGAATGCCTCTCCTAAAGAAACTTTTTACCTCCACTTCACTGGCTCAGGAGCACAGCCTCCTCCATCACCAAATGAAAAAATGAGGGTTTTTTGTTGTGGTTGTTTCCCGCCCCCTCCCCCCCTTGTTTCAGGTAGCTGAAACAAGGCTATTTCCAACACTAACGATCTTAAGGATCTTCTTGTAGCTAAGTATATGTCAAATAAGGACGATTTAGAAGATGTATTATATTCTTTAAAGATACTATTTTGTCATTTTTTGACGTTAAATTCTTCTAGATGTTATACTCCTGCTAAAGAAAGACAGCGACTCAACAGCCATGCATTGCCTGCAGATGTTATACTTAAGCCTCAGCTCATTACCACTGACATTTTGTTTGAGGAAATTACCTTTCAAAAGGTTGTAAAATAGGGCTGTCAGCCATGGTCAGACAGAGGAACTTGAACAAGTAAGCAAAGAATTCTCAGAATGCTTAAGGGAATAAAAAAATTACATACTAAAATGTGCTTGACATGCACATTTTCTATTTTAGCTTATCTTGAAAAATATAAAGATAGTAATTTCAGTACACTCACCTCAGCTAGGTAAAATTCATCGTATTGTCTCTTGAAATTTTCTCCTTTGTAGTAGTTGCTAGCAGCAACAATCACATCTACAGCCACCATGCTTAATATGAACATATGAAACACAGATGACCTCATCATTTTCTGCAAAAGACAAAATATCATCAAAATGAGTCAAACCACATGTATCATAAAATTACATTACGCTGTTTAAATATAATGTTATAAAAATATGTTTTAATAAACCTTTTTTTACATACTCTAATTTATTCCAATTTAAAATACATTGTAATAGAGTGTTTCAATTGTTTTTTTATGTGCAAGTTGGTGTTTTGTTTTTTCTTTTAATTTTATTTTTATTTGCTAATTGACTTCTTACTGAAGGTTTAGCGTTTTGTATGATATCCATTGCTTTAGTATGTTAAACTGCACTTCCATCTGCTCAGTTGCCCTTGTTTAATATGCCTTCATTACGATTTATCCACACAGATCTTAATGTCTTAATTGTTCAGAAACAAGTAACATCAATTCCATCTTGTGCAGTGCTTTTGCTCAAGAAAGACAAGCAATGTAGGATGTCCAAGTATTGCCTAAAAGTATAAAACATACAGTAGATATGTGTATCTGGGCCAATGAACTGTGAAGCACTTCACAAATAATTCACATATCTGTGCACTCCAAGTTTTGTGTCACTGATGCTGCAATGCCACTGGAGGAAAGAGAGGCACGCAGCACTGGCTAGGAGTTCACATCCATGAGTTGTGAAAATAGTAGCGAGAAAAGGTAAGCCAGAAGCTCAAAGAACTAACTTGTAGGGCCCCACCACAAAGGGCATGGACACACGACTTACTCTGAAAATTTAACCTCTCCCCTCACTAGGCCAGCCACAGATGGTCCAATAGAAGGTAGAATGAAATGAGCAGAATGCAGTATTATTTTACATTAAACCACCTTTGAATGAATGGTCACTAATATTGCTATTTTTTCCAATCTTTCACAAGTAATAGCGTTTTTGCCTTTAATGCTTATTGGCAAATACAGCGTAAGTTATGAAGCACTATGGTTTACATTGAAAAAGGCCATTTTTATTTGCTCCTCAGTTTATGTGTAAAAGTATTTGACAACATTTCAGAAAACAAAAATAAATAATCAAAATAGAGAAGAACTCTGCCTTTTTCAACTTCTACCTAAGGGCTTTGTGTGCCTGTTCCACATTATGGAATCACAGAATTATTTAGGTTGGAAGGAACCTCTTGAGATTATTTACTCTGCCCCTGGCTGCTCAGCAAAAGCAGGTATTCCAGGAGTATGTCCAGTCAGAATTTGAATAACTCAACCCCACAACCTTCCAGTGCACCCTATTCCACTATTTGACCACCTTGACAGTGAAAGAGTTTTTTCTTCTCTTCAGATATTCAAAAATGGACAGTGTCCCACTGGGAGACAGAATCAAAATAAGATCACAGAATCTCTGAGATTAGAAGGGGCCTTTTGAGATCATCTAGACCAATCCCCCTACCCAAAGCAGTGTCACCTAGAGAAAGCTGCTCCAGTCATGCTTTGAGTATCTCCAAGGATGGAAATTCTACAATCTTAATGGGCAACCTCATGTTGTTTTTTGCAATGAAAAAGTTTTTTTCTCATGTTTAAATGAGCTTGTTTTTCCTCCAGGCAAAACAGTTATAGATCTCTCAGTCCTTCCTTACATAAAAGATCCTTCAGTCCTTTTGTCATCTTTGTGGCCCTCTGCTAGCCTCAGTCCAGTATGTTCATGTCCTTCTTGTATTGAGGAGCACAAAACTGTACGCGCTACTCTTGACAATCTCAACAGACACGAGTAGGGGAGGAAATTACTTCCTGCAGTCTGCTGGCATTGTTCTTCATAATTCTGCCTAGGGACTTGCTAGCCTTTTGTTTGTCTTAAGAGCACATGGCTAGGTCATGTTCAGCTTGTCGTCCACCAGGACGCCTTGAACTGCAAATGGCTGGTGCCATGCTTGTACTGGTGCACAGTTATTCCATCTTTCTTGGTTTTCCCTTTGTTGAGTACCATGAGGTTCCTGTGCGGTCAGTTCCCTAGCCTATCAAGGTCCGTCTGAGTGGCAGCACAATCATCTGGTGTTTCAACCATCCCTTCTAGTCTTCTATCATTGGCAAACTTGTTGAATTCTGCATTCATCTCGATCATTAAAGAGGATGTTGATGAATCAATGAGTGACCTTGCAATAACATTAGCCAGCTTCCTTTGCAATCATGGGTTCATCCCATTACCAGATTCCATAGTCATCTGTATGTCCAATTTGTTTAAATGTTTCTTAATATTCACTCCTTGCAGAATCCTTAACTCCGCAGTCTCAGGGTCATCGCAACCAAGTCTGTTCCTGAACCTCACAACCTAACCAGTTCCTCATAGCTTGTAATGATAAGGGCCAGCCAGAATTCCTGCCCTCATCAGGTCACATGTAAGGAAGTTGTCATCATTGCAATCCAGAAATCTGAATTGTAACTTGTTGTGTTACCCTTCTAGCAGGTATTGGAATGGTTAAATTGCCACAGGAGAACAAAGGCCTGTGAATGTGAAGAGGTTATAGAAGAACATAAAAATTAAATACATTTTAACATTAGGAAAGACATATTAACATGTTTCAAGATTCAAATATACAGTTGTAAAATACTGCTTCAGTCTTCAGTGATCTGAGGCTGTCATGTTAAAGAATTGTCTATATTTACATTTTATATATAACCCTGCCTGAAGCTCAAGATCTTGACCAAGCTATTTGATCATAGAATCATAGAATCAACAAGGTTGGAAAAGACCTCAGAGATCATCAAGTAAAACCTATCACCCAACATCTCATGACTAACTAAACCATGGCTCCAAGTGCCACATCCAATCCCCTCTTGAACACCTCCAGGAACGGTGACACCACCACCCCCCTGGGCAGCCCATTCCAATGGCTAACAACTCTCTCTGAGAAAAACTTTCTCCTCACCTTAAGCCTAAACTTGCCCTGGTGCAGCTTGAGACTGTGTCCTCTTGTTCTGGTGCTGCTTGCCTGGGAGAAGAGACCAACCCCCACCTGGCTACAACCTCCCTTCAGGTAGTTGTAGAGATCAATAAGGTCTCCTCTGAGCCTCCTCTTCTCCAGGCTAAGCAACCCGAGCTTCCTTAGCCACTCCTCATAGGGCTTATGCTCCAAACCCCTCACCAGTCTCATTGCCCTTCTCTGGACACGTTCAAGTGTCTCAATGTCCTTCTTAAATTGAGGAGCCCAGAACTGGACACAGTACTCAAGGTGTGACAGAACCAGTGCTGAGTAGAGGGGCACAATGACCTCCCTGCTCCTGCTGGCCACACTATTTCTGATGCAGGCCAGGATGCCATTGGCCCTCTTGGCCACCTGGGCACACTTCTGGCTCATGTTCAGGAATCTGCCAATCAGTACCCCCAGGTCCCTTTCTGCCTGGCTGCTCTCCAGCCACTCTGACCCCAGCCTGTAGCACTGCATGGGGTTGTTGTGACCAAAGTGCAGCACCCAGCACTTGGACTTGTTAAATGCCATCCTGTTGGACTCTGCCCATCTGTCCAGCCTGTCAAGGTCCCTCTGCAGAGCCCTTCCACCCTCTAACAGATCAACACCTGCCCCCAACTTGGTATCATCTGCAAACTTAGTTATGATGGACTCAATCCCCTCATCCAGATCATCAATAAAGACATTGCACAGGATGGGGCCCAGCACTGATCCCTGGGGGACACCACTAGTGACTGGCTGCCAGCTGATGTGGCACCATTCACCACCACGCTCGGAGCTCGGCCCTCCAGCCAGTTCCTAACCCAGTGCAGAGTGCTGCTGTCCAAGCCACAAGCTGCCAGCTTGGCCAGGAGTTTGCTGTGGGGGACAGTGTCAAAGGCCTTGCTGAAATCCAAGTAGACTACATCCACAGCCTTCCCCACATACATCAGGCAGGTCACCTGATCATAGGAAGGAGATCAGGTTGGTGAGACAGGACAGATACTTCTTGGCTTTTTTGTTTGTTTTTGGTTGGTTGGGTGGGCTTTGGTGGTGTTTGCTGTTCGGTTGGGTTTTTTTTGCAATCCTATCAGAACATAATGTGGTGTAAAGACCAGCACCTGTTCAGGCTTTAGCAAGGACTTGTACCTGTGTACAGAAAAAAATCATATTTTGTTGAATTCCTTAGAACTGGTATTTAAGTATGTTTGCTTAAACTGAAGGTGAGTGGAGACTAAGCTCACATTTGCAAATATACAGCTAATAGGACTGCCTCTTAACAGCTGAGCTTGTGTGAATCACCAACAGCACTGCAGACGGGAAGACAGCTAGACCTTCCTCATGCAAGCTGCCTTCGTTTTGACTCCAGTGGCACAAAATGGCTGTGTATTCCAATCTGAAAAGGGAGGCTTAGGAGACAAAGTCTGACAATCAGAAATTTAGAGAACGAGCCTGGGATAATAACAACACTGAAAGCACAGCGTAGTCTCCAAAACAGAGTGGCTAAATGAAGTCTTGCTTTTACTTTTAATCCACAGTACAAGTGATAACAATACTATAATTAAAGACAGGGCTATTGGCATCAATCCTGCAGTTTTGTCAGTGATGTGATTCAAAACACGTAGCATTGTATCCATCACATTTCCATATCACACAAGTTCTACAGATACAATCTCTCAGCGTATTTTACACTGTATTTTTAATGGTGGTCAAAATTTCCTTCATAGTAAAAAAGTATTCTGCCTCAACTGTGAAAGGACTTGCTAAAAGAAACTAGGAAGTGAAGCTATAAAATGCACTTTTCTCTCCATGCACAAAAGTCAACAAGGAAGCAAAATGATAACATAGGAAAAGTTCATAAATTGCCTTGGTATACATGTACATACACGCATACATACTTCTTCATATAGTTCATATCTTCAGACACTCACAACAAGATTTTACAGTGGCATATTCAATGCTGAAAAGTGAATTACAATGACATAAGTAATATCCTAATTGTAGTAAAATTCAGTAAAGCTTCTTGTCAATTACTAAAGGACACCTTCCAAAGTGAACTGAAACAAGACAATTTAGCTAACAGAGAGTATTATGTTGGCATAATGCAATTCAACACCAAGATAATAAGGATGGAGGATCAGACAGGATACAGCTAGCACAAGCTAGGTAAAAGCAGCAACAAACAAAACCAAAACCAAATTACTTTTAAATTCCAGGACTGGTCTGCTCATAGGACCCAGGTGAGAATCCTGTGTTTTTTAATTTTTATTGCAGTGTGTTTAGCTGCTCACTTGTCATGAATGCTACACATGATAAGCAGCTTTCCTCAGAGTGCAATATCCTTAGGAGATCAATCACACTGCTTTAGATCACACACATACTGTGCTCAACTTTCCCCCTACTTATAGCTGTCTTAGGTTGTTCTTTCTGCATTACAGAAATTTAAGATGGATTTGTACCCCTGCAATGGTCCAGCTGCACTTCTGGTGTAATGTCTGACCATGAGAGTTCATTGTCTCTCAATGCATTTCTGTGTTTGGACCAAAGTGCCTAAGGAAAAGCTGAATTCAGCCCACAGCACTTGCCCAAGCCTTAAATACCATTTTGGATCACTGGATCAGCAGTGTCATTTGGATTACAGTCCTTTTCAGAGCACAAGCCATGGAAAATCTCTGTGCAAACTTGAAAGAAAAGACATAATGCCAGGTTTTGTTCTTGTTTAATTTACTGACCTTTTTCAGCTCTTGGATGTGTGTTTCTTAAACTCTGTAGGAATAAGATGACAGAAATGTTCTGATGTTGCTGTCAGACAGTTGTGTGATGGGAAAATTGTGTCTAATATTAAATTGGATTTAAGATTAGCAGTGTTGAAGTAATCTCAAGCGTAATGACCTGTTGCTGCCATCAATCAGCTACAACAGTGAGGAATTTCTTATATTTACTATGAATCACTTCTAATGCTGGCATCTGGCTTCACACAGGATGAGCCAGGACACTGTGAGGAATATGGATGGCACAATGCATTAAAGATGCAAAGGCCATAAAAACTAATACATGACAAACCATTAATGATCTCATTTTTTTCAGTGCTAGGAAATGCACAAAAGAGTTGAGCATTTCCTTTGTGCCCAGATGGGAATTTCATGAAAGCAGAAAAGACTTTTAAAGCACAGCTCATTCATTTAACATGAAGGACATTCTTGGTACAGCTAAGGAACTGTAAATGAAAAATTATATGTAATATTCCAGATTCACTCAAAAGATCAAGTGAGCAATGACACTGCAATTGCTGACAGGCGGAGACTACCTGGGTCACTCAGTCCTATGGAACATTACCACGAATGGCTTGCTAAGTGTCAGAAAGCAGTCTTTTGTCACTCTAGGAGTATCAGAATGGCGTACATTGCTTTAATACTCCTTCCATCTTCCTGCATGGCAGAGAGAGGATGAGTGGCATAAATTGTTTTGCTAGCTCACTGCCCAGGAGAAAATCGACAGCAGCTGCCAGCTTACACAGCCAGAACCACACAGACCTTGGTTCAGGAAAGCAGTGGTCCATGAAAAATGAAGTCACTAAGCAAACTAGAATAACGAAAGATGAAACTATATATTTCCATGCCAAACCCCTTTTGGAGGCTTGATACACACATCAGGTCATATGCACAACCACCCTTTAGATGGAGTTATTGTTTCAAGTCCATAATAGATCTTGCTTACAAAGCAAGATGGTAAGTGTTGCAAATTTCTAGGGTCTGACAGACTTAATAATAAAAGCACACATGGGCCATGTGTTCAAAGTTCAGCATTATCATGTGAATCCTTGAAAGAGACACCTTCAAAGGGATTGATGGGTTTAGTTCAGATCTACAAAAATTCAGACCACATTTGGCAATACTTAACACTCTTGGTGATGGTTTAAATAAAACCAAGAGAGGACAAATTGGCTTGAAGAATAAAAAAATTACCAACAAAGCCCTCAAGCTTATTAGTACTGAGTAAGACATGGTGAGGACTGCATATACAGAAAAGTTCTGCTTATTTTGGCCATTTAGTATGTGAAAAAATTAAAGAGAATAATTGTCAAACTGGCAGGGTAGCTCTTGAAAGTACTAAATCAATTAATGACCAGTGTAAACATAATTTAACTAAAATTCTTTGATAACCACTGCATGGGTAAGCAGTTTTCCCCCATATTTTGATACTCTTGAATGGTGTTTTCATCTACACACAACTGTAGCAAATACACAGTTGTACCTGTATCTCTTTTTATTTCAGGTATACTTTAACACTTCATAAAACAACAGCACCTCCTCTTCCATGCTTTAATAGGATGGCTCAGGCAAGCTGCTTACTCCCTTTACATGATCATTGGCTTTTGCAGGTTTGCCCAAGGAAGCTAGGTCCTGCTATATAAGCCCAGTCAAGCTACAGCTGTTAAAGAACTTACATGGGCTACCTGTGGTAGATTTTGTACTTCATGCTATAATGATATTGTAGGCTATTTGTACTCGTGTCTACACATGTCTAATGGAAGAATAGGAAAGCCAAAGCAGAGTTCTAATTGAATCTAGCAAGGGAGGTTAAAGGGAACACTAGGAACTTTTACAGGTATATTAATGGAAAGAAGAAGACTAGGGAAGGTGTGGGCCCCCTCAGAAAGGAAACTGGAGAAATCATCACAAGTGATGAGGAAAAGGCTGAGATACTCAATAACTTCTTTACCTCAGTCTTCACTGCAAGGGCCTTGTGGTGGGTTTGGAAGGGTGAGGCCGAGAAGCCTCCTCCCTTCCCCCTTGTAAGGTAAAAGGGAAAAAAAAAATTGAAGGGAAAGGAAAAAAAAACTCACAAGCTGAATTAGCAAAGCAGTGGAGCTATATTTACAAAGCAATGTAGGGTTTGCAGGGAGATATTTACAAATTTACAATATCTACAATATATACAAAGATATACAACAGAGTAACACAGAAATGAGAGTAACCCCCCTCGGCAGAGAGGGGGTTCCCCACCTCCGCTCTCCCCTCTCTCCCCCCCCTTTCCCCAGAATGGGATAGAAAGAGAAGGAAGAGAGAGGAAGAAAAAAATGTTAGAAGCAGTTTGTGTTAATTGGAAAGGAGTTAATATACCGGCCTTTATCTGTCTTCAAGGCCGAGGCCTTGGCAGAAAGCCCAGCACAGACAGAGCTGCTCTGTGGAGGAGCGGAGGCAAGACTGAAGATAAGGTGCTGGAAAAACCCAGTATAGTCCCAGCTCAGAAGGTGCTTCCTCCCACTTCACCAATGAAATTAGTTTAGACTATTCCTTCCGTTTACCAACTTCCGTCCACCATATTCCCTTTCTTAAGGGGGCAACGTCAACCGGCCACAGGCCTCTAGCCACGTTCCTGATGTTATGGAAGACAATGCCAGGGACGGGGAGGAAGAACTGCCCATTGTAAGTGCAGATCAGGTTCGTGATCATCTGAAGAACCTGAAAGTGTTCAAGTCCATGGGACCCGACGGGATACACCCATGGGTGCTGAGAGAACTGGCAGATGAGGTTGCTAAACCCCTCTCTATTATATTTCAAAAGTCATGGCAATCTGGTGAAGTCCCCACAGACTGGAAAAGGGGAAACATTGCCCCCATCTTCAAAAAGGGCAAGAAGGAGGAACCAGGGAACTACAGGCCAGTCAGTCTCACCTCTGTGCCTGGAAAGATCATGGAGCAGATCCTCCTGGAGGCACTACTGACTCAGAAGAATAGTGAAGAGGTGATTGGGAACAGTCAGCATGGCTTTGCCAAGGGCAAATCCTGCCTGACCAACCTGGTGGCCTTCTATGAGCAGGTGATGAAATTAATAGCTGAGGGGCGAGCAACTGATGTCATTTACCTGGACCTGAGCAAAGCCTTTGACACTGTCCCGCACCACATCCTGGTCTCCAAACTGGTGACACATGGGTTTGATGGGTGGACCACTAGATGGATAAGGAACTGGCTTGATGGCCGCACCCAAAGAGTGGCTGTCAATGGCTCCATGTCCCAGTGGAGGCCAGTGACAAGCGGAGTCCCTCAGGGATCAGTCCTGGGACCTGTCTTGTTCAACATCTTTGTGGGGGACATGGACAGTGGCATTGAGTGCACCCTCAGCAAGTTTGCTGATGACACCAAGCTGTGTGGTGCAGCAGACACGCTGGAGGGAAGGGAGGTCATCCAGAGGGACCTTGACAGGCTGGAGAGGTGGGCACAAGCCAACCTCATGAGGTTCAATAAGAGCAAGCACAGGGTCCTGCATCTGGGTTGAGGCAATCCCAGGCACAAATCCAGGTTGGGCAGTGACTGGCTGGAAAGCAGCCCTGAGGAGAGAGACTTGGGGGTGCTGGTGGACGAGAAGCTCAACATGAGCTCTCGGTGTACACTTGCAGCCCAGAAAGCCAATCAGATCCTGGGCTGCATCAAGAGAAGTGTGACCAGCAGGTCAAGGGAGGTGATTCTCTCCCTCTACTCAGCTCTGGTGAGACCCCACCTGGAGTACTGCCTCCAGTTCTGAAGCCCCTATTACAAGAGGGATATGGACGTGCTGGAACATGACCAGAGAAGGGCCACGAGGATGATCAGAGGACTGGAGCACCTCTCCTATGAGGACAGACTGAAGGAGTTGGGGCTGTTCAGTCTGGAGAAGAGAAGGCTCCCAGGTGACCTTATTGTGGCCTTCCAGTATCTGAAGGGGGCCTAGAGGAGGGCTTGGGAGGGACTTCTCAGGATCTCAGGTAGTGATAGGACTAAGGGGAATGGAATGAAGCTGGAGGTGAGGAGATTCAGGCTGGAGATGAGGAGGAAGTTCTTCCCCATGAGAGTGGTGAAGCCTGGAATAGGTTGTCCAGGGAGGTGGTTGAGGCCCCGTCCCTGGAAGTGTTTAAGCTCAGGCTGGATGAGGCTGTGGCCAGCCTGATCTAGTGTGGGGTGTCCCTGCCCATGGCAGGGGGTTGGAACTAGATGATCCTTGTGGTCCCTTCCAACCCTGACTGATACTATGATACTGCTATGATACTATGAATATATTCTCTTATAGCCAAAAGAGGTGGGTGATATTTTAAAATAGTTATCACAACTGAAAAGGTTACATTTGTTCTATTCCAGTCTTTTCTACTTTGCCAGTTGCAGCCTAGATCATACCACTTCAGTGGCATAAAGGCAAATGGTACTGTCATCTTATTTCAGTGCACAGCACTACTGTGACCTGTGGTGGTGGTACATTCTGTAACTGCACTGCAAGTCCTGTGGTACCTGATGATTTCTTAAAGCCTCATTATCTGAGGTCATATAACTGCCACAGAATAAATAACCCTTGTTCAGAAGAGTTAATAAAGTGCAACTTCTTCATTACAACAGCACAGAAAATAGTACATCAAATGAAAAATGAAAACGCATTCTGAGGAAATTCTCTCTTTCACTTTTGCAATTTCTTCAGAGACTAGATCACAACTTCTACATACATGTAGGTTTTATACAACAAGGTCAGTTTAAGTTCTATCCATAGAACTCTTGCCATTAAGAATGTAACAGGAAATAGTTACTCAAGGTGCTAGCCAGTATACATTCCATACTGAAAGCAGGACACATTGCATGACTCAGAAATTACTGTAAGATACTGGTCTTGGAACAATACTAAAAACAGCAAAGAAAATGCAACTTTTAGGATTTTATGCCACCTGATTTCTAAGCAACATTGAGCAAACATTCAATCCCAGTCAAAGGAAAAGGGTTAGATTTTTGATCTTTTACAGGTTTATAATACTTGTGGTGTTTATTTTGTAATTTCTGGTTGTTTGGATTGTTTACAAAGTGCTTGAAGATACCTTGACTATGAAAGAAGCTTTAGAAAATCACTTTCTATACACTGATAATCACAGATAATTCATGGCATGAATAGGATAAATTTCATTTTCTTCTTGTTGGTTAATGGCCATATGGGCAAGTGTGAAATTATGAAACTGCAGGAAATTTTCCCTTTTGTTTGCAGAACATTGTCAAGCTTTTTACAAATTGTGTATCTAATTTTCTACAAAACATTTTGCTTTCAACTTACTTTATGACTGCTTGATAATAATATGCTTGTAAGGAGAATTTAGCAAATTTTTCTCATGCTCTGAAATCTGAACATTTCAGGAAAATATTAAGCATTAATGACAAATTTTAAGGGACTAGGCTGTTCAATACCTTACACTGATGAAGTCATATATCAGTGTGGGACATCAGAAAGCATTGTAAGTGTAAAATATCATCTACTGTATTTGAGAGCAAATTCCAGATTCTCGATGAATTAAAGTAACACAACTTAATTGAGGAAAGAAGATGAAGGGAGAGGTTTTAATTAATGGCACTGAAATAAGTGGCTTTTAGACACGGCAAAGAAAATAAGTGAGTAGTCTCAGCTCAGATGTTATGAGCTTTGGTGATGGCAGGGAGGGTTTCCAATAAAGGCTGCCTGTGACAGTGCAGTAAGAACAGGGATATTCTTCATCACTTTAGGCTACAAAGATTTGCTTTAACATTCTTTATGACTACAGAGGAACTTATCAGAATAGTAACGTAGTAGAGATTAATGGAAGACTCTTTAATCATAGTCCAATGAAAAATCTCCTTGGAAACTCTTTTTACTTTAAGATCACCTTAGCATAGAGAACCTTTGTTACCAGTTGCAGGAGATAATACAGAAGGTAACATTCAAGGAAGCACAATGCTCCCTAAAAACAAGTAACACTGTAACATTTTCAAGTTTTAGAATATGCAATTGGAAGCATTTCTACGTTTTCTGGATGCAGCAGAGGTGACACTGGCCTGGTAGAAAAAGCATCATAGACAGTAAATTGTCCTTCGCTTGAAAAATATTCTGCGTGTTTCACTTCACTGAGCTTCTGTTTCCAGCTTCTACCTCAGGTTAGTTTGTGACATTCACAGCAGGTACTGTATAGAACTGTGTGTTTTTACAGGGCCTCCTACTACGCAGCCTGAAATTAAGCTGGGAGTGGGATGTTTACTAAATAACGGCAGCATTTTATGACAGGCAAATATATTTTCCAATACAGATGCAGGGTCTTGATTTTTGTGCTATTGCAATAAATTGTTTTAAGCATATGTGATTGACAGATTATTTCTAGCTAAAATCTTACACAAATTAGCACTTGCCTCTGTAATATTTGAAAATATAAGCAATCAATGAACCTACTGTACCAGGCTCTCCTGCCTTTTTGCATAGCAAGTTTGCACTGAAAAAAACCCACACCACACCAAAAAGGCAAACTACATTTTGGTCAAAAGAATGATGTAAAGTCAGTAACACAAGAAGAATGTGAAAATACATTCTCAGGAAGTAAATGCATGGAAATGATGACAGGAAGCTTACAAGAACAGAAATTAAAATCTGTAAAGTATGACTTTTCTGATAAACCAAACTTTAAAGGAAAGAAATTCTGTCAGAAATTACATACTCTCCCCCCCTCCATCCCCCTTTACATCTTAGATTCGACAGCCAAAGTCTTATTTCAGCTATAAGGCTAAAAGATAATTGTTGCACATGCCTCCTTCAAACTAGCTGCATCCTGTTAATTCATACCCTGCAATAACAGAATAAAGCAGTAGTATGAGTACACTCCTGTATGCCTCTTAGTAACAGCAGTCACTTTTCTCCTCCCACAAACATCTAAGAGAACAGTCAAAAAGAGAAGTGGTGACTCTTCTGCCCTAAAAATCCATAAAATAATGGCTTCTTTGAAACTACATGAACCTCCTCCTCAACAGTTTATAAATGAGCTAGCATAGATATGCCATTTTCTTTGCAAAAAGATGGAGAGGAAGTTAGCAGCCTTTCAGTGACTGCAATTTGACTTAGAGAGATGGAGATCAGCAGCTGCAACATAAAAGAGAACTAAAAATACTACTTAAATTGTTCGTGATAACAATAATACATAGAGATTGTTACCTTCCCCTCAGATTTTGGAACTGTTAGTAAGTATATCATCACCTCAGCAGTAATTCTTAAAGCTGCATAGTACACAATGAAAAATAGAGCCCAAATATATGAATACACTTTTAACTCTTTTTTCCTAAACATTGCAACACAGGTCAATTCAGAAAATACAAGGTAACAAAATAATTATTGTACAAAACCTAATAATAAATAGACCAAATTAATTTTTGGTTTATAGCTAGTGACTTCATCTAAGCAGTAGGGTTGAAGTGGACCCTACGCTTTAGTAAGGTGTAATTAATCACCTACCTGTACTGAGTGGATTGGTATACAACAGAATAGAGTAGAATAGAGTAGAATAGAATAGAATAGAATAGAATAGAATAGAATAGAATAGAATAGAATAGACCAGACCAGGTTGGAAAAGACCTTTGAGATCATCAAGTCCAACCTATCATACTTCCTTGCACCACAGCACTTTCAAAATTAAAGTCTACATGTTCTTTTCAATTCACAATAAAAACTTACTCTAAATTTGGAAATTATCACTGATTTTTTAACAGCAACCTAGATATCTGGACTGGTGGTGAACATCAGGTTGGATAGGCCTTTGTGAAACTTGATCCAGTGAAATATGTCCCTGACTGTGGCAGTGGAGGTTGGTGCCTTCCAATCCAAACTGTTCTATGATTCTAAAGTTCTGTGGGGTTTTTGTATATGTATGTATATAAGTGATACCTGATATGACCAGGTGGAGACTTTAAACTGAGTCTGTACCCCTTCCTGTACCTGAGGTTAAATACATTTCTCACTGTACTTTGAAACTAGCCCCCTCAGTTCAAATCACCTTCTCAAGTATTTATCCTGGTTCATCATGACTGAGTTGCAGTGACAACTCCAAATGAGCAAGCTACTCTTATCAAAGCTGGTATCTACTAATCCTGCATGGATTCTGTAAATGAAAAGACAGAAGGAACCCCGTGCTCAATGCTGTATGCATGTTCTTCAATCCACCACTCCTCACAGTGGTGTTCATGCACTTTGAGTGAATTCTATGGGCATTTTGCTGATAGTTTACAGTGACAAAAAGCAGAAATCAGCTCGCAATACTTGGAATGAGTTGGAGGACTGGAAACATGAATTCTGCTGTTAGGAAGATTTTATGGCATATCTTTTAGTCTTTTAAAGCTCATGACACAGAAACATGCAGAGTAATTAAGGATAAGCAGAAAATTAGTTTTATTTACCAGCAACCTCTTGTACAAGGCTGAAGAACCATTGTTAATTCCCAAATACTTCTTGTTTCTTAAATACTGAGAAAGAACTAACAAGGCCACATATTTTAACAGAAAAGAATAATAATATAAAAATTAAAAACTGAAAAGGGAGGAGATTTCCTTCATTTTGAAAAAGTGATGGTGAAAAAAACAAAAATTACATCCAAATGCTTCAAGAGTTTTATGACACTGAAACAGAAAAAAAATGCCCCTCTAAATAATATATTCTCTAACAACAAAATATATGCAAGGAAGCATTCAGTTCTCTGGACATCTGACTGCCAGTATTTCTAAATGGCATGAAAATGTGAAAAACTGTGTTCTAAGAAAGCAGCTCCTCAAGGAAGGAAACATTTTCTCTAGTGTGTTTTCTTTTTATTATTATTGTACTTTCCAGCCAAACATAATAAGGAAAAAGCCTTCATTGGAAAGTTTTATACTCGGCTAGGGCTCCTTACATTCTCTCAGTTCTTACTGCAGCTTTTCATCCTGGTAGATTACAACAGCATGTGTGCTTTGAAATTCTCTAGAAGGTTGAGCTGAATTTCAGTGCTTTTTTCACAGCTTTTGTATTGTTGAGCTGTTTCATAACTTACATAAGTCCTTGATCAGCATTAGAAGTAGCAAAATACTTCATTTCTTGGATACCTTCCCTTCTGAACTAAACAGTCAAATGGGTCCTTTAGACAATTAAGACAACTTAACTCAGAACTAATCAAAATTACTTGCTAGGTCAAACTCCATTTGAATTGATTATTGGTTTCTCATAGCAATGCCTTGCCTAATAGAGTACATTAATCTTCTTGGTTACCTTATGTACTCTATGTACTGGGAACACAGTGTTCAGACTGGCAAAACCTACCTCTCTTAAAATACCTTTTCTCACTTCTACACTTTTGTGTGTCTGCACAAAGCATCAAATTTTCACTTCATACCAAAAGGTTCAAGCCATTCAGAAATACATAAGAAACATGCCAATAGTGGTATACAGAAAATCTACTTTTTAGAAAAAAATGTGTTTTTTTTTTTTTTTTTAAATTATTTCCTTGGCTATATAAGCAAATATCAAACACTTTTAATGGAATTTCCACCTTTTGATTAGAACAGCTCCCCCCTACATTTTCCTTGCATAATTTAATTACCACACTCTAAAGCTTTTGATTTACATATAAAAGGAGAGCTGACTTTGAAATTAATAAAATGTCCCTTTAAAGAAGTGATCATAATAATAATTAGAAGGAAAAATACTTTTTACACTTAGACTCAAAACATACTTTCTACTAAAGCAATTTTCCTTCAAACAAAACATACAGAAGAAAATAATTGGAGTATTTCCTCCTAAGTGAGTGCTGGAAACTGCTGACAACTTACTGACTATTGCCTTGATTGCTATTCATCTGGAGGGCAGAGAACAGTGACTGCCTATGTACTTCTTTTTGTCTGTGGTTTTTTTTTTTTTGGTGGTTTGTTTGTTTGTTTGTTTGTTTGTTTGTTTTACAAAGGATATTTCTCCAACTTTTCCAGCTAGATTACTTCTATTGCAAAATGTGATATCCTTTTTCACTAAGGTAGAACCTGTGGCATAGACCTGTCTAAACAAAGGGATATGGAAAGACAACTCAGACTAAGGTGGCTGGGATCAAACAGCCACAATAGCCATCAAAGACCATGAAATTAAGGTTAGATTTGGACTGGACCACACAGGAATCTTGTTATTTAAATCTCTTCAAGAGGCTGGAGCCATAGGATTCAGAAGACTGCTGCCTTCTGGTTGTCTTGAAGCTCATCCTTGCAAATTCACATGAACTCAAACTTGTTTAATTTTTGTTTTCCTTCTCCCAATTTGGGGGCCATTGGGTGACAAACAAAGGCACAAACCCTGTTGCTGTATAGCAATGAGATTCCAGAAATGCAGAGATCACAGAATCTCAGAAGTCCTCCCAGAAGTCCTTTACTGCTGCATTGTAGAATCCCCATCATTAGAGTCACAGATTCCCACTTACAGCAGAAGTCCCAGAAGCCCTTAACAAATGAAGCAGCTAACAGAAGTCCTGTGCATATTTCTCGCAGCATCCCTACAGGTAAGCCCTAACCAGAAGAATTAGTGAACTAACAGAAGCAGAAGTCCTAACCCTCCAATCTCATTAAAGCTCAGAGTGGCTGGTTTTAGATTTTTTGTTATCAATCTCTTTACCAGTAAAATACAACCACATATATAAGCTAAAATATTTTCCCAATAAGAGATTCCAGCATGTCAAGGAGGTGGCTTATGCAGCATGTTTCAATCAAAAGGTGCCCATGTGAGGATGTTGTTCTTGGCAGATGTGGAATGCTATTGTTTTGCTCTATGCAGAGTGCTAAGGAATTGGTCAGCTAAGGAATCATGCACTCTGCATGTGTCCAGCAGCTGCCCTCTGAACAGTGGGTGCAACACAATAGTTCTTCAGCTTCGTAACTGCACACAAATGTGATCTTTAATGGTAATTTTCAGCAAGTTCATAATTCAACATTGCCACCTTCCTTTCATAAGATGTTATTTTAAGAACTGCATTTAAAACAAGGGGCCTGACATATGCATCATTAATCAAATTTCAGTTGTCTTTGAAAATCATTCTACATCCCCTTCAAGAAAATCCTCGGTCCCTAAAGAATATTTTAAAATCTGCACACCATTTCACCGAATCACAGAACGTTAGGGGCTGGAAGGGACTTCAAAAGATAGAATAGAATAGAATAGAATAGAATAGAATAGAATAGAATAGAATAGAATAGAATAGAATAGAACAGAACAGAACAGAACAGAACAGAATTGAATTAACCAGGTTGGAAAAGACCTTCAAGATCATCAAGTCCAACCCATCACCCAACACCAACTAATCAACTAAACCATGGCACCAAATAGCTCATCTAGTCTCTTCTTAAACAGCTCCAATGATTGTGACTCCACCACCTCCTTGGGCAGCCCATTCCATCTAGTCTAACCCTCCTGCCAGAGCAGGATCACCTATACCAGATCACACAGGAATGCATCCAGACAGGTTTTGAATATCTCCAGAGAGGGAGACTCCACAACCCCCCCACCCCCAGGGAACCTGTTCCAGTGCTCTGTCACCCTCATAGTAAAAAAGAATTCCTCATGTTTACATGGAATTTCCTATGCCTCAACTTCTACCCATTGCCATTCTGTCATTGGGCATCACTGAGAAGAGCCTGACATCCTCTTGGCACTCATTCTTTACATACTTATAAGCATTAATGAGGTCATCCCTTAGTCTCCTATTCTTCAAGCTAAAGAGACCCAGCTACCACAGTCTCTTCTCATTTCCAAACTTTTGATTTATTTTCCACAAACAGGATAAAGAAGAGTTAAAAACATAGATGTTATATAGAAAGAGATAATGCATAGTGTTCAAACTATGGCATAGTTAGGGTATAAAACCAAGCAGGTCCTTCAAAAGGCAAATAAACAGATGTGCCAGCTGCAGATATTGCTGACTCTTCTTTCAAAGGCTGGGAAACTGTGTAGCAGGGGGTACAACTGCTTTTTTTTTGCTCCTTTCACCCTCACAACTTGCTGAAGCTGCATCAGCTTCTCCTCATCTACATCCAGCAAACTAGAAGAGTAGTTTAGCTGCTGGTAGAGCTGATTTGCAACACTGACTGTTTTAACGCCACCAAATTAAGAGCTGCAAGAGACAGATAAGGTTACAGCAAAATAAATGTAATTGAGAAAGTAGTAAAGACACACAAGGTAATATGGAATTTTGGATTAAAATGATAAATTTGAGTCCATGCCATCGGTAGTGAGAAGCAACATTGATAGAAAGTAAGTAAGGAAAGAGATTCTTGAACTCTTATGATACGATTCTCCCTATAACCATCTTTAAAACAAAAATATTCCCCTATGTCCTTTATGAATTTTCACTTCAGAAATACTTGCTGTGAAAGCATACCGGGTGGGAATTAAGAAATCTTAGCTTCACAGCATGAAAAGGACAGAAAAGCAGCACAGGTGCATAAGAGAACAAAGGGGTTAGTACCATGGTGAGCTAGTATGAGTGGTTGACAGAACTGTGGGTGGAAATGATAGGAAATTGCCATTCATGGACTGTGAAACTCACTTTAGAATAAGGATTAACATGAGCCTCATTTCCAGTTTGTGCTTTTCAACTGGTGAGTGCAGCGTTTGCCTAAAAATGTAGAACATTAAATCAAGGTGAGAATTGAGAAGGAAATTGAATAAAAAGAAAAAGGCAGGTTAAAAGTTTGCCATCAGCACATACACAGCTGTTTAAAAAAGTTGAATTAATAAAAAAACTATAATTGGCAATTTATTTTTATATATACTAAATCAAAATGAAGCAGCTAATTAGTAAACTAAATATCTTCTGGTCTACATGGTAAGAGTTTCTACTGAAGTTAACTTCAAAGGAGTTCTTTAAAAATATGAGCATCAAACACATTTTTGAACAACAAAGGAATATCCTTTGATAAGAAAATGCTCTTGTCCTATATTTGTAATATATAATTCTTATTTGATAATTCTCAATGGAATTGTAAGGTATCTCATAAGACTTGTGGAAAAAAGGATGATGTAATTAAATGATAAAACAAACTAATAACATCAATCTGACAATATTGACTCAAGTTCTGCAAATTTAGATGTTTTCTCATTCAATGATAACTCAGATGATTTCAATTTTTCAAGGAAGATCAGCAGCACTTTTTAAAGTGGTCACATTAATATATATCATGAAGTAATATTTTGTTTTATACAGCCATCCCTGAAAAACAGGAAAATAGAGAAATTCCACCTGATTTTGATTATACCAAGTATTAAGAAATTAATGTCTTTACTGAAAGCCATCTGTAATTCTGACCACCAAAAATACATCCAAATTTGCTGAATTATTAGTAGGACATCATGAGACATACACTCCCAGTGTATGTTTATCCTGTAGAAATTCTTCAAAGGGAACTGCTGTCGCTGACATACTGCAATGTGATGAATTAATATGGCATTTTAAATATCAGTGAAATAGAAACCCTTTAGAACTGCACATCCAGTTTTGGCTAGCTAGGGATTTGTTTTTACCAGATGAAATGTGGTGTACCTGTAAACTAGAAAGTGCTGCCCAAATGCTCTTCATTATTATGATGTGGTTTTATACCTGCTTGAGGGTCTACTAAAAATGCATTACCACAATATGTGATTTGGTACTTGCATTGAGAATTCAGCTGAGTCTGGAATGCTTAAATGACCTAGGCTTTGAGCTATCATCAATGACTGTCTTAAAATTACACAAATCACCTCCTGTTAATGTCTCTTTTTTCTGATTATAAAGTGCCTAAGGTGATCAGCTCCTATCAGCACATTTAATTGCCAGACTTCTAAGACAGCTAAACAAATTCCATTCCTTCTCTGTCTGTACAACCACACCTACGCAAAAATATCTATTCCTGCCCTCATTCCCGCCCCTAAGGCTTTCAGGTAATTTTTAAATTAATTGCTAGTTAATGTTGCTATGCTGCAAGTGCAGAAAGTAAAAACATTTAAATTAAAATTGCATCCATCGTTGCCACACAATCTCTTCTAAGACACGAGTTATGTTCAGTTTTTCAGCCTTTGCATTCTTCTCTTGAACAATCAGTTACTGGTTATTTATGCATGAGTACTGCTGACCTGACATGGCGCGCACAGCATAATTTGTACACTGACTTACCATGAGGAATTTTTTGGGAAAAAGGAACTTCAGTTCTACCATTACTATAGACAATTTTCCAAATGATCTACAAAAACAACTACAACTCACTGGTATTACTGTCCTTTCATTTAACTGATAATGCCACTTAGTAATGTTTTCAGTTGAATACATTTGCATAATCACCATGAAAAGCATTCACTATGGGCCTTGTACATATACTTATCTGTCTCAATATAAGCTCCTTACAGGTTTATGAAAACACAGCATACTTACATGTGGAACAGCCTTCTTAGAGATCAAATCAGTCAAGTGGATATAGATATCTAAGTTCCATTGAAGGAAACAAATGGCTACAAAACAGTTTCTGGAATTGCTGAAGCACAGTGCATCATTAATTCCAAGAACAGTGCACCATTAATTCCAGTATTCCAGAAATTTCTTTAACATTAAGCATAAGCAATAAGGCAAATTTCTTGCAGCTATAGTAAATTTAAGGAACTCACTCTTTTCATTATCTTCATAACTTTTAAAAATAAACCACTAGTTTCTCCCATACACCCCTACATCTTCATGTTTTTAAGGAAGAACATGTAGCAAGATGGGTTTAGAGTATTTTTATTTGTTTCAAGACTGTTTTGCACTTAGATTGGCTCCAATCTGCCATTTCTAATAACCCTAAACCCAATGTTGTACATTTACATCAGTGTTAAAACCTTCTCCAGTACAGCCAGTGCTGAGTTTGATGGTGTAAGGGTTCTACTCTTTCCCTTCTGCCCCTCCCCAATCAGAAAGAGAGAAAATCTGGAGAATCAAGACAGTGAATAAAACTGCACTTATCACTCCCCTTTTCCACCTTGCCTTTTTTCTGAGGGCCAGGTAGAAGGTCTCCAAGCATCAGCAATTGCTCTGCTTAGCTTTGGCTCTGGCAAACCAAAGTTGGTATTTCTGTACCATACACATCCCAAGGATCCTTGCAGGCAGATCATTACTCCAAGTTTGGTTTTAATTAACTCAATGACCAGCATTCTCAGCTGCAATAACCTCTACTCAGTTTGCTCTGTTACCCAGGATGTTACTCCTATCATCCCATAAAGGATGCTTACTCACTGACACCTCAAAGTCTCCTGGCATAAGCTGTGAGACCCTAATGCTGTAACACAGCTACATCTTGTCTGACTTCATCCACATCCTTATCAATTATCTCCATGTAAAGCATGCTCAGTAGTGACCCTGAAAAAGAAACTATGCTCCCTTCTCTCACAGAAATAAAAGAAATACCATCCATGACACGAGATAGTGTAAACCAGACTCACATCTATAACCCTTACTTTTCTACAAACATGCAAATATCATCAGTAAGAGGACTGGGGCACAAAATAATCCAAACTTGAATTATTTTAGTGAGTCTTGATTTGAATGCCTACGCTTGCTGAACTGGATATTTTTTATGAACAAACTACTGGTTGTCAGGAAACAAAATGAGGACTTGCATGCATAATAGCTTCTTAGTTGAAAATTACTTCTTAAAAGTAAATCTGGTAACAACAGAATATTATTAAATCTATAAAGCTGTGAATTGGAGAATGGTGGAATTAAGGTCATTTGTGGCTAGTGTGTGCAAGCCATAATACAACCTTTAATGACATGGTCACCAATGTCCTGAAATTTTTAGTGAACTTCCATGAGCTGTAGGATGCCCATCAGTAGACAAAATATCCTGCAACATATGGTATCAGTAAGACAGAGAATGGCATATGCAGGATAGCTTCACAGTTAAGGCAGTCACATAATTCCTTAGAGAAGTATATTTGGCATCTAACTACTGAAACTTTGTTATGCTGGTCAAGCTTTCTGAAACTTTTCCTAGTCAATCATTAGTAGAGTGTTCCTCATTTTGAAGGTATCTGATTTCAGGGTGAAAAATGCAAATTTCCCTTGTCTTGCTGCCATGTCCTGCCGTGATTTTCAAAGGCTGTGCTTTATAGTTGTGTTTCTACTACTACAGCACATTTCACTTTTTTTCTGTGTTTTGTTTTGCTTGGTGTTTTTTTTTTTTTTAATTCAGTGCTACTGGAATTTCAAATTTGTGTTAAAAAAGTAACTTTAAAGGAAGCATGCAATGTACAGGGAAATTGGAACTTTACTTGAAAGGGTTAATGTACAATTGTAAGAAAACCAGGTTGGTTTGAAGAATTTATGGTCACAAAACTTTTGCCTTTCAAACAAGCTTATCTTTGAGTGTTTAGCAGAATGATTGCTATGAAGGTACAGTGGAAGCATACCAAACAAACAGCTGTACCTTGATCTCAGCAAAACACTTAGCTGTGGGTAGGTATGACGAAAGACTGTCTGATTTCTGGCAGTGCACAAAGCTTTAACAGGAAAAGATTTCATCTATGCAAAAGGAGCAGTACAGAAGGTATTCTGGCTCCACAAAGCATGCAACAGGCATGCACTCAGCAGAAAAGTAAGATGCCACACAGAAGAAATTACTCAGATTACTTCCCAGAGGAAAAGCATCAGATTGTTCACCAATAGCAAACTTGCTCAGAGAGCTCTTTCAGCTGCCTCTTCCCTGGGTCAGTGACTGGCACGCATAAAGATGTCTACACATATGAGTGAAGAAATAAGTTTATGAGTTCTGATCGAGTAGCAGCAATTAAATGGATGAGAGAAGGTGGGTCTGAACAGTGAAGGTTTATTAATCTTGGCTAAGGACAGCCAACATAGACCAAAAAGGTTGCTGAATCTATTGGTTACTGGATCTATTAGTGATGCCTTCTAAGCTATGAGGCATTGGGAAATTTTAGTAGAGTATCATAGTATAGTATAGTATCAGTAAGGGTTGGAAGGGACCACAAGGATCATCTAGTTCCAACCCCCCTGCCATGGGCAGGGACACCCCACACTAGATCAGCCTGGCCAGAGCCTCATCCAGCCTGCTCTTAAACACCTCCAGGGACGGGGCTTCAATCACCTCCGTGGATAACCTATTCCAGGGCTTCACCACTCTCATGGGGAAGAACTTCCTCCTCACCTCCAGCCTGAATCTCCTCACCTCCAGCTTCATTCCATTCCCCCTAGTCCTATCACTACCTGAGATCCTGAGAAGTCCTTCCCCAGCCTTCCTGTAGGCCCCCTTCAGATACAGGAAGGCCACAGTTAGGTCACCTCAGAGCCTTCTCTTCTCCAGACTGAACAGCCCCAACTCCTTCAGTCTGTCCTCATAGCAGAGGTGCTCCAGCCCTCTGATCATCCTCGTGGCCCTTCTCTGGACACATTCCAGCACCTCCAGATTCCTCTTGTAATAGGGGCTCCAGAACTGGAGGCAGTACTCCAGGTGGGGTCTCACCAGAGCTGAGTAGAGGGAGAGAATCACCTCCCTCGACCTGCTGGTCACACTTCTCTTGATGCAGCCCAGGATCTGATTGGCTTTGCGGGCTGCAAGTGCACATTGAGAGCTCATGTTGAGCTTCTCGTCCACCAGCACCCCCAAGTCTCTCTCCTCAGAGCTGCTTTCCAGCCAGTCACTGCCCAGCCTGGATTTGTGCCTGGGATTGCCTCAACCCAGATGCAGGACCCTGTGCTTGCTCTTATTGAACCTCATGAGGTTGGCTTGTGCCCACCTCTCCAGCCTGTCAAGGTCCCTCTGCATGGCCTCCCTTCCCTCCAGCGTGTCTGCTGCACCACACAGCTTGGTGTCATCAGCAAACTTGCTGAGGGTGCACTCAATGCCACTGTCCATGTCACCCACAAAGATGTTGAATAAGACAGGTCCCAGGACTGATCCCTGAGGGACTCCGCTTGTCACTGGCCTCCACTGGGACATTCTGGGAGCCATTGACAGCCACTCTTTGGGTGCAGTCATCAAGCCAGTTCCTTATCCATCTAGTGGTCCACCCATCAAACCCATGTGTCACCAGTTTGGAGACCAGGATGTGGTGTGGTACATCGTTGAAGACTTGGACAGTGTCGAAGGCTTTTACTTTCACTAGTTAGTGTTCCAGTTCCTCTTCTGAGTTATCTAGGATCCTGCTGAAGGAAGTGGGGGCCAGAAATGTGCTGCACATGTACTGCCAACTCTGCTATATTAGCAGTGTCTGTAGTAAAACACTTTCTGAAATCAAACCCTCTAGTGTATATATCTGCTTCCCCTAGCAGAACTTTTATGAAAAGTTTATGATAGAGAAGAAAAAATTAATTATATACATGCTGGGTACTGTGCAATTAATAAAATGTCACCAGATAATTATATACACCAGGTGGCATAATGGCAAAATAACGCATGGCACTTAAAGTATGATGTCTCAAGCTACTACTCAAAGAGTAAGTTGAGGATTACATGGAAATTATTTGTGGAGAGCAATTAGGAAAAGTCCTGAAATACTGGAAATAGCATGTAAGGTCAAAGCTTATAAAAATACAAAAAAATCTGTCACAAGTAGCAAAGAAATTACCTGACAAAGGCGTCTGCTGCTCTCCACTAAATATAACCTTCTGTGACTCAGTTTTAAATATCTAAAGTAAGTTAAATGTCCATTCCTGCTCATAGGAACAACTGACTATTCTGTTCTAGGAAAGAACATGATAGTGTTTTGCCAACTGTCCTGAGAAAAGGAAGCCCATATAATGGCTCTGAATGGAGCTAAGGTGGAAAGATCAAGGCTCTTGTGTAGATAAAAGGCAAAGCTAAGGAAAGAAACCAATATAGCTGAGTGCCAGTTTTTCAGTTGTGATATGAGAGAGTAAAAGAAGTATCTACTGTACTTATCCCTACCAATGCAGAATTATTTTCTAGCATTCCATCCAGCCTGGCCTGACAATGGCTGCAGCCATTGGAGGGCATTTCCCTGATCCCACATAAACACTACACAGAATTATATTCATTGTTCCCCATAGATTCTCTCTCTTTCTTAATTTTATCCCATTAGTCTTAGCCATACTTGTTTGTACCATACAGAGCATATCCTGCTCTATTCTATCCCAATTTTCTGCCCTCTCTACTCACTCCTTTAAAATACTTAGCATTAACAACCAGGCATGTTTGTTTTCTGCATCTAAGTATTTTACTGTATCCTTTTTGTCCCCATGTTATGAAGTAATTTGCTAAAAACTTGTGATCTGAGGAAAACTCATTCTCTGGTACCATCTGGTACCTTTACTCTGCTAAAGGAATTAAAGCCAAGAAGCAACTAGAAAAACTGATTGACATATGCAGTCTGCTTAATTGCTAGCTCAGCTGCATGGCTCTGGTTTGGACCTCTTTGATTAGTTCTCCCTAAAACAATATCCAACGTGGCTCTTTCCATTCTGTACAATCCTCTAACATCACAAAAGTCTTTGTAGGCCACAAAACAACCCTTACATTATTTTGGAAACTCAGAAATGAAAAAAAAAAAATGCAGGGGCCCTTAATGACATCCCTTAAGAACACAGGGATGCCATAGAGGCCCAAAAGACTCAAAGGACCAAGCACCATGTAAAGTGGGTGTGGCCAAGTTATTCTGGAAAAGGAAGTATGGAAGGCTGTAGTCTATGCCTGTCCTGGAGGAGACATTAACAAGCCAGCTAAACCTGTTTGAGTCCCTGCCCTCTCTCCTCCCTCTCTGTTGCAGGATCTGGATTGAGGTTGAGAAGCCAATAGGCAGGTGCCGTTAAGGCTGATGGAGGGGGTGGAAGCTGCACCCTGAGCCTCATGCTTCAGAGAGGTAACTGCATGTGTCAGAGGCTATGAGAGAAGGCATGTGTCGTTTTGCTTGCCAGAAAACATTTTGAACTGATTAGCGGGATTTGAATAGCTAATGTGCCATTGGGCCATTCAGTTTTCAAAAAGGGAATTTATAGGGGAAGATTTCGAGAGCACACATGCTTGTTGTTCATATGTCCGTTGTTCTTCCCTCTCTCTCATCTTCTCTCCCTCCATCTGTTAATGGGATTCAAGGCAGTGACAAGCCACCTAATTGCTCCTGTCTTCAGGGCAATTAGCTTCTTTTGTCCTAGCAGCATAGTGCCTAGATCTTTGCCACAGCAGCGTGTCTCCCTCTCTCTCACTTCCTCTAATTTTGGATTATTCCTGACCCTTGGACTATAACTATGAACTCAGAACATCACTTCATCCAGCAAAGTGTTTGGTAGTTAAGAACTCAGTGATTCGTGAGTAGCTTACACTAATTTACCTGGTTATTTCTAAGGTTTATATCTTGTTTACCTATTGGTTAGCTCCATTGTAAACTTGAGGTTGTCTGTCTCACCACCCGAGGCAGTATTGCTGTTTGTTTTGCATGTATAAGAAATTTCCAGTTTGTTCGTCTGTATTCCAAGTTCTGATTTTTCTGCACTGTTATTATACTGTTTATTAGTCTCCTATCATGTGTAATTAACCTATCATTGACTGGGCAAATGAACTGGAATCAAATTGGCTTGGAAAATATAATTTTTTTATATTTAATAAATCATATTAATATTTTATCATATTTCCAGCTTATCAATTTGATATAAGACTAAATCAAATGGTGCAGTGAGCAGGGTGTCAAATTGTGAGAGTTTTACACAAATTAGTCTATGAATTAACAGTCGCAGACTTGGAATGGGTGAAACAAAATGGTAAAAATGCAGAGAACATTGCCAGTAAATTAGCCGATATAATTTTGGGAGCCTGTATTATCCAAGGGATAGCTGAATTTAGCACTAATGAGGAAAAAATCCATATTTTTGAGGAGAGGATTTTTCATTTGGTAAAAGAGCCAGAAAGGTCAGGGGTGAAGCATAAGGAATTTGCTGGTTTATTTGTGCTGCAAATCAGCTGCTATAAGAGCAATCACAGAATCGAGAGCTGCTTCTAATCCCAGCTCGTCCAAAAGCTCGAGTGAAAGACCTCACAGCCCCAAGGCGGTCCAGACCGCTGGAGCTCGGTCCCTGGGGCTGTCTTTTTACAAACAGCCTGAAACACAGTCCCACAAACAGGACTTCGAAGGGACAGACCCTAAAATGGCTTTTAGCAGGGCACAATATTTTGAGCAGCTTATAGCTGAAGGCACATTGGCTTTGTCCTTAGCTCAAGAAACAGCACGGCCGAGTCTTGCCATGGCATGCATCTTTAAAGATAAACAAAGCCAGCCACCAAGTGCTCAAGGTCCCACAGGCAGCAGATTATAATATAGCCGTGCCACCAGCTGCATACACAGCCTATCCAGGGAGAAGCCCTTATATCCCACAGGCAGTGGATAATTTAACTGCTCCACTGGCTGCATAGTCTATCCTGGGACAAGCCCATATGTCCCACAGGCAGTGGACTGCAATTTAGCCGATCTGCATGCAGTATATTCAGTGTCGAGCCCATACATGCCGCACAAAACATCTCTGAACTTAGCCATTCAATCCAGTGTGCCAGTTGCTTGTGCACTTAGCCCAGCCACCAGACATAAGCTAACTCTGCCCACGGCTCAGCTGAGAGAGAGGGGCTTTTCAGTAAAGAATTGTGAACTGGACTTTGCATCAGCACCACCGAGAGTGGCCCCATGCATTTTACTGCCAGCCACGCATCCAGACCCAGCCTCAGTGACAGTTTATGCTGTGCCATGCTCACCAACTCTGCAGCCAGTCTATCTGCAGAGTAGCCACCCAGCTTGACCTGACCAGAGATCAGTCGGGCAGCTGTGGACTACCAGCAAGGTTTTGGCCAGCAGGGACTTTCCCTAGGTTTAGTGACACAGACGACTCAAGCTCTGAGGAGTAAGGCACTTTACGGCACATTCCCTCTATCATTAGGCAAGAAGTCATGGCAGCCCGTAGCGGCCGCAGGACCACCAGAAAGCAGATTCACTCTTATTCTGCAACTCAGTTAAGCGAATTGCAGGAAAAATTCTCCCGTGAGCCAAATGAAACAGTTACTGACTTTCTGTATACAGTTTCAGCCATGGGTGGGGATCTCTTTTCCAGGCCCTGCCGGGAATTATTCCCTGACTGCCCAAATCACTTATTGGGCTGGGGGCATAGATGCCTCTGAGAGAGAAGAACCCACGGTCATACAGATACGGACCTCAGCTGAACTGTCTGCAGCAGTTAGAAAAATGTCATGCATTCAAGCTATGAATGAACGAGGGCTCCATGCGCCCCCTTTAAATGCACCCATTAACCCCAAAAAGCTTAAATCTCTCATTCATGGAGTGTCCAATGCCTTTAAGGGATGTTTAATAGATCGAATGGAGCAGATTAAACAGGCAGTTAAAAGGAGTAAGCACTCTGATGATTCCTGAGAGCACATCCCGACATGGAAAGAACTGTTAAGGGATTTTAGCAGACTATGGGGATCTTGTTGGTTATCCAGTTCATGCACTTTCTGGGAATGGATATCATGCTGGTACCCACAAAGCCAGCCACAGAGTGTTACCTAGTAGTAAAAAACTAGAAGTGTGACGAACACAGGCAGTTCCCCACACAAGTCCAAACAGCAGCCCAAACCAGTACAGATGTCACGCTGGGAAACCCCAAGGACATCTCTCCAGCCAGAAACAAGCTTCACTGACTAGAGACTGGTTTCAGCAAGCTCTTTCCTTAGGGATACCTGAGCATGCATTAAAGAGCCTGACCATGGGGCACATTAAGTAAACTGTCTTTAAGGCTTTGAACAGACCTGGTGAATGGAAGAAAAGCCATAATGGCAGCAGTGGTAATGAGAGTAATAGTGGCAGTTCTTCCACTGCAGATTCTCCTGCTGTTGTGAACAACCCATTCACACCTCATCACCAAAGCTCCAAGGAGGTGCCAAAAAACTAAGTACTGCGATGATTGTCACAGGCCTCTCTCATTGCATGGTATAGGCCTTGCAATGGTCTGATAATTTGGAACCTTTTGTTTTAATTTCGACAGGACCCACCCGAACTGCCATTAAATTCCTTGTTGATACTGGTGCACAAATCAGAATTTTAAATGTGCAGCAGGCAAAGGGACTGGGAATACAGCCATCCTGTAGGAGAATTAAAATTAGGCACACCCACTATTTGCCATTTGGCTAAAGCAAGGCTGTAGCTCCCAGGTGACAAGCGTAGCACCTTGGTGGAGGTTGCTTTGAGACCTTACCCTGGGAACATCTTAGGATTTGATGTTTTAGCTGGCAAAAGATGGTATCTCCCTGATGGTTCCCTGTGGTCTTTTGGTTTCTATAGCATGGGAACAAAAGGGGCAAAGACTGTTCATATTAACACTTTGCAAATTGCTTCTGCTTTACCCCAGTCTACCATCACCTGCATTAACCAGTATCTATTACCACTGGCAGCCAGATGAGGCATCTCAGGAGTAATTGCAGACCTGGAGCAGAGGAAGATCATCTACAGGATGCATCCTCCCTACAACTCTCCAATTTGGCCAGTGCATTTGGCCAGTGCGAAAGCCTAACGGACAGTGGTGACTACCAATGACAGAATAGGAACACAGCCCTTCTCACTGCAGCAGTCCCAAGCCCGACCTCCATGGTAACAGCCATTCAAGCTGCACCCCACACCTGGATGGCTGCGATGGACATCAAGGACATGTATTTCATAGTCCAACTGTGAGAAGAGGACAAGGCCCAGTTCGCCTTCACATCAAAGGATACTCCAAGAAAGACACCCTTGCTTTGAAGTGGAACCAGCAAGTGGATGACCTGGCACGCATTCATGCGATGAGTAGCGAGGGGAAGATTGGAAAGGGTTGGCTGAGTGGCTTCACATCAAAAGGAGTTGCTCAGGCAAGGCCAATCACCCAAACCAAGCACCAGCCAAACATATCAGTCAGGATAAAACTCTATGGAATACCTGCCAGATTGATTATGTTGGTCCCCTCAAACCATCACATGGAAAGAAATACATACTGGTTGGTGTGGTTGGTGTAGAAGTGGTATCTGGCTTAACCATGGCCACAGCCATCAGTAGTGCCACAGGAGTACAGGCCATCAGGGTTCTAAAACATCGGTTTAGCATTTTGCTGATGCCTGAATGCATACAGAATGATAATAGGTCAATGCCAGATGGTCTCTGGGCCAAGTAGTCATCCTGGCTCTCATTAACTAGAGAAATAAAGATAGTAAGAGTCTATAAAAGGGACTCATTGCGACAGTTGTTTTGTACATAGTCTGAAAACTCTGAGACAAGAACATAAAAATAATGTATTGGTTGCTGGTTTGGTTTTTTTTTGTTTTCATTTGTTTGGGTTTTTTGTATGGAAGAACTAGAATTATCTTCAGGTTCATGATGGGAATGACTCCCTCCACTGACTACTGAGGAACCCAGAGGATTTGAGACCCCCAACAATAACAAAAAAGGTATCACAACATGATTTTTAAGTTCCGAAAATCTAAAAAGAACATCTATAAAGAACACTGTAACAACCTACAGAGCTGCAGTACATGATGTACTTTGCAGTCCTAGTGAAAAGAGACCTTTCTTTGAGAAACTTAGAAATATGGAAAATACTGGGAGGAAAACATAAAGGGAATTTAAAAAAAATCAAACCCTGGTAGTTTTATTCTAAGACTCTGCAGTCTTCCACTTTGCTCAGATTTGCCATCCAAGCTATAGCTTTAAAGGAAGACACACTGCTGCTGCTTCCAATGCTTTGATTGCTGCAATTGTGCTAAACACAAAAAAAAGCGACATGACAATTTAAATACCTGTTTTCAGTTTGATGGGATTTGAAACGCTGGACATATTTAACCCCAGAAATACAATTTTCTAAATTAGACTCAGCTGAACTTTAATTTAGTGGCTTTACTGAATAGTTTCTACAATCTCCTGTCACTGATGTACCCCAAAATTTCTAAGTGCAAATTATGGGTACAAGTTGTATTAAAGTCCATTGCTGAAAAGAATGCTAGAAAAATGGTCAACTCTGCCTGTTCAGATAACAGAAAAAAGACTGAGAGCTAAAAAGAAGCCTTTTAAAAATATTCTAACAACTTGCAAATTTTTCCCTTGTGAGACTTTCATTTTATCAATTTGACCATGATGTCACTACTTAATGCCATTTATTGGTGAACTGTGCAAGCCTGTGTGAAAGACGGTCAAGATTTATTAGGATTCTTTCTGCAAAACATATTACTTGTGAAGGCCTCACATGAAAACTAGGAGTTACACAAAAGATTTTATTTATAGTTTATCCAAAAATAAGAGCAAGTTTAGAGGTCTTGTCTGATTAATAGGGTCAGCCAAGGCTTCCATAACTGACATACAAAGACTTTGAAAACCAACTGGCTCAGACAAATTCCAAATCACAGAATCATAGAATCACTGAATCACATAATGGTAGGGGTTGGAAGGGGCCTCCAGAGATCATCCAGTTCACATACACTTAGATCAGGCGGCAGAGGAATGCATCCAGGCAGGTTTTGAAAGTCTCCAGGGAAGGAGACTCCACAGCCTCTCTGGGCAGCCTAGTCCAGTCCTCCAGTAACCTGAAAGTAAAGAACTTACTTTCTCCTTATGTTTAAGTGAAACCTCCTATGTTCTAGTTTGTGCCCATTGCCTCTTGTCCTATCACTGGCCACTACTGAAAATAGCTCAGCTCCATCCTCTTGACCTTCACCCCTCTGATATTTATAAACATTGATCAGATATTTATAAACATTGATAAGATCCCCTCTCAGTCTTCCTTTTTCTAGGCAAGAGACCCATGTCTCTCAACCTTTCACAGTATCACCAAGGTTGGAAGAGACCTCAAAGACCATCGAGTCCAACCCATCAACACAGGCCTCATGACTAGACCATGGCACCAAGTGCCACATCCAATCCCTTCTTGAACACCTCCAGGGATGGTGACTCCACCACCATCCCGGGCAGCCCATTCCAATGACCAGTGACTCAGTGAAGAACTTTCTCCTCACCTTGAGTCTAAACTTCCCCTGGTGCAGCTTGAGACTGTGTCCCCTTGTTCTGGTGCTGGTTGCTAGGGAGAAGAGACAAACACCTTCCTGGCTACAACCACCTTTCAGGTAGTTGTAGAGAGCAATGAGGTCACCCCTTAGGCTCCTCTTCTCCAGGCTAAACAATCCCAGCTCCCTCAGCCTCTCCTCATAGGGCTTGTGTTCAAGGCCTCTCACCAGTCTCATTGTCCTTCTCTGGACATGTTCAAGTATCTCGATGTCCTTCCTAAACTGAGTGCCCCAGAACTGGACACAGGACTCAAGGTGCAGCCTAACCAATGCAGAGTACAGGGGCACAATGACTTCCCTGCTCCTGCTGGCCACACTATTCCTAATGCAGGCCAGGATGCCATTGGCCCTCTTGGCCACCTGGGCTACTGCTGGCTCATGTTTAGGCGGCTGTCAATCAGTACACCCAGGTCCCTCTCTGTTTGGGAGCTCTCCAGCCACTCTGACCCCAGCCTGTAGCGCTGCATGGGGTTGCCGTGGCCAAAGTGCAGCACTCGGCACTTGGACTTGTTGAATGCCATCCTGTTGGACTCCGCCCATCTGTCCAGTCAGTCGAGGTCCCTCTGCAGAGCCCTTCCATCCTCTAACTGACCAACATCTGCTCCCAACTTGGTGTCATCTGCAAATCTGCTGATGACTGACTCAATCCCCTCATCCAGATCATCAATGAAGAGATTAAAGAGGATGGGGCCCAGTACTGATCCCTGGGGGATGCCACTGGTGACTGGCTGCCAGCTGGATGTGGCACCATTCACCACCACTCTCTGGGCTCGGCCCTCCAGCCAGTTCCTAACTCAGCACAGAGTGCTGCTGTCCAAGCCATGAGCTGACAGCTTAGCCAGCAGTTTGTTGTGGGGGATGGTATCAAAGGCCTTACTGAAGTCCAGGTAGACCACACCCACAGGCCTCCCCACATCCATCAGGAGGGTCACCTGATCATAGAAGGAGATCAGGTTGGAGAGGCAGGACCTGCCCTTCCTAAATACTTGCAAGAGAGATGCTCCAGCCCCATAATCATCTTTGTAGCCTTCCATTGACTCTCCAGTAGCTCCCTATCTCCCTGTCAAAGAAACCTTTTATAGTATTACTCATAGTTTAACTCCTCTTTGCTGTTTTATCTTTGCAATGGGATTTTGATACTTTAAGTCTGCAGGAAAATTACATGTTCAAGATGAGAAAGTCATGTTCATGCAATGTTTTTTTCAAATGCAAACCAGAGAAATCACTAACACGTTTTCTTTCTTGTTTACTTTCTGTGGATAGATTGCTACAACTGTGGCTAGTAATTTACTTTGACTGTAATGATCAAGAACAGATAGTTCACAAGTAAGTAGAAAACTATGAAGAAGAACCAACACAAAAGAACTGTTTCTCTAAATCATTGTTAACATATGTGCTTTGATATAATGGTTATAGAGGAAAAGGCAGGCAAAACAGAGGAGTGAGATAGAGAGGAAGGGAAGAAGCGACAAAGGGATGAAGGGAGAAAAGAACTTTGATTTTCTGTGGAAAGGAAATAAGCTGCAATTCTGCATCCCCTTGAAATTACTTTTCTTTTAAAAACACACATATACACTAGCAGAGGAATAGAAGCATAGACAGAATTACAAAAGTAATCGAGTAATCATTGAGCTAATTAACAGTTGTTAAGGCCACAATGTTGCCTATGGGAGGTTTGAAAGCTGTCTTACAAATTACAGCCTTGTCATCAAATACAATAGTCTCTTTTTTTAACAGTCCTTCCTGATATTCAGCCTATTTCCCTTTCTGAAATTTCCTCACCACTGATAGTTCTGTTTGTATACACAAGGACAAACAGAAACCAAACATCCCCCATACTTGGTATTTATCATCCTTAGACACTTACGTCCACCCTCCTCTTGTTACTGATTGCGTGTTGCAATAGATTGTGATCCTGTCTTTGCCAACCTTCATTGTTTCAAATTCATATTGAAAAGGAGCATCCACCTCAAAATTACAAACAATATTTTTTGCACTACATTTCTTGTAATTTTTCAGTAATATCAGCAAATTAATTCCTAAATTATAATCTGTTATATTGCTATATAGTTGCTTTAAGTAACTTGTTCCTACAAGATGTCTTGAGGCCAAAATGATGAGTTTTAAAGAAGGTCAGACAAATTGAAAAGTGATAAATCCATCAATGGATACTAAATATAATGGCCTAAATTTAACATTCATTTTGGAAAGCCTCTAAATGCACGATTGCTGTAGTGCAAGACAGAGAATGAGAGCATAAATGGATATCCAGAAACTCAGAGGATGATCTATATAGGCCTATGTCTGGTAGTGTCCAGTTTTGGAGATATGGTGAATGCATTGTTTGCTAGTTTTATGCATTCTCTGATATCTACATCATGAAGCTTACTATTTTCAGGCCCCTTTCAGTAAAAATGGTAAATTCAAGTAAGCAAAAAATGTATACAGGCAAAATATGTTTAGTTTCCCAGTGTTAGGAGAGTCTTTTAAATTTGTGTCAGATAAATACAGTGATTCTCAACACCTCAGCACCAGCACATGCACACTTTAGTTGCCTGGTACCCTCCTTCCTTCAGTTAGACAAGCTGCAATAATTTCATCTGTCTGAATTTATGACTTCTTTTACTAACACGAACTAAATATCAGTTTACATTATCAAATGAGACAGTGAGCTAATATGTTCCAGGAGTAAACTCACTACTACCATGGTTAAAGTTCCTGAAAAAAGGTATTGCATAGACAGCAAAGGATGGCAACAGCTTTACCTTCCCCATCTGAAATAGCATACAGCTGAAACTGAGAACACATTTAACAACAGCTCATTTTTGGAATCCTCAGAGTACAAGTCAACATTTCAACAAATGGAAAATACTGGAAGTCCCTTAAAAAAAAAAGTATTTTCTTAATGCCTAATATTTATTATCTTCCTATACACACTAAGGATAGGAAGGTTGGACAGGGGTGGACTTTATTGTGTGTGCTCTTCTGTCACCAATATTTTTAGTTGCTCTGAAGAATCTTCTATTCCATCTCACTTTAAAAAATATTTTTATTTCATCAAAACTCACAGATTACATTTACATTACTTTACATACTTTGCTCCCAAGTCCCCTCAATAAAACTAACATAGATGGTTTTCAGCAAAACTAATAGAGATGGTTTTCAGTACTGTTTCAAGTCCCACGTACATCAATGAAACACCCAAGCTTCTGTTAACTGATGTAATTCCTAGGCTAGATGAGAATAGGGCATTGGAAAAATAGATGTGGGGTGTTTTTAAATGACAGCCTCAGAATTTTAGGATTTGTACTCAATTTAATCTGCTTCTGAATAAACTAAACTAATATAATATAATATAATGTAATGTAATGTAAATATATAATATATAATATATAATAATATATAATATAAAATATATAATATAATTCATAACGTCATTACAATCAAAATTTAATTTTAACTAACTGAAAGAGAAGATTTTTCTTTCACTGTAATAAAGGATTTCAGTTAATTGGAATAAATGTATTTTATATGTATTTACTTTAGTGAAAGACACTGTAGAACTGAGTAGGCATAACTTCTCCTTGATTCTAAAGTACCAGTAAAGGAAAATTAGTATGTAAAAAGACTACCACACTTTTCTAGTGCATCAATAATTACTTCTCATTAAAAAGGAGAAAACCCACTTGTGCTCTTTTCTGCTACTCCTGCAGTGAAAATTCCCAAATACCATTTTGTTGCATTTTTTCTCATTGAATATATCCATTATGAAACTGGTAAACCACTCAATTCCTACATTTCTTGCCATATCACATTCATCTTCCATGTGTGTGGTAGTTTTAGGCTATGCCTTTAAAATTTACCTAACGATTTTGAGCAGAAAAGTAGAAAAATATAAATAAATCACTATTGGGCATAAAAAGAAAAACAAAAGATTATTCTAAACAAATTCACTGGATAAATGTCTGGGATAAGAGAAGCTGCATCATAACAATTTTTCACATTTCACTTCCATTCCCATTCTTTTTATCATCTCTTCTGATCTTGGTTGTTTTGCTTTGCCTGGGAGATAATGTGCTGTTTCTGGCTGGCCTTGAGATAAGACTAACACTGCTTTCTCTCAGCTTCTCTCTCTGTTGGTACAGGGGGATCTGGGAGGTTTGGGGTGGGGGAACAGTGGAGCAGCTTCCCTGGTCTTTTTTTGACCGGGGGGATTTTTGTGTTGTTTGCTAATTGTAAATATATGTTATAGTATTGTAAATACTGTATATTTTGTACATATTCATTGCATTCCATTGTAGAGTGTAGTTTTTGCTTGTAAATACAGCTTCATTTGCTTCTAACTGTGTTAGTCTGGCTAAAAGTTAATGCTGGGGAAAACTTCAACCCACCACAACATGTTTTCATTCTTTTGATGTTACTTTTGATCTTTTTGTCTGTCCTTCAAGGTTTTCTAAATTTCTGTAATTGTGCAGAATTCTATAACACATTTGGCTAATAATATGCTTCCCTAGATGGAGCACATAAAAGTGAATACAGTATTTTTAATCTTTTGAAGGTTTTATAGCAGTACAAGTACATATAGTTTGTGAGTAAGTGACCACTTCCATTTCTGCTGACACATCACACAGAGTATTCCTAAGCTTTTTCTGAACCTCATTCCATCTCCAGATATTAATTTTATTTTTGCTGGACAAAACCCCCCAAAATATTAACATGAACAGGTAATGATTGTCTGAACCATTGTTTCCCACAAGAACCAACAGTTTCAGATTTTCTCTGTTCATTACAAAATTATCTATTGAGAAGACTGAAGATGTCATTACTTGGTGTTAGCCATACTAATCACAGTTTCATGGAAGACACAAGTTGAATCTCTCTAGTTCAGCTTTAAATGAGTATGTGTGTTTTACAGTTCTTTGCAGACAGGAAGTCAAAAAGAAGGAAAGACAAAACATCAGCAGTCTCTAAAATTAACAGAAAAGGAATCAGAAACATGATGTGGGATTAAAGAGGTAAATACCTCCTCAAAGAGCTTTTAAAAGGATTTTTTTTCTGGAACCTGGCTTCAGTTTTAATTTATTTGTGAACTGAGAGGTTCCTACTGTGCTGGTAGGAGTAAATCATGGTAGGCAGGAAGTTCTAACACACTGCAGTATGTTAGATTATTAACAACAATGAAATAATGTGACGATGTGGGCGCCTCAGCATGCATTTGTGCCAAATGGTTCATATTGCAATGGAAAACATGAAGATTATTTTTCTGTGACAAAAGAAAACCAATATTTAAAATTCATGTCAGTCATGGGAAACAGTGACAGTAAGTAACAAAAGACCACAAAGTACCAAAGTACCTTTGAGGATACTTAAAAAAAACCAAACAAACCAAATCAAACTAACAAAACCCCCAAACAAACACAGAAAAGCCCCAACCAAATGTAAAATTGTTATACCAAAATAAAAAGCCCCCTTGCCCCGCATTAGGATAGATTTGTAAGTCAAAATCAGAAACCATAGTGGTATCTAATTTTTCATGTTGCCACTTCCAATCATTTCTACAAAAACATAAGGGAATCCTAGTTATGTATCTGAGCTAAAGTTCTTTGAAAACATATGAGCAATGCCCATCTTTCTTGTCCACCCCTCATGGTCTGGTCTTACTTTAGCTGCTGTGCATGCTGGTTCTGTTCTGCTCATATGCCATGTGCCCATTGTAAAGGCAGCTGAGCTCTCCGGAGAGACATGAAGAGACCTGGATTAGTTTTTATTGTGACTTCAGCTACATTTTATCCACATACCTGAGACTGTTACTTGAAAACACCATGAACTATGTTGCTGTTGCTATCAAAGTCAAGGATTAAACTCAGGAAGAGAGAAAAGCATCAGTGAAGGCATGTACTATAATTAAATATACAGCAGTGGTTTGACAAAGCAGATATATTTGAGAACGAACAGCTTGTAGAGGAGATGAAAGATGCCTGCTGTTTTAATATTCATCTATGTACGTGCTGCCAAGCCGCTGTATTTTACATACATATTAAACCAAACATAACCAAATATCAGATTGCTATAGTAGGTTTGGCTTTCCCCTCTGAAGCAAGTTTGTTTCATCCAGAAGTGAGATTATTTGACTTGCATTTGAGCTGCTATACAATGCGCTGCAATGAGAAGGGATTTATAAAACTACTGCTTATCTTAGTCTGGATCTTTATAAACTATGAGGATAAACTTTTACAAACTCACCCATATCCAAGTGAGAATATTAAATTTGGAAGTTTCAAACACTGTTTAGCTTACTACCTATGTGTCTCTTCCCCCTTTTCCTGTAGCCTATTTTAAAAATATAAGAAGAGAAATTAAGTACTTCTCTGTTTATTGTCATTAGTCATGCTTCTTGACAATAAACATGCATTTCTGATGTAAATAACCTAGGAGTGGAATCTATAAAGTCTGAGAAATAAAGGGAGATTACTTATGTATTTTATATTTAAAATACCTAAAAACTCTCTCTCATAAACACACACAAAAAAGAGCCTTCTGCCTTTGGGTGTGGGGTTTTTTTTGTTTGTTTGTTTTTTTTTATGTTGATCTGTGATATGCAATCAAAAGCCTACACTGCAGAAAGCAATGAATTTAACAAAATTTATGAGTAAAACTATTGCAGCTATTTCTTACCACAATCTCTCCTTATGCCAACATTTGACTAGTGCTGGTTACACACACTGATTTATTAAGAAGCAATATTGTACCTGTAGACACGCAGGAGCTCTACCCTGGGGTTTATTCACATCAACAGCCACAAGCTGCCAACCTCCAGCAGCATCTTCATGAAACATCTTGAAAGGGAAAACTGTTGTCAGAAACCTTTTGCATGTCAATAAATACAAATTAAATCTAATACATTCACTTTAAAGACCTGCATACATTTTGATGATAGCTACCTTAAGATTCGAATTGATTTGTTATTACCACTGCAGAAAAAAATCCAACATTTTCTTTTTCCACCTAATGTGTGCCTCTTAGTGCTAATGTACCAATAACCTCTGGAAATGTATGTATAGGTATTCAGTTTTGTTTGGTTTTGTGTTTTTCTGTTATTTTGTGGATTTTTTCCTCAGAAATTAGGACATAAAAATATGCAGATTGGTGGACATAAGGAACAGTAAGAAACCACGTCTTGAAGTGATTAACACTCCTGGAAAATGTCCTTGAAAGAAAATGAATGGCTCTAGCATTTTGAATTGCCACCTGAGGTCTGCATAAACTACATAATGAAGTGTGGCGAAGTTCCCACCTCACTCTCGTCTTTTTCTTGATACCCAGCACTCAAAACAAGTCAGCTCAAGAACACAGCCACAGCAGCATGGTTGAAACTTAAAAGCCATCCTGAGAGAAGTGCCCATTAGATTGGGGACAGTGTCATATAAATAGGGTTGTAATGCTACTGAGTCCTTGTGGAAGAGTTGCCAGCTTAGATCAGCACTGAGTTACTCCTCTTTGTATCATGCTTTAATGTGCAGAGCTAATGTGGTTTAGAAGAATGTCCTTTAATCTTTCTCCAGAGAATCCTTCCTTGAATTTGACTCTTGGACACTCATCTTCTTTTGTATAGGACTAAGTTTCGAAACTGATTTAATGATTTATGAAGTGAACAAATGAAGAAAGATGTTGTTTTTTCTCAAGGTTAATTCATGCACAAAACCGGAAGGCTTTTAATTTTTATCTGGTGCTTTCAACAGGAAACCCTCCAAGAAATTTTCTGCTATTCTTAATACAGAAAAAAATTAATTGTTTTTTGTAGTTCAGTAAGCTGGACTCCCTTTATGTTCCACTAGGTCAGTGACTCAAGGAACAAAGTAACTATTCACTTGTCTGCAGCCGACATGCTATTTTTACTTTTTGTGATGCAATTTATATTCAATATGTTCATATTCTTTAGCATGATGACATTGTTTCCTTTTATCTCTGAAATTTCTTTGTCTTGGACACTTCTTCAGTTTCCCTACATTGACCTCTGGTACAATTTCTAGTGCAGAGTACACCAGCTAAGCCTGTATGTCTCAGGAATTTGTCCCATTAGAGCCAAAATAAACATTATGTTGCTGGGGCTAGGCATGTGTCATGCAGAAAAGTCCTTTTTTTTGTTAGATTTTAAATTGATATCACCAACTCTGCTCTGACAAAGACATATATAGAGTAGAAATTATTGCTGTTATTGCCACAAAGTCTATTTGAGGTGAAAGATGTAGCAGCAGGTAGAAAAGGAATAGATTTATATATGGATTATAGAAATATCCACAGGAATACTATAAAGTATTTAATAAATAATTTTGAAACACTTAAATTCACTGGTTTAAAAAGATAAAAACCTATAGCTACAGAGGTTAGAAAAAAATTTCCTCGTGGGTACATTTCTCAGATATCTTCCTAAGGGTGTTTTGCAGGCAGCTGGTACTTCTCCCTCTTATAGTTGGCAAGCTGCACTAAGCCTGGAATGCCTGCAAACCCTGGCCTTATGTCCATTCAAGATACATAATTTGACTGATACATCAATGAGTGGGCGAATTTAAATATCAGTCTACCGGTCCTTATTTTTCATCCTGAATATTTTACACTACCCAGCCCATAAATAATACTCTTCATATCATGGCTTGCTTCTTCCTGCCCATTATCTCATACTCAGGGTCTCGCTTTCTGTGGCTACTTTGACCATTAGCATGGCTCTTGCCTTGGAATTTGACTCCTCTTTGGTCTCAACGTGTCCTTCTGAGTTCCTAACCAGCTTCCCCAAACAGTTCATCTATCTTTTCACCTCTGCCAGCTACGTCTTGCAATTTCAGTTCTCAGCACAGGAAGTGATACTCATAGAAACCTTAATTCCAAATTCACCAATGACAGAATTAAAAAAAGCATAATCCTACTTCATTAAAAGAACATAAAAACATAGTGGTACCATGCCTAGCCATAGAGAGACCCATATTAAACTTTTTAAGAAAGCCTACTCGGTTAATATAACATAGAATTTAATTTTATATGAAAATTCCACATCAACCTTAAAATATATGTAGCAAAGTAAAATAATCCAGATAAAAGAACAATTAACAAGGAACTCTTTGCTTATCATTCTTTCACAAAATAAACCAAACTTAGTCCCCAGAGAATCTCAGCATCTTAGGTGTTTCACCTGGGTGGTGGCAGTTGAGGTAGTACTGCTCCTGGACCCCCACATCTGCTGGAACTGCACTCTAATTTCTGCAAATGTTTCAATGATGACTGCAATGAAAACATTCTGAAAAACAAAAATTAAAGAATGATCAACACAAAACTCAGCAAGTGGAAAAGAAAGTCATTCTAAGATGATCTACATATCACACAAGTTTAAAAGAACATGTTTTCCAGTACCTTAACAAGCCAGGCCAGAAAGAAAATTAAGGTGATGAAATAGAAATATGAACGCCATCGGGGAAAGCTGTCGATTGCTCGGTACATAAGGAAGACCCAGCCTTCCTGAGAAGCAGCTTCATAAACAGTAAATATGCTTGTGCCTGTCAGAGGGAAAAAGAAAATGTGTGGCATTAAGCTCCCCTAAAACTTTTCAATATCAACAAACAATTACCTTTTTATCTATTATATTTTATTTTTTAATTCCCCTAAAGAGTATCACCTCCTCCCTCTTCTTTCAAAGGGAAGTTTTTCGGGTCTCTTTTTTTTGTGTTTCTTCCTTTTGCAATTGAAGATAAATTGGTTTTCTATCAAACCAGACTGACTCCCTTCTCTCCCTGGACACACATGCAAAATCTGTTAGATGAGTTCACTGGCGTTATGCAAATGTCTCCAACGACAGAATCTATTCCATCTTGTGACTTCAGGTGCTTCTATGAAAAAAAGCAGTTTTAACTACAACTATCAGGATCAACATTCAGTAGGTGAAAGGAATCACTATAGCATCAGTAACACTGACTAAGCAGCAATACATTGGAAGGTGCCCAATATTAGCAAGCACAGTTAAGCAAGCACAGTAAGCTACAGAACAGGTTTGACATTCAGGCAGGTATCCAGGGTAGCTGTTTTAACATACATGTGTTGCCTTAAAAAAACTACATTTTAAAGTTGAACTTACTGTAAGACTCTGGGAGTAGGGGAAGAAACCATTTTTGAATAAAAGCTATGAAGTTACTAATTTTAAACTTCAGATTCAAACTCATCCTAATGTCTGAGTGAGCATATGCTTCAGCCAGCTCTCAGCTTTATCTCTGCAAGGAAACCTTCAAAATACAGATTGTGGTTAGGGCTCATATGGCATTCTTGTTTAAAGTAATACAGTTTGCTGGGGTTTTGTTTTTTATTTTTCCTGAGAGGGAACACAATTAAACTGTGAAATTAAACTGCAAAATCCCACAAACTGCTGTGAAATCAAGAAATTGTCCTACACCCTCCTGCTAGCTCTGCTTCGCTGCTGCTTTGTTCACAAAATACCTTGGATCAAAGGGAGGGAGCATGAGGAGTACTGCGCTGAGCAAAACATAGCAGCTGCTAGCAACACATAGATCATAAGCATGAACCCACCAAATGCCTGATCCTGTTCACAGAGAAAGATTGGCTCTAGTAAGAAATTCCCAGGAGTTTCCCAAAACCTCACACCAACTTATATGGAGCTCTGCACTGATATTCTCCCACTGAAGTGGCAGAATCTGCATCATGGTTTCTTTCTGCTAACACAGGTGGGATGAAGCGGGAAGTCTTTTTGCCTTCACAAGTCCTTTTGTGGATAAATTTTCACTGATGAGAGGAGATTTTTTTTTTGTCCTGTATAAACCTGCTCCTTTTATATTTAGGTGTTGAATGGTTAACATGGTCATGCTGGGTAGGAAAAACTGTTAATCCTGTCTGTTAATTTTTCTGGTAATTGGATTCCTTTCTATTTACTGCATATGGTTCTCAGGACCAAGGGACAGAAATAATAATAAAAGGAAAGAAAAAGCCTTCAAGCATACACAGGAAACCCCCTTCAATTCCTTCAGAAAAATCAGTGGTCTCTCTCAATACTGAAATATTCATCAGTGATTACTCTATGAGTATTTTGATTTTTAAAAATTCATAAAGTAATGGTTCAATTATCTAATATTATACTGTTTCTGAACTGATTAAATTATTGAACAAAACAGTGCTGTTGAGGACAGGCAGAGAATCAAAAAAAAAAAAAAAAGGAGTCTATTAAAAGTTCCTGGCTAGGAAACTGCCATTAGTCATTACCAAAGGGAAAGTCACAGCAAAGATTAGTAAAATAGAGGAGATGTCATGCAAAGTATTTATAACACATACATTGGGCCATCTGCCGCAGTAAAGCAATGCTGTGAACAGACAAAAATGCACAATTAACCCAGTTAAAATAATATGTGTTCATCTGTGACCCCAAAGTGAAAATATATCTTGCAGATGACTGGTGCAGGTGTTCTTAAGGCTATTAGAAAGCAATCACCATTAAGAATATATATTCTTACTTAATGTATGTGACTAGAAAGTAATAAAGATTTCAGTATTGATGCCAGGAACCATGCTGTTAACTACCTCTGTAAATGCTCTTTCAACTGGATACAGAATAAAGGCACAGTAGTAAGTTCTTAGCTGACATCAAAGAGTAGTTCTTAGTTAAGAACTGCTGTTCTGCATGTTTTTGCTCTTCTAAAAGTTACATTTAAAGACAATCAGCAACTGATTCTACTTTTTCTGAGTATTTTTTTTAGTATCTGGCTACATCTTTCTAATGCCAATGTGTAGGCTACTAGAAGGACTCTCACAGCAGCACATGCTGTTTTGCTAATCATGTTCAAAGCCATATAGAGGAAGAAAAAGTATCAAAATTTTAAGTGATGGTGGAATCCATCACCAAAAAGCCAAACATGGTGATGCTGTGAAATCCTAGTGAAATCTGTCATATTTCCTTAGATTAAATGGCAAAGTCTGCCTTTTCCACAGGTGTCGGTATTCTGTATATCAGCGACAATAGTGTTCTTTACTAGATCAGAGGGCTTACGTCTTGACCACAGTGTGCTACTGCCAAAACCCTCTCTTTTAAATACCTAAGGAATAGAGAAGGTGTTTATTTTTACAAAATAACTCATAGTTGACAGCACAATGGTATCGTTAGGCAAGAAAGCTATTTTACATCGTGCATTTTGTATTTATGCATGTTTTGTGAACACAGAGGATTTTCCGCTTGTTTCTGCACCTCTCAACACCACCATGCTCTGTGACATCAGCTCTTACAATAATCTGCTCACCCTGTGAATGGACCTAAATGAAAAAGGCGGTGCACTGAATAGTGCTGCAAAGTTAAAGAAGCAGAGCTAAAAGGTCATATGGAAAACTGACTATACCTGGAAATAGAATCCTTTCCTCCTAACTATATGCTGCTTTCTTGCTTCTCAATTCAGAATCCTATATTATTAGAGGAAGAAAATACATGGTGTTGAGGTGGTGTCTTTTATTAATAGCTTTGTGCTATGTGATCTGTAATCATTCCATGGGAGAAATAAATAATAATAATTAAAAAAAGCACCAAAACCCCCCAAACAATTATGCATAGATATGTCGTTAACGCCAGCATTTTCTGCATATGAAATCTGTGTTTATTGACTGCCTTGCCTTACCACATCAGAGTAGTCTCAGGTTTTTGTGCCGGCTACGAAGCTGCTTTTCTGTACTTTACAGTGCGCACTAGATGGCGATCGTGCACCTTGGGCACATCTCAAACATTAGGCAGCGGAGGAGTTACGACTCCGGAGAATGCAGCCCGCTACCTCCCGATGCGCTGGCAAAACAGATTGTTTTATCTATTTCCCGGCAAAACTAAACAGCCCTCTAACAGGTGCTGCTGTCTAATTCCAATCTATTTGTCGTCCTGAATACTTACAGCTATCTTTTCTTTTAGATGGTTTTGTGGATTCTATGTCCATGAAGAAACGACATTTCAGGCTACAGAAATGTTACCAACCTTGTTTCTGTTCCTGTTCATTTTCACTGATAAAATAATGAATATTCTTGCAAGGCATGGCTATTGCCACTGACTTTTAATTTATGTCACATCTGCAAGCAGTCAAGGTTTTCCAGCTGTCCTACACTATTGCTTTAGTGAAACTAGAAGGGAATGAAAATTACCCAGAAATGAAAGGACAAAGTTTTTAGCACTTCTGGGAAGCAGCTGGTAGACAGGACTGAAATCAGTAAAAAGACCAAATTCTGAATGGCTTTATGGGGTTTCTTGCTTGTCTCCAAGTGAGTGATTCAGTCTGTTTTACTGTCCCAAACCAACTCACATCAGCCAGTTTGCCAGTCAGCAAAAACGAAGAGGACAAGAAAATGAAACATGCCAATGCTCTGATCCTCCTTTGAAACGTCAAACCCCAGTGACATAGCTGTGGAAAACACGGCAAAATGGAAACCATGCAGAGAACTGATTTATTGACACCCTCACAAATACACAGTCTGGACACCAATATTTTAACCTTCCTTAAGTGTAGAGATGTTAGGTATACAGCAGTGATATGCTATTGATTCTTCATTTTGAATGACCATTTCCTTATGAGATGATGAAGGTTTTACTATGAGAAAAGACTGTATACCAAGACTGTACACATAAAACCACCAATAGGGAGGTAAAGAAATGTTACAAAATAAGTTCTAGGATCAATGCAATTTGTTCTATAGACTTTGTAATGGAATGATGGAAATTCAGACAGCTTTCAGAAAAAAATATTGCTGGACTTAGTTGCACTGTTTGAAAGTATTTGAGAAATTTGTTCACTACACAGAATTGTTAGCTTGCCAACATGAATATAGCTTACCAGCAAAAATGTTGGCATATGTATTGGCTGCACATGGTAAATAGATGGCAATTCAGGCTTGGTTATGTTATCAGTGTCTTATGTGTGATAGTAATTGTGCTCCCTCATGTAATACTTTACGCTTTTAAAAAAGAACTGTTTTATATTTGTCAACAAGTCCATGGCATAAACAGAGAAAAACATTCTTCAAAATTACTCTAGGTGTTCATGTTTATGGATATTTATCCAGACTAGTATTCATATTTGCCTTTTAAAAATACTTCTTTTGATTAAAATGCTCCTCGGCTGTATGTTCACAAATAACTTATCAAATAGGGATCCAAAATGTCAGCAGAGTACCTCAGCTGGTTTTATGTGTGTAAATAGTCTGCTTTTTACTTTTTGCAATTACACAGCTGTAGTGCTATTATACACTCTCTCTTATAGCCACTGCTTTTTGTGTGTGTGGCAACTTTACAGAATTTACCACTGGCAGCTGATGAGAATCAAAGAAATGCTGGGCTGTAAATTGTTCATACCTCACACACCAATACCTGGCAGCTCTGCAATACAGTCAACAACTCCCACATCTTCTTCTCAGAGAGTATTTTTAAGGACCTAACTCTTCTCAGATCTCTGGGCTCCCATCCTCAACTGAACAGGCAGAGTTTCAGGCTGGAGCCTGGAAGTATGACACTGCCCTATCAGAAAATCAAATTGCAATAAATACATTTCAGATCTAGAAACCAAGAATACAAAAATGCCAAGGCCTTGGTTTTATCAGCGATGAAAGATGTGAAGATGGGCCTGATACCAGCTCAGTCTTTTCAGTGAAACATCTCTGATTTAAAGTGCAGTTGTAGTAGAGTACATGACTGCTACAGTAAATGTTATGACAAAACTGTGTAACACAAAAAAATGTTAAATAGAAGAAACTCTGTAATTTATAATTAACTTATTCCTTTGAAAATTAGTCATCTATTTATACAAGTTACTTCTTTTAAAGTATGTTACATATATAGAGGCTTTTAAAATCATATAGTGAAAGTGACTATCCAGAAACTAAACATTCAGAAATTCAAACAAATTATTACATTTGAAATATAATCAAGATTGTAAGGGTTATTATATTGAAAAGACAAATTTAAAACTGATGATCAGTATGGATATTATGCATTTGAATTGTCATTCAGCTATATATTAAACACTGGGAATGACTATTAAAATTAAGATAGTGATGGATCCCTTTGTTAGAATGAAAACAAAGTATGCAAAACTTCCTTAAGGCATGTAAATTCAGCATTGACTTTCATACACTGTCAATCAAAACTATTCACTTGCTGCATGAACTTTCCTAATAGTGATAGAACAATCTAATTTAAGTACAGTCATGAAACAGCAAAGCTGGTGTGTACCATGGGATCAATTTGCCTAATTAATAAAAGAAAATGTATCTGCTTTGTAAGATGAAAGAAGTATGGAAAATGAAACCACAGAACATATTCATATAGCAACATTTCCCTGTCTAGAGTGACCATGATGACACTTTAATTAGAAGTAAAATAAATAGCTTTATTATAGAATCGTAGTATCATAGAATTGTTAGGGTTGGAAGGGACCTCAAGGATCATCTAGTTCCAAACCCCCTGCCATGGGAAGGGACATCTCACACTAGATCAGGTTGCTCAGAGACATATCCAGCCTGGCCTTAAAAACCTCCAGGGATGGGGCGGGATGGGGCTGGATGTGGCTGGATGGACCCCCCTGGGCAACCTGTTCCAATGTCTCACCACCCTCAAGGTGAAGAACTTCTTCCTAACATCCAATCAGAATCTACCCATTTCTAGTTTTGTTCCATTCCCCCTAGTCCTACCATTACCTAACACCCTAAAAAGTCTCTCACCTGCTTTCTTGTAGGCCCTCTTCAGATACTGGAAGACCACAATTAGGTCTCAGAGCCTTTTCTTCTCCACTGAACAGCCCCAACTCTCTCAGTGTGTCCTCATAGCGGAGGTGCTCCAGCCCTCTAATCATCCTCATGGCCCTTCCCTGGACACATTCCAGCATGTCCAGATCCTTCCTGTAATAGGGGCTCTAGAACTGGATGCAGTATTCCAGGTGGGGTTTCACCAGAGCAGAGTAGAGGGGGAGACTCACCTCCCTCAACCTGCTGGCTATAATTCTCTTGATGCAGCTCTTGATGAGATGTGATTGGCTTTCTGGGCTGCAAGTGCACACTGGTGGCTCATGTTGAGGTTCTCATCCACCAGCACTCCCAAGTCCTTTTCTTCAGGGCTGCTCTCAAGCCAGTCGCTGCCCAGCTTATACCAGTGCTTGGGATTGTCCCGACCCAGATGCAGGATCTTGCATTTGGTCTTTTTGAACCTCATGAGGTTGTCATGGGCCCACCTCTCCAGCCTGTCATCCCTTCCCTCCAGTGTGTTTGCTGCACCCCACAGCTTGGAGTCATCAGCAAACTTGCTGAGGGTGCCCTCAATGCCACATTCCATGTCGCCCACAAAGATGTTAAACAAGACAGGTCCCAGTACTGATCTCTGTCTCTGTCTCTGAATCCTCTGCTCCACTAAGAATTCACTCCTATTCCGTTTTCATAAAGATCAGTTTGTGGAAGTAATAAATTTTCTTCTCACTCTCCCTGATGTTCCTCAACCTACTCACCTCTTCCCTGAGCTCTATCACTTCATCCTGGAGCTGTGCCACCTGGCTGAGCAGGTCAAAAACCTGCTCACAGCGCACACACACATAGTCAGTATTGCTCCCTGTTACCGGTGAAAGGCTGTGGCATTCTTCACAGGCTGGGGCCTGGATGCCAGTATCCATTTTGGTAGACGCAGAGACCACAGTCTTCCTCCTCCAACTAGCCACCATCATGCCTTCAGTAAAACTGAAACACCTTTTGTCCTGCCCACATGCCCTGCTCATGCCAACTACCGAGCTGACTCAAAAGGAACCCCCAGGGCACACTCAGTCACTATTTGCTCTCCCTATGCCTGTTAGCCTGCCTGAACCAATGGCTACATGCTCCCAGCTGTCTGTCCCTTCCCCCTCATGTCCCACTCACTGGGTTCCAATGACCAAGAAAGCTGTTTCCTTGCAGTTTGCAGTCTGAGAGTCTCTTCCAGTTTTATTTGGTTTAAATCCCCCACGGCTTCTCTGGCAATGCCCCCAGCCAAGTCACCCTCTCAGGCACCCTCATGAGAGACACAAAGTCATGTTGGGTCACCTCTCCGTCTCTCTCCCTGTCCCCCAGGAGCCCCCTTTTCTCTTCTAATGACCACAGCACAACACAGAGCTAGCTGATGCTGATACAGTTGTCTCACAGTTCACAGTCCGAGTGATCATTTTTTTTAAGTCTTGAGTTTGGTCAGCATGAAAATCCATGGAGGCAAAAAACCTCACTAAAAGAAGTATGTAGGAGATAATGAGGATATGCATTCATGACGCAGCTGAACGGAAGAATAACTGTTGGACCTGGAAATGCATAAAGACTCTAAAATGGTGTGCATATTTGGGAAATATGGATTACAAGAGATTAGACCTAAATAGAGCACTTCCAGGGTGATTATTAGTAAGAATTGAACAACTGAGAAGTTCAAGACAAAAAGTCTTACAGGAAAAGACAGCCTAGCACAGGTCATAAAGCAAAAAGATATGTCCAGAAAATGCTAAAAAAAATCTTGCAAGTGATTTTCTTAATTTATTTGATCTCCACAATGTGTTTCCTGATTTCCAGTTGCAGTGCAATTCCTTCATCCTAAAGTTTCAAATGGCCCAATCAATCAGCAATTGGAAAAACTATAGTACATATCTTTAATTAAGGGAAGAACTTCCTTGCCCCAGAAAAGGTTTAAGGGACAGAATAGGACCAAGGAGAGCTTGACATTCTCTCTACAAGAACCCACACAGATGTTTTTTTGTGGGAAATGGTTAGCCAGTCTGACAATGAATAAGAACAGGGTAGGTATGCTGGCAGACAGGAAGGTATTCAAGGAGGAAATTGCTCAGTATCTAATTTCAATAATCTGTAAAGCTGTTTGTGGTTTGTTGTGGGTTTTTTTTTGTTTGTTTGTTTTGTTTTGTTTTTACTGCAGGCAGGAGAAATAATGACTTAAGGGAACACAGGCAACTAAAGCTGCTGCTCTGCCCTAAAGCTCCATTTCAGTTTCATTCAGTACCACTGGGCATCTTTTGTGAATGGTGGGCACTCCTTTGAAGATGTACTCTCTTAAAATGACTTGCATGGATAACATTTTCAAAAGTAATTGCTCAAAATTTCATCCATCAGTGGTAAAACTGATGCCATTTTAAATAAATGTTTTCAAAAATCTCTCCCCAGAAATTTGCTCCAGCTATAGTGTATGTCTGAACAAGACTTTTATTCTTTTCTGTACAAAAGTTTCACCTAAGAATAATGGTAGAAAATCCCAACCAGCAAGAACTTCTGAGTACTCAGCGAGCACATTCAATACACAAGCAAGCAGCAGCACTGAGCTCAAAGCATTTCTGGTAATAGAAGTCAGTAAAGGTGGCAAAAAAGATATTATGAAACATACATGTTAAAAATGTCATTTGCCTCCACACATCTGAACAATAGGAGCAAATATACAGTACCAAATGCACCTTAAGAAGCTAGTCTAACTATAGTCAAAATCTGCCTTTCCTAAAAAGGATAAACAAAATCCAAAAGAAACTCTGTCACTAACCTGTTTAGCTATTCCTGAATTAAACACTCTCTGCTACCTGGTACACAACACTAGAAGCAAAATAATTCAACTGCTTTGTTGATGTGAGGGAGATGTTTGCTCACTAGAAAAAGTAGCGTAATGGGGCAGTTAAGGAGCAGGAAGAGACAAGGAGAAATACTTCAGTGTGCTCACTGAACATCACAGCATCTTTGTGAGGTAAGTGTATTTTTAACTCATTTTCAGAGATGGGTGTATTGAGTTAAAGACTCTTAGACTTTCCTCATACAGCAATACAAGCAATGTCTAAGGTGAACCTATCTTGAAGATTTCTGATTTTAAAAGAGCTGGGTGTCAAAGGAGAAAGAATGTGCTTTTTTTAAAAAATGAAAAGCATACATGGACGTCAGCAAAAATATACTTCTTTTTCTCTCCTTCAGAAAAAGAAAGGTCAAATTGAAAAGAAAGCAAATTCTTATAACATCTGACTTCTTTTATTCTTGATTTCCTTAAGTGTTTGCATTACTAGGGATCTACTGGTTATCAAAAGAATTCTTGGAAGACCAGCACTAATAGACTAAGCAGCTGGCAGGCTTATCTGAAGAAAAAAATCAAGACCTTTGGCAAGAAAAGATGTATAAATTGCCAGCTATTTTTGAGGAATGTTCAAAGTTTTAATAGACTGTTTGAACCTTGTTTTCAGTATTACCTCCATCTGCAGAAATCCTTTCTGATCTTTATGCACTACTTAAAAGAGTTCCACACACCTGTAGCAGAAATTTCCTGGATTTCTCACTGTCCAGTTATATATTTTTCTCTCAGATATGCCTTCTCTCTGTTCTTCTCAGCATCAATTTTACCTGCAAAGATGTTTACTCTCTGTGTAGGTGTGTGTCAGCTCTGTGCTTTGACTCAAAGTTGCTTTAATTTCTTATAGGCCTATGGTATTTAAAATATTTTTCTTCAAAGCTTTTTGCTAAAGTGGAAAATGTGGCATTTTGCACAGAGCAACATGGACATGTGGTTTGAAAAAAAAGGACTGTGTATGAAAAAAATCAGTTTTGGCGTTGCTCATTGCAGCAGTTTCCCAAGAAATACAGTTCAGACCTACTCGCAATATATTTTTATCAAAGGATGAGCTAAACAGACCTCATTTTCCATATGAAAATAATTTTGAGTTGTGAAATGATATCAGAAGTTTTCAGTCTTAAAGCACAAACAAGTAACATGCATAAATTAGAGCATGACTTTCTGCATGCCATTTACTTCACAGTGACTTGACTACACCTTTGGCTTCTTTACACCTTAATTAGCAATACATTTGGAACTCTATCCACTCCCTTGACTTAAGTCAAAGGCACCTCTAATTACCTATCAATTAGGAATAAAAACATGTATAAGGATAGTTACTGCTGTACTTTATAAACACACCTTCTTGTTCTCATTAATATGTCTGCAGGCCCTACCATGGCTTGGGCAAAGGCTTATGTCATTACACAATATCCCTCTATCTTTCAGAACAGGAAACAAATCCTAATCCTACCTTGAAAGTTCTGCCAGCACATTTCTGTCACATTTTTGAAGAAAAAACTATGTTCACAATTTTAAAATTGCACTGCTCAAAATCAAGCATGTGGGCTGATGTTCAGATACCTGGTATATTGAGAGGGTGAAGGAGACGATTTTGAAACCTTCAATACTGGCCGGAATGCCAGTGCTTGAACAAAAAAGGAATTTTATTATTCCTGTAGCAGAAAGAGAGTTAAATCTATGGTTCTGAGAGTCCACCACAGAATTTCCCACAAAACATATATATATATAAAAAAGCTAGGAAAACAGTGTATTTAATCAACATATTGTTTTGAAAACACTTACTACACTGCCTGCCACATTAAAAATAATAGAGCTAGAGATTGATATTATAAGACGCAGTGAAGAGAAAAAAGCACAAATGTTTCCAGACTCATTCTACAGCATCTGGGAGATGGGCTTCTTAAATGAATATGAACACAACAGAGAATCTCAAAAAATGTTTGCTTTCAGAACTGGCCATGAAGCAGAGCTGTGGTGTCATGGCATTAACGCTCTTTCCAGTGACTTTCCTTAGGAACTTGTTAAAGTACCAACCATGTGCTTGTAGCAGGATTCAGGTGCTTAGGTCAGAAATAACCGAAATAATAGGAAAATGACTGCTAGCAGGCAACAGCAAGCACTGGAATAACCTTGAGGATTGCAGAATTTGTCTGCCCTGAGCTCTTTAAGAATATATTAGATAAGCATCCATAAGGCATAGTGTAAGCTATAGAGGTGACTCAATTTTGGACTGACTAGGCAATGAACTGGACCCTCAAACTGATATAGTTTTGAGGTTGATACTGATTTCCTCCAGTTTCACAGCACTGAAGAATTCTGTGTTGGAAAGAAATTCTGAGATTATGACACTTTACCTGCAAGTGTTGCCTTCCTTGATATAACCATCTCTAACTGATCTGATTTACTCCTAACCAAGTATCATACTCAGTTCTAACAGCAGCATTCAAAAACAGAAAGAAAAATGTATTTATCCCCAGTTAGCAGATAATATTCTGAGTTACTACGTGTATAATGAACAAAAAGTTAAACAACCACTTCTCTGGGAAAGAAATCCTAACAATAAATCACTGATGAATTTCTTAAAAGAGAGACCAAATAAAACATAGCAATGTGAGAGAACGTGAGCATGAAATCACAGAAAGAGAAAACTGAAAACCAGTATCAGGTGGACAATGTATGTGCTGAAACTTGCATTTGTAGAAAAATCTAGTAAGAACTTCACTGATTAAAAACATGCACTGATATTTTTTACCCTATGTATTACATCTAGGAGCAACAAATGATGATCCAGCTTCTTTCTATAGTATTGATAGTGCAAATAATTTGGCCTGGCAACTAGATTACTTTCTTGTCTAATATTCCTTCATTTATTGTGCAAAGAGCAAAGGAAGCTTTACAAAGCCATCTTCCACTGACTCATCACAAACAAACAAACACGAAACTATGGAAATTAAAGCTGGGAGAGGAGGTGAGTGGAAATCATCTTAACTGTTTCATAGTCATGTAAATGACCAGTACAGCATCTGGTCATTAAAAAAATGGTATTACCATGAATAAAATAATCTCTGTGTCTTTAAGCTGCACATAGACAATAACTTTTGTAAATGCTGCACACAGACACTACAAAGAACACTGAGTTCTAAGTGCAAAATGCACCTTGCATTAGAGTTTTCCTGAAGAACTACTTCAGGAGTTGCAGAAACTTCTGCTGCTTCTGAACCAGTTAAATCATATTCTTCAGTAAAATTTGTGAATAATTGGTTGCAGCTTTAACTTCTGTAAATTAAGGGATGTAAAGTAACACTGTGGATAAATAAAGTGTCACTCAGGACATGATTTGATGTTAACAATTGTGTCTCTGAGACTCTGAATATTATGCTAAAAGCATCATATCCACACAACATGAAGTACTGATTCTTGCTCTAAGCTGACTCTGTGACTTAAAAAGATACCCTTTTTTGAGGATCTCACTGAAAGATTGCACACTGCAATGTGTATTGCCCATCTGCACCCTAACTTGTGCTGCAGTAGGTATTGCCTGTTCTTCTATCTTGAGCATAAAGTTGGCCCAAAAGGCATTCGGCTGGTATAAAAATTCAGTATTATGTGTCTTCCTCAGTGACTCCAACTGTAACACATTCATGTGCCCTGCCTCATCCTGAACAATCCCTACTGTGGGTCTTAATACAGGTCAAATCACAGCCTGAGTCTATTGCAAACAAGTGGTTATGTAGCCAAATACTGTAGCTCTTGTTCCCATGCGTGTGCCTGCATGACGTGAATCTCCCTCCAACCTATACACACCTTCAATACAATTCCAAATAGGCTCGCATCCTCATCGTCTTCCAGAGGCTGACATTTCTTTGTGCAATACATACCTTCAATACTAGGTTATAAAATCACCTCCTCTGTAGGCTGTGGGCACCAGGGTTGTGACACAATGCTCAGAGGAACTTGCAAATGCCAAGCAGGTGATTTTATCAGTGCAGATCCCACCTCTGACTCAATTCCATAGTACACACGTGTTTTTAGAGTATATGGCTCAGCAGTACAATACATCAGAAAGATACAAGGCCAAACATCTAATTGCAAATACAAGCTCTGGTAGCCGGAAGTTCCAAAGTTCTGGGTGGCAAAAAGTAGAAAATGCAGAGAGCCTATGTCACTAAGTACTTGTCTCTGACCATAAATGAAAAAAAAGGTAATCCAGGCATTGAAACAAATAGCCATGAACATGAGTAGACTCATCTTGGGTGTTCTCTAATCAGCAGAGAAATGAAGCCTTGAGTTTTTCAACTTGCTTTGCCTCTTCCATTCCTAAGTTTCCTAGGCTTCTAAGTCCTATACTTCTATGAAGAACAAATTCTCTATGGGAGAAAACATTCAGGTAAGCATAGAATTATATTACTACATGAAATGCAAACAGGAAAAAGAAAAACACAGAGTTTTTCTCAGAGAATGGGATTAATTGGTAATAAAACTGAAGCTTTTTTGTCTGAAAGATGATGATAGACTTGATTGTCACTTAACCTCTGAATTCTATGTAAAATGCAGAAAAAGAGCAGATGAAAAGCAAGTGCAAGAAAATGTTCATATGTAGAATACAGAAAAGCTGGCTAATACAGAAGGGTATGTAAACAGGACACACACCAGTACAAAAACCATGCAAAACCTGCCACAGGCAGCCAGTCAGAACAAAATAACACAGCAGTTTATCAGCAGAGACAGCAATCCTATTGTGATTAATCTATTTGTCAGCCTCCAGGTAACTTTTGTCAAGATGACAAACTTTGTCAAGATGACAACTCACCTATGTACCAGCTCCTCGAGATAAGTTTTTATCTCGTGCACATTACCACCAAGCATCTATGTTCTGTGTTCTATGATCTTAACGATTTCCCATCCGCACTGGTGACTGACAAGATCTTCCAACACAAATTTGCTGTTTTCAATTCTTTTGAATTTTATGCAATAAAATTTAATTCTTTCAGCATCATGAATTAATAAAGTGTATAACTTAGCTGGAAAGAGAGTCCTAAAGTCATCCAATCTCATTGCAGCTGTTTAAATTAAGTGCCAAAATTGGGAGCTTAGTTACTGTAATCTTCTTCATGGTGGAAAGAAAAATATTGTACTGTTGTGTGACTTACTCTTTTTCAGATATGAACTGAGAATCTTAAACTAAGGGCTCATACTAATTACTCAATCTTAGGAAGCATAAACTGGGGTCAAAATCTCTTACTGAAATGAGGCAAAGGCAACCAGCACCAGAACAAGGGGACACAGTCTCAAGCTGCACCAGGGGAAGTTTAGACTCGAGGTGAGGAGAAAGTTCTTCACCAAGAGAGTCATTAGTCATTGGAATGGGCTGCCCAGGGAGGTGGTGGAGTCACTATCCCTGGAGGTGTTCAAGAGGAGATTGGACATGGCACTTGGTGCCATGGTCTAGTCATGAGGTCTGTGGTGACAGGTTGGACTTGATGATCCTTGAGGTCTCTTCCAACCTTTGTGATACTGTGATACTGTGATACTGTGAAAGTACTGATCATCATGATGCTCTACTGCAAGGTGACAGTAGAGACAATTTGTTGGGAAAGTAGAGGATAACCTTCTAAAGGAGTAGTTGGATGAACGGAAAATGCTTCCCACAGGATGAGCAAAGGTGTATCTTGACACTTGCCAAGATGACCCACACCTTCCCTGGAGATAGAATAACATGTCTTTAAATTGTCTTAAATTCTGCTGAGTATTAAGGGGAATCTCCAAAGGAGCTTTTACCATTAACAGGGCCTGTCCACTGAAAATATCTGTAGAGAATTCAGGAAATATAGGAATTGCTTGCATATTGAAATAATTCAGAATGTATTTACCAATACTGTCTTAACTATGGAAAAATACAAAAGTGGTAACTATGCATTAGATATATTAACGATTTATTCAGATCACCTGATAAATACAGTAATATGTAGTCCCCTCTTTGATCACAACCAAAATGTATGATTAGGGTAATGAATACATAGTGCATTTACTGTTCATAGATAACACTTTAAGTCTTTCAACTCATCTCTGTTCTTTCGCAGATAGTAACTGGTAGTGTGGGAGCTGGGGCTTGGAGCTTGGAGCAGAAGAGCCTGAGCACAAGACCCTTAATGGGAAGGTTGTAAGTTCAAGCCTGCAATGGGCAGTAGTGTCCTCCCTACTCTAGTCATGAGGTCTGTGGTGACACGTTAGACTCTTCCAACCATCAAGGTCTCTTCCAACTTTACTGATACTGATACTGAATGCTCTTACAGGTTTTTTGAAGTAGTATTTCAGTGGTTCACAGGGGTTCAAAAATCTTTTACTTTTCTTTTAGCTTGTAACCTAGGTCTTTTCCAATACCACTCAGTGCATACTAGACACTGTGTATGAATTCTTCACACGGGAATGTCATGATATTGAGCCTGGAGCAGAATACAGTAACTATTGAAAGTCCCCAAGAACAGTAGAGAAAAGACACTTAAAAAATATTTGAGTGACAGAGTAATAAATTGAGACTGTGCAATATTTAAGGGCCTCTACACATCTGCCACAGGGTATTGCAAGAGTAGCAGCATATCTGAAGTCAGTTACCAGAGATAAGCTGATGCGCTCGAGAGTCATACCTAAGCTTCTGCTCTGTGTGTGCTGCCCCCTCTAGAGTGACCATCTGTGATCTAGATTCCCTGGAATAGCATTATTCCCTCCCTCTTAATCCTCAGCAGAAGTGGGAAATCCAAGCTGCAAGATGGCCCTGTGTTACCAAATCAAAGATATTAAATAAAAGATAATTTGATAAGCTGCTCTAATTACAGTAACAGAGGGCATGTCGCATGACTGTTGTAGATTGTGTTTGTAGGAGATAATTTTGCTCGTTTCCATCAACTTTATGAAAATGCTGTTTAGGATAAAATAACCAAATCTCAGGAGGCAAGGTAAAAACACTCTGTCCCATGTTTTATGCAAGTGCTGAAGGTCAAAGCCTCCAAACTGGTCACATGTTCTTGTTTGAAAGTGAAAATCTTCCACTGAGACAACAATTACCTTTATTACCCAGTAACTGCAGCTTTCATTATGCAGATCTATATTGTCTTAATTGTGCTGACTGATAATTAAGCTGATAGGATCTAATTTTCTTGGTATAGAATGACAGATTTCTAATTGCTTAACTTCATGCTTTGCCTATTGGCTAAGAGTTTTTTGCTCCTTAGTGTGGCTGAAATTAGTCACACCTTTTGTTTCAGGTCACACTTTTCACTCTATTTTTGCACATTTTCCCTGTCAGACTGTGAGCTGTTGAGTAGCTATCCACACAGATAGTTATTGCCTTTGACGTAAGCCTTTCTTAATTTTCATGCAGAGTGCAAACTGGTGGGCTGGGAGGTTGTTTTTACTTTGAAGCAGCTCTTGCTATTTATTTTCTTAGTAAATCCTCATTAAGGAGATGGTCTTACTGTGCATTCATTTCCCTTTGTCCTCGACATTCCTAGCACATATGTGTCCCCTGATTGCTTTACCTAACCTCTCAAAGTTATCTGACCCTTTAGTTAGCATTCTGCATTAGAGGAAAAAGAAATGTCACTGTAGATAATAGACCTGAGCGTTTTAACTCAGGCTTCTCATAGGAATTGTAAGTAAACAGAAGCAGCAATACAAAAGCAAATTTCCTCTTTGGTTTCACAGAGTATGTATCACCTCAAAATCATGCTGGGAAGCCTTGCTTTGAGGGAACAGGGACAGCAGAAAGTAAGCATGAAAAGGTAATCTCTGGAAATAGTAGTTACACTGACCATCTGGATCAGTGGGCACTGACACACTGCAGAATCTCAGAGTGGACGCAGTGCAAAGGCTTCCAACAGGTGCTCTTTGGGAGGTTGGCTCCTCCAGAGCCAATCACAACCCCTCCAGCACTACATCCCCCAGAGTTTGAGTTGAATCTAGCCAGGGAGATTAAAGGGAATACTAAGAACTTTTACAGGTATATTAATGGGAAGAAGAAGACTAGGGAAGGTGTGGGCCCCCTCAGAAAGGAAAATGGTGACATGGTCACATGTGATGAGGAAAAGGCTGAGGTACTTAATAACTTCTTTACCTCAGTCTTCACTGCAAGGGCCTCTAGCCACACTCCTGATGTTATGGAAGTCAAAGCCAGGGACGGGGAGGAAGAACTGCCCATTGTAAGTGAAGATCAGGTTCGTGATCATCTGAAGAACCTGAAAGTGTTCAAGTCCATGGGACCCGACGGGATACACCCACGGGTGCTGAAAGAACTGGCAGATGAGGTTGCTAAACCCCTCTCTATTATATTTCAAAAGTCCTGGCAGTCTGGTGAAGTCCCCACAGACTGGAAAAGGGGAAACATTGCCCCCATCTTCAAAAAGGGCAAGAAGGAGGAACCAGGGAACTACAGGCCAGTCAGTCTCACCTCTGTGCCTGGAAAGATCATGGAGCAGATCCTCCTGGAGTCACTACTCACTCAAAAGAATAGTGAAGAGGTGATTTGGAACAGTCAGCATGGCTTTGCCAAGGGCAAATCCTGCCTGACCAACCTGGTTGCCTTCTATGAGCAGGTGACAAAATTAATAGATGAGGGGCGAGCAACTGATGTCATTTACCTGGACCTGAGCAAAGCCTTCGACACTGTCCCGCACCACATCCTGGTCTCCAAACTGGTGACACATGGGTTTGATGGGTGGACCACTAGATGGATAAGGAACTGGCTTGATGGCCGCACCCAGAGAGTGGCTGTCAATGGCTCCATGTCCCAGTGGAGGCCAGTGACAAGTGGAGTCCCTCAGGGATCAGTCCTGGGACCTGTCTTATTCAACATCTTTGTCAGTGACATGGACAGTGGCATTGAGTGCACCCTCAGCAAGTTTGCTGATGACACCAAGCTGTGTGGTGCAGCAGACACGCTGGAGGGAAGGGAGGCCATCCAGAGGGACCTTGACAGGCTGGAGAGGTGGGCACAGGCCAACCTCATGAAGTTCAATAAGAGCAAGTGCAGGGTCCTGCATCTGGGTCGAGGCAATCCCAGGCACAAATCCAGGCTGGGCAGTGACTGGCTGGAAAGTAGCCCTGAAGAGAGAGACTTGGGGGTGCTGGTGGACAAAAAGCTCAACATGAGCTCTCAGTGTGCACTTGCAGCCCGCAAAGCCAGTCAGATCCTGGGCTGCATCAGGAGAAGTGTGGCTAGCAGGTCGAGGGAGGTGATCCTCCCCCTCTACTCAGCCCTGGTGAGACCCCACCTGGAGTACTGTGTCCAGTTCTGGAGCCCCTATTACAAGAGGGATGTGGAGGTGCTGGAACGTGTCCAGAGAAGGGCCACAAGGATGATCAGAGGGCTGGAGCACCTCTCCTATGAGGACAGACTGAAAGAGTTGGGGCTGTACAGTCTGGAGAAGAGAAGGCTCCGAGGTGGCCTAATTGTGGCCTTCCAGTATCTGAAGGGGGCCTACAGGAAGGCTGGGGAAGGACTTCTCAGGATATCAGGTAGTGATAGGACTAGGGGGAATGGAATGAAGCTGGAGGTGGGGAGATTCAGGCTAGATGTGAGGAGGAGGTTCTTCACCATGAGAGTGGTGAAACCCTGGAATGTGTTGTCCAGGGAGGTGGTCGAGGCCCCGTCCCTGGGGGTGTTTAAGAGCAGGCTGGATGAGGCTCTGTCCAGCCTGATCTAGTGTGGGGTGTCCCTGCCCATGGCAGGGGGGTTGGAACTAGATGATCCTTGTGGTCCCTTCCAACCCTGAATGAAACTATGAAACTATGAAACTATAAGCTCCATTCCAGGATTCCTTGAATTCTTATGCTAGAGCAAATAAGATGTCTAGGGACATAAAACGGTAGAAAGCAAGGGGTAGGGATATTTAAGTGGTTTAGTAAGAAGCCAACAGCTGTGCTGGTGCCAGTGAACTCCACTGGATTTTCTGTTTTTTTGGTTATTATGCTTGTGATCTCTTACTAATCACAGGAGAAAACTTACACATCTTCAAATACATTGCAAGAAAGCTAAGACAAGAGGCAATGTAGGCCCACTGCTGAATGGGGTGGGTGCTTTGCTGACAGAGGACACAGAGAAGGCAGAGTTGCTAAATGCCTTCTTTGTCTCTGTCTATACCTCTAGAGGCTGTCCTTGGGAGCCCACTGCACCCAAGGCCCCAAAAAAAGCAGGAGAAATGAGAAATTTTCCTGGTTGAAGGAAAGAAGTCAGAGAGTTGTGTTCAATGGACAGAGTCTAGTTGGAGGCCTATAACTAGTGGAGTCCCTCAGTCAGTACTGGGACCAATATATTCATTAACAACCTGGATGAGGGAACAGAGAACACTGTCAGCAAGTTTGCTGATGACACCAAACTGGGGGAGTGGCTGACACACTGCAGGGTTGTGCTGCCATTCAGTGGGACTTGGTCAGGCTGGAGAGCTGGGCAGGGAGAAATTTAATGACATTCAACAAGGGCAAGTGTAGAGTCTTGCACCTAGGAAAGAACAACTCCATGTACCAGTATAGGTTGGGGACTGAGCTGCTGGAGAGCAGTGAAAGAGAAAAGGACCTGGGAGTCATAGTGGATGGAAGGTTGAACATGAGCCAGCAATGTGGTCATGTTGCCAAGAAGGCCAATTGTATCCTGGGCTGTATTAGAAGGGGTGTGGTCAGTAGGTCAAGAGAGGTTCTCCTCTCCTCTACTCTTCCCTGGAGAGGCCACATCTGGAATATTATGTCCAGTTCTGGGCCCCTCGGCTCAAGAAGGACAGGGAACTGTTTCAAAGAGTCCAGCACAGAGCCAGGGAAATGATTAAGGGAGTGGAACCTCTTCCTTACATGGAGAGATTGAGGGAGCTGGGGCTCCTCAACTTGGAGAGGAGGAGACTAAGGGGTGACCTCCTTAGTATTTATAAATAAACAGTGAGTGCCAACAGGATGGAGCCAGGCTCTTCTCAGCGATGCCCAATGACAGGACAAGGGGCAATGGATGGAAGTTGAGGCATAGGAAGTTCCATGAAAACAGGAGGAAGAATTACTTCATTGTGAGGGTAACAGAGCACTGGAACAGGCTGCCCAGGGAGATTGTGGAAACTTCCTCTCTGGTGACTCAAGACCTGCCTGGATGAGTTCCTGTGTGACCTGGTATATGTGATTCTCCAGCGGGGTTGGACTAGATGATGTCTCAAGTTCCCTTCCAGCCCCTGACATTCTGTGATTCTGCGAATTCCAGACTATAAGATAAATTAAGAAACAGTACATGAAGTTTTCTGTCAATAAGGAATTGATGAGTCTGAGGTGATACAAGTTGAAACCAGCATAACAAGATGTAACTAAAGCTTGCATTTTACCTGCTTTGTTCTTAATTTCCTTATACCTTTCCAGTAAGATTGCCTTTCTAACAAACTTTGCTCTTCCCCCTCTTCAGCTTATGATCAGTGACACTTTGTGGGTGTTGTACCTAATATCAGCAGGTAAGATTTATTTTTTTTAAGATTGCCATCTCTATTAAGCAAGTACTTATCAGAAGGTATATTAGAAAAAAAACTTCAAAATACTTCCTTTCAAATTGAAATCTAACCAAAACACATTGTACTCCCAGGTACAGATGGGAATAAAAGAGAAATAGGAAGAAGCATACAGCACATATATCAGACAGGTCATTAAATTCTGCACAGTTTGCTATAATGACATGATATATCAATCTATATATAGCAGAAAATGATGGCCACCAGGAAATATCCACAATTACAAACAAAATTGAGAACAAAAGAAAAGTAAAGCTCTTTGAAGGTTGTTTTATTCCATTATAGATCAAACTATTTAGCTGCTCAAACTAACTAGAGGAATACCCTGAAATGGCAGGGGCAAGTATGCTCCACTGAATTCTCTTGGCAGCATTAAACTGTTCTTTGACTGTCAGTACTAGACAACAGTACTAATCTATTCACATTAGTTTCACCTGATTGCCTGGTTTAAAGCAAGACTCAATTACTTTGAGATTAATACAGCAATAAATTAAAATTCTGGAGGGCTGCTCAAATTACTCTAAGCTTCTAAAACTCTACCACTTCCCAAATATAATTTGTAACTGAGCTAATTCTATATACATTATTTGTGCTAATATTTTTTACATATCTAAAGCATTGCTTAGAATTATAAAAAAGAGAAAAAGTCTTAATTAACACAACTAAAATGGCCTCAGTAAGGAAAGTGGCAAGAATTTTTTTCCCCCACGTCCAAACTCAGTTGTCTAAAACCAGAAACACTGTCTTAGTATCCTTACTTGAAAATCCGTGTGTTTAGGCATCTCTGTGTTATTCTTTCAACACAGAATTGCAAAGAGCTCACTGTGCCCATGAGTAACAGCCGATATTTACATAGCCGTCCTGCCCTTGGACCCACATAGTACAACCACTTTAAGCAGTTAGTGTTTGTTGTGGAGTGCCAGGACACTAGTGCCTCAGCCCTGGGGAAGGGACACTGGAGTTGCATTCTGGTCCACACATTTAGAGTTCCTTCTCCCAACAGCAAGAACTAAGAGAGCTTGAAGAGACTGAAATTTTTCAATAGATGTGCACCCTGCTAGAGTCTGATTATTTTTGCATTGTAGCTTTGTTTAAAGTATCAAAATATCAGAATCATAGTTAGAAAAACCAAGCAAACAACTAAGACTACTTCTCCTATGCTATGACTGCAGGTCATTCACTTTTCAGCCACATACAAGACTGAAACAAAACTGTGAAGCTAAAGAATAAACAATATACAGATAAATCTTAAGGCCCAAAAAACCAGTGTGATAACCAAATCCAGCATTAAATGAACAATAAAACTTTAAAATTATTTTGTATAGCACAAAAAGTCAAGATTTTCACCAAGTGTTTTCTGCACCAAATCCACTAACTTCTGTATGTGCTTCAGTATGGTTTTAGGAGAGATAGCAAGTGTTTTTACTTTGATCTCCTGGTGATAATTTTTATAGGTAATGATGCTTATTGATACAAAATATTAATCTCTTCCTAAATAAATTTGCCTGCATTTAAATCCCAACCACTGAATTTCAGTAGCATTTTTAATTCCAAACAAAAAAGAAACCCCAAATCAAAACAAAACAAAAGATACCTTCTGCACTTAAACTCTTTCTGATGAGAAACTGAATGTGGCCTTGTAAGCAGGTCCTTAAGAAGCTGTGACCAGTGAAAACAATATTGTACCTTAAGCCTGAACAGGGATTTATTAGTTGAAATCCCTTCAACTTTTTCATTATACCTAACTTGTTTATATTATTTACACAGACATGCTCCATTCCTCACAGTATTCACCATCATTTGTAACTCAAATTATTTTCAAGAGGAAGAACAAAATGAAGAATGCAAATTGTTCTCACATGCACAGAGCATATGAACTGATTTCTTCACTTTATGCTCACTAAAAACCTGCATAACCTTCTGATGGTGCCTACGTAAAGGCAGTCTATGATGTCATGCCAAAGCTTATTTAGGTTCCTGCAGTAGGCACAATTGACAGGCTTGTGGTAGCAGGGAGTAAGCCAGAGCAGGGACACCTGTGAAGGGACTGCAGCCCATGACTATTCCTGTTCTCGAGCAGAAGAGTTGATTAAGAAGGAAAGAGCTGAAGCAGAAGAGTAAGAAACAAGGAGCAGCAAAGAAAAGGAGTGCACTGACCCCACCTTCTTGCACCACTACCTGCCTCATATGCTGCAAAAGCAGAGCTGTAGAGACTAGGACACAAGGTGGTGTGTGGTCTGAAGTTGAGACAGGCAAAAGAGGAAAGGTATTTTCCCTGTCTCTTTAACTGTTTGTCTTCCTTGGTTAATTCCTGAATGATTTTAAGTTTATGTTAAATTCCCTGCACAGAGACTCTTTTGCCCATGACTGCCTCAGCTGGGATTAAGGTCCTAATGATCCTTGTCTGCAAGGCCTAGGAATGAATTCCAGAGAGAAACCCACAAATCTGTCACCAAATAATGACTTTCCCTAGTTTCTTAATCAGTGGACTAATGGTGTATGCTTTAAGTCATTTTGGTGGAAATTTACAAGATATCAGTTTTATCATTAGACACTCTGAATGGCTTCCCTGGCTACATTCTGATACCTTCACATATTAACATCATTATCACTTGTCACATTACTACATGGCAATTCCACAGGCCATGGTCATGGATGAAGGACTCTTTAATAGGCACTTTACATGCAAGTGCCTGAATTAAAGAGCTGTGTAAGTGGAATAATATTAGACCCGTTTATCAATGTATTTAATACTGTGATGCTCTTGGTAGGATAAACAGAGCATTAGGACTCAGTACGTGTCAAGCACAAATATCATCTGTAAAGAGTCTGACCACAAATTTTGATTAAATTGACCAATGCCTCTTTCCTAAGAGCTCAAGCTCTCAGCCTTTAACAGATACAATTACATCCCCCCACCACTCTGCATTATCTCAGATACCACATGACTTACAGCCAAGGAAGTCAGGCTGCAATGGTGATGCTGATCTGCATTTTTGGCCATCTTTGTGCAAAATGGTGCTGGTTTCATTCATGTGACCGTTTGAGGTTGTGCCTTTAAGAAAAGGGACACCTTGGCCAAATGTTTTATAAACAAAAGACAGGTCTAAACTAATTTCATTGGCGGAGAGGCAGAGCACTGCCTTAAGTTTTGATTTCCAGTGAGACTAGTCTCAGTCTTGCACTTTCTCCTTTTGCAGCTTGCGGCTTCTGGGCTTTCGGCCAGACTGACCTTGAGCAGATAAGGCCTCTATTAACATATAACTGCTTTTAATTAACAATTATTCCTTTTCTCTCTTTCTAACCCTCTCTGGGGAAAAGGGGGAGAGAAGAGGGGTACGGGGGGGGGGGGGTGAACCCTCCTCAGCAGAGGAGGGAATCTCATTCCTGTGTTACTTTGTTGTATATTTCTGTATATATATTGTAAATACTGTAAAGTGTGTGTATAAACCTGCATTTCCTAAACTGCTTGTAAATACAGCACATTTCCTTTGCTAATCTGGCTGTGGGTTTTTTTTTTTTCTTTCATTTTTCTTTCCCTTCACTTACAGGGGGAGGGGGGAAGAAGGCTTGAGGCCTTCCCCTCAACCCTCGACATTTCTTTTTCTTGGCTGCCCAACGTGCAGCAGATAATTAGCTTGATTTATTGTTTTATAGCCGGATTAGCAAAACATGAAGGTGCTGTGGATATTAGAGCATTTATTTTTTTCAATTTTTGGGGCTCTGGTTTACAGATATTGTTTGGGTTTGATTCTGGATTACCTGGGTAAATATTTGATGCAGACAATTTATTTGTGGTGTATGCATCGGGTCAGACTATGGTATGGAAAATGTGTGGATTTTTTCTGGCCAGCAAGATACAGGAATGTGACCTCTAGCACTCTCCCGATTGAGATAAAAGAGTTTAAGATCCCAGTAGAAGAAAGAGTAACTTTAAGTGATGGCTGGGATCCAAAGGTGATTTATTTAATGTGTGTAAATCTGCTGCTGGTGATGGTGATTGCATATCTGCTGTTTTCTTTGTGTCGGGAGAGGAAGGTATCGAAAACGTGTTTTGTTATTAAAACTAGATCAAAGAAAAGGCGACGTGGCTCTGGGTCAGTCCCAGAGACGTCTAGTGATGAGGAGTGTGGAGAATCTGTGTCAGTTAAAAGGAAAGCTAAAAAGTTAATTGGAAAAGCTGCTCTGAACGGTTTTGCCGCTGATTCTGGCAAGCTGCCAGGGGCGGCAGCAGCTGTCAACATGGCGTCTCCTCCTTCTCTTCCTCCTGTTTCTCCTTCAGCCATTAACGGGGCAATGTCATTTCCGCCTACTCTCTCGGTGGGACCAGAAGTCACTGCCCCAGCAGCTGATTTATCTCAGGACCTATCAGCTTCTGTTAAGGTGGCTGTAAATTGAAACACAGCTCCAGTTAAGGTGGCTGTTTTACAGACTAGAAGTGGAAAGACCAAAGATGATCCAGGAGCTAATGGAGGAGAAGGGCAGGAGACTGATCCTGGTGAGGGACCCTCTACCAGAAAAGATCCTGCTGAGAAGGAAGAGAAGATTTGTTTTAAAGATCTAGCTGACTTAGTGAGAGCAAAACAGGATAGAGATGCAGCTAGGACAGGAGCTGGCAGAGGTGGTTCTCAGCTTAAAGAGATCCTTGAGAAAATGGCAGCAGGATTATTAGGACAACAAGTTGAGGAAGAGGAGGAGTCAGATGACATTTCTGACTGTTCTTCACCACGCAAAGAATTACGAAATGTCCGTAAAGATTATACCAGAGCAGATAAGGAGCCAGTTCTAGCTTGGCTTAGTAGGTGTTATGATACAGATGCTCCAGCTCTAATAGTTGGAGACAAGTCAGCAGCTCAGTTAGGAACTCTCTCGAGGGATAATGGAATAGATAGACATCTAGGCAAGGTTCTTGGTAAGGTTAATCTGTGGATACACCTTTTAATGGTGGTTGCCCTGAGATACCCTTCCTGAGATGATCTTCCCTGGAATCCTAAACCCTGGACTACCATAGATGAGGGAATTAAGCACTTGAGAGAATTTGCTGTTAGAGAGATACTCTATGGTGAACATGAAACTCTGAATCCTGATGACATTCCTGTGGGTACTGGTCTTGCTAAAAAGCTCATCAAACTTGCTCCTTCTAATTATGCAAACATTCTGTCAAGCAGAATTGTGTCAAGAAATTATGGTGGAGCTCCTCCTACGGTTGGCCAACTCACTGATCAAATGAGACAATTGGAGGATAGCATGACACATGTTTCTTTGGTTTCGGCCATTAAAACTCTGTCTGGTGATATACAGAATTGCATAAGAGAGTTAAAGGATGAATTTAAAAATTCTATATCCCAATCAGCACAAAGGGATAATTACAATTCTTCCTCCAGGTGGATACAAGTTTCATCTGTGAGGAATACACGTCCTCCAAGGAGGTTCATTCCAAAACAGATCAAATCAAAACAGACCACCAAGGCAGTCACATAGGACTATTTGGATAACTCTGCATGATCAGTTTGGTGAGAACATGAACCGGTGGGATGGCCAACCAACTTCTAATCTTTTCAGGAGACTGAGAGAACTGCAAAGTGGCAGAACCCGAGGCAGCAATACCAGAAGGGTAGCTGTTACTTCCACAGTTCCCCAGAACAACTCTAGTAGCTCCAACAGTGGCTCCAGTAATAACACTGCACACTGTGCTCAATGCACATGTGGGCATGTTCCCCATAACTAGGGGTACCCTGCCTCCCGCCAGGGGGAGGAGAGGGATAACAGAGATAACAGAATCTATTGGGATGTGTACATCCAGTGGCCTGGCACTTCACAATTTCGGAAGTACAGGGCCTTGGTTGACACAGGAGCTCAGTGCACCATAATACCATCAAATTATCAGGGATCAGAGTCTATAACTATTCTGGGAGTCACTGGTGGATCTCAAGAGTTAAGTAAGGTGGAGGTTAATATAAGTTTAACTGGTAAACAATGGAGGAAGCATACAGTTGTGACCGGCCCTGATGCACCTTGTATTTTGGGAATTGATTTTCTGAGAGAAGGGCGTTTCAAAGACCCTAGAGGTTACAAATGGGCTTTTGGAGTAGCTTCTGTAGAAATTGATGGACAAAAATTGAAGCTGTCTGCTAGACCTGAGCTTTCTGATGAATCTGCAGCTGTGGGACAGCACAATATACAGGACAGTAAATTGCCGGTTGCTTCTCAGACTGTGCATCACAGACAATACAGAACCAACCGTGACTCTTTGTTGCCCATTCAGAATTGGAACTGGTGCTGTTTAACATCTTTGTCAGTAACATGGACAGTAGGATCAAGTGCAGCTTCAATAGGTTTGTCAACAACAACAAGCTGTGTGGTGCAGTCAACACACTGAGGGAAAGGGATACCATCTAGAAGGTCCCTGACACACTTGAGACGTGAGCCAATGTCAACCTCATGAATTCAACATGACCAAATGCAAAGTCCTGCATGTGTGTCAAGGTGATCTCAAGCCCAAATACAGGCTGTGTGGAAAATGGATTGAGAGCCGCCCTGAGAAGCACTTAGGTGTGTTTGATGATGAGAAGCTTAACATGGCCCAACAATGGGAGCTTGCGGTCCAGAAGGGCAGCTGTAATCTGAAGTGCATCACAAGAAGTGTGACCAGCAGGCAAAGGGAGGTGATTCTCCCCCTCTATTCCACTCTTATGAGACTCCACCTGGAGAACTGTGTTTGGTTTTGGGGTCCCTAGACATGGACCTGTTGGAGTAAGCCCAGAAAAGTGCCATGACAATGACTAAGGAACCAGAGCAAATCACCTATGAGGATAGGCTGAGAGATCTGAGATCACTCAACCTGGAGAAAAGAAGGCTCCAGTGAGACCTTACAGCAGCTTTTCAACACCCAAAGTGGACCTACAAGGAAGGTGGAGAGGGACATTTCACAAGGGCACGTAATTATAGGATAAGAGGTAATGGTTTTATATTGGAAGAGGATAGTTTTAGATTAGATGTAAGGAAGAAGTTCTTCACTGTAAATGAGGGTGGCACTGGAACAGGTAGTCCAGAGAATTTGTGGATGCCCTATCCCTGGAAGTGGTCAAGGCCAGGCTGGTCTGGTCTTTGAGAAATTTCATCCAGTCTAAGGTGGTCTTGCCTGTGGCACGAGGTTGGAACTAGGTGATCTTTAAGGTCCCTTCCATCCCAAACCATTCTATGATTCTTGCAGCCAAATTCATGATATAGGTGCCCACATAAAAAAAAAATGGACTTGTAGCTCTGAATGCCTGCTGTTCCTAGAAGTACTTCATTGTGATCTGATTTAGGCTGACTTCTCAGCTTTTATTCTAAACTGTTATCAGCATCTTTACACTTTAAGTGTGCATCCCTTTTCAGTTGTTTGACTTTCTTACGTCCATCACACCTCATCTCTTAACAGACTATTCAGCCACTGCAAATTCTAATCTTAGAGACAGGCACCCAAACTCTCGGCAACATTAAATCTCTCAAGGGAAATGTACTTAACCCTAATGGTAGTCAGGCACAAAACCCAGATTCACAGCATACTGTCTTAACCGTAATTCCTTCCTTCTGAACAATGGACCTAATGTCACCCCAATCTTCTTCCAACCTACAAGCAGCACCTTCATAATTCAAAGTGGTTCCACTCTCAAGGTATTTTTCCCATCATAAAAGAAATCCTAAGAGAAACAGTGTTAGGTAGACAGCATTTTAATTTACGGGTAAACAAAAAGGTTATTTTGATCCCTGTACAAGTGCTTTATTAAAACAATATCTGTAAGTGAATTGAGGAAGTAGACTTCAGCCCAACTAAGATGTTTCCTTTGGAAACATTAAATTTCCTTTACTTGGAACCTAGTCATGTCTTTTCTTCCAATTACCAGTTTAAAAAAAGGCTGCCAACCATAGGCATGTCAAAAATATTTGAATTCTGTATCTTATATTATAAGGGAAAATGCCTTATAATAAAATTGGCAAATAACTGATACATAAAGCCCTGTTGCTATTTTAAAGCCCAGAAAATGAGATGATTTTGTTGGTTCGTTGTGTGATTGAAGTTATCTTTCATTGTAAGGCAAGTAAGGTGTACATGCTTTGAACCACTGAAATTTGACTGTCTCCAGGATACAACATGTGTGTATTTATCTCCTATACTTAAAACAGGCATTAAAATGGTAGTGTTTTTTAAACACTCTCTGCAGGTACAAGACGTAATTAGTATTATTTATTAGAGTACTGGCTCTGAAATAGACAGATAGGTTGATGATAAAGCACAGAATAAGATCTTTTGGAATGATCATGAGTGGTATAAAATTTCTCTCACTTACTTTGTATAGTATTTTTTAAACTTTCAGGTTTCTTTCATTTAGGACTTTTGGGAACATTTGAAGCAATATGTAGCACTTTAGATCATGAAAAAAAAAAACATTCTCTAGGATTATGCAAAGAGTAAATCAGTAATGTAGCTGCAAGTGTACATCTGTAGATGATTACAGATGATTGCACCCATGAGGCATGTGGAATGATTACTAGCCAGATGTTACAAAAATTTGAATGCAAAAGAATTGGTACCATTAGGAAAATACAGGTAAGGAGAAAAAGTGCCCAGGATTCAGAAACAGTGGGGGTTTTACCACATTTATGTCTTCATGGCACTCTTCCCAGCAGCACCCACACAGACAGCTCTACCAGCATCTTTAGCAATGGTCCTGACGGCAATTACTTTCATGTTAGACTTTAACTAAAGGTAGATGCACACATGTGTAAATGGTAACATGGAAGGCAGGACTACTCATCATAGTTCTCCAACTGCCAAGTCTTGCATGCTATTATTCAATTCAACAATTATATTTATGCTTTTTAGATATATCAGATGTAAATACTTAGGCAAACACAATCACATGCCTAATGAAATGTACAATTACTGTGGTTTATTCACAAACTAAAGGCAATTTTTCTCAGTATTTAACTTGATTTTTATTGTACACTTCATGATACTACCATGCTATCAGCTGCTGCCTAGGGAATTAAACACAGATAAGGAAAACACAGAGGAGAGAGTAAAATCAGAAAGAAGAAACAGGCCAGCTGTGAATGTACCTGCATGCACTCAGTGGGAGACAAGGCTGAAGGCTGTTCTATTATGAAGGAAACATCAGCCTTTTTGTAGAAGCTTGACTCAAAATCAACTAAGTAGTCTGAGAAAGAGAAGAACTTGACAGTACCATACAAGTAGAGGCAATAGTAAGGAGCTTTGCCACCCACATCCACACAGTCAGCCAAGCCTTTCATTCATATCCTTTCTCTTACTCCCACTCAGCTTCACAGGTAGTATTCAAAAAAATCTTTCAGGTATCCTGATGGATAAAAGACTTCATTTAATATGAATGTTCCCACTATATTAGAACAACACCTACTTAAGAAGTCAAGTTCTGTGTCAAACTGTTGGAAAGTGTACTTAGGTTACTATGCAGTTCATGACCAACTTATTAGAAGAAAGCAGCAACTTCAGCTAGAACCTGAAACATCTGAACTCACCTCACCTAGAAGAGTAAATTATTCTTTCTCTACTCTTTTTTCCTCTCATTTCAGAAGATCACAGAGATAGGGATTTGAGGTACTGAGGATTTAGCTAATTGGTTCTCCATTCAATGTTTCATTCATTCTCCAGTTTCACAAACAGTTCATAGACAGACCTAACTTTCCCAGAGGCATAGCCATACAGAACTGCCCCAGATTTTAGACCTGCTCCAGCTTTCATTAACTTCACTCTCATTGGAGACTACATTGGTAAAGTTGGCAAAACCAATTGGTGTTAATTTCATTCTACAGCCAGTTTAGAAATACATACATTGATGAACAGAGACATTAGTTGTAGATACATGGTGATGTGGCCTACGTTTGAAAAATCATCTTCACAAACATCAGATATTACAATTACATTATTAATATATATTGAAAGGACGAAGGCACTGAAGAACTTGTACCACAAATCTTACTGCAATATTGCTGTACAAATGCAGAATGGAAGCCAGTTTTCTAAGAGAGAAGCACTTGATGGTTTACATCTTGATTTTAAAAGGTTTTAAACATTGTCTCACCATGGCAACATACAGAAATGCAGCTAGGTGAAACTACTCTGTGATGGGTGCAAAATTATTTGTTAAATGTTCTTATGAGCAGCTAATAATGAAACATTGTTAGGAAGAGTGTCAAATAAGGCTACAACAGTCAGATCTCGGTCAAGAGGAGGCTCAGGGGTGACCTCATTGCCCTCTACAACTACCTGAAAGGTGGTTGTAGCCAAGAAGGGGTTGGCCTCTTCTCCCAGGCAACCAGCACCAGAACAAGGGGACACAGTCTCAAGCTGCGCCAGGGGAGGTTTAGAGTCGAGGTGAGGAGGAAGTTCTTCACCGAGCGAGTCATTCGGCATTGGAACGGGTTGCCCAGGGAGATGGTTGAGTCATCGACCCTGGAGGCGTTCAAGAGGAGATTGGACGTGGCACTTGGTGCCATGGTCTAGTCATGGGGTCTGTGTTGATAGGTTGGACTCGATGATCCTCGAGGTCCTTTCCAACCTAAGTGATACTGTGATACTGTGATACTTCTATTTATCTTTTTCTTCTGGATCAGGTTGATATAAAATAAATTATAGTCATCGAATTTCAGATGAAAATAAGCAAAGAGGCCTTGGAAAAATTAATTAAGGAGGAATTACAATTCCAGAAGGTATTTGAAATTGAAGAAATAATTAAAAAAACAACCACCACACAGCAAAACCCAAACAAAGACAGAAGTTAAGGGTTTACATTTAAAAAGAAATAATCAAGAAAGCAAATAAAGGATGGAAAACCGTGATGGGAGCTCTTTAAAAAGACACAATGGCTGTAACAAAACCAAAAAACACATGAATCACCCACACCCACAGCATACTGTTTCTGAAAACTGGAAACACTTCACTGGGACATAGAAACTGTATCAGAGCTTAGAAACACAAACTAATGGCTCTACTGAGATATTCTGACAGTACTGATTTCAACGAAGTGGTGAAACAGCTGGAGAAAGTCTAGAGAAGGACAGTAAGAATAATTCAAAGTATAAATGTAGGTACTATAGCAAAACACTGAAACATCTGGAGCTATACGGTTCAGCAAGGCCGTAAGAAGGTAGAAGAGACATAATGACAGTCTTGAAAGATGCTGAAAAGCTTTTTAAAAGGTTGGTTGTTTTTTTCTGTCAATAGTATGATGACAAATCATGATCTTAACTTGCAGAAAAGAAAGATTCAGGTTATTATACTTTAAGAAAATCATCCTAGGAGTACAGACAATGAAACAGTGCAATAGATTTTCTGGAAAGACTGTGAAATCTTCTCTACATCAGAAGGGGATGGCTTAGATTAGTTGTCTATAAATAAATACACGTTCTTGCATAGAAGCATACATAAAACAGATAAACAGAACACCTCAAAACTGAAAACAGAAAAAATTGGGAATTAAATAGATCATCAAGTACCAAATTTGCACTATCATCTGTCCAATTTTCATCCCTTTAAAGCCAAAGCCATTTATAAAAGTTGGAGCAGAGTATGGCCAAAATTAAGGGATTTTCCAAATATGAAACTAAATACTTGGCACAGCCCTCACAGTATAAAAAACTCTATTAACTTTTATCTGATTAGGATAGCTTGGTCATCACTAGGTAATAAAATTGTAAAAATCTCTCACTTCCTTTTTTAAAGAGATGAAAAATATCAGAAATTATTACATTCAAATATTCATAGCTTGTACTTATATACTGCAATCTAAGTGGCACTAATTACACAGTAGCTGCCAAACTGCTGTGCTCTTGTGATTTTTGTAATGATAGATTTCAGGAACCAATAGGACAGCCTGCATAATAATATCTGCAAGTAAAATATCAATGAATGTGTACAATAAAATAATATAATTACATAGGAAAGATCTGCTCCATTACTTACCTGTTAACTACTTACAAAGCTGCATCATAAAATGGAGATTTATAAAATATTGATAAACTTTCCATTTATAACCCTGTTTATAACATTCCTAATCTGAGGAAGCTTATTTAACATTTTGATCAAGACTGCTGTATCTTAACCAGTATTTTAAAGCTTAGTAACCGGCTTTAAACGGACATTCAACTTCTGGCTACTACACCAAGAGATGTTATGTCCTGGTTACCCATTTCTAGACAAAGACATATCAATGTTTAGTTTCCTAAACCATGTTTGATCTTTAAAAGGCAGTGCTCAGAATGACATTTTGATAGAGTATAGGCTGCAACTCAGGAGCCTGGAGTTTGAGCCCTGTTTTTAAAACCAGCTGTGCAGGCAACCTTGGACAAGCTTTTTCACCCGTCTTTGCTAATCTCCCCCATCACTAAAAACATACTGGCCTCCTTAATTAAGCACTATGAGTGTCATTCAAATCATCTATCCACTTAAGCTTGTCTAAGTCACTGCAGCCACTGTTCTTTGGTAGGCACACCAGATGGGCAGCTAGAGTAACTGCCTTTAATATCATAAAGAATTTTGTATGTCAAGATAAGAAGGGTAATTTCAATCAGAGGATTTTTTCTTTTTCCTGATGATACACCTATCCCACATTCCCCTACCAAAATACCTCAAACTAGAGAATGTGCATGGATGCTTTTAGCTTCTAGTGTGATCTTAGCACGGCAGTATGACGCTAATTTATGAATCTGAAGGTTGCCTGGGAGATCAGACAAAGTTATCATTTGATATCTACTGAAGACACAAATGTATATAAAAGGTACTATCAGTATCACTACTCAGCTAGCAGTATTGGTATAACTGACCCCCAGCAGAAAGCAAATTGAGCTTGGGTGAAATCAGTTCTTAATCTGTTTCTCACAAGGAAAAAGGGACTGACACAAATGGCAGGTTTTGTTCAGAATGTATTTGGTATCACAGGACTCTGAGACTGTTGCAACTCTTAGCTCTTTGTTTATATTCAGCACCTTGGGAGCAAACTGAAGTGACTCCAGTTGCAAGGCTTTTAATATTCAGAAAAACTTTGTGAATTGCTGTCATTTAGCCATTAAACCTTTTTATTACCTTCAAGTTCAGCTTGGGGCCAAGACAAAAGTCTGGAGCTCAAGACAGGGAAAAAAAAAAAATAGAAGAAAAAGTCTTACCAGAGTCAAAGAGATGAATCAGAAAGAATATGGCCTGTAGGCATGCTTTATCATTTGAAGGGACTTCCCTAACTGTGCTGAAATGAAAATTTACAACTGCAGGCTCCTGTTGGACCTTTGATAAATAAACGTGAGATAAACACAATGTTTTGACAGGGTAACTGCATGTTTTACATTTGGATATGGATCTTGCCACAGCTGCCTATGTTCTTGCCACCTTTCCTGAATTATTGTTCTGTGCCTATTTCCCCATGGGGATGGCATGACACACTGCAGCTAGAAAACAATGTATTCTCGCAGTGATTCTGCATGTCTTGTTTCCAGAATACAAACTGCACTTGTCTTGCAAAATCTGTGCAACTCCCAGTCATTCTTCTGGGTGACGTTCTGACTTAGTTTGAATTGAGACTGCCACAGAAATGCATGGATTTATTTTTCCCTCCACCCTACCCTTTAGTACCAAGATTAGAATCAAAGTAATTCTGTGTGTTTGTTGTTTATTTGATTGGTTGGGTTTTTTTCATGGGAATTACTACTAAACAGACAAATAGGATGGATTATATACTCTAAAAGTAATAATAATAAATAAACCAAATAAATTAGTCATCATACTTGCATACTGGTGATAATCAATGGTTGACTCAAATAATGGTTGATTCTTAAATAAAGATATTGTTTTAAAGTTATTGAAATCCTGGGATCCAAGGCAACCTAAAAATAGGTTATAACTTCATAATTCAAAAGCAAATAGCACAGCTTCTTTCTGTCATGCACACTATTTGAGCAGAATACTGATTGCATTTGATATCATTTCAGCACAGACATAAGCTATCTCTTTGATTCGTTTCATAAACATTTTTAAACAGATACTGAAATGGATTTTACCAGTAGGACAGACCTATCTCATTAAAGCCACTGTAGCCCAGCTCTTGCCTGCTTAGTCCCAGATCTTCAAGGTCCATGCATTTAAATCCAGGTGGGCACTGGTAACCTTCTTCTAGCTCTCTGGAACAGTGGGTGTCTGGGATAGCTAAATTATTCCAGGTTACATTTCTGTGAAAAAAACAAAATTCAGGTGTTATATAAACTCAGCCCATAGCAAAACTGAATACTTGAAAGTGAAGGAACTAAAGGGAAAAGTACATCAGCTATTATTTTTTTCTATCTTACGTTCTTAGGTATACGTTATTTCCTTTAACCAGGTGCACTTACTGCAGAGGGCAAGCTAACAGACTCATAAGACTTCAGCCTTCTGTAATGATAGTACAAATATTAACAGCAGAAGCTTCATACTAATTCCTAGAGACACCACCAAAACCAGAGACTTTCCTGACACATAGTAGTTAGTATTCAGATGTTCCAGCTACTCTTTATGCAATTTGGACAATACTGCTTCAGGGTCCTTTTCAAATCCTGAGAGTTTCCAATTGCAGTCAATACTGCACTTTTGACTTACACGGACATTACTTGAGTGAGCTTTGACACTCCTCAAAAAGATCATTGTGGATGACTTGTCAGCCACCTGAGAATTTATTCAGCTTCTTGTACCTTGGTCATGCCATGTTTCTACCACAGATAGATAGTAACAGGCAAGAAATCAAATCATTACATGTTCCTGCAATTAGTATCTAGGTATTGTATGACTGAAACATATTTGATTCACTTTTAGGTCAGTCCAATCATATTTGGTAGAACAGGTGAAATAATGTAAACTGTTATCAGCTGGTTCAAACTGATTTATGTTGGTAAATGCAGCACTAAAAAATAGAAAGCTCACAAGACAAGGGTCAGTACTACGACATTCTGTGGTTCATTTCTGACTGTTGTCATAGACTACGCATCACTTGTCTTCCCAGCTCCTGTGGCATCTGGGGCTGAGATGCTGAAGAAGCTGTCATGCTGCACTGCAATGGGAATTCAGGTAGGCCCAGTGCTAAGGGACACAGAAGTTAAAAGGACAAGGACGAGTTCGTTGCTCGGTGTTCTGTTAAATCTGCCTGTGGCATGTACATATAACGATGGGTATCCAAGCATTCCCAAACTTTGATAATGAGAACCTCAGGCAGTTGATTCCCCCTAAGCACTTACAGTATCCAGTTAATACTTGCAATACATAGTCCTTTGCCAAAACCAAACACTGGTAGCCCCATTTCACAAGAAGTTTAGTGAAGAGGTAACCTTAGCAAACTACTTTCCTCCATCCCAAGTAGGTCCCTGTTAGGGTCTACAATGCAACACAGCACAGTATTACAGTGCAGAAGTGAAGATTCGTGCTACTTATACTATGTCAGCTGTGTAAATCAAAGAGAAGGTTACAATATGACAAAGCTCCAACAGAGCTGAACAGGCAACACAGCTAAGCAAAATCCAGTGTTCTCCTTGCTTGTGTTCTCTCATCCAGCAAATGAAAATCAAAATTTTTGGTTCAGTCCTAGGGCAATTTAAAATCAAACTTTAAAAACTAATCATGGTGAGCTCTCATCTGAGGAAAGAAAGAATGAAACAAACAAAATCAAAATCACAAAACCACCACCAAAACAAAAAAAAACCCAACCAACAGTCAATAGCATTTTTCCTTTCATGTTCAAGTTGATTCTGACTTTCTGATCACAGCACAGACTTTTCAATAAACAACTAAAATGAATTGCTGAAAGCTACAAAGAAAATCTTGTAGTCATCAAACCATTATCCCGAGGCTTCGACCATTGCCTTAAAATTAATCATTTTAATGAATCTTGCTTGTCCACAGGAAAGGTGAAATTTTCAGTCTGCCCTTTAGTATAATTAGTATCTTATTGTTCTTCTGAAAGTCCTCTTTTTTTAATCTAACTCACAGATGCATTTTGACAACTAAATTGGGTGAACAGAAGCTTTAATTACTTTATTTTTCTTGCCTTTATGCACTGAATGAGACAGTAATAGATTAGTCTAAATCTGTCAGTGTGAAACTAAATCTCCCTACAAAATTTTTCCTATGAAATTATAAACACGGACAAATAACTGCAGTTGCACCTATCCTGTAGTCATTACGGACAGTTCCAGCTGAAGCTTTAGAGAACACTCTGAAATTTAGCTATTTGTTTAACTAGAGAGACAGATATGCAGGCATACATGTACTCATTTCACTTTTCTTAAACATGCTCAGCACACATCACTCAAGGATTTAAAACTTCATCTAGGCACCTCAACTCCTTTATACTAGAATATGTTAATCTATACCCAGTTGTATACTTAATGTTGGATTTGTGACCTGACATCTAAAAGGCACTATAATATATAGAATTATCACAAGAAAATATTTAATTCATATTTTCAAAAATTAAAATAAATTCATTGGCTCAAGCAGATTCAGAACCCTGGCTACTGATAGATAATTGGTTTTGCATTATGGTTTGCATTAGAAAATCCTGTAAATCCAATAGGCTAGAAGTGTGAGTGTATATTACTAAAAGTGTTTCTGACTCAATAGCTACATGCAAAATACTTATTTTAAATGCTTGACTTAAACCTAGGTAATTTCTGTATCACATCAACCCTCATTCTAAAGAGATAAAGCTGCCTCCATGCACTGAGTATGATTTAGGCTAATAAGGAAGAAATTTTTTCTTACAGTACATGTATAAATATAGGCCTTTTAATGAACAGTATCACTAGGCAATTTGTGTTCTGCCTCAAGACAACAAAGAAGCATAGATTAATCTACATGGATTAGATAATATTACATATCTAATCTAGAAGTGGCTAGAATACCACCTGGTATTTTCAATATAAGGTTATTTAAATTGTTGCATTCCTTGATAAGCCATAATAAACACCAACTAAGTACTGAGATGCTGATTCAGAACATAACTAGTTTTAAGCAGCTCAGAAGTTTGATCCGGCTATGTGCTTAAATATCTTGCATAAAGTGCATCAGTCCAAGAGGTGAACTTCACAGGAGCGCAAGGGATAAAGGAGGTAATTCATTCCACATTGCTTGATAATCTTTCAATAATAAGATTTTAGCAAAAGACATAGGAGTGCTACTCTAATATGTTTTTAACTGCCTGAAGAATATACATACATACGTATGAATACCACAAGAACTTGAATTGACATGTCTTCACAGTACATGTGCCACTGACTCATGGCATTTGTAGCGGTACTTGTCTTTCAACAATTACATTCTCATATGAGCAGAATCTCTTTATTAGGGCTGTTCTTCAAAGAGGGGTTTCCACTACTTAAGAGACAAATTACCTAAGGTAGCTTCCTAACTTCGTGTTTTCTGTTAGCCTGACTTTCTCTGATGAAAATAGAAATGGAGAAAGAATGAGATTTTTTTTATTCCAGTACTCTATTAATTTGTAAGATAAGACATTCAAAATTACCAATCTATTAATGTAGTTTCCAGATCCAGAAAAATTCCAGAAAAAATTAAGAAGGATATTTATTGATAAGGTATTAAAAACACATTCCAAATGGTCAGTTAGGTAAGGAAGTCAGTAACTAAAAATGAATTAGCTGGAGCTGAAGGATTCTCTGTATTAGTTAAAGAAACTCTGTGTCTGTCTCTGCACCAAAACCAGGCACTGCAAGGCAGGTGACTAAAGAACAACTGCATTGGTAAAAATACCATAGCAGGCACAAAAAAATAGCTGATGAACCTCGAAGCCAGTAAGTCACAACTGTACAGCTTCCAAATAGGGAATGGGATCTCAGAGGAATTAGCACTGGGTTCTGTGCTATCCATTTTCATTAGTGACCTGGAAGACTGTTTGAATCCTCCTTCATCAAAATCACACAAAGCATATGCTGAATGATGACAAAACCTTTGAGAATGATAATGTAGTTCTCTAGAGCTTAAAGGTTACTCTCAATTTAATTGAGAGTATTTAATATCTTAGAACCTAAATGCAAAATGGACACTGCTATATAGAAAGTACAGAAAGAATATAGAAACAGACTTGGATCAAATGATTAATAAGAGATTGATTTCTCTTTAATATACCAAGAATTCATAGTTGTCTGCTATATTAATTTAGTTGTCTAACTCTGAGTATGCAATATTTTAAAACTATTTCCAGTCCTACACATTTTTTTAAAAGGTGCTTCTGTTTTACCATATTACCAGAACACAAGGCAAAAGCATCATGCTATTGAGAATATGACAATATATCTAAAACAATCTCAGAAGAAAGCACAGAGCTCCATGCTGCAGAGAAGCTCCTGACCCTCAAATAAAACTGATTCTTGGCCAGTAATACTCAATATATAAAAACATCTTCTGATGAAGTAATGCTGTGGTTCTACATTGACTTGTGAAAAGTTATCTTATGAGCATTATTAATACTGTGCTTTTACATTATATAGGGGAATGATAGCTAATTGTGTTTATTCTGCAAACCAAGATGATCTACATCTGTGAAACACCTTCACTGCACCTTTCTAGACAATTATTATTATCCATCAATATTTTTTTAAGCTTCACATTCTATATTACATCAGTATTTTATGAAATGGAATGTAATTTACAAGCTCGATTCATTCTGAGAAAACAAGGCCTGCTGTGTCACAACTATCCTGTTTTTAACAATGTTTCTGGAGCTTTCTTTGAAGCACCAAAATATAAATGCAAGATATGTATAGACTAAGGATAACAAAACCTCTCAGGTCACAGATCTGACATAGCAAATATTAATTTCTAGGGTAGCAAACAGTAACTTCTTTCTTGCTAATTCCTTACTAATACATTTAATCATACAAGAGAACAGGTTTTCACATCTGTCATGGTTCAGGCCACCCAGCAGTTGAGCCCCTAGCAGCTGGTTACACATATTGCCCCCTCACCACAACCTCCTGGCTAGAATGGGAAGGAGAACTGGGAGAAAAAGGCAAAGCCCTGTGAGTTGAGGAAAGGAGAGCTTAACAGAGCAGCACAAAGAGGTAACAGCAATGAGGGAGAATACCACCAATTAAATAGGATATACACCAGGTGACACAAAACACAGCACAGACCAGGATCACCCAGCCCATTCATCTGGTCATGCCCCACTGCCACCATGTCACAGTCACCTGCTCAAAGCACCCACACTTGCCGCAGCCAGCCCTTCCTTTTTACAATGGCATGAAGTCAGTATGACAGCAAACAGTCATTGGCTGGCTCAGCTGCCTGTCTTGGCTGTGCCCCCTCCCAGCTTCTTGTGAAGGGGAAAAAAACAACACAAAAAACCCAAGGAAACAAACAATAAAATTAATCCTATCATAGCTGAACCCAGGACAACATCAAATGCAGTATAGACTTTATTTAGTCACAGTTTGCCTTCTAGATACAAAGATCCCTCCTGCAACTGAGTCCATGCAAATACCCAGGACTTGCAATTCAATTTGAATTTCCTTGCATAGATTTTGCTAGTGCTACTTGGGATGCCAATGGTAACCTACTTAACCTTAAGATATTGATCCAAGAGGTCACAGGTCTCTATAGGTTCTGTGCTACAACTGAGAGCCACATGTCATATTAGAGTGTCTCAGATACATTAGTTATTTCAAGTAGCACTAACGACCTACACATGAGCAACTGCATCGTGCCCTTCAAGGTAAAAAACTGATGGCTCCTACAGTCAATAAGCCAAGTCATCCAGTTCTAAAGCACAGAACCTTGTATTCCAATCAAGAGACCTTCCTTAATAAAGAAGATTTACAGTAATAAAATAAGTTAAAAGATACTGCAGGCATATCCATAATTAATGGCTACAATTGCATGCCAATAAAAATCAGGAAATCTGAGAGTAAGGTTCCTGAGACAACGTTACACCAGTAACATTGTGCAGAAGGAAAGTTTTAAATAATTTTTCTGTATTTTCATATTCTAATACATCCTCTTAAAAGCTCAAATAGCTCATGCCAGCTACTATACAACTGCCAATACCACTAGGTAGTTAAAAATATTTCTCTCATGCTGCAAGTTATGCTTGTTTTCAGAGACTGCGAATTTAAAAGGTATGAGGATTAGACAGAAAATTGCTTGCTTTCTAGCTGACTCTGTAAAGAACAAAATGGAGAAGTATTAAAGGTTATTTGTTGCTTGGTGACCATGAAAGCAATCTAAGCACCTAGGCAAATTTCCTTTAATTTGTCCTATTAAATGTGTCTTTCACTCAGAAATCCATATCTTAATTATTACTGCCCTAGCCCAATCAAGTCTTTTTTCACCAGTGGGAACCTCTGAACATATGACTTCTATGAACAGATGTAACTTCCTTACACTTCTGCTTTTTTTACAGAAAGACCTAACAATAACAACAGCTGCTACTGTAAAATGGTTAAGAATAACAAAATTATGTTATAACAACTATGTTTGTTTCTATCATGAACTTTTGTATTGCTCATTTTGATAATTATTATCATATTATGACCTCAACAAGGAAGAGATTAACATATAAATTAGTGATATTTGTATTTCTGAAATCTGCAGTAGCAGTTTATCATTATTATTACTATTATTATTAGCCATATTTTTTTCTAAGTGTACTCACTGTCAGCTAACTCTCCTGTCAGTGAAGTTAGACACATATATAACCATAACATTCACTGAACACAAGTCATACTGTAATTGAGTTCTATTGATAGATCTTCCAATCTGTGCAGGAAGAGATTGCAATTTAGGACAATGCTGCTGCAGGTCCTAGGTAATCAAATAACAGTATCATTCAAAATCACCAGTGACATTTAAGAAATTTCAGAGAGTACCTCTCTGCCTTGAGCTTTAGATAGATATAGATATATATACAAACTCTTTACCAATAGTTCTCAAAAATACAGCGTAAAATCATAGCCTCCAATGCAAGACTTGCAGTTACAGCATGTCTGGGCACATGTCTGGGCACAACGCTTCTTCAGATATTTTATAATCATAGTATTCCCAGGGGCCATTTTAAAATGTTACATTTTACTTTTAGATAAACTTAGGTCTAAAGTCATCATGCACTATACTTACAGGATCCATTTCCAGTTTTTAATCTGAGAACAAAATTTGTTTCATCTTTTAAACTGCAAGTGTGAAAATTTCTTTCATATTTAATTTTTCTCGTAATTATATCCGTAATTGTAACTATATGGTTTTCAGGCCTTTCTGAGAACAGATTGTCTCTGATATCTATTCATTACTTTTATCACATTAAAAGATAAGATAGGGCATGCTTAAGGGACTCATGACTTTAGGAACACTGCAAACACAAAGTTTAAGTTTTGGCATCTTTCTGTATTTTACATTTTAACAAACACAGATCTCACTACTCAAAAATTGGTAGCTGAGAAGAATATCAGACAGAGTCTGCTAGGGCTAATTTTATTCAAATCTACAAGCCCAAATAACTGAGGACATCTCTCATGTCTTCTATCAATTTTTAATAAATCTTGAAATAGCAAGGAAATTCCAGAAGAATGCTAATGTGCCATTAACTTTTAAAGAACAAGCAGCACCACTGGTTAGCTTGACATCAACCAAGATGAAAGAATGAACTGATACAAAGTTTAATTGATAATGAGTAAAGGACATGAATGAATGGAATTAATGGCAGGCATCATGGATTTAGAGGAAATAATTCTCATCATACTAACATGATTTTGGTAAGATTACACATTTGTCTGATAAATTTGCCTACTTTAGACTTTGTAAAGCAGTTCATTCAGTAACACGTGACTAATCTAAAAGTTGGCACTGCATAATATCAGAAAGTACATGCTAAATGGGCTGAAATCTGATTAACATGGCAGAAAAATACCTGCCAGTGAAACGATCATCACGATCTACTGTCATCTTAGAGTGAGAAACATACATAAATTCAAGAATATGGATAGAAGCATAAAGAGTAATGAGAACAGGGCTCTTTGACAAATTATCAGGATCATTTGTTACCTGGACCCAGTAAAACAAAATGTGCTTCTATATAGCCAAATGCAAAGTTATAGAGGCAGGATTACTGAAAGCAAACATCATACTCTTTTGCCTATGGAATAAAAAGGGGTAACAGATGATGGGAATTCTGTATGATAGAATATAGGTGCCACATGAAAGCTTGAGATCAGGGAATGTGATAGGGCATTCTCTCATACTTGTCCCAATAACTTCATGGCAAGAAAGAGCCAGTGTTTTCCCAGTCTGTACAAGCTGAACAACAGTGAATTAATGTCCTTCTCTGTATGGCACTCATACAAATTATGATTAATATTACAAATGGGGGTTTTGTTCATATTTTTTTTAATACTTGGAAAATTGAGGAAGTCCTACAAAAACACCAGCTCAGAACATGGGACAACATGCTTTGCAGTAAGAGGCTTATGGAGCTAAATGATGTTGGTTTATTAAAACACATATTGAAAGGTGCCTCAGTGGCTGTGTGTAAGTGGATTCACACAGAGAAAATACTGGGAATTAAGGTACTGTGCAGTCTAGCATAAAAAAGTATAACAAGAATAGAAAGTTAATAGCTGAAGCCAGACAAATTACAATGATGAATTAGAAACATTTTTAAACAGCAAAACAGGTTTTGGTATAAACAGAAAGATCCCTTGCTTATGAAATGTTCTTCTGCCAACTAATAAATAGATTCATATCTATAAGACACATTGGAGTCACTTATGAGCTATACAGTTTCATAGAGGAGAAATAAAATGGAGTTCGACTAGGTAATTAAATTGTTTCTTTTTACTCCAAATTCAATATATAGATGCTGTAATACTACTCCAAATACATTGTCTTGTACTATATTTGCCCCAAGTTACCATTCAGTTCAGATCCTTTATTCATTATTTATATGTTCAGTTTTAGTATTGGGTAGTTTTTACAGTTTTCACAGTCCTCTGGAGTCTAAGTTTGAACCTTTGTGGACAGAACTTGGAGATTCTTTTTTTTTTTTTTTGGTCAATGTTCCAAGAAGAAAATTGTTCACAAGTTTATTCAACAAATTACGAAAAGTACTGGTCTTACTGCTTTTCTCCTTCCAACCACATTTAGTAATGAAGCATGATTGAATCAGACTACCTCTTACATACAGCAGTAATACTAGGTAAAATTTAATTCTATTTCGATTGTAGCTCTGTTTCATTTCATACATGACCTAAGTTAGGGTCTACAAAATGTGCTTTTGATGTTTTGTCTATTCCTACTTATCACACAGGAATTTTGAAGAGACTCAGATTACATAACCAACCTTATCTCACAGTTCAAGATGTGAAAAATCAAAGACCCAGCACCTCTTAGCTGAATCACTAGGAGCTGAAATAAAAGGCTGCAGCCCTGCTGTCCTGACTTAACCCACCTCATTTTAGGCAAGGAATACAGAAAGAGCAAAATATATCTCTAGAAGTTCAGAGGTCGGTGGGTTCAATCACAATCCAGAAGCATCATTCTTTCTCTGCCAGCCAGAAAGGGAACTCAAGGCATTTAGGTTCCTATCAAAAACATCAAAACCAGATGATTCTACTCCTGGAAGATCACTTGTATTATACAAAGCCAATGTTGTCATTGCCTAAATGAAAATAGGATGGTTGCAGTTACTTAGCAGTTTTGACAGACTATTGGTTTGATAACTAGTTACTGGCATTAAGGGAAACTAAATGGGAATCACTCTGTCATTACCCTTCAGAGTAATAAAGACACTAAAGAAAACTGCAAAAAAAGAAGTAAAAGAAGAAATCTTTCTTATGGGCAGTGCTGGAATGTACTGCCAGGCACTAGAAAGCAAAGCTTAAAGAAGAAGATTTTCAGAAATTCCAGTATGGATTTGTTCTTAAAGCAGCATGCATGAACAGTACTATTTTGAGATTTTTATCAAATACCATATGGCATAACAATTCTGCGACAGTACTTTTTTGTGACTGCTACAATCAGTCATGAGGGAACTGACTTCAAACAGTAATTGCATGATATGTATGCTAATGCAAGACTTGTTTCACAGGAATCAAAGCAACAGGAATTAATGGCATTTGCACAATGAATGAGGCTGTCACCAGAAATGCTAATACATAGGAAATAAACAGGATGATTTAAAACCAAATCTAGCTTGCTCACACGGATCTGCACTTCACCGAGGTGCATCAAATTAGACATGTTTACAAAGTAATCTCATACCTATCTATAGTACCTATAAAAAACCAATAATGTATTTCCTTAAAGAATTTAAAGGAAACAGCGAAAAACACCTCTGTAATCTGTAATTGCAAGGACATAAACTGAAACATATCAAACAATCTAAGATGAAGATTGTATCCATTTTGATTTCAAAGTATGTCTCTTAAAGGATCTCTTAAAAAAACCTAAGTTTGCATATCAGACTCTCATTGACTAAATACCTTCTGAGTAGCTGTCTACCAACTATAGGGAAAACGTAATGTCACTAAACTGCACTGTAGGACCTGAAGTTCATCTGAGAAACATTTCCAAGCTCTTTTACTCACAACATCAAAGTTAGCGGGGCAGGTTTTCTTTGTTCTCTCTTTTGTATACTGCACTGTGCAAACTTTCTGACCAGGTAATCCTCAGCATCTTAAAGGAATACTGCCCTGAATCCAAATCTGAACTACATGCAAAAAGATACGTTCCTAAAGATTGTGTGGCAAAGAGTCAAGAACATACACAAGCTGACTCACTAATACAACATCTGAAGTGGCAGGAAACATGACTCTTAGCATAGCAAAAGAGAGGCACCGCTATCACTGAGCACCCGAGGACAAATTTTCAACATTATCCAGCTAGTTCCAAATGGAAACTATTCATCATTTGATGACTAGCTGTTTGACTAGCCAGTTCCACTTGGTGGGACCAACTGTTCTACCAAAACTCTCGGTTTGGAGATAGAAGTTTGATCTCACCATTTAATATCATGACTGGAACACAAAGTGGACAGGAAGCCTTACTACCAAAACTGGATCATCTCTGTTTTATCTGGTGAAAGGGCATCACTGACAGGGAATTTCAGAGAACAATACCATTAAAATATGCAGCTACAGACCTCTAGCAAGGTCAAATAATTTTGTCAGTAAGGGATCTGAAATGTTACTGGGGCTTCAAGGAACCCAAATGCAAATACCCAGATTTGTATAGCCTTCCAGCCTACAGCTCAAGACAGAAAACTATGTAGGCCATTGACAGTCTGTAACCAAAGCTTTTTCTTCAAATACCAACTGAAGAGCCCTTCCCATTAACCCGCCAGATAGAAGGTGTATAATGAATTGGTCTGAATTGCAGTTTAATAGTGCTCCTAGGCAATGTCCATGGCAATCATGCAAGGAGGCAGGCAGCATAAAAAACCAAGCTGTAACAGGTAATAACTCTTCTTTCATCTGCCTCAACAAGCATCCCACATATGAAAAGAGCATGTGGAGGCTAAGCCTTTGTCTGAGAAGAGCTAGAAGGACAGGGATGAAGACAAGGAGCCGGAAGGTAGATGGTGGACATTAAACGATCTGTAAAGGAAACTGGACAAAACAGGTATCCGTGAGCCCAGCAGAGCCTGCTACAGTGGGGACAGAAGGGTGGCCATGATTTTAGGCACTGGAAAAGAAGGGCTGTGATGCATTTGTGTCAAGTACAAATAATGCGGTTCACTAAGTATAAAGAAAGCAGGTAAGCCTGTTCTATGCTCAGGACATAGAGAGCGGTGTGGGGATTTGGGGTCTTTTCTGGAAATGTCTTTCAAATTCCTCTGTCTTATATAAGAATGAAAGAGTGGGAGACTGAAGAACTGAACTGGTAAGGGGCTGGAAAAGCACTGGTGTGGGAAGGGGATCTATGTAAAGATGGAGTAGAAACATATTGTATGTTACTGTAAAACAAAACTTAAAAATAACAACTCTGAAAGTAAGAAGCATGTTTTGGTGAGAAAACTGGATAAGCTATGTGTGGTAGGAGGACCATAAGATGTGGTAGGAGGACCATAAGATGTAATAAACCAGTCTCTCAGCTTTTCCCTAACACACAATAGGTACCCTCCTGCATCCAATCCTGCTTTCAGTGAGGGGCCTTTTAAAAGGCAAAGACATCTTCAGAAGCGAGGATACAATACTTGACTTTCATATGTGAAGCGGTACAACACAGAATCATAGAAAAATAAGGGGCAGAGTGGATGGAAAGTTGTCCAGCAGAAAAGGACTTGGGGCTGCCTAAACAGGAGCCAGCAGTGTACCCAGGTGGCCAAGGAGGCCAACGACATCCTGGCCTGCATTAAGAACAGTGTGGCCAGCAGGAGCAAGGAAGTCATCGTGCCCCTGTACTCTGCACTGGTTAGGCCACACCTTGAGTACTGTGTCCAGTTCTGGGTCCCTCAGTTTAAGGACATCGAGACACTTGAACGCGTCCAGAGAAAGGCAACAAGGCTGGTGAAAGGCCTTGAACACAAGCCCTACAAGGAAAGGCTGAGGGAGCTGGGATTGTTTAGCCTGGAGAGGACGAGGCTCAAGGGAGACCTCATTGCCCTCTACAACTACCTGAAAGGTGGTTGTAGCCGGGAGGGGGTTGGTCTCTTCTCCCTAGCAGCCAGCACCAGAACAAGGGGACACAGTCTCAAGCTGCACCAGGGGAAGTTTAAGCTCGAGGTGAGGAGAAAGTTCTTCACTGAGAGAGTCATTAGCCATTGGAATGTGCTGCGCAGTGAGGTGGTGGAGTCACCATCCCTGGAGGTGTTCAAGAGGGGACTGGATGTGGCACTTGGTGCCATGGTCTAGTCATGAGGTCTGTGGTGACAGGTTGGACTTGCTGATCTTTGAGGTCTCTTCTAATCTTGGTGATACTGTGATACTGACAGCCAGATGAGCCAGTAGTGTGTTCAAGTGGCCAAAAAGGCCAAGGGCATCCTGGCTTGTATCAGGAATAGTGTGGCCAGCAGGGGTAGGGAAGTGATTGTGCCTCTGTGTTTGGTACTGGTGTGGCCACACCTTGAATACTGTGTTCAGGTCTAGGCCTCAGCCCATTGATCCAGCCTGACAGGATCAGCCTTGAGCAGATCAACAGTCCCTACCAGCTTAGTGTCTTCCACAAACTCAATGAGGGTGCACTCAACTCCCTCATCCAGATCACTGGTAAAGATATTAAAGAGAACTGGCTCCAGTACTGAGTCCTGGGTAACACCACTTGTGACTGTCCATCAACTGGATTCAATTCCATTCACCACTACTCTTTGGCCCCACCATACAGCTTCTAACACAGCAAAGCCTCCACTCTTCCAAGCCATAAACACCCAGTTTCTCCAGGAGGACTCTGTGGGAGATAGTGTCAAATGCTTTATTAAAGTCCAGACAAATGACATCCACAACCTTTCCTTCATACACTAAGTAGTGGGTCACCTTGTTGTAGAAGGAGATCAGGTTCCTCAAGCAGGACCTGCCCTTCATGAACCCATGCAGACTGTGCTTGATTACCTGGTTGCCTTGCATGCGCTGCATAATGGCACTCAGAATGTTCTACTCCATGACTTTCCCTGGCACTGAGGTCAGATTCACAGGTCTAAGGTTTTCCAGATCCTCCTTCTGTCCCTTCTTGTAGAGGGATGTAACATTTGCCAGTCTCTGGTCAGCTGGGACCTTCCCAGTTAGGCCAGGACTGCTGATAAATGTTGGGAAGTGTCTTGGTGAGCACTTCCTACAGTTCCCTTGGTGACCTTGGGTGTCCACTGAAAAACTGCTACATGTTCACTACATCTTTTCAGTTGAACTAAAGAAGTGTCAAATGCTCCTTATCAGCTCTGCTCTACAGATCTGAGCTCACTCCCTTTTCACCTCCTTTACACTCTCTCCAAATGATGCCTGTAAGTTGTGTGATACATTACAGTGTATACATTTTTACAAGAGCACAAATCTGTTGATCTCTGTTCCTCCATTATGCTCCTAAATCACTTTATGAAGAACTGCCTCCTTAACAATTGTTCACAATGCTGCATTTCTACAGCTCATTTTTCCTAAGTGCAGTACATTGTCCCAGATGATTTTCATCTGTTTTTTTTTTTTCAGAGAATGTCTTTGGTTTGTCAAGATCATTTTCATTCTAGTCTTGCCTTCCAAAATGTCTGCAGTCTCTCACAACTTCATGTCATCCTCACTGCAATAAGTATATTCAATATTCCATCATCCAGGATGTAAATCAAACCTCAAATAGCACAAGACAGACTTATATGGATCCCAGCTCTCTCTGTTCTGAGAACAAGCCATTAATATCAACTCACTGTGCGAGTTTTCCAGTTTTGCACTTATTCTATAATCACTTTGACCTCAACCACGTTTCTTTTGCCAGTTTACAAATATGTCCTGTGAGACTGTTATAAACCCTTCCTAAAATAAAGATACACGACATCCACTCTTCTCTCCAATTCACGTAGCTGTTACCCTGCCATAGATAATTATATTGGTTTGACATGATTTATTATTGACAAACCCATAACAGCTGCCACTCACTTCCTTGTTATCTTCCATCCGCTTACAAATATTTGGTTGTTTATTCACTACAGAATTCTTTCAAGGATAGAGGATAATCTTATCAGTATTCCAGCCACAATTCTCTGGCTTCTCATGCCTTGTCTCTTATCCTTTGCTCCTTTTTAAGCTTATGCTACCTTCCTGCCTCCCATCTCCTCACCCACCTTCCACAAGTTCTTGGAAATAATAAAATAGCTGAGATGACAGCTTCAGTCTGCTCACAAGTATCTTGGAATGAATATTTCCAGGACTTTTTGAATTGCAGTAATCCAAACGATTGTGACAGGGATCAAATTGAGACATCACATTCAGCTTCCAGAAAGCAGTACAAAACTGGCAAGTCACCTGGATTTCAAAATAACATATGAGACAGATCATTCACAGAAACAGGCCTGAAGTATCTTTTAGAACTTCTTTCTTCGTATTTCTTGTAACTGCCTGCATAACCAGAAGTTACTATTGCTCACAGTATTTCCAGGCTAAGGAAAATGTACTGCTTGGTGATAACTGCTATCTAATTTATGAATGTCAGGACATCCACAGCCATCTCCATTAGTTGTTTGGCTTCCTCTTGCAATATAAAGAGGGGCTTTGCCAGCTTCTGTTCTATTCAAGAAAGCAAACAGCATCTGAACACCCATCTGACAGGCTCAGTGGAGATCACACTTAGAATTCTGGTTTTCAAGTGATATTGGCCTTTCCCTCAATTTCATGATATATTGGAGGATGTCCCGACTTCTGGTTCCCTGGCCTCCTGAAGTGTGGTAAGTTCAATACTCACCAGGCTTCAGTTTTGTACAGTGATTCTAAAGTAAGAAATATGTTGATAAATATAAAAGTTTCCATACAGCAAAGAGAAGACATAGTAGTTGTGTTACTCAAATTCTTGTATTTATACTTAGCCAATTTAACAACAATCTGTAAATCCACTCCAGCTCACTCAAAAGAACTTATTAGCCAGAGTAAAGAAATTCCATGAAGGTTGACAGGCTGAGCCAAAGTTCAGTAGCTTTGATGTCTGCACTGGGATGAAGAACTGTGTAAACCTGAACAGCTCCATATCTTCTATACAGAAAGAGTGATTGCGCTATGGAATGGGTTGCCCGGGGAGGTGGTGGAGTCGCCGTCATTGAAGGTGTTCAGAAGGAGACTTGATGGGGTGCTTGGTGCCATGGGTTAGCTGTTTGGGTGGGTTGGATTGGTTGATGGGTTGGACACGATGATCTTGAAGGTCTCTTCCAACCTGGTTTGGTTTATTCTAATAAAGAGGTTTATTCAATAGAGAAATGCATGTGTCATTACTGAGCCAAAAAGAGCTGAGGCAATTGAGTTTCCATCACTCTATCCTAGATCTTCCTTAAAAGGTCACACTCTTGCTCAAAAGCCAGCTGGACAAACAAAAACACTGGAATGCATGTGTGAAATAAATAGTCTCATTGTTTTGAATAACTGTATAACAATTCTATACAAAATGGGGTCTTCTGTTCAGGAATCACATGCCTTGTGAAATCAAACAGAGTCCCACTTCTGAAAACCTCTCTGCCCTTGGCCACCACAACTGGCCATGGTGGTGTATTTTTCTCAATTTTGGTTTGGGTCTAAATAACATTAGTCCTAGAAAAGTAAGACTTCTTCCATTTCTCTTGTCCCTGAAGAGTTTATACTAGAAACATATTACCATTAAGAGAGACTGTGATTAAATCCCAAAGGCAATATTAAAGTACTGCTGGTTGTTCAATTAGCATCAATAGTACACCCTGTTAAAGAAGTCCTGTTATGTTGATTTTTCAAGCTTGGTCATTGATTTCTTCCCTTTCTCAGAAATCCAGTTATTCATTCTTATTTTCCTGCTGCTGATCTAAGACACTATCTTGAATCCCTTTTGTTCTTTTTAATCATATATATTTCCTCTATTAGACATTGTGGTGAACTTTTAGCTTTAGAGTCTTTGAAGCTGTTTTCTGACATTTTCAGGGCTTATCAAGGCAGATGGACAGAAGGCCAAGAACCTCTTAGATCTTTCTATTACTTGGTAATTATTTTTCTTATCTATTTCCCTGGGTTAATTCCTACTTTAAACAAGAGACCTTGCAAAGAAGGACTTTAAATTGACTGCCATCATGACAATTCAGCCAGGTCTACAGAAATAATCAGTCTATGCCCTATTGGAAGTATTTTTAAAAGATCCTTAAAGAATGACTTTGGGAGAAGAATAGATAAGAACAACATTTACTACATTTTATGGCAATTATCCATATTAGCCTTTCTTGTGATGAGGCTTCCTTTCCAGTACAACTGGAAGGCTCCAGTACAAACTGAAAATCACAAAGGGAAAATTTATTGTTGCAGAATAAATATATTCTACACATGTGAAATGGAAGCAATTTTATGTCATCAAACAAATCTTGGTAATAAAGAAAACAGGCAGTAGCTGGTGTGTGAGAACATATAAAATATTTTAACAGCCACAGCAATTGTTTGGAAAGAATTTCTCTCCTGTCCTTGTGAAGTGCCTTTTGTACACTGAAGGTGCCTAAGAGTACATTTTAGCAGATTCTGGAATACAACCTGTTTTCACCATACTCATTCAAATCTTTGAAATTAATCTCAGATATAACAAAACAACCTGCCAAACTGCTTATAATGTATGGAGTTACCTAGATAATTGAATTATATATACATTGCATTCAACCATACTGTGAGTCTTTCAAGCAATGAAAAAAGATCTGTACTAAGGAAAATTCATGTAAAAAACACTTACTAGCAGGAAAAAGATATACTGGTTGGAGAAATCATCAGAGAAAAGCTGTGACAGCATAATTGCAAAAAAGATAAGTAATAATCACAAGGGAATACTGAGTGAGAAAATGCTTTAGAAAGAAGACAGTGTTTGCTGCAGGAAAAAAAAAGTCTAGCAAAATAAAGATGATTGTAAGAATGGAGGGAAAAAAGATGTATTACCAAAAAACAAAACAACCCTTTTCAGACTTTGGAAGGAAGTCAGATTTTGGCGCTTTCACAGATAGAAGGAAAAACTCAAACCACAGTTAGCTCACTTCAGTATTTCTGTTTGTCAGAGTTAATATCAGAAAATGGCTGAGGAGGTGGAGAGACAGGAGGTCAGGAAGCGTGGGTGTCCAGAAGCATGGAAAGATAAATGAACCTGCAGCAGTCAGAGGCAATGAGTGTCTGATGAGGCTGCCATATCTTTTAAATTAAAAGGAAAAGCAAGATTTTAAGGTGCTATTTTAAAAGACACTTGCCTCACTCATAGTTCAGAAGGTGTCAGATTCATAAAAAGCAGTTTCTAAAATTTCTGAAAAAAATGAAATCTTGACCTCAATAATTATATTTTACCCTTGCCATAGAATTCTGCATAATATGAGGCAAATCACCTAAAATTAAAGTTCTCCCAGGTGGCCAGTAATTGGGTGCCTTCCATTTTCCAACCTTGATTTGGGAGCCTGGGATCTGGTTAGCTGAAATACTGAGTATTTACAGCTGGGGCTCATTAAAGACTCTGAAGTTATTCAAGGCCAAGTACAGCCAAGTTTGGCCACTTTCCATTGCTTTGAACAGGATCACCTGAGACAGACAGAGAGGCTAAACTTCTGGGAGGAATGTTTAATCCTCATTACAAAGTTGAGAAACTGACCTCAAAGACAAAAGTAAAATTTGTGTAGGCAATTTTCATGCTTTTGAGCTGTACTACATTTCAGCAAATACACTCTCCTGGATTCAGAAGTGGCATGTTGCCTCATTTATAACTGCATTTTGGAACAGCACCCATGTCTCAATTGTTCACTTTTGGCACCAGAACTGTTATTTCTATCTCTGTGCTTATTTTCCCAGCCCATGATGTTTTTTCTTATCAATTCTGCAGTCAGCTCTGTAAAGGTCAACCCTGACCTTCACTAAGAAGGCACAGCCTAGCTCCACCCAAAGCTTCTGCACCATGTTCCTCAAATATTAAAACATAAAGATCAGGTACATCTAAGTGCTCACAACCCATAAGAATGAATACTACAGATATGAAATGGAAATGAGTGTTTTCAGAGTAGGAATGAGCAGTATGTCAAAAGTAAGGTATAAGTTCACATGTGAAGGAACAAAGAGCAAAATATATTTTCCTTTGTGCAAGCATCATTCATCAGAATAAGGGAGCAGCACTTCTGGGGGAAAGTGTCTTTCAGTCAAACTGTAGTCCTCATACACAACCATAGGAACCTATTCAAGTTAGAAGTCTGGTTTGCAAATGGCAAAAGTAATTATTTTCTGAAGGTGCCTATCTCAGATACTTAACAAGTAAGTTAAATTATAATTCTAAAATTTAAACAGCCCCAAATATAGAATAGAATAGAATAGAATAGAATAGAATAGAATAGAATAGAATAGAATAGAATAGAATAGAATAGAATAGAATAGGAAGTAGAATAGAATAGAATAGACCAGGTTGGAAAAGACCTTTGAGATCATCAAGTCCAATGGGCTGCCCAGGGAGGTGGTGGAGTCACCATCACTGGAGGTGTTTAAAAAGAGACTGGATGGGGTGCATGGTGCCATGGTTTAGTTAATTAGATGGTGTTGGGTGATAGGTTGGACTCGATGATCTGAAAGGTCTTTTCCAACATGGTTAAATCTGTTCTATTCTATTCTATTACAATCACCCAACACCATCGAATCAACTAAACCATAGCAACAAGTGCTTCATCCAGTCTCCTTCTAAACAATTCCAATGACTCCACCACCTCCCTGGGCAGCCCAGTCCAATGGCTAATCACTCTTTCTATAAAGAACTTCTTCCTAACATTCAGCCCAAACCTCCCCTGGCACAGCCTGTGACTGTGTCCTCTTGTTCTGGTGCTGGTTGCATGAGAGAAGAGACCAACCCCCACCAGCCTACAACCTCCCTTTAGGTAGTTGAAGACAGCAATAAGGTCTCCCCTGAGTCTCCTCTTCTCCAGGCTAAGCAACCCCAGCTCCCTCAGCCTCTCCTCATAGGGCTTGTGCTCCAAACCCCTCACCAACTTTGTTGCCCTTCTCTGGACACATTCCAGCAACTTTCCTAAACCAAGGGGCCCAGAACTGGACACAGGACTCAAGGTGTGGCCTAACCAGTGCTGAGTACAGGGGCAGAATGACCTCCCTGCTCCTGCTGGACACACTATTCCTGATACAGGCCAGGATGCCATTGGCCCTCCTGGCTCCCTGGGCATACTGCAGGCTCATGTTCAGCCTACTATCAACCAGTACCCCCAGGTCCCTCTCTGCCTGGCTGCTCTCCAGCCACTCTGACCCCAGCCTGTAGCACTGCATGGGGTTGCTGTGGCCAATGTGCAGAACCCAGCACTTGGATGTGTTAAATCTCACGCCGTTGGACTCGGCCCATCTATCCAGCCTGTCAAGGTCCCTCTGCAGAGCTCTTCCACCCTCTAACAGATCAACACCTGCCCCCAGATTGCTGTCATCTGCAAATTTACTGATGATGGACTCAATCCCCTCATCCAGATCATCAAAAAAGACACTGAACAGGATGGGGCTCAGCACTGACCCTTGGGGGACACCACTAGTGACTGGCTGACAGCTGCCACAGCACCATTCACCACCACTCTCTGGGCTTGGCCCTCCAGCCACTTCCTAACCCAACGCAGTGTGCTCCCATCCAAGCCATGGGCTGACAGCTGGGCCAGGAGTTTGCTGTGGGGGACAGTGTCAAAGGCCTTGCTGAAGTCCAAGTAGACTACATCCACAGTCTGCCCCACATCCATCAAGTGGGTCTCCTGATCACAGAAGGAGATCAGGTTGGTCAGGCAGGACCTGCCCTTCCTAAATCCATGCTGGCTGGGCCTGAGCCCTTTGCCATCCTGTAAGTGCTGTGTGATTGCACTCAAGACGACCTGTTCCATAATCTTGCCTGGCACTGAGGTCAGACTGATAGGTCTGTATATATGCTTGATGATACTGAAAGAAAAAGGTTTCTATGGCTAGACATTCAGTTTCAAGTGTAAAATTTCTTTGATTCTGCATACTTAACTTTTCCAACCTTAACTCACTTTAAACATGGTTTAATTTTTATTTTATATACTGGGTATTGACCCTTTTAACTTTTCAAATAACTCAGTCTTTCAACAACCTAAAATTGGGGTGTTTCCCTAATATATTTTTTTTAAATAATGCAGCATTCAGAAAGTACCTAACACATGCACAAGAAGTTAGACATATGTTTTATGGGCAAACTTAAAGTTTTAAACTTAACTTTCCATACTGAAAATAGTATTATGTCAGACTTTATCTTTTTCTACTGATCTCAGGGAAAAGCAATTATATGATGCTGTTACAGTTTGAGCTGGGTGCCCCCCTGCAATGATTACTTCCTGTGTCCAGAAATCCAGCCCAGGGGTGGACACAGGAAATTATGTAGTATTTCATACCACAATCCTTTGCACCACTATAAGATCCAGTGCGGAGTCTAGCACTATCTCTTTTCTTCCTCCTCCGTCAGCCGGTAACTGGGGAGATGTCTCCTCGCTTTGGGCCTGGCTAGGCCCAAGGCCACGGGGGGATGGGCAGTCTCAGATCTGGCCAGCTGAGACTAGTCTAGCAGTGGGAGGGGGAAGAAGGAGCCCTGGGGGTCTCGGGTGTACCCTCAGGTGGGGATGGGGTCTCTCTGGGTTTGCTTTGGGATTTTTCTTTGTCACTCTGCTTTTGATTTTCTGTAAAAGTTCACTGCTTTCTATTTAAACTTTCCATCACTTTTGCAATCCGTTTGTCTGTTTATTGTTGCCAGGGGTGGGGAAGGGGGCTGCCTCAACCCAGCACAGATGCCTTGTCTTTCCTGTGTTGTTTATCCCACTTCCTGTTTTTCCAAACAACATAATTAAATCACAGAATCATAGATTTTCACATTGTTGCAAACAAATTTTTCTCCAAGAATTTTTCCCCCCACCATGTCTGTGGGAAACTGGAAAAAAATAAAAATCAGTGCTATAAGGATTTTCTCTTTAAAAGCAGGAAGATTCATAATTAAATATCTCATTTCCTGTCTAGTGAAGATCAGCTATATATTTTACTATAGTATCCATTAAATAAATTAGGAAATATCCAAAAAGGATTTATTTTCATTTAACAAAATACCATATAATGTCAAATGTATTCTCAAATAATTTTATAACCATCTTTTTGTCTTCTATTGTGGCAATTTACGCTGGATGCCTCCTGTTCCTGCCACATTAATAGCCTCTTTTTATATTTAATAGTTTAAAAACCCTAGTTTACAAAAGTCTTTAACACAGAGCTAACATTTCCCCATCCAAAGAAACAGGAACAAAATGAAAAGAGAGATATAACAGAATAGACTTTATATCATGGTGGTCAGACACACAGTTAAGCCCTCAATTCAACAGGGTATAGAATCCTAGAATACATTGGGTGGGAAGGGACCTTTAAAGGTCATCTAGTACAGTTTCCCTGCAGTAAGCAGGGACATATAAGTTTAGACTTATCTGTGAGTTTATGAGCCATCACAGTGGCAAGAAGCCATACTGTACTTTTGAATTAATCTTGTGTTTAAGCATGTGCTGAACCCAAAAGGTGGTGTATACTCAACTGTTAGTGTAAAATTTTGATCGTAAGTATTTTCCAAAGGCAGGGTAAAAAGGGTCTTTAAATCTGAGCATCAGGACCCAGCAACCTTTTAATCCAGAAAGGGCATGAGATTCTGGCACTAGTTCTACCCTATACCTTAGATCTGGCTCCACACTCAGACATCCTGAGAAAAGATAGAGGAATGTAGTGAAAGCTGATGAATCATCTGTGACTCAAATCAGGCACAAGTGGCAATGCCCCTCTTAAAGCTTTCTCTGCTCTTCTGCTCTCTCACACCCCTACTCTACAGACAATCATGCCCTAATTCAGACTGCAGAGAAATGCCCCAATTTGTAATACATCTGTCAGTTAAATTCTGTATATTTCATGATTCCTAACATTTATCTTTCCCCAATTTGTCTTAGTGTATACACTATTTTGGTGGACTGCTTTTAATACATTATGTCCATTTTACAGCCACTGATACTAACTGCAATTATACACATGCAATGAAAGAATGGCCCCACATCATGCCTGCACAGGCTAACTTACCCTGGCTGCGTGTCATCGGTTACACAATGGTACGTAAAAGTTCCAAACATTTGCACTCCCAGGATCCCATACAGGAGAAGAAAGAACAGAAGGAAAATTGAAACACTCCAGATTTGCTCTCCAGAACGCCTGGCAAAAAGATAAATATGACACTGAAGGCACTGGCAATGTGAAGCTTCCTCTGGAAAGCTCCAGAATAGAAAATCCAATCGCACCGAGAAAGTAGTATTTCATCCTGTGAAAAATCATCTCTCACTCTGTGTGGAGATAGAAAAGAGAACCATATTTTTTTTATAAATCCCTAAGTTTGAGTACTTAAACCAGCTGTACACTACAAAAGGTAGGGGGAAATATGCAATTAAAATGTGTAAAGTCTACCTTTTGTAAAATAGTGGCTTATACACCCAGGATATGATGGTGATGTAAAGTTAATAGCAAATAAAGACCACCATCAGGTGGCTTTTGCCATTACATGCTGTACAAAATATTCTTCTGTGTGTGTCCTTGGACACATGTCTGGACATACGTCAATACAGGCACACTTGTAACTGCAATGGTTAGGACACACACTCATGTATTTTTATGAATATTAACGTACTAAGAGTGTTCATCCTGATTATTAAGCACCCATATTAATGAAACAGTACTTACTGCCACTGGTTGAACATAGCTGGCTACAGTTATTAGCAGAATGCTTTTAGACTTATTTAAATATTTCACAGTTTGGATAATTTTCTAGGAAACTTAATGATTCCTTAAATATAGAGAACAGAAAGGATTTTTTTGTCCAGAACTAGGAAAGAAAATGCCCAATAAGCATAAAGGGATATTTTCTGAGCTGTATAGTCAGTCTTCTAAGTCAAAACTAAAATTTCCTCTGTTATTCTTAACAACCTTACTTACTTACTTCAAGATATTTGTTATCCTAGTTCTTGGCAGCTCAAAACGAAAATATATCCGGAAAGCTCGAATCATAATGAGTGGTCGTGGAATCCGTAACATGCCCCAGGGTGACATCTGGTCAACTATTTCAGCAATTTCAAACACCTACAAATAACCAAAACAAAACAAAAAAAACAGGAGTTTTTCTTGATGACTTTCTCCTGTTCCTGTGTTCACTTACAGAAAGTTTAAAACTCTGAATACTATCCATGATTTTTATTTTAATTTTCAATCCTCTCTGTTTATTTAGGGTTCATTTTAACTGTACTTTTTAAAAGAAAAGTCTTGGTAAATCCTTTAATCCATTTCTAAGTTATCCTAATGAAACTCCAAAAATATACTCTGCCTATGCTCATAATGCTTCTGTCTCCACTCGATTGTGCAAGCTTACATCAGCTGCCTACTTCTGTGCTAGTCTTACCCCACAAGTATCCCATAACTTTGTTAAAAGTGAATAATTTATATTTCCAAATATATCAGAATCAGTATCTGCTAATGTTGCAAACCACTACGGTTTTTGTTATGATATAGAAGTCCATATACACAGAATGCCTTATGACTTGTCACATGGTTATAAATTCTCCATTTAATTTCAAGTGCATGATAAAACATATATGCTCTTATCATAGACTTTCCCTTGTAACGCGAGTTCCATCCCAGCCACAGAACAAGGAATCATTTCCTTAACACACTGACAGGTTAGGTATTCCATAAAGACTATTTATCTTAATGGCTGGGTAAAAATGTCATGTCTTAATCCTTGCCTCTCATTCTCTGAGATTAACTGCTTACTTTAGTATTTGCTCACAGTACTAAGGAAATGGAGAGGGAATCTCACAATATATAAACTGTATCTATTGTGTTAACCTGTAATGATCAGTCTCCATTCTACATGTGTACGTGGTGTACCAAACTTTCCCCCATGTGTAAAGCAGAAAATTACATTGTCTTGTCAGAAGTGGCTAAGTTATACCTAACAGCAGTTGCTATAGAACTTCTACAATCCTTATATTATTCCAGCTCCAGTCTTGCAGTCTGTTCTCACCCAAAAAAATGGCTGTGGTTTGATTGGTTTGCAGGACATAATTTGACCTGTACCTTATACTCTACACTTTTTGCAACATGTCCAAGTTCCATTCTTCAAGAAAATTTATCAAATTGCATCAATTTTTTTTTCCATTATGTTTTAACATGAACTTTGGAGAAGTTTTGTTAGGTGTGGGCCATAACTCACCATGTCAATATGGTTACAGCATGGCAAACACCTACCACTGAAATCACAGTATCACAGTATCACCAAGGTTAGAAGAGACCTCAAAGATCATTGAGTCCAACCTGTCACCACAGACCTCATGACTAGACCATGGCACCTGGTGCCACACCCAATCCCCTCTTGAACGCCTCCATGGATGGTGACTCCACCACCTCCCTGGGCAGCCCATTCCAATGACAAATGACTCTCTCCATGAAGAACTTTCTCCTCACCCTGAGCCTAAACTTCCCCTGTCCTCCCTTCAGTTGCCTAAGCTAGACACCATGAGATTCAATGGAAGGCGCACAAGTGCCATACAGAATAAGAGATAAATGGTACTTTGAAGCTCCTTCTCTGTCCCTGTGACTATGCAGAGGGTTTGTGGCAACAAGCTTCAGATTAATGTGTAACTTCTCAGTAAGTAAAATTAAAATAAATTCTACTAGTAATACAGACATGCTGTAATGTGTGATTATGGAGCTTTTGAATTCAGCACAGTGTACAGCTATAGATTCTTCACAATGAAGGAACTACTAATTGAAAAAAGGTAAGTGAAATAATTACCTGCAAAACCAGTGACACCCAAAGGCAAAAGACCATGAATCCATCAAACACACACCAACGATCCTTTACATAGGAGCTATCACCCTACAAGACAGAGAAAAGTTAAGAGGTTAATCATTGTTGTTTTCCTGTCAGGATTTATAAATATCATAAACAAAATTTCTTGGAAGAAGGAAAAGTCTTCTCTGTACCACTTTCAAAATGCCACTTTTGCAAGACTCTAAAAGCCTGGACTACAATATGTTGTTTTTCCTTTCCCCCGATTTGGGGGTCCATTAGGTTACAAGGGAAGGCACACACCCTGTTGCTGTGTAACATGAAGATTCCAGAAATGCAGAGAATCTCAGAAGTCCTCCCAGAAGTCCTTTATTGACGTGTTGTAGAACCCCCAGCATTAGAGAGTCTCAGAGTCCCACTTACAGCAGAACTCCCTGAAGCCTTTAACAGAAGAAGCAACTAACAGAAGTTCCCTCGCAGCATCCCTATACCAAAGCCCTAGCCAGAAGAAGTAACAAACTAACAGAATCAGAAGTCCCTAGCAGCCCTAACTGAAGCCATTCCTACCTAAGTCCCTAACCTGAGTGAGTCAGTACTGCTCTCAGTGGCTGTCTTTTATACTCTTTGTTATCAATCCATTTACCAGTAAAATACAACCACATATATAAGCTAAAATATTTTCTAATAAGAGGTTCCAGCATGTCAAGGAGGTGGCTTCTGCAGCATGTTCCAATCAAAGGATGCCAATGTGAGGATGTTGCTCCTGACACACATGAAATGTTATTGTTTTGCTCTATGCAGAGTGCTACGGAATCGGTCAAGTAAGGAATCATGCACTCTGTATGTGTCCAGGAGCTGCCCTCAGAACAGTGGCTGCAACACAATATGCTGGAAGCATATGAATAGATCCACTGGGTGAATAAATGGTAGCTTCATTCTAGGCTTGTGTTGAAAAGAACTTCTAAAGAAATCTACAATTTACACTTTGATGTAAATCTGAAAACCACACAAAAAATTAACATACAACATTTTTCCACTATATTGCCATTACAAAATACTTACACAGGAAGGTTAAGTGCACACTGCTAGCAATTTAGTATTGCTGTTCAATTATTTCTGTACAGTTCAGCAGCTTCAATGACAGCAGTACAATTTTCTATTTTTTTTTTCTTTGTACGTTTCCAATTATTCTTCATACTCTAGAAAAGTCTTGTCATTTCAGAAACACTGGAAAGTAACCACCATCTCATCACAGTGCCAAGTTTCAAGGTTGTTTGGGTATTTCCTGAACAAATCTGCTATTCCACAGAATCACAGAATCACCAAGGTTGGAAGAGACCTCAAAGATCATCAAGTCCAACCTGTCACCACGGACCTCATTACTAAACCATGGCACCAAGTGCCACATCCAGTCCCCTCTTGAACACCTCCGGGGATAGTGACTCCACCACCTCCCTGGGCAGCCCATTCCAATGGCTAATAACTCTCTCTGAGAAAAACTTTCTCCTCACCTCGAGCCTAAACTTCCCCTAGCGCAGCTTGAGACTGTATTCTCTTGTTCTGGTGCTGGTTGCCTGGGAGAAGAGACCAACCCCTGCCTGTCCACAACCACCCTTCAGGTAGTTGCAGAGAGCAATAAGGTCTGCCCTGAGACTCCTCTTCTCCAGGCTAAACAACCCCAGTTCCCTCAGTCTCTCCTCATAGGGCTTGTGCTCAAGGCCTCTCACCAGCCTCGTTGCCCTTCTCTGGACATGTTCAAGTGTCTCGATGTCCTTCTTAAACTGAGTGGCCCAGAACTGGACACAGGACTCAAGGTGTGACCTAACCAGTGCTGAGTACAGGGGCACAATGACTTCCCTGCTCCTGCTGGCCAAACTATTCTTGATGCATGCCAGGATGCCATTGGCCTTCTTGGCCACCTGGGCACACTGCTGGCTCCTGTTCAGGCAGCTGTCAGTCAGCACCCCCAGGTCCCTTTCTGTTTGGCAGCTCTCCAGCCACTCCGACCTCAGCCTGTAGCTCTGCATGGGGTTGTTGTGGCCAAAGTGCAGCACCCGGCACTTGGATTTGTTGAATGCCATCCTGTTGGACTCTGCCCATCTGTCCAGTCAGTCGAGGTCCCTCTGCAGAGCCCTTCCACCCCCTAACAGATCAACATCTGCTCCCAACTTGGTGTCATCTGCAAATTTGCTGATGAATGTCTCAATCCCCTCATCCAAATCATCAATGAAGATATTAAAGAGGATGGGGCCCAGAACTGATCCCTCTTTAGACTTCATGAATAATATTTATGGTGAACTTTTAAAAATGGATACTATTTGCATTCCATTGTCTAGCACAAGAATTCTGATATTACCTTTACACTACCAACTAAAAGAAGTTCAAGAAAGAACACTGAGCACTGAATCTTTGATGACACATAGGCCTTCCTACATGTTCTCTGGCTCTGATTTAGACTCCTTCAACCAAGACCTCTCAAATAATTCCTGAACATGGTTTTGGTGATAGCCCAAATCCAGAGGTCAGTCCTAAAAGGCAGCATGGAGAAGACTGCATCCAAGCTCAGTTTCCTCTATACCACATTATTTTCAACCACTGCTCCAGTCTACATGCTGCAATATCCTTGTGTACCTGATGGTTCCTAATGACATGCAACACAGGTGCTACATTGCAAATTACAAAACCACTTCTGTGGTGATAAATAAAGAGATTCACTAATCATTTTTCATTAAGCCTTTTCATTCTGTTGTAATGTTTTTCATTAAGTGTTTTCTTTCTGTTAAGACTGCTAGAAAACTTTCCCAGTAGCATAAGAGATAAAGTTTTAGCACAAGAGATTTTAGACATAAATAAAAGTGTTTTAATTAACATAGGTATTGGTACAACCTTGAGCTCAGACAAAGTTGCAGCTGCTGAATGTGGAGGGCCAAGATAAAAATTCTCACCTGCTTGAAGATTGGCTGAAAACCAACAAGAAGAATTAACTAGAATAAGATTCAGTAGTAATGTTGTCAAAAGTCCAGAAAGTGACAGAGAAGACCCAGCAGTGAGAGGACGTTATCTATGCAAAATAAGTTTTTAGAAATCCTAATGTATATGTATTATTAAGCTCTATATAAGAGGTGTGATTATCTTTGTTAGAGGTTTGCCGCCTTTTTGGAATAACCCACTGTGAATCCATGCATGCTCAATAATCCGATGGATGCTGCATAATGATTACGGCAATCATTAAATCTTTAACCACATCAGCGAACTAATACTGCCTTGCGCTTTATTTCAGACACTGAACAGAAAAAACATTTACATTTCTTAGAGCACATAAACACCCCTTTCCAAATGAGGTTTCTCCCAAAAGACTGAACATACCCTCCTCTGTCTTACACATTCTCTGGTTCCTTTTCTCCAGTGTTCTTCCAAATACAAACTACAGTGTTAGACATTTACTTCACATAGGTAAAACTGGGGAAAAACTTGTTGTCACATCTCAAGAATCTTGAGGACATTACTGGACTTGGGTCAGTTATGTGATTCCTGGCTCAATACACATTGTTTCTTATCTCACTGACAAGAATCTGAATTTGTTGTAAAATGTCTCAGCACTTTCATTGATCCTAAAAGCACAGACGTTTTGTTTTAATCTAACATTTTCACTGACACTGACTATCCTAAAAATAATTTATCATTCCCTGCAGTAGGTGATAGAAAAATATACTGTGTAAATAGAGATGAAATATGTTTTTTTAGATAAAGCTTTATTTCAGTTGAAAAAAATATTCAAGGCAGAAGTGAAAAAAGTAAGGATATATGGAAAATATCCAGTAAGTGATTTTCAAACCAGAAATAAAGGACAGAGAACTTCAATCCTGTTTTCAGATAGAGAATTTTCTAATGCATAAGGACATTAAAGTTCACAGTCTAAGAATTAAGAGGAGGAAGACTGTAAATCAGATAAACAACAGAACAGCAACTTTTGCATCATGTTTTTAATTTGTCCTTCCTGAAGAAAGTCGACTTAGTTCCCTAAGTATGAGCTAATCAATAACTCCTTAGGGCTGAACAAACTCAGCTGTTTCAGTGATTAAATTCAGTATACTGTGAAGCCAATACACCTTGTTTCTCTGTATAGCTAACAACACCCTAAATCTACCCCTTCTCCTCTCCCCCTGTTCCCTCATAGTGAACAAACTGCAGGTTAGGTTTGGATCAACATGCAATTTGAGTCCTTCAATTGTAGGTCTGAACAAAGATGCTGATTGATTTTTCTCTTGCTGAAAAAATCTGAAACTTGCCTTTCTTCTCTTAAAGCCCCCTTTGTCTACAGAAAAAAAGTTTTCCCATAGTTGTGCTATAGAGATCTGAGCATGAACTTGAGGGAGTTCCTGTATTCACTTTTCTCTGAATAACCTGTTAAGTACTCACTAAAAGCTAAATCTTTTTTCTAGAAATTGCTTTTCCTCTCCACAATAGGAGTGGCATGCTTGAAGCAGCTCTGTTGTTTTCCCCTCAAAAAGGAAGATGTCCTGGTCCTGATCCTTTCCAGTTTTCTCACCAGTCAGGCTGCTCCACCATCTCACTTCTCTTATTGTTACATTAGTCCAGCTTCCACCACTACATCTTCCCTGTCATGGAGGCTTTCAGTGGATCACCACAGAAACTCAGGGCACCTGAATTACATTACATTTGGTAGGAGGTTCTGTCTCTTTGTGCTTTGCATGTTGGGAAGGTTTTGGCTAAATGCTTTTCCCGTTTGTCACCCGGCAGGCAGTGGACATGGCAGGGAATCTTTAATGCATTTATACAGTGTGATGGTATATGGGATGTTATTTGCTGTCAGAAGTATTTTTAAGGCAGGACCACATCCTGCTTAATGTGAGTATCAGAATGTACTTTTTAGTATGAATCTTGACACTGACTTCTACTGCTACTTCCATGAAAAATCTAATTCTTACTAAACACAGGTTAGCAGTTACACATTAATAGCAAGGAACAGTGAGTTTCATTCACATTTGAAAAAAGCCTTGGGCTGAAATTCCAAGCTCATGGTCAATGGCAGCCTGTTCTTAGACTTGGAATGGAATACAGATACATGAAATTTAAATACATCTGGTGACATCTTGCCTAAAATAGCTCAAGTATTGCAATGTGTTAATCCTTCATCCTTTTTCCATCATGTCTACTGAAATTTAAGAATTACTGATGAAGGTTTTTTAAGCTTTTTTTTGTGTGTGTGTGAATGCACTACCCCAGACCAAATATTTACATTGGAGTTTGTAAGCCTTCAAAACATGACATGAATATTTGCAAAAGATGAAGTATGAGTACTGCAGACTAGAAGCCTCATGGTTAGATGAATCCAAACCTCTTAACAGTTATTAAAGTCACTGACTTCCTACTCCCTATGGTGGATTCTTTAATCCATACAGCAAGTCCCATTTTGTTTCTCACAGTGAAGTGGATGCCAGTCCCCTTCTATCTTCTGTGACCACAAGCTTACGACAGCCTTTGGAAGGTTTTTGTACAGTAAACCATACCCTCACTTAATGACTTTCCCAGGCAAAATAAGGGGCATTACTCAAAGTCAGTGGACAAGCTAACTAACAGCTATTAAATACAAAGCATTTAAGATACATAAAAAACCTGAAGCTCAAACCAGCAATCCTGCTTAGTTGTTGGATGGGTCAGTCTTTTCTTTGTTAACTTGAGGCCTATTTGTTGTTTTGTAATACCCTTTCTAGTCTCCCCAAATAGTTTCTCTTAATATGCTTCCATCTTTTACCTTGGTATTTATTTGCAACAGGTTGGCATCACTGTTAGGCTAATGCACAACTGTAAAAATGGCCTCTTGGTAAACTACGTGTGGAATAGGTTGAAAGTCTGACTTTCCCTTAGAGATGCTAATCTGAATTAATCTGAAATTTATTATCCCAAAAGAACAGACAAGCTTGATGTAACAGTCATTAAAATATTTTCTAACCCATAAGATCTTAATTTTCTATGGTAATAACTAACTTTTCTATGCCATAACTAAGGAAAAATACCTGAAGTTCACCATACTATCCTAAAGAGATCATATGAAAGATTTTAGCATTTCTTTACCTATTTTACATAGGACCAGCAAATAAATCTCTTCCCCTCCCTCTACATTCTTTTCATTTCACCAGGTTTTGCCTAATTCTAGCACCATTACGTTAACTCAATATAATGCATATGCTTTTTTTTTTAATTTATTTTTACGTGCAATACTAATAGCATAACAACTGCACTGAGATGCTGGAAGATACACTTTCTCAACTGTAAACACCACATTAAAGATAGACCACCAACTGTCAGTATTAGATACTCTACAGAATTGCTAAGCAAGCTCATAGGAAAAAAAAACCCAGCACATTTTATAACACCTAACTCATTGGAAATATGATGCAATACAAAATGGTGTGGCCAGCAGGAGCAGGGAAGTCATTGTGCCCCTGGACTCTGCTTTGGTTAGGCCACACCTTGAGTACTGTGTCCAGTTCTGGGCCACTCAGTTTAAGAAGGACATCGAGACACTTGAACGTGTCCAGAGAAGGGCAATGAGGCTGGTGAAAGGCCTTGAGCACAAGCCCTATGAGGAGAGGCTGAGGGAGCTGGGATTGTTTAGCCTGGAGAAGAGGAGGCTCAGGGCAGACCTCATTGCTCTCTACAACAACCTGAAGGGTGGTTGTAGCCAGGAAGGGGTTGGTCTCTTCTCCCAGGCAACCAGCACCAGAACAAGAGGACACAGTCTCAAGCTGCACCAGGGGAAGTTTAGGCTCGAGGTGAGGAGAAAGTTCTTCACTGAGAGTTGTTAGCCATTGGAATGGGCTGCCCAGGTAGGTGGTGGAGTCACTATCCCCGGAGGTGTTCAAGGGGGGACTGGATGTGGCACTTGGTGCCATGGTCTAGTCATGAGGTCTGTGGTGACAGGTTGGACTCGATGACTGGAAACTGGCCAATGTGGTCCCCATCCACAAGAAGGGTTGGATGGAGGAACCTGGAAACTACAGGCCAGTCAGCCTGACCTCAGTGCCAGGGAAAGTGATGGAGCAGATTATCCTGGTGGCTATAACTGCACACCTGAAGGATGGCCAAGGGCTCAGGTCCAGCCAACATGGATTTAGGAGGGGCAGGTCCTGCCTCTCCAAACTGATCTCCTTCTATGATCAGCTGACCCGTCTGGTGGATGTGGGGAGGCCTGTGGATGTGGTCTACCTGGACTTCAGTAAGGCCTTTGACACCGTCCCCGACAGCAAACTGCTGTCTAAGCTGTCAGCCCGTGGATTGGACCACTACACTCTGTGCTGCGTTAGGAACTGGCTGGAGGGCCGAGCCCAGAGAGTGGTGGTGAATGGTGCCACATCCAGCTGGAGGCCAGTCACCAGTGGCATCCCCCAGGGATCAGTGCTGGGCCCCATCCTCTTCAACATCTTCATTGATGATGTGGATGAGGGGGTAGAGTCAGCAAGTTTGCAGATGACACCAAGTTAGGGGCAGATGTTAGTCAGTTAGAGGGCAGAAAGGCTCTGCAGAGGGACCTCGACCGACTGGACAGATGGGCAGAGTCCAATGGGATGGCTTTCAACAAGTCCAAGTGCCGAGTGCTGCACTTTGGCTACGACAATCCCATACAGAGCTACAGGCTGGGGTCGGAGTGGCTGGAGAGCTCCCAAACAGAGAGGGACCTGGGGGTGCTGATCGACAGCTGTCTGAACATGAGCCAGCAGTGTGCCCAGGTGGCCAAGAGGGCCAATGGCATCCTGGCCTGCATTAGGAATAGTGTGGCCAGCAGGAGCAGGGAGGTCATTGTGCCCCTGTACTCTGCATTGGTTAGGCCGCACCTTGAGTCCTGTGTGCAGTTCTGGGCCCCTCAGTTTAAGAAGGACATCGAAACACTTGAACGTGTCCAGAGAAGGACAACAAGGCTGGTGAGAGGCCTTGAGCACAAGCCCTATGAGGAGAGGCTGAGGGAGCTGGGGTTGTTTAGCCTGGAGAAGAGAAGGCTCAGGGGTGACCTCATTGCCCTCTACAACTACCTGAAAGGTGGTTGTAGCCAGGAAGGGGTTGGCCTCTTCTCCCAGGCAACCAGCACCAGAACAAGGGGACACAGTCTCAAGCTGCGCCAGGGGAGGTTTAGACTCGAGGTGAGGAGGAAGTTCTTCACTGAGCGAGTCATTGGTCATTGGAACAGGTTGCCCAGGGAGGTGGTTGAGTCATCGTCCCTGGAGGCGTTCAAGGGGAGACTGGACGTGGCACTTGGTGCCATGGTCTAGTCATGGGGTCTGTGTTGATAGGTTGGACTAGATGATCCTCGAGGTCCTTCCAACCTTAGTTATACTGTGATACTGTGATACTGTGATGATATTTGAGGTCTCTTCCAACCCTGGTGATACTGTGATACTGTGAAAACACAGACAGAACCATAACACATGTAATAACACCTGAGACAGTCACTCTATGAAAGACATTACAGTTTAATTTAAACCTTAAGGAAAGACTGGCTAGACTATAATTTTTTAACAAAAGTTTGTGCCATTATCAACCTTGCTGAAAACTCAATGCTCTACAAAATCAACATGCAAATTGCATAAACAATATGCTAGAAGATTGATTATGTCTGGTAATCTTGTAAAGCAATTTCAGTATAGCTTAGATGATAGCACAGTCACATCCTAGGTCATTTCTGCCCTGCTTAACATCTCAAGAACACCTCAGGATGAATAGCAAGTCCCTGGAAGCAAAAAGCCTTCTCTGCCTCCATGCTTGCCTTCAGGAATTACTTTCTCTCACTTATTCCTGACCAAATACATTCTCTGAATCTTTCTCTTCCTCTTCTTTCCAGCTGCCTCTGTGGGCCTAAATGAAGTCCCTGCTTTGAGTAAGAGGTTGGTCCAGACCATCTCCATAGGTCTCTTTCAACCCAAATTTTTCTCTGGTTGTGTGCACCTAAGAGAATCTCCTCAACATGCCAGCTCCTTGGAAGCAGATGCCAGTTCAACATCTAGTTTCACATTCAAGGATGCATGCTTACGCTTGGAAGTACTCTGCAGTTAAACACTGCTGTGCTTCATCTGGCAGTATTCTGCCCTCCTTCACATTCAGTGTTTATGAGCCTTCAGGAATTTCTTTCTCTCTCTTGCTGCCAACTACAACGTGTTCTCTGAATCCTTCTCTACCTCTTCTTTCCAGCTGCCTCTGTGGGGAAGCTAAATAAAACAAGTGGTATAATATTTTCTCTGAGTAATCAGATTTATCATCATTTCCTCTGGAAAGGAGTCTTGTAGTCTTGGGTCTGTCATTAGGAGAAGCTTAGCCTCCCACTTTTCCATGCAGTCTCTGACAAACAGCATAGCTGAAAGATGGTACAAACATGAAGGGACCAGCAAGCTCAGTAACAACTAAGCTACTTTGCTATTCCAACAGGGTCACTGGATTCTTCATGTGGTAGTGGTAAATAAAGCATATCAACAACTCTAGCAAATTCTTCACATCACCTGTGGGCTACTGTGTAACACTACAAATAAGTATTAAGGGGTGGAGGCTGACATTCAATGGCATTTCATGTGCAGCATAAATGCAGAGGAGGAGATAGAAGGAATCAGAATTTGAGAGTATCATTTTTTACTCCTCTGCTATGTTCATTATAACACTTGAGAGGGCACAGCTGAATCAGGGGAGCAAGACTCAAGCTTCCTCCTCCATTCCTTTACACTGCACAAACACCACAGGGCATGAAGGTGGGAGTGGGACAGAAAATGAGAGCTCAGAAGAGCACCTTGCCTCAATTCTCTGTATCCCCAGCAAATGCAAATCATAGAATCACAGAATGGTAGGGCTGGAAAGGACCTCTGGAGATCATCTAGTCCAAAGCCTCTGCTAAAGCAGAGTGCAGCCTAGGGCAGTTTGCACAGGAACACGCCCAGGAAGGTTTTGAAAGCCTCCAGAGAAGGAGATTCCCTAACCTCTCTGGCAAGGCTGGTCCAGTGAACTCCATCACACTCAAGTAAAGAAGTTTCTCCTTAAGTTCAAGTGAAATCTCCTGTATTCGAGTTTGTACCCATTGCCCCTTGTCCTACTGATACCATAAGGTACCAATACCCCTCAAATAACCACTCAGAGACCACCACAAAGATGCCCTGCACACATGCAACAGATATGCAAATATGGCGATTGGTTATGGGATATCTCATGTATGTGCATGTGTTTAAGAAATAATAAGATGCTACTTTGTCTTGTTAGTGTGCCAGATCTGAGACATGACTCTCCTTGCACCCAGCACTGCCAAAAAATGAAAGCCTCCCTCCTGATACTCCTAAATGAGTCTCAGAAGGTTTTCTTATATTAGAATTTTACAGTATCACTGGCCATCACTGAAAAGAACCCAGCTCCACCGTTATGACCTTCACCCTTTAGATATCCATAAACACTGATAAGATCCCCTTTCAGCCTTCTATTTTCCAGGCTAAAGAGAATCAGGTCTCTCAGCCTCTCCTTTAAGAGAGATGCTCCAGTCGTCCACTCATCCTTGTGGCCCTCCATTGGAATTCAGTAGTTTCCTGGCCCACCTCAACTGGAGAGCCCAGAACTGGACACAATACTCCAGGTGCAGCCTCAGCAGGGGAGAGCAGAAAGGGAGGAGAACATCCTTTGACCTGCTGGCTACACTCTTCTTAATGCCCCCCAGAATACTATTGGCCTTCTTGGCCACGAGGGCACATCACTGACTCATGATGAAGTTCTTGTCCACCAGTATTTCCAGGTCCTTCTCTGCAGAGCTGCTTTCCACCAGGTCAACCCCTCACCTGTACTGATGCATGGGGTTATTCCTCCCCAGATGCAGGATTCTACACTTGCCTTTGTTGAACTTCATGATATACAGACATATACAGAGGGCATGTATCTCCTACCCAGTCACAAGCTTGAACACAACCCTTATGTTTCTGGGTCAACATCTAACTTTTCCTATTTCCTTAAAAGTCTACAGTTTACAGGTTTGTTTAGTAGCACAATGATGTGGACAATCCAGTCCTGCCCCAATCTGTCAAATATTTTCAACGTTTTCACAGTATCACAGTATCACAGTATAACTAAGCTTGGAAGAGACCTCGAGGATCATCGAGTCCAACCTATCAACACAGACCTCGTGACTAGACCATGGCACCAAGTGCCACGTCCAATCCCCTCTTGAACACCTCCAGGGATGGTGACTCCGCCACCTCCCTGGGCAGCCCATTCCAATGACGAACGACTCGCTCAGTGAAAAACTTTCTCCTCACCTCGAGTCTAAACTTCCCCTGAAGCAGCTTGAGACTGTGTCCCCTTGTTGTCCTCACACAGAAAAGAGAATGAAGAGATAAAGCCTAACCAGGCTGCTTCTAACTACTGTTTTCAGTTGTCCTCTTCTGTTCTGCCAAAAGTAAAACTATTTCTCAAATGCAATCATGTTTCAAACGTTAGCCCCCTCGTTCCTCCAGAGCTTTGCAACTCCTCAGCTGCCCTGGGGATCAAGGGTCAGACAGATGACTCTTGGCTTAAAGACTCCATCTTAAAGTCCTACCTACTTAAAGTCCATCTTTTACTCCATGTGATGTTAAAAATTCAACCTGAAGCATTTTATTACCCAATAACCAGCAAATTATATCTTATCCATTCTTTAATTAAAATTACTTCTGCAACTGTAAAATGATGGCCCATGCAAGAAACAAAGGAAAATGTACATTGTTCAGCTAAAAGAAAAACAAACATTACTGAATTAAAACTGCTATATTTTAAAATGAGTGGCCATCTCCAAGTTAGCCTTCTGCAATAGTGATAGTATCTCTTCAAAATTAACCAATATTGTATTTTTAAAAGTCTGTATTTGAGGGTTTGGGGGGAAAGGCACAATAGGTGGGGTTGGGAATGGTGTCATGACACAACTTCTAATTTCTTTGTCAACTTTTTTTTCATAAGGTGTCTTCATTCACAGTGAAGGAACTTACTAAAAATATATTCAGTAACAGCAATTTATTTGTAACAGCCAATGCAATTAGAATTGGTTTGTGAAACTTAACTCTAAATGGTTATAGTGGATGTAATATCACTTTGTCATCACTGAGTTAAACAAGTTCAATTTGTAACTACTCATGTATTGTACTGAACTGTTCCCTTATTATATTTCCATGTCATACATTACATAATGCATAATTTATTGTTATCATAACATGTAATGTGTAATATATATAGTAATCTTGTAATCTATGTAAATAAAATCACTTGATGTTACAACACACAATACAAAATTACTTCATTTATAATTTAAAAATGAAGCACAGCTCTTGCTTGGGTGATTCCATGCCTGTTACGCATACACAACACATACAGTTCCAATCTGTCATTACAAATGACCTATAATCACTACAGAACCACTACTTAATCCTTTGTAATATTTTATTTCCCCAGAACAGGAAAAAAAAAAGTCAAGACATTCAGATAATTTTAGAAATTATCAAGGAAGAGGTAAGGCTATTTCATTCACTAAAGAATAGTCTCAAACATACTTTCAAGGTATTTTTGTTGATTTATATACTTAATTTCACCAAACTTAGCATTTTTATATACTTAACTTCACCAAACTTAGCATTTCATGTTTCATATTGCAATGGGAGGCATTTTAACTTAGCATTCACCATCTCATTTGCTGTTTCTAACAGAAAGGGAAAATAAAACAAAACAAGGGCAAAAAGTAAAGATATTTTACTCATTGAAAATCCCGTAACAGTTTGCTGTAAAACGGGGGGGAAGGAATTGGAAATTGGAAGGAGTTTAAAAATGGTTTAAATAATGAGAACATTACACAACAATCCCTTCTTTGAGTACAAATGGTATCAAGTGGAATAACCATTTCCACAAAACAATGGAAAGGAATGCCTCAGCACACTTCCCATACCAGCCAAATTACTGGACAGCATCTCACTTCTGAGTGGCACATAATTCAGATTGTCCACTCTTCAAGAGCTGCCAGGCACAGCCTTCATATACACTTAACAGAGGACAGCTGCTAATACTTTCTTATCAGTATCCAACAGAAGGTATGGCTACAGAATACGTGAGGAAGGAAGCTTTGCTAATGTGCTGCATTGTTACTTTCCTGACACAACACTTTACCTGCCTCCAGTTGGGTGTCAACATGCCCTGCAGAGAGATTTTATGGGTTACTATACAGAAAGCCTGAATTTACTTTTTCCAAGTCCATCTGTTCATTAGTCAACTGTATTCAGCACCATAAGTACTGTCTTACTAGTTGACTCAGCTCCCTTGGATGTCTTAGATGTTCAGCAAATCTAAAAATGGCTGATCAGGAGGAGAATTAACAGGATCCCACCTATCTGGAATGATACTCACTGTTTCCAGGAAGTTGCACAGGATAAAAGTGTCTGCCATGAGAACAATTAAACATTGGAACATGTTAACCAGGTAAGTGCTACCATTATCCACGCCCTGGATAACTACATTAAGGCCCTGCTTTGAGTAAGAGGTTGGTCCAGACTACCTGCATAGGTCCCTTCCAACACAGATTTTCTCTGTGTGCATCTAAGACAATCTCCTCAAAATGCCAGAAACTTGAGGTAGACTCCAGTTCTACATCTAGTTTCATGTGCAAGAATGCCTTCTTATGCTTGGAACTACTCTGCAGCCTTGGGAAGGTGATGTGTATGAAATGCTGCTGTGCTTTTTCTGGCAGTATTCTGCTCTTCTCCACACCCAGTGTTTAATGGTGGATGCCATCTGATTTGGATTCAAATGTTTCAAGGTGAAAGCTTTCACTCCAAAGCATCAAATACTGCCTGGAGATTGAATAGGGAGATTTGAAAGGCAAACAGTCTCATCTAACAAAACAGATCTCAGAATTAAGATCATCATTCATAGCTCTCCTTCAATAGAAAAAAGCCACAGTGATGAAAGCTGGTGTAGATTAGAAGGAGGCAGTTTTCAGAAAAAGGATTTCATTACTTAGTAATTAGCATTATTAAAAGCTGGTGGATCCATTTTGTGGTACAGAAAACTGGAAAAGTTTACTGAAACAACAACCTTACTGTAGCTATAAGAAAGCAATATTTATATTAGTGGTGAAGGACACAATTTCTGAAACGAAGTTTTACATTCAGCTTACTGACTTAAAAATCCCACACAAATTTTGAGTTGTTATGAAAATACAGATGTACAAAAATGTTCATATTGCCTTACACAGGGATGTTGTTTATATTTTTTCATCTTCATGTCTTGTTTCCTTCTCTCAAATTAAGAGAGAAGACATGGCCATAAAATAAACAAAAATATAATAGTTAAATATAGGAGACTTCTCTGAAAATGCAAATTTCAACACAAGAAATCACATTAGGGATGAAGTTCCCTCTCTTCCTACCTGAATACATAACTCATTATCCAATATGTTGATTTTACTGCTATCCTAGTATGTCATTTTACCCTGACATGAATTCATACATTAAAAATATTCTTTGATAATGGTTGCTTTCGTGAAGAAAAACAGCAGTCTTTGAAAGTGTTGTTAGAAAGGGAAAAAAATAACATTACTATAAGTAAAGTTTTCTTCACCTAACTGGTCTGTGTGTTGAAAGAGCAATTTCTAAATACATTATGGAATTCAAGTACGTTGTATATTTCTTTTAGAAACTTTAAGGTTAAATTTTGATCACCATGGTAAGTCCTTACGTATTACATGGACATATACTTCTATTCATGCCCAAAAATAATTTCTCACTAAAAATTGCTATGAACCATTGACTGTTTGGGAAAAAACCCTCTTTCAGAAATACTGCCCAAATTCACTAAGTAATTCAAATGCCTTCGAGTTTCTAATATTCTAATGCAAAAATGGTGCAAAAAGCCCCACTGTGTAATATGAGTCATTACTTTCCTGTAATAAACACTCCAACAAAACCAGGCACAAGTAACCATAGAAACGGGTGCACACATTCTAGTGGCACGGTCTCTAACCTTCCCTGGTCCACAGGCAGTAACAACCAACTAGCAGTACCCTTCAGGCAACTTTGTGTTTGTTTTCCTCATAATAATCAGTTTTAATTTTTTTAATTTCCTGTGACTGGAAACAGAATTGGAGTATTTCACTAGCAATGTGATCCCAGTAGACTGGGAACAGATGTCCTTCTGATGGACCTAAGTGCTTAGTAAAACAGTAACAAACAAACACGGGAAAAAGGTGAGACAGAAGACTCAACTTCCATATATTCAATGTCTAATTAAAAAACCAGATATCAATACTGTTTGTTATGAAATAATATTTAAAACTCATAATTAACTCTGTTAACACCAATGTTAATTAGATAAATTAAACTAATAATTAACATTAATAATAATATAATAAACTATAATATAATAAACTAATATATACTAAACTGTATACTTTCTGTAGTGCCCACCTATTCACTGACAACAAATCTAGGAAAAGTTAGAGTAATTGCTGTCCTAATGGCTAGGTGTCAGCCTAGTTACTTTAAGGTTACCTTTCAGTAAATGGAGAAAAACAGGCCAGATAGAGAGCCTACTTTTGGAAGAGCCTACTTTAGATACAAACAACTAGAGACTATTGCAGACCCTCAAATTAGTGTCGATGAATACTACTGGAAGTGTTACTATTTTAAGCCCAAAAATCTATTTCATGCAAGAAAAGATATAAAAGTATCAGAATATGTAGATGAACATCAGCTGCTACTGGAAACTGTTGCAGATCCCAGTTTAGATCACAGCAGAGTTTTTCATTACAGCATAAAAAAACCCACCTCCACCTCACACTGCTTGCTCTACAGGTGAAAAAATCCTTGTATCAGAGTTAAGCACACATGGCTCAGGTAAGGCTTCAGCCTGATCCTTGATTCTCTCCTCTTGAGCAGACAGATAGCAACTACAGAAACCAAAGCACTTAACAGAAAAATGATGAGGAAAATGTGCCCTCTGAAGAGGGCTAATGCTGCCTGGGAAGATCCAACACACTGAAAGCCACTGATTTCAGTTAACTACGTAAACTGGCCTTTAGTACGAGGCAGAAGACAGGGACAGCTGGTAGAATAAGCTTTCACAGAATCATACAACCATAGAATTTTTTTGTTGAAAAAGACCTCTAAGGCCATCAAGTCCAACTGTCGACCTAATATCACCATGGCCATTGAACCATATCCCAAAGTGCCAGTCTACACGTATTTTGAGTACCTCCAAAGACAGTGACTCCAACACCTAAACCTTTGTTTTGGTTCCTGCCTGAATCCACTAATAAAGTGCAGAAAGTTACTGGTGCAACTATTCACTTCAGCCCCTTGCAAGGTTACTGAAGTCAGTGAATAGCACTTAGTGCTACAACTTACTGGTACTACTTACTGCTACAGCTACTTCAGTTAGTACAAAAGCTTTACTGAGGAAGTAATTGATTTAACAAGGGGGGAAATGTTAAGGACCATTATTTCTGACTTTCTGTCATCTCCTTTGTTAGCCAATGTCTCATACCTGCACAGTGAAAAGAAAGGCATTTCTATGAAATTCAATGCACTGCTTCTGTAATATTAAAAAAGAAAAAAAGTCTAGTTTTCAGCATATTAAAACAAGTGTTAACTAAGCCTTTTCAACACACAGGACTTTCACTTTTTGTTTTACAGCATTACTCCTTTAGCAGAGTAACATAAGTTTTCTGTGATTAGAAGCTGTAATGAGGATGTGATACAATGAAGACAATTTTGCATACCCTTGAAGCCTCTATGGAGAGACATGATTCATCCCTCATTGTCTAAAAGCTGAATTTCCACCTCAGATATCTGTTACTGTGTTCAGTTCTGGTGTCCACATCATAACAGAACTGTTGGAGCGAGTCCAGAGGAGAGTCACAAAGATGATTGAAGGGCTGGAGCACCTCTGCTATGAGGATAGGCTGAGGGAGATGAGGTTGTCCTGCCTAGAGAAGACTCCAGGGGGACCTTATGGCTGCCTTCCAAAACCTGAAGGAAACCTACACAAAGGCTGGAGAGGGAGTTTTCATAAGGGTATCTAGCAATAGGACAAGGGAGAATCCTTTTAAGCTGAGGAAGAATAGCTTTATACTGGATCTTAGGAAGAAGTTCTTCAGTACTAGGGTAGTGAGACTCTGCACTAGGCTGCCCAGGGAAGTGTGGATGCCCCCTCCCTGTTCAAGGCCAGGTTGGATGAGTCCCTGAGCAACCAAGTCTAGTTGAGAGAAATCAACTACCAGAAGGTTAGAGTAGATGATCTCTAAGGCCCCTTCCAACCTAAGCCATTCTATGAGCCTGCTGTCATTAAATCTCATGTAAAATTTGTGTCAATATGCAGCCTTTACCCACTGCCATGTTTTGGTGCTCTAGCAAGCCAAAGACAGGAGTTCTCCTGGCCTTTATTCTTGCCTTCATTCACCCCTATAGCAGAGCTGTAGTTTACTGTTTCTATGTCTCAGACAAAGAAATAATATTTATGTGGTAACATTAGAAAAACCTCTTTCACCATTTCATTAAAATCTCCTTTTTTATTTCACACACTCAACAGCTTTTTTAATGTATAGGATGTCTGTGATATTTACCATTAATCTTTTAAACTATTTTCAATTACATTTCAAAAGATCAGATTTTTTTAATTCTTAAAACATTAGGGGCTTTTAAAGAACTGTCTGTAACATAATTTAGCAGACATCTGCTAACATGCTTCAGAAGTTAGTCCTACAAAAATACTGATTTGGCTAGGTCACATAACTCATTCATTCACATGATACTCAGAGAACACAATTTGCAAGGATTTCAAATAACTACAGTGTGTGATCTACAAAGACAGCTGCAGAAAAGATGTAACTATAAAAACTTGCACATCTAGGAATGAAACACTTTTAAACAGTAACATTAAAATAGTGCTGTACTTATATTTTCATGACACAAATTCATGTGCAAAATTATTTGCTCATAAAAACCTAGTAGGTTAACCACAAATCAAAATAACAAGCAATGACAGTTTCTCTTATAACTTGAATAATTTCTCTTATATCTTGAATAATTTGCTTGATGGAGTAATTAACACCTAACTTTTAATGTCATCAAACTATTCAGTTGGAGGCCACATACTATTCATGACAGTTATTCTCTAGTCAGTGATACTATATACTTACTGACTTCCTCTATTTGAAATAGATTTAACACTGTGTACACAGTATTTTCCTGAGATACTCAATCATTTCACAGTGACCTCTATCACAGGCCATCATAGAACAGAACAGGACAGGACAGGACAGGAAAGAACAGAACAGACAGAACAGAACAGAACAGAACAGAATAGAATAAACCAGGTTGGAAGAGACCTTTGAGATCATAGAGTCCAACCTATCATTCAACACTATCTAATCAACTAAACCATGGCACCAAGCACTCCATCCAGTCTCTTCCTAAATACCTCCAGTGATGGTGACTCCACCACTTCCCTGGGCAGCCCATTCCAATGGCTAATCACTCTTTCTATAAAGAACTTCTTCCTAACATTCAGCCCAAACCTCCCCTGGCACAGCCTGAGACTGTGCCCTCTTGTTCTGGTGCTGGTTGCATGAGAGACGAGACCAACCCCCACCTGGCCACAACCTCCCCTCAGGTAGTTGTAGACAGCAATAATGTCTGACCTGAGCCTCCTCTTCTCCAAGCTAAGCAACCCCAGCTCCCTCAGCCTCTCCTCATAGGGCTTGTGTTCCAGACCTCTCCCCAGCCTCATTGCCCTTCTCGGGACAACTCAGCATCTTTCCTAAACTCAGGGGCCCAGAACTGGACACAATACACAGTCTTCAGTTTAAAACATAATTTAAAATACAAGCATAAAAGTATGTCCTAAGAAGCAAACTGGTTTGGTATATCACATATAAAACTTCACAAACCATTAGAAGTTCCCTCACTGTTAGTACATACATTTTACACAATGCAGCCAGCCAACATTAGGGAGCCTGTCCTAGAATTCTGTATTTAAAAATACTTCAATCAGTATGAACTTATAATCTGTATTTCATTTTGCAGAGGAAATGAGTTTTGAGGTAAAGAGAGACACACATTTATCAGTAGTTCGCTTGTTTGTGATAAGTAACAATAGCCTGCAATACCAAAATATAATACAATTATCATATCACAACCTTTCAGTACTTTCTTCCCTCTATACTGAATGTAATCTGCTATACCACACTCTTATACCCATTTCAATTCTTCCAGAGAAGCCAATCTAGTATAACATGTATTGGAAGCAATCAGGGTATGATAGCACTAATAAGGAATATAAATATACTGTTTTGAAAAAAGAAGAACCTTGCACCCTATAGTAGATACAACCTATACTTTCATCTTCTGGTTTCTTTAGTAGTTGTATTTTGTGCTTCTTGTCTAAACACATCAGTGTCTATTTTCTTTGTAGGTGGTGGATATCTATAGGGGCATGAGTAATAAAAGTCACAATATTACAGCAACATTTCAGCTTAACCTTCCTCCTGGGGCAACAAAACACTTGGATGGATTTATCACTTTATTTTGCCACTTAGTTTACACAGGGAAAAGCAAAACTTTTAACAGACAAAAGTCCAGGATTTTCAGAAACTACTTTCCTTTTCTGAAAGCCCCTGGCAATGAAAGAAAGTAAATTTCTCATTTGTCCTCTGAAGGTGTTAATGAGAAACTACTGAACATTTTCAAAATCTTCCTAGCTCAGCTATACTTACACTGTTATTAATTAGGAGTTAAGCGGATGGTGCCTACCTTCTCCATAAATTAGGTTTCTTGCTGGACTAAAATTTTGCATTAATCATGGTTCAGAAGTTTATTAGCATTTAAATTCCTAAGGCCCTTAGAGAAGTAATGATTAACGGTAAAGTTCAGTAGAACCATATGGCAATACATAAACTGATCCTATGTACACTAAAAGTCTTGAATACACTTAAGATTACAGTACATAAACAAATTCCCTTATATAAAGATGCTTCATATACAAACATCTTTAATAAATGTTAATAGTGCCCTATTTAACTTTGATTACCAGTGACTTTGGAAATGGACGGATCACTATGTTCTTGGCAAAGTTATATTTAACAAGTATTTTCCCTAGAAACAGTAATACAAAGAGCAGAATAGAATAGAATAGAATTAACCGGGTTGGAAGAGACCTTTGAGATCACTGAGTCCAACCTATCATCCAACACTATAGATGACAGAGATTGGAGTCAATACAGCTGACCAATATGATCGAGTATTGTTCCTTTATTGTTCCAGTATTGCAGGACTACAATGCGAGTATAGCACAGTAAAGTAAAGCAAAGAAGAAGGGAAGAAGGGAAAGGAAAGGTACAAGTGCGTAGCAAGGGAACTTCTACAATTTATGTAAACTCGGAGAGCCTCGTTGGCATAGCTTCATTGGTTCCCTATGAGTGACCACACATCGCACTATTATAGATTATTGGTCCAACTACTAATGACACACGAGGTTTGTTGATGCAGGTGCATGTCCTGTTGTTCCAAGATAACTTTCTGTGTTTATAGCTACTAGTGTCCTGTTTTAGTTACAGGCTGCAGGCACAGCACTGTTTTGCTACACTGCTAGCTGGCTCTGCACTTATGCTGAACATGGCCTACCACCAGGCCTACACTGCCAGATTGCTCACACGGCTCATCGCTGGCATTGCCACACAACACCACCTAATCAACTAAACCATGCAACCAAGCACCTTATCAAGTCTCCTCCTAAACACCTCCAGTGATGGTGACTCCACCACCTCCCCAGGCAGCCCATTCCAATGGGCAATCACTCTCTCTGTGTAAAACTTCCTCCTAACCGCCAGCCTAAAGCTCCCCTGGCGCAGCTTGAGACTGCGACCTCTTGTTCTAGTGCTGGTTGCCTGGGAGGAGAGATCTAACTCTGCCTGCCTACAAACTCCCTTAAGGTAGTTGTAGAGAGCAATAAGGTCACCCGAGTCTCCTCTTCTCCAGGCTAAGCAACCCCAGCTCCCTCAGCCTCTCCTCATAGGGCTTGTGTTCCAAACCCCTCACCAACTTTGTTGCCCTTCTCTGGACACATTCCAGCAAGTCAACATCCTTCCTAAACTGAGGGGCCCAGAATTTGACACAGTACTCGAGGTGTGGCCTAACCAGTGCAGTGTACAGGGGCAGAATGACCTCCCTGCTCCTGCTGGCCACACTGTTCTTGATGCAGGCCAGGATGCCATTGGCCCTCCTGGCTCCCTGGGCATACTGCAGGCCCATGATCAGCCTACCATCAACCAGTAGCCCCAGGTCCCTCTCTGCCTGGCTGCTCTCCAGCCACTCTGACCCCAGCCTGTAGCACTGCATGGGGTTGCTGTGGCAAATGTGCAGAACCCAGCACTTGGATGTGTTAAATCTCATGCAGTTGGACTCGGCCCATCTGTGCAGCCTGTCAAGCTCCCTCTGCAGAGCTCTTCCACCCTCTAACAGATCAACACCTGCCCCCAGATTGCTGTCATCTGCAAATTTACTGATGATGGACTCAATCCCCTCATCCAGATCATCAAAAAAGACACTGAACAGGATGGGGCTCAGCACTGACCCTTGGGGGACACCACTAGTGACTGGCTGACAGCTGCCACAGCACCATTCACCACCACTCTCTGGGCTTGGCCCTCCAGCCAGTTCCTAACCCAACGCAGTGTGCTCCCATCCAAGCCATGGGCTGACAGCTGGGCCAGGAGTTTGCTTTGGGGGACAGTGTCAAAGGCCTTGCTGAAGTCCAGGTAGACTACATCCACAGGCCTCCCCACACCCACCAGTCAGGTCACCATGATCTTGATAATCTTGAATGTCTCTTCCAACCTGGTCTGGTCTATTCTATTCTATTCCAAAAATTAAGAGTTGCTTAGCAATAACCTTAGACAACTCCTTCAACACTTATGGGTGTGTTCCTTTGGGGCCCATGGATTTATGGGTGTCTAACTTTTCTAGGTGATCTCTAATCCAGTTCTCCTTGCCTAAGGGAAAGTCTTCCTTCCTCCAGACTTTCTCTCTTACCAGGGACTGAGGGCCAGCCTTAGCAGTAACGCCTGAAGCAAAGACAAAGTTCAGTAACTCTACCTTCTCTGTATCTTCTCTCACCAGGTCACCCATCTCATTCATCAGTGGACCCCCATTTTGTCTGGTGTTCTTTTTCCTGCTCATATACTTAAAGAATTTTTTCTTATTCTCTTTTACATCCTTTTCCAGATTTACTTCCAAATGGTCCTTAGATTTCCTTGTAGCAACCCCACAAATTCTGAAAACATTCCATAGTCCTCCCAGGTAGCCAGTCCCTTTCTCCACATAAGTTCCTTCTTCCATTTAGGTTTTTCCAGAAGCTCCTTGCTTACCCACACATGTCTCTTGCCTCCACTGCTTGACATTTTACTCATGGGGATGCAACAATCTTTGTCATGGAGGAGGTGGTGTTTGAATATCAACCATCTGTCTTCATTCCCCCTACCTTCTAGAGACTGAACCCATGGAATTCCCGAAAGTAGGTCTCTAAAGAAGTCAAAGTTGGCTCTCCTGAAGTCCAGGTTTGGAATCCTACTTGCTACCCTGCTACTCACTCACATGATCCTGAACTCCATCATCTTACCGTCACTGCAGCTGAGACTGCCTCCAACCTTCACATCTCTTCACATCCCTGTTTTTGTCTAGTTTGGAGAAAGGGAGGACAAGGGGACACTTCATTGCTCTCATAAGCTTTCTGAGGAGGGAAGTGAAAAAGGAGATGCTGATCTCTTCTCCGTCATATTCATTGACAGGACGTGGGAACGGTTCAAAGCTGTACCAGGGGATGTTTAGACTGGACATAAGGAAGCATTTTTTTCACAGTGAGGGTGGTCAAACACTAGAGCAGGTTTTCTGAAGAGGTGGCTGACGGCCAAATACTTACATTTGTCTGATGTCCCAATGTCAATGCCTGTCAGTGTTTATGAGGCATTTAGACAATGTCCTTAACAATGTCTTTAACTTTCAGTCAGAGAGTTCAACTAGATGATTGTGCTAGGTGCCTTCCAACTTTCTCTTCCATCTATTCTAGTCTAGTCTAGTTTATTTCGTTCTACTGCATTCCATTCCATTCCATTCTAAGACTGCAAACCTATAAATTTAAACAACACAGCGATACAGAATACGCAGCAAGATATTATGCCCTAGGTGTCGATTGTGAGCGGAACTGTTATTTCCATACACAAAGGCTGAGGAGTCAAGCTTTTTACAAAAGTCACACCACTGGCTATCCCTGCCTCCCTCTAGGTGTCCATTTCTTTGCAAAGTCTGTATTGGTTATTACAGTTGCTTTTTACTCCCACATTGTTCAAATGTGCATGCTGGTCCCTACTTCCCCGCTCAGGATTTTGTGTCCTCATCTTGACCTCTTTAACAGATATCTCTGAACAAGAGAGTACAGGTAGTGGCCAGAAACAGCACTTCACAAAGGATTACTTTGGCATCATGCAACACATGAAGATTTTATCAGAATAACCTTATTTCTCTAACTTCCTAAGTATTAATATTAAAGATATTTTAACAATTACTATTAATATTAATTAAGTGTGATGACATAGTAGTTTAGTTTGGCAGTGAACAAAAAATGTTGTCTTAAAATGCAGAACAAAGTGAAGAGCTAAGTACAACCTCAGATGTCTCTGGAGTCGACAGACCTTTGAGGAGCAAAACGCAAGCACTGATGGTCTATTCTGTGCAATAGTGACACAAGCGTATTGCCAATAATGTCTGCAGACGGATTTTCTGATGTAAGCTGAATTTGTACATTTTTATAGAAGACTGGAAACAATCAGTAAAATAAGGCTACAATATAATGGTTACTGAAAAAATCTGCAACTTTACATTCTCCAGCATCATATCTACTTACACAAATTAGTCCAGCAAGATCAGAAGCATTTGTTTACCAACATGCATTAATGAAAAAATCTCAGTAAAGCAATATGACTTTCTCATTTAGCTCACAGCAAGACATATCTTCTTACATAAAGTAACCGCACAGCAACACATCCAGCCTTCTGAAACTAAAATCAAAGTTCTAAGTCCATATATGGATTTCTAGACATGTACAAAATATCCTTTCTAATGTATACATAGTTTATTTTTCCTTTAATTCTTCAGATTCCTACAATGAAAAGTATCCATTTCTTAGCAGGAAACCATTATAATGAGGATTCAATATGCAGTAAAGTGTTATCTTTGTCTGCTTTATCTGTTTATATACCATGGTGTTGCCTGCAGTTAAAAACAATCATTCCAAAAAGAGCTGAGAAGTTTAAAAACAAAGCAAACAACCAAAAAATCATATGTCACCAGCCAATATTCAGAACACTTCAGCACATGTAGAATACTGTTTAAATACTTACCTTAACTATCCCACGGATATGCATTTTTGCTATCATCTCAGCAGTGTAAAGAAACATCAGTAGAGTATCAAGGGCAAATGTCACATATTGGAGGGGAGGATAATGCTCAAAGGTCTTTGGAGTGTTCATACAAACAGAAATAACACTGATGATTGCACAGATTCGAAGCAATGAGTGTACCCACTGGGAATAAAAAACAAAAAAAAAGAAGGCATTGGAAGATAGGTTTCATATTCAAAAAAAGCTCAAGTATTTAGCCTACATAACTTTTTGTAAAAGCACATTTGCATTGTTTTCTTTTACATCATGATCCACATATTAAAGGTCTTCATTATAAAATAAGCACTCTTTAGGTTTTTATACACACAAACACACACATAAACACATATGTACATTTTATACATATATACACAATTTTATTAGTTAATTTAGGAGGTTGTGTAATTCAGAAACCAAGAACTAAGAGGCAGGAATGTGAGAATTAGGATTCTACAACTCCTACTTTCCAGTTTTTATAATTCAATTTCTTTTAAAATGACAACTTGTCCTATTTGTGTGTAGACAATAAGGGGAATAAGCTGATGTTATAAACTGAGTGAATGCAATAAATGAAAATTTAATGGAAAATTTTAGTTCCACATTCATATAAACTGATTTTTATATTAGTTTACAACTCCAAAAATTAAGTGAGAGGCATAGGAATTAAAAGTACCCTTCAGTTTATCAAAAAGAAAAGAAATATAAAAGATACTATGTCACAGAAAGCTAATTCTTAATATGAGGATTCACTTTTGTTCCAAACAAGTTTTGTTGCTATAAGAGAACAATTCATTTCTATGACTTGTTAGGTCTCAGAGCCACTACAATCACTATTAATAAGGCTGGCATTCAGTGCCAGTCACAGCAGGAAGTCTAACAAAAAAGCAGAATGTATCAATACAGGGGTTTAAGGTTGGATTTATTTTCTTTTACATCAAAACACCATTGAAACATCTTGAAGTCAGACAAGAGGAATGAATCTGTTTCAACTGACTTCTTAAGTATTAAAGTGTGGCTGATACAAAAACCTTTGTTTGTCACAGTAAGTATTATACACACTACGCAATACACAACTATTCCATCAACAGAACAAGAAAAAAACATATAATGGGTACTGTGAAACATAAATAAACCAGCATATATTTCTGCAATGATATTTTAAGCTTATTACAGTAGTAAATACAAACATTGTACTTGAGATTATATTAGCATGAATTAATGTAAGAGTGTTGGCTTGTAAATGTTTTAGCTGAAAGGACCTGGCATCCATACCACAAATGAGATAATAGTTCCATCAAATGAATGCAATGTCAACAATGTGTATTATTTCAGAATATTTAACTTTCTGCCTTTACAAAGTAAAAACATAGATACTACTTCAGGAGAAAATTGAAAATGCCTTCTCTGAAAAATATGAATCATTGAATATGTAAGAATCCCAGATGCACACTGACTGCTAAAGAAATAATTTAACCAGAATAATCATGGTTAATCATCATTTACATGGTAAAGGCATTTTCTTACTACTTCACATTCTATTAATAACTACACCCAGAGAAACTTTCCCCAGTTTCAAGTTGCCAGACACTTTTACATCTACCTGTTTCTTAGGGCTCGCTGTAGGTTAAATGATATCAGAAAAAGCTGAATCGTGCTTCAAAACATCAGTCAAAATACACTTTTATACTCATAAGTGATGTGAAAGGAGAGATTTTGAGGGTCAAAAGTGCCAACTACTAGCTACTACGTTAGCAATGAAATGCTCCTTCTTCACGTCCTTTTCAAAAGCTCATTTTGCAAAGTTAAATTGTAATTTCAATAAACATGTTAGGAAATAGAAGCATTGAAAGGATGGCTGTTTGAAAAAAAAATATTAGTAGATTAATTGATCAGCAAACTCTGCTTGACCACCCCATCACAACAACCAAAAGAAACCTTTTTAGTTTTGGACTCTTTGCAAAAAATGAGCTGGTAGATCAGGAACTACAGCTCAACATTTGTTTCTAAGAAATACCTATTTCAGAATCTTCTGTGCAAGTCAATTAAACAATAGGAATTATATTTAACTTAAAATTAGTAACTACGGAGAGAGATACGTACTGGTTTGTTAATCCACAGAATATCTGCATTGTCTGACAAAGATTCATCAGGACCAAAATCTGTAACTGGCTGGGCTTCCACCCTTGAACTCTGTTTCCTTTTTAGCATCCTGAAGTTAACTTTTGTTATCTAGTATCATGAAACCTGCTTGAGGAAAAAAAAAAAAAAAGAGAAAGAGAAGAAGAGAAGACATTCACTAAAACCATTTGATAATGCATTTTGAACAGTTTTATAAATAACCTACAGCACATTGTTTCCATGAAAACTGCTTTTGTACTTGGTGAGTAAAAGGATCTTCACTTTATTTAAAAGCTTTGCCTATATAAATCACTGACATGACTTTCATAAAAATTTACATAAAGGTACACAACTCAAACAATTACCAGAAGCTTAGGAATGCTAGCAGAAAGTATGTACCAACATGCGAAGAATGCTATTGCTGTGAACTTAAACCCAGAGCAATCACTGGATGGATTTGACCTGGAGCCATTTAATTTAATGGTGACATTTCCATTTATTATGCTAGGCTAAGATACATCCCAACAAACCAAAGGCAAACAGGCAATGTTAAGCAACCAACAGATGTTATTGTTCTTTATTGAAATCAGAAGAGCTTTTTTGCAATATGCTACTATTAACAAGAATTTTTGTAATACTTTTGTTGTTGTTAGAAATTATCTATCCATCAGTTGGCTGTCACTGGGGCTTGTGTTGGAACATGGAAGCACTGAAGAAAATGTGGTGTTTTGACATGTTTGGACATTCTTGCATAATGGCACTGACTGAGCCTTGTGTGGACTTGATGATCTCAAAGGTCTTTTCCAACCTGGTTAATTCTATCCTATCCTATCCTATCCTATCCTATCCTATCCTATCCTATCCTATCCTATCCTATCCTATCCTATCCTATCCTATCCTATCCTATCCTCAGCAATGTTAGCCACAACTAGCAGACACATCATGAGAGCAAACACAGTTCATGAATCCCAGAGTCAAAATAAATCCAAAGCAATGAAGAAGATATAATCTACCAAGGAGAAACAGACTGCTCATGAAATACAATTCTGTCATTCTTTAAATACATAGATAAGTTTGCTGCAATGTCTTGGGAGCTGTGCTTCTCAAGACCTTGGGAGTTTAAAAAAATGAAAAAAAGGCACTTTCTAAAGTGTTCGTTGCAAATATGTTTCTTTGGGGGGTAAATGAACAAAATAACAGTTTTATGTTTCCCATTTCTGGTTATGGCAATGACAATGCTCCAAGCAGATTCTTAAGAAAACAGGTACCAATAAAAAGAAAATCAGTAAGATAAGTACAATCAATAATTATGAAAAAAGGCTCAGGATGTGAATCACCAACAAGCCACTAGTAATTTTAATTTTTTAAAAATAAATTACACTAAATAATGAGCTATGTCCATTAGGGAAGAAAATAGGTAATCACCAACTGGCTGTTGCTTTTATGCTTTTTTTCAGTATTGCTTGTTTATACATCTGATGTGTAGGAACATTAGCCACATCCTTCTAATGAAATTGCCATTTACCCTTTTATCAAGTACCTTTTATTTATTATTTTTTAAAACTAATCTGGGCACAGAAAATATTGTGCACTTTAGATGTCCATAGTGAATTCCATTCACTACTTAAATGTTGTAACTGAAGAGATCAAAATTCTTACTTTGATTGGATGGCCTTTATAAACATATCACAACGCATGTACCAATCCAGTGGGAGGGAAGAAATGTTTACAGAACTGTGCTGGGTTACACCCATCCTTGATGGGGGCCAAAGAAAGAATCCAGCCCCCAGGTGGGCAAAAGAAACAATCCAAATGAGCAGAGATATGGTTTTTCCCCTCCCAGAAAACCCAGTCCCCTGGGTCAAAGGTGGTCTTATTCCACTCCCCCTTCCTGTCCAGTAAGCCTATAAAAAGGGTGGACAGCTGACGTTGACTTGCTGGAACAAGACCAGAGAAGGGCAACGAAGTTGGTGAGGGGTTTGGAACACAAGCCCTATGAGGAGAGGCTGAAGGAGCTGGGGTTGCTTAGCCTGGAAAAGAGGAGACTCAGGGGTGACCTTATTGCTCTCTACAACTACCTGAAGGGAGGTTGTAGACAGGCGGATGTTGGTCTCTTCTCCCAAGCAGCCAGTACCAGAACAAGAGGACACAGTCTCAGGCTGTGCCAGGGGAGGTTTAGGTTGGATGTTAGGAAGAAGTTCTATACAGAGAGAGTGATTGCCCATTGGAATGGGTTGCCCGGGGAGGTGGTGGAGTCACCATCATTGGAGGTGTTCAGGAGACTTGATGGGGTGCTTGATGCCATGGTTTAGTTGTTTAGGTGGGTTGCATTGGTTGATGGGTTGGACGCGATGATCTTGAAGGTCTCTTCCAACCTGGTCTGGTCTATTCTATTCTATTCTATTCTATTCTATTCTATTCTATTCTATTCTTTCCCTTCCCTGCTTCACCTGCTTGAAAGAGATCATCTGCTGCTGCTGCTGCTGCTTCCTGCATTAACCACGTGGTGGGGGGCCTTCTTTCCAAGCTGCATCCACTGACATCCAGGGAATACAAGGCCATCTGGGTTTGGTTTTGTATATTTTTCCTATTTATCCTTATCCCTTACCTTTGTAAACCCTCCTTGTTATTGCTATATTTTGTTTAAAAAGTTACCTCTTTTACTTCTAAATCAATTCCAGACTATTTCTATTGTGAATTTCCCTTTCTTTTCCTCTACCTGATTTTGTTTTACCTTATCTTACCAGGAAAGGGAGAGGGGAGGAATTTCTGTTACCATTTGGGCTGTTACATTCCAGGTAAACCTCAAACCAGTACAGGAATTTAAGAACCAGCTTGTTTACTTCTCTGCTTGAAATAAGCAGAAATGTGCACATAAAACGTGCAAAATGAAAATGACAAGTCAAGAATCTTCTGGAAATGGTCTTCAGCAAGATTATTCAAAGTTTATCATGATTGTTTTCAAGCTTTTATGAGGGTTTTTTTGCTTGGTTGTTTTTTGTTGTTGTTCTTTTATTTTTCCATGGAACACACAGGTTTTTACAAGTGTCTGTTACTGTAGAACAACACAAAGCCCACTGCAGCCTCAACTCAGCCATGCATATAAAGAATTTTAACTTGTGGACTCCAATCCCTTTTTTCATCTGTTTCTGCAAGGAGGGAACCAGTTGAAAGACGAAGAGGATGAAGGCAGCTGTGCACAAACTCCTTCCAGTATATGACACACTGTGAGCACCACAGCAAGCTGTGCTAATGGGAGGCTGTAGTCCTCGCTAACCCCAACTACAAATCCACCCCTACAGTTCCCGCATTGGTTCTGACATACATCATTAGGTCTTCTTTGATCACAACTTGTTATTAAGAAGAAAAACCTAATAAATTCTCTAGGACATATTTCTAGCTTCAGATTTTTTAAAAAATATTAGGTTCAGGGCAAAGACAGGTTTTGAAACAAAAAAATATGGAGTTTTAGGGCTACATCCGCTCTATATTTCTTCAGAGTATTTTCTTTCAGCAGCAATGAAAATCCAAAGCACAGGTGTCGACCTTCTCACAGAGTTGTGTAGTATCTTTCCCTTTAAATCTCTCCTCTATTTTTAGAAGCAAAGGCAAATTAAAGGAAGAAAACTAAATAGGAAATTACTCACAGGCCCTTCAGATCCATTTGGTCAACCTTTTCATCTTTTCCTGAACTTGCAGATATATTTGGCAAACATTAAACTGTCTAAACCACCATAAGCCTCTAAATTGGCAGCTTCTACTGAAACTAAAGTATGCTAGAACAACAGTTGTTGAACTTAGGACCCACTGTGCCCTTGAGAAAAAAGTCTGAAGAAGAACAAATCTCAGTTTGTGACACCCACACTATACACAAAGACACTCCTACTGATGGAAGCCTGCACTTCCTACAAAAATCAAAAGGCAAATTTTTAAAAATATCTGATCCCACACATAAAAAGCTGACAGACCTGTCTTATTTATAAAGTACTCTCTCTGTATACAGTAGACAAAGAAGGTAGTTGAGAAATAACTCCACAGAAAAAAATAAGAAAATAAAGCAGATATTCCCAATCATAATACACGTCATTGGGATTAGCAATGCATGGCTTCCAACATACTTCTTTCTCACTGCCTACTGACTTTGTCACTTGAGATCACGTGAGCACTGCCAGAAGTTTCTCCCAGGGCTGGCCACCTACAAACACTCTCTTCAAAACCAATTCTCTCTTCTTTGAAAATGTCAGTTCCCCTTCCAACATCTCGAAGAGCTGAGACACACAATGTGGTACATACATTTTTAAGAGAATAATTATCTTTGAACATTTTACTATCTGTGAAGGCTAAAACAGGTGGCAGGAAGTAGATATGAACACCCAGATGGAAACTCTATTTCCATATTATACATTGAAAAAAATCCCAACAAACTACAGGCTACCTTTAAAGAAGAAAATGTTCTTGACTGTAGTATGCATTATGAAGTCATAGGAAAAATGTACGGTCTTATTCTTCCACTTCAATAGTCTTATCCTCTCCCTCTTTGTAAATGGTCTATTTCTCTACTGCCTGCCCTCTCCATTCCCATGTTCATCCATCCTGGCTTTTGGAGCAGGTATAAATAATGGTATTTCATTTTTTGTACTCATGTAGCAATATATTTGAATTGAGTGACATATATATGACAGTACGAAGTTACATTTAGAAAGATCAAAATGGAATTCCAATGACAACCACATGACACAAGCCACTCTGGATATGTTATTAGCTCCTAACTAGTTTCAATGAAAAACTTTCTTCAGTACTTTTTCTGTGTTTTACTGTTACTGCATCTGAAAAAACGTTTCCTAAAGACCTCATTATTTTGAACACAGTACAATGCTAACAGATGACCAAACTTTAGTATTTATTAAAACCAGACAGGATTCTTCAGAAATAAGGTATACTAAAGGAAATATCCTAAAAATCACTTACATTGCACATTTCAAGTCATTTGGATACAAGTAGAAAGAACACCTGGTGACATCTTACACTTACTAACAGCACCTAAGACCAAATATGCTGTGTTCATGGATCAAGGAAGGTGTAACAACTGCTTAAAGCTTCCAATGTAAGAACATCTTGTCTCAAAGTAAGGCAAATGCCCAGACTTCAGCCTTTTGCTCCTAAGATGTCTCCTGTGTTGTCTGTAGTTTTAGGCTATGCCTTAAAGTTTTTTCATAGATCTTGAACAGAAAAGTAGTAAAATGTAAATAAATCACTACTGGGTGTAAAAAGAAAAATAAAGGTAATTCTAAACAATTCCATTGGAGAGACAAGGAACTTAAATCGATTGTACCAAAACAATTTCCTCTTCTTGTCTCACTTCTTTGCTCTGGAGAGATACTAACTTGCTTCTGCTTGCCCTTGGCTGCATTGTTTTGGCTAAGACTTTTCTTCAACTTTTTCTGCTCCTTTCCCTTCTCCTTTTTGTACAGGGGGGGTCTGGGTAGGCAGGGAAGGAGAAGCTAGTAGCTTCCCCTGGTCTTTGACCAGGGGGATCCTTGTGCTGTTTAGTAATTATAAATACCTGTAAATATTGTAAATACTGTGTATTTTGTACATATTCATTGCATTCCATTGTAGATTGCAGTTCTGCTTGTATATACAGCTTTCATTTGCTTCCAACTGGGCTGGTCTGGCAAAGTTAATGTTGGGGGGGAAAATTTCAACCCACTACATGTGTCTTCTCTAATTATATGCTAAATACAACGCTCACATGATATGTATTTCTTAAATCTTTTTCCTCTCAGACACAACCAAAATAATTCAGACCTACTTATCAGACAGAATCAAGTATCACATTGTACACAAAAGCAGATCTTATATGAATCTGACATACAGTCCAAGTCCATTACTACTATCACGTAATGTCACGAGTCCTTTTTACTGTGAGCCTTCTAATATCCAGAATATACAAATTTGAGGAAACTATACATGCATACACATGGTGCTGTGATGCAGTCATAAAATTAATTTCATAATTTTAAGCAGAATTGACTAGCTTTTTGACATTTTATAACTAAGTAACTGGGTTGAATAAAAGAAAAAAACAACTGAAGAAGATTTTTCAAATGGTCCTGCTAGCGCATACCAAGGCCCATGCCACCACACCACATCCTGAAAGAAGGAACAAATCTAAGTATGTAGCAGCTACTTCCCTGTATAAGTACCCAGCTTTTTCTCTCAGTGGAAACCGAAGGGCAAGAGTGATGTGCACCCTCAGTCTCCCTCCATATTGGCTGTTGGCATGACTGGACCCCATGGCAACTTTCCAAGCCTCTACAGTTTAAATACTCTCTTAGGCATTACTTTGTAAGAGTGGTTGATAAAATGCTAAAATTTAATGATAGCCAGTAAAAGCACAGTAATTACATGTGGGAATATACAGGTGGCAATGTACTCCCTACAAAGTTAGACTGCTTTGAAAGTTCACTTTCACTGTGGGCCACCTACCCAACACTTGCTGCTGGCCTAGAATTAGTCTACTGCAATATAGTCCACAGGAAAGTCCATAGGAGCTAACAGACAAACAGCAATATGCTTAGTACGAGTCATGCTGGAAAAAAGTATGAGGGAAGATTCTGGGATTTGCTTTTGTGGTCTACTCATGTTCAGGTGGAAATTGTATTATAGTCTTCTGAGAGAGCAGGGGAGGAGGTAGCAGCAGGACATTCTTTGAGACGATGCAGTTAACAACTCATCCTCTCTCACACATTCAGTAACCTGCTATAACTACTGCAGAACTGTATTCAGGGCTTTAAAGAAAGGGGTGAGGGCAACCTTTCCAGAATGAAGCAGGGGTGGAAAGGAGCTTCTTTGTAGGCAGATGGCGGGCAGCATGCCTGCTTAAGTGATTATTTTAATGTTTGTGGTAGTTTTAGGCTCTGCCTTTACACTTTTTTTCATAGATCTTGAACAGAAAAGTAGTAAAATGTAAACAAAACACTATTGGGTGTAAAAAGGAAAATAATGATAGTTCTAAACAATCCCATTGGAGAGGTACCTACCATAAGATTTAGTTTGCAAAACAATCTTTCTCTCTTTTTGCTTCTTCAGCTTCTCCTGGCTTTACTGACCTTGGCTGCACTGCTTTGTTGTGACTGGTATTAACAGCAACAACTCTGCTTTGTTTTCTCTTGTCCCTTTGTGTACAGAAGGATAGGGAAGGAGGCAGAGAGGGAGAAGCTGTTACAGCTCTCCTGGTCTTTGGCTGGGGGGGTTCTTGTGCTAATTATCAATTGTAAATACCTATAAATATTTGTAAATAGCATATATTTGTACATATTCATTGCATTCCATTGTAGATTGCAGTTTTGCTTGTAAATACAGCTTTCATTTGCTTCCATCTGAGCTGGTCTGGCAAATTTAATGTTGGGGGGAGAAATATTCAACCCACCACAATGTTGCTTGGATTTTGTTGTACCACTAATTACATGTTAGTGTGCCTAGAACCTTATACACACATCTTTTCATAATTTAAAACCATTTTAAAATTAAATAAACTGTGATTATATTCTTTTAGCATTGTAACAGGTTTTGCTAAAATAATTATTTCAGAAATTTGAGTATTCTACATCACCTCCCCTTACCAAATTCTTTCCTTTTCATCATTTAAGAAATTGCTAGCAAAACAATGTGATAGATTCTCATTGCTGGAGGGCAGGTCCTTGAAGTTGTAGCCACAACCTTTGGTTCTGTATTACCAGCTTCATAAACACAATAATTTAATATAATGTCTCAGGAAGCAAAGTCCCAACCCAAAAGCTTTGTTTTGGGAAAAAAAATCCCCAAACCACCACACAAACTCAGTTAATAAAATCATAAGCTAACTCAGGTTGGAATGCCCTTGGGAGGTTTCAAGCCCAATGTCCTGCTCAAGCAGAGTCAATTCTGGTGTCTGATAAGACTACTGTATTTTACTCAGGTTGCTTTAGCCTAGTCTTGAAAACCTCCAGTGGAGGAGTGAAATAAAATACAGTTCAACCCATAATGCCCGTATTAGGCACTGCTCTTTAACTCCAAAAAGATCTAATGCCCAAAATCACAGAAAATTCAAGTATTTTTCCAACCATTGACTCCATGCTATTCAATTAGTAACACAATAAAATTAATTTGTGAATTGAATATCTGTTTTATAAACACAAAAATTCTTGCTTAGATTCTTGTCTGAATTCCTTAATACCTAGGAGAGTGGGGAGGAAACCCAAATTCTCTGAAGCCAGTAACAGTTCTATGTCATGATGAGATATGTGGGCCTGAGGAAGACATTTTTATCCACAAACATTCAAGACTCTTAATCTCCTCCAGCACTTGGTCCAGTAGCCCTTTACCCTGCAAGACAACTTGATAGTACTCATCTCCTGTAATGAAAATTAAGATCTGAAATCAAGACTGGGGTTTGGACAAATGCCAGACAGGTCTACACAGTCCACATGGTTATCAGCAACATTCAAAACCTGGAAGTAAGTCAAAGCAGAGTAAATTGTATTTCAAGGGGATAATGCTTAAAGGAGAATGAACCAAATTTCAGATTAAAATCAAAAAGACCCACCAAAAAGACACAAAGCTCCCAAAGGTATACACATGAACTTGCAGAGAGCTGGAGTCTTCTAGCAGCCAGAGACCAACTCAAAGAAATGTAAATTTTTTCTCCCTCCATTAAAATGTCTTGACTTTGTGGTTTATGCAGCACACCTTAGTTCATTGTCGTGATGCACTATGTCTCCATTTGGTCACTTAAAGAGCAGGTGGGATATGGCTGTAGTAGAATAAAATGGAAATAGGCATAATGAAATGAAACAGAAAGATGCTTAAGACAAACCCAAAAGACTCAAATAGCATTTAGTCAGTATTTTATCACTGTTACTGTTCCCTTTATGAATGACTCAGAATGCAACCGTGGGTAACAGACCAAATCACAGCTGACTTAAAAGATACATCTGCATATAAAGGTAAAAAGAAATCTCCATCCTTCCTAGAAAAGTCTCTGGCATTACCAGGACTGCTAAAATAAAAAGATGTCAACAAAAATAATTGTTAAGCACCTCTGTCTCCTCTCAATGAACGGTGTTGAGACCCCTGAAATTGCACATTGAAGAGACGGACTTCAGGCCTTGGTACCTCGTTCTAGCCACACCAAATCCCGTTGCCTCCAGCCAGGTGAAACCTCCCCTCAAGGAAGCAGATCTCCACACCACAACCCATCTTGCCTCGGCCCCATTCACGACCACCCCATCAAATAAGGGCACCCCCAGGCTATGTCAACTGGAGAGGCCTGTTCACCTCGCGGCCCCGCTGTGCACGAGTAACAAAACAAGGTATTTCTCGCCCCACTGAGGGATGCGGAGAGGCGTCGGAGCAACGGTGAGGCACAGCGGCAGCAGGCCCCGAAACGGGCCCGGAGAGCCCTCTCCCACCGCGGGGTAAGGACAGCTCGGGAGGGCAGCGAGAAGGGTGGGCGCTACCGTCCCTGACCACTCGCAGAGCCGGCCGGGCCTCTCAGCGGGCCCGTCCCCTCCCGGGGAGCCGCCAGCGTCCCCGGGTACCCACGGAGACAGCCCGCGACCGAGGGGCCAGGGAAGGAGGCGGGGAGAAGCCAGGGCCCACCGTGTACCGCGCCGAGCGCCGCGCAGCAAGCCGCGCCCGACGCCTCCCACCTACCGCCAGCATCTCCCTTCATGGCGCGGTCGGAAGGGGCCGGTCCTGGCCCCCGCTAGTGTGTGAGGTGTTAGGGTTATGTGCCTGCCGCGTACGCCGTCCTCCCCGCGGCGGATCGAGGCGGCGGGGCTCGCCCGGCAGTGGCGGCAGCAGCCGCAGCCGCCCTCGGTCTCTCGGCAACGGCGGTGGCGGGCGGCCGCGGGGACGGGGCGGGGGAAGGCCGGGCGGGGCGGCCTGCGGGCCGGCGCCGGGGAGGGAGCAGGTGAGGAGCAGACCATACCGGCCACACGCGCGCGTTAGAAACCCAAGTACCCTCCACCAAGAGCTGCTGAAGCTTCCTAGCTACGGAAAAACAGGGTTTAACGGCTCGGGAGCCAGGCCATGAGTCCTCGGTGGCTGGTGGTCCCGTCACGGAAAACGCTTCCACAGCAACTTGCAAATGCGTTCGCTGTCCCCCGAAACACTCAAATGATGAGCGAAACGAAGAGCCCGGCTGGCGTTACCTCCGGACGGAGCAGGCACGGCCGCTGCCCATACAGCCGTGTTGCACTGGAGCATGACTGTGCAACAGTTTCATAGGGTTGTGGTCTGGGCTTGTGCAGGGTTGGGGTTTTTTGTTTGTTTGTTTGTTTGTTGGTTTGTTTTTTTGGTGGGTGTTTTGGTTTTGGTTGTTTTGTTGTTTTGTTTTGTTTTTTTTCCGGAGGGTCTGGATCATTTAAAGTTGTGTTCTTCAAGTAGTAGGGATAGTTTTAATATTTTGTTAAGAGACCACACGTGTACACCTCAAAGCTTTTTTAGTACTTGTGCACTTGGTGCCTCAGAGCAGTACTTTACTGGTAACAACAGAGTGGACTGGTTAATTTTCACATGACTGGGGAGTCAAATAAAGGATCAGCTTTGAGCTCCACAGTGAAATAAATTCATAAAATAGTATCACCTGTTGTAAAAAGATATCACAAATAATAAACAAAAAGTACTTGTGAAACAGGTTCTATAAATTCATGTATTTTTATCATCTTGGACAAAAGTAAACTTCTGTAAATTACAATGCATCTTTACATAAGAACTCATGTGAGCCTGTAGCCTTCTGGAACAGACAAAATTAGCAAAATTTAAGGTGTAATCCTGCAAATGCAGTTGTTGCTATGATGGCATTAAAGACATGGAATAGGATTTGAAAAACAAAAGCCTTAGCAAAAAGCAGAAGGAAACCCTATGGCTTAAATTATATTAGGTTCCTTTAGATTACATCTGCTTGACACTTAAAACAAATTAATAAACCAGTTAGGGATCTGGCCTCGGGATTATGGGTATAGTCTTGCCAGAGTTTACATACTGTGCACTGCCAGCATTAACAATTCCAGTATATTTAAGCACCCAATTTTAGTGTTGGCAGGACTAGTGTCTTTAATAGCAATCATCCAGCTGATATCTCACGGGGGAAAAAAGCCTGCTCACAATAATGCTCTTCAGATTTTTTCTTTTTCCTCCCCAATTTTATATATATATATATATGTGTGTATATTTGTAATTTTTGATAGACCAATTGAGGCTGGAAGGGACCTCCAAGCAACGGGAAAGCCATCTAGTTTTAGCAATCTGCTAGAACCAGGCTCAGCTGTGAAACCTCACCTCCTTGCTTAGGGCTTTTTCCAGCTGAATCTTGTAAACTTCCCAAGACACAGTCTGCACAGGCTCCCCCGGCAACCTCTTCCAATGCTTGACTATCCTCATGGTGAGGGTCTTTCTCCTAAGTTGTAGTTGGACCCTCTCTTGTCTACCATCTCTCCTCATCCTGCCATGCACCCTTGGGAAGAATCCAGCATCATCCTCTTGAGAGCTTCCTTTCAGATCATTGCAGATTACTTGTAGGATCAGCCAAACTGAAATCGCCGAATCACGAGACTGAACAAGCTCAGCGCTTCCAGCCTGTCATCATGGGGCAAGTACTCCATTTGCAACCACCTTGCTGGCCTACCACTGAACTCACATATTAACACCTTTCATGTATGGGAGAGAGGTTCCTCTTTGGATGCAGTATTTTAGATACTGGTTAATAAGTGCCAAATAAAAGAGGATTGATTTCCTTACATGTGGTTTGTATTATAGGATATGTAGTTTCTTATGTATTTGAAACTTCTGTTTGTGCCTGGTATCATATTTGGTAACAGTATTAAATTTTGCCCTACCTGCTGACTTTGAGCTTTTAGGAATTAGAGGTTTGCTAGTGGGAACCCACAGTTTCAGAAGAAGGTTGGATACACAACTTTGATCAGATGATGCTAATGCTCGAAAAAGGATTTAGGCCCTGATGCTTTGATGTACTTGCATATGCTTAAGGGAAAACCATCTTCCTTTTACACAGCTGTGCAGACAGTGAAGGTCTGAAAAAACCTTTCCTTGCTTTGCTGTTTCACCACAAATTTACTTTCACATTTGTCACATGAAGAGCAATTACAAACTATTAGAACTTGAGCGACAAATATCATGTACATAAGGATAAAGTGGAAAACATAGATATTTATAAAATTGCTGATACAATTTTGCAAAGTCTACCAATCATTTGAAGTCCATGCCATTTAATTTATTCTGATTTAGAAAATTCCCATTGACCTAGAGAGCAAGCTATAAACACACAGATAAGGACTGAATTAGAGAGTTAAGATTAAGATGTTCCTGGATTCTGTGCCCAGAGAGTGGTGGTGAATGGTGCCACATCCAGTTGGCAGCCAGTCTCTAGTGGTGTCCCCCAGGGATCAGTGTTGGGCCCCATCCTGTTCAATACCTTAACTGATGATCTGGATGAGGGGATTGAGTCTGTCATCAGTAAACTTGCATACAACACCAAGTTGGGAGCAGGTGTTGATCTGTTAGAAGGCAGAAGGGCTCTCCAGGCGGACCTTTACCAGCTGGACAGATGGGTGGAGTCCAACATGATGGCATTTAACAAGTCCAAGTGCTGGGTGCTGCACTTTGGTCACAACAACCCCATGCAGCGCTACAGGCTGGGGTTGGAGTGGCTGGAGAGCAGCCAAACAGAAAGGGACCTAGGGGTACTGATTGACAGCTGGCTGAACATGAGCTAGCAGTGTGCCCAGGTGGCCAAGGAGGCCCAGTGGCATCCTGGCCTGCATCAGGAACAGTGTGGCCAGCAGGAGCAGGGAAGTCATTGTGCCCCTGTACTCAGTACTGGTTAGGCCACACCTTGAGTCCTGTGTCCAGTTCTGGGCCCCTCAGTTTAAGAAGGACATTGAGACACTTGAACATGTCCAGAGAAGGGCAACAAGGCTGGGGAGAGGCCTCAACCACAAGCTTTATGAGGAGAGGCTGAGGGAGCTGGGATTGTTTAGCCTGGAGAAGAGGAGGCTCAGGGGTGACCTCATTGCTCTCTGCAAGTACCTGAAAGGAGGTTGTAGCCGGGAAGGGGTTGGTCTCTTCTCCCAAGCAACCAGCACCAGAACAAGAGGACACAGTCTCAAGCTGCACCAGGGGAAGTTTAGGCTCAAGGTGAAGAGAAAGTTCTTCACAGAAAGAGTGGTTGGCCATTGGAATGGGCTGCCCGGGGAGGTGGTGGAGTCACCATCCCTGGAGGTGTTCAAAAAGGGATTGGACGTGGCACTTGGTGCCCTGGTCATGAGGTCTGTGGTAACAGGTTGGACTTGATGACCTTTGAGGTATTTTCCAACCTTATTGATTCTATGATTCTATGATTCTTTATGGTAATGTGAAACAGGTCAAAAGGAAAGGTTTGTCATCCTAATAATTTACCTCTCATCTCTATAAACCTAAAACACATAAAGATATTTCCTTATTCATTCTTCAAACTCCAACACATGGTTGAAGCTTTCCATGGGTGTCGCAGTTTGGGCTGGGTGCCCCCTGCTGCAGCCACATAAGATACACCTCTGGTGTCCCGAGGGTTCCAGCCCAGTGGGTGGACACAGGAAGCTACATATTTATTCCCATAATGTCCTGTTCCCTATAAAAACCACCAGCAAGGTCTCACACTTCCTCTTTCTTCCCTCGCTGCCCCGTGGGAGATGTTCCCTATCTGGAATTGGAAGGGGAGTTATCTCAAGGCCTCTTGGGCCTGGCTAGGCCTAATGCTAAGAGGAGAAGGCGGAAAGGCAGTCTCACACCTGGCCAGCTGAGATTAGCCTAACAGTGGAGGGGGGGAAGAAAGAGCCTTGGGGGTTTTGGGTGTACCCTCAGGTGGGGAGAAGGGAGTGTGGGGAGGTTTCTGGGTATGCTTTGGGATCTCACAGTATCACAGCATCACCAAGGTTGGAAGAGACCTCAAAGATCATTGAGTCCAACCTGTCACCACAGACCTCATGAGTAGACCATGGTACCAAGTGCCACGTCCAATCCCCTTTTGAACACCTTCAGGGACGGTGACACTGTGTTCGTAGTTGCTCTGTAAAACATTCACTGCTTTTCCATTTAAACTTTTCATCACTTCTGCAACTGTCTGTATGAGTCTTGGGGTTTTTTTGCCCTCATGGGAGGCAAGGGAGGATCTACCTTCTAACCCACCCCAATGGGGAAACTTCCATTTAAAAGGAAATCTTGGGAAATTCCAGAAGACTGACATTCAAGGGGATAATTCTCAGCCTTGCTGTCTTGGTCCAGAGAGGGAAAGAGACTTAGTTCTTTTGAATATTCCCATGTTATGAAATTAAGAGGCACAAATGAGGCCAAAATATCAACAGCAACACCATTTATTAACAGAATAAAGTGGATGGATCAGAAGAAGGGAGAGAGAGAAAATAGAGAGAGAGAGAGAAGAGAGAGAGAGAGAAGAGGGAGAGAGAAGATGAAAGGAATTGTATTACCATCCCCCCACGCCCCCCAAGACAGTTTGGGTCTGTAAAGGAAGGGTGCTGCCGCTTTGGCATGGAGTAAATGTCATCCCTGTTGGCTGTTCTGTCCTCTGCTGGAGGAGGGGAAGGAGAGATCCCAAAGTCCAAGTCCTTCTCTGAGCAGCCTCTTCAGCTCCATGAGTTGCAGCAGGTGGAACATAAGACATGGAGAGAGTGTTCCTCCTGGTCTGCTGCCTCCAGGCTACATGGTGATGTCTTTTCTCCCCTTGTATTTTCTTTGTTTTTCTTCAGAGTGACATTGCCCAGGTCTTGTCCTTCTTTTGAGCCAGTAGTTGCTCAGGTCTTTTATACAGCTTTTTAGGTATGTGTCCAGGTGGTGAAACCATTTTCCTTTTCACCATCCTCCCTTTCTGGGGCCGCTGATGGGTAGAGATGATCTTGTCTATGCACATTCCAGACAGTTGTTATCCAGTGGCATCTGCCCAATACACATCAGCTATTGTCTGTGCAAAGAGCAAAGGTGATTTTATTTTTGTTGAATTGATATGCAGAAAACTCCGCAACTCCAAAGTTGTAAAGTAGGTATGTATTTATTCAGCACTGAGGTGCGTGGGGATCACTCCTTCTAAGCATGCACAACTTCAGCAACACTAATTACCCTATTTATTCCCTGAAATGTTACATATGCATCAAGTTTCACAATACGCCTATACATATTCATTTCCTAGCCCTGCCTAGTCTTGTTTCATATTATTATGAGCTTGAAGTCCTTTGCACTTGCACAGCATTCTCTGATGGTTGTGTGGTGGTTGTACAGGATGAAGTAAGTGGTCTTCCTCAGAGATTAACTTCTCACCTTTCTTCCTCACCCATACTCCCTGGCTTCCTTCACTGGTTTTACAAGCAGTTTCTCTCTTATCACAATAGCCTTGCATCTCATCCTGTTGCAGTTTCTCCCTTATCACAATAGCCTTGCATCTTCTCATCCTGTTTTCACAAGCAGTTAAGCAATGAAGCCTTACATCTTACATCCTTTCATCCTGTTTTTGCAAGCAATAAATGTTAAGCAATATTTATATTGTCCACCCAGCTGCCTCTGATCAATCAATCCTACTTTAACTCCTAATTTTCTTGCATCAGAGTCACATCAAGAGAGACAAGATTTAGTCTCTTACACCACCCCATCAATCAAAGATAAAAGCAAGAAAGAAAGATAGAAAAGAAAGAAGTTTTTACAATTTTTACAATGTACATAAGTTTTGATTGGCTAATGGCACAAATCTGTTTCATACTGTCATTAGACACCAATTGCATGTTGGACACTACATGTTGAATCAATTGTATGAAATAGGGAATTACACAAGGTGAAAGAGTAACAATACTAAACCACATAACAAATAGAACAGAATTAAAACAGGTAATGACACAAGGTGAAAGCATCCCTGTTCCTCCTGGAAGCCAGGAAAACAAATCCATAACCCGCCTCCAGCCTGTCAGTCCTTCAGTTGGAACTGAAGTGGGAGCTTCCTTCCAGATCTGAATGGGCCTGTGAAGATATGAGGAAGGTACAGTCCTTGAAAAGATGTCTTCTGTGATGATGCTGCAAGGAAACTTTTTTTCTAAGGGTTGCAGCCTGCAAAACTTGAGAGTTCTTTTATATTGTAACAAGACAAGTTCTTCTGACAATCCATCAAGGAATCTTCAGCATTAGAATTTAAATAAGAAACACAACCTCAAAACATACAAAACTGGTATTGCCAGGTTTCACACACACACATGCACGCACACACACATGCACCCCCTCGCAGAGGTTCTCTGAGCCACCCTCTCAGGTGATGTCCCTGAAAGAATTAGCTTAATTACTTTGAATGGGCCTGTAAGTACTGTTAATTATTTCATCTTCTCTCAAAGCCAAGCTAAACACAAACAAACCCTTTTTCCCAAACCATGTATGATTTTTTGGTGATCTGCAGGATCATGCTTCACACACACACCATTGAGGAGTGAAGCCCTTAGCAGCCCTGGGAGGCACACCCCTCCCCTCACCTAATGTTCCCACCCAGAGGGGAGCAGTGAGCTCAGCCCTCTCTTTTAGGCTCAGGCCAGCATTTCACAATCATTTCTAATTGCCTCATGGATACCCCATCAATCACTTCTTTTGGAATACCTTTCTTCTGACCCACCCCCCACCAGTATTGCCAGGTATTCAAGGGTTCCCTGCCCCTAGCCAGGTGCCTACTGGGAATACAGTGCCACTGGCTCTGGGGACTTTGTGGGTGAATCACTTTCATGTGCCTCAAGCCTCTAGTTTCAGGTTTTTTATACCACACTGCCTGGCATAGTCTAATAACTCCCTTCCCACTTCTTCCCATGTCTATGGCTTCAAGTCAGGCTGGCTCCCTGTAGCATTTGGGATGGGTGTCCCCCTGCTGCTGCCACATAAGACACACCCTCGGTGTCCCAAGGGTCCAGCCCAGTGGGTGGACACAGGAGGCTTGCATGTTATGTCCCATAATGTCCTGCTCCATGTAAATCTACCTGCAAAGTCCTACACTTCCTCTTTCTTCCCTCACCACTCCTATGGAGATGGTCCCTATCTGGTAATGGAAGGGGAGTCATCTCGAGGCCTCTTGGGGCCTGGCCAGGCCTAATGCCTGGAGGAGAGGGGGAAGGGCAATCTCAGATCTGGCCAGCTGAGATTAGCCTAACAGTGGAGAAGTGGGGGGGAGAAAGAAAAGTGGGGGTTTTGGGTGTACCCTCATGTGGGGAGAGGGAAGTGTTGGGATGCTTCTAGGTGTGCTTTGGGATCTCCTTTTGTCACTGCAAAATATTCACTGCTTTTCCATTTAAACTTTCCACCACTTCTGCAGTCCATTTGTCTAAGTCTCATTTTTTTCTGTCATGGTGGGAGTTAAGGGAGCATTGGCCCTTTCAATCCACCACACTCCCTCTGGGTATTAAATTTTCTTTTAGAGCAGCTTGCATCCTTGAGGAGTGTGGAGTATCAGCTATTTAGTTTTGGAGCTGGATACCTCTTATTTTAAGCAAATCAGGGAGACCCCTGACCAAAAGAATCATTCTGTTTGAATCTACCAGGAGAGAAAGGGGGGATTCAAAATGATGTTTTAGTTCTCTTTCATATATCATTTGCAGGCATGCAGCCTTTTGCACATTCTCCATTATCTGATTTATCCCTTCCTGCAGGACTACAGGTTCCCCTCTCTCCTTTGGTTCAAAACCTGCCCAATAAGCTGCTTGCTGAGTAAGGCTTCAGGATCCACTTCTGTTTTTCATAGTTAGAAAAACATCACCCCAAGAGCCCATGGCTTCATCTTCTGTTAACATAATCTGATCACCTCCAGTTTTTGAAATTCGCCATACATATTCCACCTCAGATTCCCCAGTAGAGTATGCAAATTCTTTGTGGATTTTGGCTAGCTCAGTGGAGTAGAAAGGTGTCTCTTTACTTGTGATAGTGAGGGTAGTTTCCCCATCCTCATACAAGATTTTAGTTTTAATGAGAGGTCTAACATGTATGGCAGCTTCCTTAGCTGCTGCTAATTCTGCCTGAGGGTATATGGGGACAGGATCTGGGTGATTTACATCTTGTTTTGATTCCAAATATAAATTTTGCCTCCTCCCCATTTCTAATTGAGTCTATGGCTTCCAAAGTGGCAACATGGCTTTGTAGTGACTGCACAAAGCCCTGCAAAGAGGAGATAGTTTGATTCTCTTTCTCATGCCATTCCTGGTTTAGTTCCACTGAAGCTGCTAAACAGGCACCTAACACTGCACAAATAAAAGTTTTGCTTTTAGCAGATTTCACTTTTGCATCTTTCTGTAGGGCCAAAATTCAATCAACCACAGTCTGGAAATTAATCCAGTTTTCATGGGCCCAGTCAAGACCTTGTATAGATGGGCAAGCACCATGAGTTTCTAAAAGGGAAAAAAGCCTCTCAGTCGGGGCCATTTCCTTTGTTTGACAAAGCATTTTTTAATAGGGCACTAAGTTTCATGGGGAAGTCAAATCAGAAACCCTGTTTGTACCCAAAAAAAATCTTCCCTGGAAAAGCATACACTTTTAAAGGCTTACTCCAAAATACCCTTCTCCAGGAAAAATGCACAATAAATTTCTTAGGAGAGGTCACACACAAGAGGGAGAGAGACCTCGACCAACTGGACAGATGGGTGGAGTCCAATGGGATGTCATTCAACAAATCCAAGTGCCGAGTGCTGCACTTGGGCCACGGCAATCCCATGCAGAGCTACAGGCTGGGATCGGAGTGGCTGGAGAGCTCCCAAACAGAGAGGGACCTGGGGGTGCTGGTTGACAGCCACCTAAACATGAGCCAGCAGTGTGCCCAGGTGGCCAAGAAGACCAATGGCATCTTGGCCTGCATTAGGAACAGTGCGGCCAGCAGGAGCAGGGAAGTCATTGTGCCCCTGTACTCTGCTTTGGTTAGGCCACACCTTGAGTATTGTGTCCAGTTCTGGGCCCCTCAGTTTAGGAAGGACATTGAGACACTTGAATGTGTCCAGAGAAGGGCAACGAGGCTGGTGAGAGGCCTTGAGCAGAAGCCCTATGAGGAGAGGCTGAGGGAGCTGGGATTGTTTAGCCTGGAGAAGAGAAGGCTCAGGGGTGACCTCATTGCCCTCTACAACTACCTGAAAGGTGGTTGTAGCCAGGAAGGAGTTGGTCTCTTCTCTCTAGCAACCAGCACCAGAACAAGGGGACACAGTCTCAAGCTGCACCAGGGGAAGTTTAGGCTTGAGGTGAGGAGAATGTTCTTCACTGAGAGAGTCATTGGTCATTGGAATGGGCTGCCCAGGGCGGTGGTGGAGTCACCATCCCTGGAGGTGTTCAAGAGGGGATTGGACATGGCACTTGGTGCCATGGTCTAGTCATGAGGTCTGTGGTAACAGGTTGGACTCGATGATCTTTGAGGTCTCTTCCAACCATGATGATACTGTGATACTGTGATACAAGAAAAAATTCAACCTGGGCTTCTCAAGGGAGAGTCACACTATGTCCTTGAGAGAACATACCTTTGCAAAAGCTTCTCATCTTTTGTTTCAATACTGGGCTTCTTGAGGAAGCCACACTACTCCCCCAAGAGAAGACACACTTTACAAAATATCACCAAAAAAATGGGTTTCCCAAAACAGGGTACTGAGAATTCTCGGGGAAGTCACACTATAAACCCAACATTTGTACCCCAGTTAATCTTCCCCAAGAAAGCACACACCTTTAAAGTTTTTGAGAAGTCCCACACAGCCTCTCTGCAAACTTTTGCCCTGTCCTTCTCCAGCCACTTCTCTCTCACAAGAGTGGAAACACAAATCTGGACTTCTTGCTCACTTCATACTCAGAGTATGTCTCAGACACACACACACATTTTGGGGTTCTCAGAAATGCAATAATCTTGCTGTGACACTTTCACTACACCGGAATCTTGCCAACTACACCAATATTTATGTCTCAGTCTAGAGAGGTTAAGAGACTCAGTTCTTTTGAATATTCCTGTGTTATAAAATTAGAGGCACAAATGAGGCCAAAAGATTTAGTTTCTTACACTTACCTTCTGCTTTAACTTCTGTATCATGATCTGCAAACTCAGTAAAATCTTCTTGAATAAAAGGTAATTAACAAACCAAAATTCTCTAGACCTGCTTATTCAGTAAGCCCTGGCGAGAAAGAGGGAATGAAAAGCATCTGCTTAATTTTGCATGTTGTGTTGAAGAATCTGGATAGCTCCTGAGCCCTGGTTTTGGTTGTGGGGTTGGTTTGGTTTTGGCTTGGGTATTTTGGTTTTTTTGTTGGTTGGTTGGGCGTGGGCTTTTTTGTTTGTTTTGGGGTATTTCTGTTATTTTCTTCAGGGATGCATTTAAGGAATTAAAGAATAAAAATTGAATAAAGTGTTTCTAGAATGTGCCAAAGTAGGCAAGTAAAGAACGCATCCTCATCTTCCCCATTTTCAATTGGGAAGAGCAAGAGTTAAGAGGGAAAGGACTAGTAGATCCCCACTACAGGCATAGGTTCAACTGTTCTGCCTTATGAAATCCTTACTCTCCCACTGGCTGACATCTGCATAAATATTCATGTTTCCACAGTAATATATTTATTTTAATTGTCCTACTGTGTCTGAAAAGAGGTAAGGCCATATTAGAAATAGTGAAATTATGGATTTGTATTTCTGAATTTAGAATTTAATTGAATTGAATAGAATTGAATTAACCAGGTTGAAAAAGACCTTTGAGATCATCAAGTCCAACCTCTCACCCAACACCATCTAATCAACTAAACCATGGCACCAAGCGCTTCATCCAGGCTCCTCTTAAACACCTCCAGGGATGGTGACTCCACTGCCTCCCTGGGCAGCACATCCCAATGGCCAATCTCTCTTGCTGGGAAGAACTTTCTCCTAACATCCAGCCTGAACTTCCCCTGGTGCAGCTTGTGACTGTGTCCTCCTGTTCTGGTGCTGGTTGCCTGGGAGAAGAGACTAACCACCACCTGGCTACAGCCTCCCTTCAGGGAGTTGTAGACAGCAATAAGGTCTCCCCTGAGCCTCCTCTTCTCCAGGCTAAGCAACCCCAGATCCCTCAGCCTCTCCTCACAGGGCTGTGCTCCAGACCCCTCCCCAGCTTTGTTGCCCTTCTCTGGACACCTTCCAGCATCTCAACATCTTTCCTAATCTGAGGGGCCCAGAACTGGACACAGGACTCAAGGTGTGGCCTAACCAATGCAGAGTACAGGGGCACAATATCTTCCCTGCTCCTGCTGGCCACACTATTCCTAATGCAGGCCAGGATGCTGTGTCTGTACCAGGCTGGCATGGATTAGATTTATGCAAGCAGGTCCCGCACGGGCACTGGGGTACAACCCTGTGGGGCACAGGTACTTATTTATCTGAGCTTTTTTTGTACCTCTCTTGTCCTGACTTTCCATTAGTATCTGTTAAGGAGCTGATAAGTAAGGCAAACAAATTTTTAAAACAGCCCAAGGAGCTGAGCATATTGGAAATGCCATTGCTGGCGTTTGGTTTACAGCTTAGGAAAGAATGCACTACTTGATCAGATTTCAGGGATTCCATTATGAGTGAAAGAATTCATGAAATATTCACTTTGAAATGATGCTTGATCTTTTCAAAAAGGTTACAAAATATCATTTACAAACTCGGAATTGAACTTCAGACCTAAAGGAAGATTTAATCATGTAGACATAGGATACAAGTTAACAGCTACTCTCTTCCTGCTTTGTTGCTTTCTAGTCTCAGGGCATCCAAAGTCTGTGGTCATATTAATGGTGGGTACCACAAAGTTCTCCCATGTCTGAAGTCATGCTCTGCGCACACTGAGCGGCATTGTGGTGAGACCAAGGTTCCACATAATTCAAAGCAGCCCAGCAGCTCAGCTTGCTTCCATATGTTTGCTCTGTGTGGCTCAGACTGATCAGTAGTCTTGCTCTGAAGCATACACCCGAAACAGATGAAAAAGAATAAAGGACATGGAGTATGGTTTTCAAAATTTCAGACATTAAGAAGGTTCTTAAGTCAACTAGCTATGCATTAATTTAATTTGTTTTCAAAAAGTACTAAGAAGAGCAGCAATACCAGTGTTCCTCCCTCCTTTCTTTTTCTGAATTTCTGTCTCTCCTTCATTTATGACTTAGCAACAAGCAGCAGGACACCATGCAAGATAGAGTGTTGAAACCATACAAGATGGTTGCTGTTGCCTGTGTGCATATGTTCAGCTCAGACTCTCAACCTGAGTTATTGCAGTTTTGTCTCTAAGAAGACATCAACATTTATTTTTCATTTACTATTCTCAGAAACAACTCTTTGGGTAAAATGATGGAAATGAGCTTTCCTTTTAATTCTTTCAGATGGTTAGTTTTAAAAAATACAAAAATAAAAAACATTAATTATTTTTATTGTATTTGCCACTATTTTAAAATTTTCAAGATTCCCAGCAGCAAAGATCATTGTCATTTTGAGAAGTAAGACACAATTGGATTACAGAGAGAGGGAGTTTATGTTGGCAAATAACTTGGCCATTTATTTAGTTTCCTGGCCTCTTCACAATACTGTTAGCTTGGGTTACACCGGACCTTGATTTGCTTTCTGAAATTAGGCATTAGTGTGGTTTAAAAACCATATTAGTAGTGCTGACATTCAGAGATGTCTTGCAAGCTCATACTTAAAAATCTCATGCTTCCTTAAGACCTCTGTAAAAGCAAAGTATTATTGCTGTTTAGGGGAATTAACTAGTAAGCATTATACACTCACAAGACCTACCTGCTATTAAAAGTGTAAGCTAAGGTTTCACACTAGAGCATAACACGATGACATCTCGATTAATGTTGGCTGTGAACTGTTTGGGTAGCTTATATTCAATACTATTCAGGCCAGCTACATTTGGACCAGCTCAGCTTTAATCTTGTTTTAACCTTGATCCTGTAATGCCAAAAGCTATTTTTACTCCCTGTGTGATACCATCAGCTGTCCTAGATTCCATGTCATGTCAGCAAAATGAACACAAGATTTTCTGTTCCACACAGCTCTTGCTCCCTCCCAAGGATGCCATCAGCTAACATAGCAATGACTTTCATTGGCTGCATACATTTCTGAACTCCTTAATTTAGACAGATTTTGGTTAACTCCAGTGACTCTTTTGGTCCAGGGGTGTTAAAAGTGGTTTCTCTTCAACCTTTACAGCCATTTCATTATCTTTGACATAACTGATCAGTCACTGGAAGCTTCCAACTCTTCTCATTCCATGTTTTTTTTTGAGAAATAGTAACTTGTGTGGTACGTGGGATTTTTTGCTTCTGGTTAATTTTTTAAAATTGCCTCTGCAATGTCTTCACTCCTATAAAATGCTGTTACTAAAATAGCTTCCATAGAAATCCAGAAGGATTCTTTGACAATTTTTGGTGATCTCCAGTGGGGTTTTTAAAGCTTAAACTGTTTACTGGATATGTATTTTGCTTTTTTTTTTTAAAAAAAAACCAACAACTTTAAAATAGCATGAAATTGCAACTCAGACCATTCTATGATTCTATGAAATGTGGTTTGCAAGCCTAATGGCTCTGTTGAAGTGACAACAAAATTAAGCGGACCACAAAGAGTCTGTTATAAAGGAGTAGGCAGAGTCCATCTGCCTCACCACATAAAATCTAATTTTGATCAGTGTACTGTATGTAATCAGAATCATGGAATTATGGAATACTTGACGTTGGAAGGGATGTCTGGAGATGTCTAGTCTAACCTGTCTGCTTGGAACAGGGCTGCCTATAGCTGGCTACCTAGAAGCTTGTCCAGATGGCTTTTGAGTAGTTCCAAGGGTAGAGAATCCACTGCCTCTTTGGGCAATATATTCTAGTGTTAGACCACTTCTACAGTAAAAAACCAAACCTTTTTCTTCTGCTTTTTGTTTTTTTGATGGTATTTGGTTTGGTTCATTTATTAAAAAAAAAAAAAAGAAAATAAAAGAAAAAAGTTATTCTAATTCACTTTACCACAAAAATAACTCTGAAAAAGTTAAGATACTGCTTACCTTTGCAAACAAACCAAGCCAAACCAAACCCGCAAAACCCTCAACCTAAATCTAATTACTGTTTGTGAATTACTTACTCTATTCCAGGGCTTACAACATTGTGAATAGAATAGAATAGAATAGAATAGAATAGAATAGAATAGAATAGAATAGAATAGAATAGAATTAACCAGGTTGGAAAAGACCTTTGAGATCATCAAGTCCAAACTATCACCCAACACTATCTAAACTATGGCACCAAGCATAATGTTAATCTTAGAAAGAAGTTCTTCAGAGAAAGGAGTGATTGCCCATTGGAATGGGCTGCCCAGAGAGGTGGTGGGGTCAACATCCCTGGAAGTGTTTAAGAAGAGACTGGACAAGGCGCTTAGTGCCATGGGCTGGTTGATTAGTTAAGGTTGGGTGATTGGTTGGACTTGATGATCTTGGATTCCAACCTGGTTGATTCTGTGATTCTGTGATCACACTTATTCACAGTTCAGAACACTGTGAAAACACAAAAGAGCTATCACCAGTTTGGAAAGGAAATCACTACTGGTTCCTCTCCTAGTAAATAAAATTGCAGGAAAAAGGCTTATCCCAGTCTATAGGCATATGAAATCCTGCAGACTTTTGAAAAGAACACTGATAATAATATACGTAAACTGAAGTTCACATGTAGGTATGTGTAGCAGCACTTATTTTCTTGATTCTGCATCTTTAATTGAAGACATTTCTTGTCTGACAAGTGTTATTTAAACCTATTACCTACTTTTCCAATGGCTGTTCCATATTAACACTATGTTCCAACTCCTCCTCCTCCATAGCATTGTGTTGACTTTCTTCTCTCTACCTTTGTTCTGGAGGTGGTGACATTATTATGAGTTAAGTGTTCATCTACCAAGTGTCTATAGATCTGAAGCCTTAGTCTGAAACTCCAATAGGTAGGAAAAGTAGCATCTCACAAGCATTATACTTCATGTAGGTATGTGTTATCCATTAGAGAACAAAGCTTCTTATAATTTTGTGTGGGAATGGCTGAAAGGAAGTGAGAGATCCTCAAGATGTCATGTCAGGTTCTTATTTAGAAAGTGACTGGCTTCTTGTAAATCGAATTTAGCTACTGTTTGAGAGCCAATCAGCTCCCAAATACATATACCTTGTGTGCATATACACACATACAATCAATCTAGACTTAAATGATTAATAATAAATCTGAGCAAAGGTCAAAACTGAGTAAGGGAGCACTGAGATTCTATATTAGAGGCAGATACACATGAATGAAATTGTTAATCTCTGGGTGCACATGTTAAATACTGCTTCCTTGGACTGTGTAACTGCACCTTCTTCAAATTCAAAAGGTCTGCAGCCAAAAGGTGTGTATTACATAAAACCTTCACAGATGTAAATAAATTTTTTTAAAAGAGAAAAAGAAAAAGAGATTGATAAAGTCAACATATCATGATGGATGTTGACTTGCTGGAACATGTCCAGAGAAGGGCAACAAAGCTGGTGAGGGGTTTGTAACACAAGCCCTGTGAGGAGAGGCTGGGGGAGCTGAGGTTGCTTAGCCTGGAGAAGGGGAAGCTCAGGGGAGACCTTATTGCTGTCTACAACTACCTGAAGGGAGGCTGTAGCCAGGTGGAGGCTGGTCTCTTCTTCCAGGCAACCAGCACAAGAACAAGAGGACACAGTCTCAAGTTGCACTAGGGGAGGTTTAGGCTGGATGTTAGGAAGAAGTTCTTCATAGAAAGAGTGATTGCCCATTGGAATGGGCTGCCTGGGGGGGTGGTGGAGTCACCATCACTGGAGGTGTTTAGGAAGGGACTTGATGGGGTGCTTGGTGCCATGGGTTAGTTTATTAGATAGTGGTGGATGATTCTATTCTATTCTATTCTATTCTATTCTATTCTATTCTATTCTATTCTATTCTATTCTATTCTACATTTGAAGTTATAATTTACAGGCTGCTTGAAGGTCCTGTGAATATCTATCAGCACTGATCTGCACAGGAATAAAAGAGGATGATGAACAGATGGCAAAACTTGAGTTTGTGGATTAAAGATAAATTTCATGTCAAAAGGGAATTACAATTGTTTAAAATGCAAAACTTTATTTTTCTTTAACTCAAGGCTTCAGGCAGTACAATTTCTGACACATATTGTTCTTCAAAGTGCTTCCTTTTTGAATATAGGATCATAGGATGTTAGGGGTTGGAAGGACCTCTAGAGATCTTTGAGTCCAACCCCCTGCCAGAGCAGGACCATAGAATCCAGCACAGGTCACACAGGAACACATCCAGAAGGATCTTGAAAGCCTCCACAGAAAGAGACTCCACAACCTCCCTGGGCAGCCTGCACCAGTGCTCTGTGACCCTCACAGTGAAGAAGTTCCTCTTGAAGTTGAGGTGGAACCTCCTGTGCTGGAGTTTCTATTTGTTGCTCCTTGTCCTATCCCAGGGTGCAACTAAGCAGAGCCTGTCCCCTCCCTCTTGATCCCCAGACCTCAGATACTTATACACATATATTAAATCCTCTTTCAGCCTTCTCTTCTCCAGACTAAAAAGGCCCAGGGCTCTCAGCTTCTCCTCACAGGACACATGCTCCAGTCCCTTCAGCATCCTGGTGTTTTATGCTGGTATCCAAGAGAAAATTCACTCTTGGAGAACTTCTGTTATTGTTGTTGTTGAAACTTGTTATTTTGATCTGAAAAGCACAGATTTTCCCACCAAGCAAAATGGTACTTCTGGAAAGGTTTCATTGTAGTAGCCACCATTGTGCTTTGTTTTCTGAAGCATTGGTGGATTTGTTCTTTTTGCATGGAGGCAAAGGAAACCATGAACTGCAGTTGTGCATTATGGAAGATTGGTGGAAAATAAAGTTATACTAAAATCCCCTCCTTTCACCACCATCTCCTCTTTCCCACCATATCTGCCCCTTTCCCGCCCCGTTTTCCCCCTTTTTTTCCTCAAATCCCAGAGCACCTGGGCTCTATTGCAGTCTCCTCCCACCCCAGGTGTGGACACTTGGCCCTTCCTGCACACTCCCCTTTTTACTCCCCCCCAGGAAAGGCAGAAGCTCCAAGCTGAGCCCATCTGGGCTGAAGATCCTCCTCTCATCACTGGTGAGTGCCTGTGGTGCACACTGGGTGATGGTGGTGGTGACAACAAAGGCTGGGGGGCCTGGTGGCCCCCCTGTTAGGTAGGGCAATGATTGGTGACTACTCTGATATCATCCATGGGTGCTGGCTGGGCCTCCTTCCTGGGGCTGAGCTCCTCTGTGTTTTATCTTGGCTGGTTGAGGGTCTTGCCCTTGGCTCTGGGATGGGTGCAAAAATGGTGGTGGTGGAGCAGGAGCTGTTTAGGCAGGGGAGAGGAGGATGGTGTAATTACACTTTAGAAAGTAAAATACATCAGCTGTCATTAGAAGTCACTAGCCAGACCTTGTCATAGCCATAATGCGGTTTCTAACGTTACCTACTGATATTCTTGTTGGCAAGTTCAAGTCTCTCCAGCTTCTGAAGCGGACTAATTTCATCAGGAATGGATTTTTATCTTGTCTTGAAGTTCCAGCACAGAGAGAGAATTCAGATGCTTCAGGTTCTCTGTCTTTATATATAAGGGGAAAAGTTTTCTTAATTTTTATTCTAGCACTACAGATAAATTTGAAGAAATATTGTGCAGGTAGAACACATAATCATGCATTAAGCATGGACCTCAAAGGTCAAGGACTATCAGAAATAAAGGCCTGCTAATATTGCTTCCTTTTTCACTATATCCATCAAAGTCAAATGCATGAGGTTAGCACAATCGCAAACACTAGCAAGAATGAAGTCAACAGATCACTCTAATACAGGATTTTTGCCATCTATGTTGCATGAGAAAATTCTGTAATATATTTGCAAAGAACTTAAAATTTAGTATAGAATATGCAACAGCAATGTGTGGGGCTTTCAGGTTTTTTTGCATTTTAATTTTACTTGTTTATACTTTAAGGCAAAATTATGTATAATATAAAGGAGAGTACACTACAAATTGAGAACAGAGTATTACACCTCACAACTTCAAGATAGTCTATTAAAACAGGACCAAGTCGTCTTTAATATTTTTTTTAGAATAATTTTTACTTTATCTTCTATATCTTGAGTGAATAAGAATGGAAACTTACTAATATGCCAGAACAGATTTTGTCCAGTTTCTTCTTTTGTGTTTTAATGAAAGTTTATCCTTCAGCTGAATAGGTACTTGACTAAAAATGGATTTTGCAGGTGTCAAACTGGACTGTAAAGATTCTTTTGACACCTATAATGCCAGCAGAGTAAAGTCAGGTGCCTTTTTTTTTTTTCTTTCCCCCCTCCAGGAATCCTCAGAATTGTACTCTTGAGTTAACTATGTAAAATGTAAGACACCTAATTACACCTGCAGGAAAAGCAGCATCTGAGTCAAAGGATTTTTAAATAAATGCACATGGCCATTCCTGCCAAATTGTATTCACTTAGACAGACTGTCCCTCATTGTAGCTTACTTTTAATGCACTCTCAGTCTCCCACTGCTTGGATGAAGTATTGTACTGTGTGTTTTAGTGAGGCAGTCAGAAACAGCTAACTAACAATATTTTTTAATTCACAGTTGTCCAGGATGGTGTGGGTTGGCAGCTCATGATGTTGCACAGTGCAGTGCCATGAGCCAGTAATTCTTGGGAAAGGAGGGTAGAGAAGGGACCTGGGAAGGCATGTGGGAGGTAAATGCTCCAGCAGCCAGGCAGGGAAGCTGCAGCTGAGGAGCACTGGTCCTGTCTCCTCCGCCACTTGCATTTCTCCCACCATGTTACACAGAATATCCCAAGCAGCCATCCGTCAAAGGACAGGGGGATGCACATACCTCAAATATTTACAGTGTCTGCACTTTGGGAATGAGATAGTTCATTCACATCTGTGAACAGGCCATTTTAAAACATCAAAATAAACCATGTGGCTGTGCAACTGTTTCTAATTACTTCCCTGCCTAGACTGTAAACTTCAGGGTTTGGCACCGGCCTCCCTCCCAGAGCGCTGCCCAAATCCTGTTCCCAGGCAGCTAATCAGAGCCGCTGCAGCACAGGAGGAGTAGCTCCAAAGCTGGGCTTGTCCAGCTTGCAGCTCTCTGCACACCAGTGGATCTGTCCTGCCGTCTATCCCACTGTCTGTCTGACTGCAGAAGTACTCCGGGTGCTTCCTAGAACAGCTCACACTATGTACATGCAGGGCCTGCCCAGGCTGGTGGTACTGCTGCTGATCACCTCACTGCTGGTGAGTCACCCTGCACTACCAGCTGGCCTCCCAGCCCCTTGGTAAGTGTGACTTTGAAGCCTCTCAGGGGAGTTATGACGGATTTAGGAGATACTAGAACTGTGGAGGCTGGGGTTGTGGAGGGAGTGGCGGAGAGCTTTGTGAGCTTTTCTTTTGCCTGGTTACTAGTTACACTTAGGGATGTGCTCTGGGTCACTGGGAACCTAAATAGGTGTTGTGAAAACTGGTAGTTTGGTGCAATGAAGTATTTAATTCCTGAGGTGCAGACTTCTAAAGCAGTGAAGGAGGAAGAGCTGGATAGTGATGAATCTTTACACCCACGCCAGTAAATTCTGTTGCCTGAGCAGAGCAGGCGCCTAACCACAACCTGCTGTGTGTTCCTGCCCTTTGGTGCAGCAGCCCAGCAAGGGCCCACTGTCCTTTGCTCTTCCCCTCAACCAGGGCCAGCACCCACCTGTTCCTTTGCTCCAGAGCCTGCAAAATCCAGTGTCTGAGAAGTGGAGGTACTAGTCTGAATCCTCAGTGTTCCCTAGGGTTGTGAACACCTATTTTTATCTCAGCCAGTCCTTTGTTCTTTTTTGCTACAATCCATCTCCTGATGAAGCAATGTGTAATTTTCACCAAGTCTTGAAATTCTTTATCTCTGTGTGCATCAGTGCATGATACAATTGCATGGCAGAGCTAGAAATCTTTGGATCTAGAGTCCAGATTGTGTTGTCCTCACTAAGACCACAGCCACAAACTACACTAACTGCATGGAAAGTAGTGATTACTTTGGGTTCTTTTTCCAATGAAACCATGGATCCTTATGTACCTGACAACCAGAAGGATTACTTCGGCAAATATATTTATTAGAATCTACTATATGTTTGCTTTTTGTATCATATATTCCTACTATGCTACCTGGATGTTTGGATATGTATATCTTTTCCAAACCTTTTGGAATAATTAAAGTCAAAAGGTTTCATTATATTAACGAAACTATGCATGTATATGCATATATACCAGATATGCATAATGACAAAAAAGATAAGCCTAATGCAATTAACAAGGTAATTGAAATACAGCATTAGCGTTCCTGAAGGTAGCAAATAAGGTTTCTGATGAAAGAGAAGAAAATTGGGTGATTTGAGGCAAGTAATAATATGCAACCATAACTAAAGTGGTGACGCTAGAAACAATATTCTGGGAACTGGCTAAAGCCATGGCAGGAGAGTTGGTTTCCCAGGAGCCAAGCTCTTATCTGCTCTGAACTGCAGCCTCTGGCTTTCACCGTAGCATGTTCTCTTTGCTGTCCCCTGCAGGAGTGGTTGGAATAGTCCTTCGTGCCGGCTCACCCGGACTGAATCAGAGCAGAAGTGCCGTGTCCCAGGGGGGAAGCTGTGCAGTGATAGAGGCAGATGTGAGTGCGGAGTCTGCATCTGCCAAGTGACTGAGTCTGGCAAATACTACGGTCCACTCTGTGAGTGCCATGACTGGGTGTGTGAGATCTATGATGGGAAGATCTGTGCAGGTAAGGAAGTGGCTATGGTGACAGAAGCTTAGAAAATTAAGAGTATACACTATAACAAGAAATATGGTGGGAATGCAGCACACTGATACAGCAGAGACATGGTCATGTGTGTGTCCCTGAATCATGCATGACTAAATAGGATGGTGGGTGCATCCAGGGATTTCACCAGATAAAAGGATACAAGTCAAAAGCACTGTCTCCACCATGGAATGGGATCTTGCTCAGAGTGAGCTTCATCTGCAGCATAGGCAAAAGCAGGAGTTGCTCTGGGTTGGAGGCTCTGCAGATATAGGACACAACATTGCTTGCGTTTTTCAATATAACTTTGCTGTGTTTGAACTGCTTGCCTAATGATGCATATGGTGTCTACCAAGACTTTAAACTCTCTCTCTGAACAATCAGTTTTGTCCTGTTATTTATTTTTTTTCCTCTTCTCCTGCTATGAGGAATCATGTTTGCTGTAATGGGTACCACACTGAGGGCATATAAATATGAAAACTCTTTTTCTTTAATGATAATGCTCTGCAAATAGAGACATAAACAATATAATTGTATTGTGATTTCAGAGACTTTCCCACTGACACTCTTCTGTAACAAGAGATGAAATAGCACATTTCTGGGACAGAATCTAGTAATGTAGTTGTTGCCAGTTGTTGGAACATGTTGCTTGGTTTGCATCTAAACATTATCAGTCTTTCATCTTTCCAGCTGTCTTTACTTAAGTTCCTGGGCTATTTTGGTCAGGGTTTCTTTTTTTTTTTTTAAGCAGCTTAGAGTAGGATTTTAGAAAAAAGCAGGGAGAAGAAATGCTGTCACATTTCTAAGGGGATTCAGCCTGGAGCTTGATGAAAGGGGCCAGAAGGGTACTTAATTTCTAGCATCCCTACTTCAACAGCTTTACCAGATTCCCACAAACGTGTCATCTTTTCAGGCCAAAACCAGCAATTAGGTCAATGGGAATGTTAGAAGAATTCCTCTGGTAAGAGGATAATATAAATGCATTCCAGAAGTGGGTCTGGCAAATTTTATAGGAAAAAAAGAGCAACTTATTTTAGCAACAATGTAGCTAAGAAGTCCAATAATAATATGAAAAGATCAAGGATGGGATTATGATGAAAATATTTGTATTTGGCACCTATAATTTTAGTCTTTTGTGGAGAAACTGATTTATAGGTTGTCTAGTCAGCAATGTTAAGTCTGGTTACAAAAGAAATGTTTGGGGTCAGTCAATCATTTCAGTGCTTTTATGTCCCAAACATAAATTTCATGATTGGTGATGTGATTTCAATATGTTTGCTATTGTTGCTGGGCAAATAGTATAAAGTGAAACTTAAATCTCCTTCAGTTTTAATATTCTGCTACAAACTTCACTTGCTAATGTCACAAGCAGAGGCTGCAAGTTTTGTCAGTGCTTTGGTAGAAAGGGGTGCTGACAAGATAAGCAAACCCAAGAGATTGATAACAATATTTAGCTTTTGTGTAGCACTTCATTCAGCAGTTGAAAGATGTGAACATTAAGTGATTCAATGCTTTTTTAAAAAATAATTGTTTGTAATTGTTGCCCTTTATAGCTGGAGTATTGAAGCCACGTTACCACTGAGATGTCAAATAATTCAAATTCACTCTTCTGGAAAAAAAAGTAGTTAAAAAAAATGTACAAAGTCATGAAGAGGGAAGGAGCTGTGAAGGGCCTATGATTTTTGCTTGTTTGGTCTGAGTTTTTTTTGACAATGGTGACTTTACTGGAATCCAGGGCTGCCCAGGAGAGTGGCCCTGGGTAACTCCTTTGGAACTGGAACATGGTGTATGGATCCAGGCAGTGAAACTTCTTTCAGGCTTTGCTTACTACCTTACTAAATTTTCCTCCACATTTTTAGTACCTTAACGAGAAGTTGTGGGTATATGTGAGAAGGGGAGCATAGGAGAGATGGTTAGATCTAGTCTAATTGGCAGAAAACTGGTCCTTGTGTTGTATGATTAACATTCCACATGTCCACTCACCAACTATTTGCTGAACTGCACCTTCTGATGTTTCTTAACATTGTGTCCCCAAGCTGATCCCCTGTATGACATACTTCCCTTTCTTTGCACTTTTTAGTTCACTGTCTGACTCAATGAAATTGTTTTCTCCAGGTGAATGGCCAAAATATCTTACTGCCTTGTTTGGTTTTTGATTGTCTGTTTGTGGTGGGTTTTTTTGGTTTTGTGTTTGTGGTGGTTTTGGCTTTTTTTATTTTGATATTTGCTATTTTATTTCATTACAAGTCTCACCTGTAAAGTACAACAAGAACAGCTGACTGGAACCACATGCAGAAATTCTGGACACTCACTCAATTTTACTGTAAAGAACCACATTATTTGAGATTAATGCTGTTTCAAACAAGCTAGTTTTCAAGCTGCCAGTGTGATGCCTTTTTCAAGTGACTGTCATCTAACCACTGGTGATGTTCATATTCAACTCAGACACAATTGATTCTATGATTGTTTGAGTGCCAAAGATAACTGTGTTTCACTGCCAGTCAGTTCCTTTTCCTGTCCCAAGCTAAACAAAACTCTTAGTTGCTCAATATGTAGCTCAATACTTTCAAGGCACTTTCTGGATCAGTCATTGGACACCTAAGATAAGGTCTGAAGATGGAGATAATGTCCATCTGTTTATGATGTTGTTATTCTTACCAGTTTGTGTAAGCATGGGAAATATATTATACCATGAATAATGAAGAAGAGCAGATTCAAATGTCCCTGTTCTTTTCTTTTCCTGTAAGCCTTCTCTGCTCTATTACTCTTCCATGGTGTTACCAGTTGCTTTAGAATGAATTCTGTATTTTTTTTTTCCTTTTATCTCACTGAGATTAATAAAGCAATAGGTGATCTCTTACAGAGACCAAAACAAGGAGGAAAAAATATATGAAGTGCTGTAGTTTCCTGTCCTCCTCAGTGGCTTTTACATCTGCCTGCTGTGTCACAGGGTGTAGTGGAAAGAAGAGTAGAATGCCAGTACTGTCATTCTTTTTGCAACATTGGTGACGTCTTTATTTTGTGATGCTGGTCTTCAGGGAGAGGATCTAAGAGGAGGAACACTGAATCAAACGCTGAATCAAAACCCCCAAGGATTTATGCTTTATTTGGAGCAAGCAATATATTTGTTGCTGCTTACTTGTAAATAGCAGTTCCAACCTCAAATAGTTTTGTATTGCCTCAGGCTTTTCTTAGGGGAGCCTATGTTGTGTGCAAAGGGGAGTAAAATGTAGCATTAATTTCTGTCACACCACTGCTTGATACTTATTTTTTTCCCTGTGGTTTCACAGTATAAAGGGAAATCAGTTTTAGTGGTTCAGGTTTTTCTTAGTTAATCTTTTTTACTGTGCCTGTCATTAATGAAGATAGGAAAAGTAAACTAAGCATGGTCAGCTGAAGTAAGTATACTCTAGATGCTACTAGGACCATGGAAGTTGCTAATGAAGACACAAGATGAAACAATTGTGCTGCTCGAAGTTAGTGAGATCAAGGGGCAGATACAATTCAGTGACAGCATATAGAGGTACATATAGACATCATATAGAGAAGGTTCCTCTTTGCTCAGATCTATATTTTGTTTTTCCATGGTTTCAAAGATTTTATAAACATTTTTTTTTTCAAAACTGAAATACCTTTTACACCTACTTAATAACAGTGGCACTGCATGATTTACCACTGCCATAACCAGTTGCTGGGGAACTTTTGTTGCTGCTGTTCAGGGTAGTGAAAGATTTTTTTTTTTCTTTCTTCAAAGCTGTAGTTACTGTAAGTGCTGTATCTATTTTAAGACCAGTTCAGCAATGTAATGGAGTGTTAGTCATAGGCTTTCACAGCCATAAGTGTTGTCATAGTTATATGAAGGACAGAAAGATATCAGTGCCATTATTTTTCACCCTTCAAGGCTTTAAACTATGCAGAGAACACAACTGAAAAAATAAATTGACAATGAGTGGATGTGGAAATGCAAGGTGAATCCAAATTAAAGTTTTGATGGAATACATAGTTATATATCTTAGTTTATTGGTTATATGGACCTATATATCCGTCAAAAAGAGTTAGCAAATTGAGAATGGAATTTAGAGAACATTTTGAACTAAGGGCTGGTCTTTGCAAAAAAAACTTAATAGTTGGAAAAGCCCTAACAACTGTTTCTTTGTATTTGTACTGGAGGGAGGTCTGACACAGTGATTTTTCACTGAGCAGCATTTCTTGTTAAAAGTGTGAAGAAAAGACAGTTTGTGACCCTCATTGACTGCCATTTGATTGGAAGTGAAATTCAAAGCCCTGAATTTTAAGAATAGGTGTAAGCATCTTCTCTGTCAGAGGCCACATTTGGGAAGCTTCAGCTGTGACACCATTGGTCATTGGAGACACAACATCCTAAAAAGGCTAAGTCAAAAATAAGGCAGGAGGCTACTGATGAAAATAGAGGTTGCAGTTCTTCTCTGACCTGATTTGCTTTAGCCTGGATTTCATAACTTGATTTAAGTGACATTTCCTCCTGGTGAAAGGGTTTGTGGGAGTGATAAGAGCATGCATTTTCATCTTGCAACAAGTCCCCCAGTTTCTAGTGACATTGTGATAGTATAGACCTCATTGTGGGGTTGTTGCCTTGCTAAGTGCATGAGATCCTGACAGACTTAAAAGCACAAACTAAAGCCCATATTCTCAGCTTTATGCTGGTTGATACCTGACATAGGTGTACTCAAGCAGTTTTTGATACATCTACAATTACTGTAGTTCCAAGTGCAGCATATACTTTTGTAGCAGTGGTGACTGAGGCATGAGGAGGCAGCTCAGAGAGAGGCACCGCAAGAGAGACTGCAGAAGGGGAAGCATTTTAAAAGTATGTAATTCATTAATTTGTGGCTAAATGCCTAGCCCTCTTCTTCAGCACCTTCAGTGCTGTGTTTCTTTCAAACTAAAGCACTCGTCTCTAACTATTACTCATAGAAAATGTGTGCTAGTTTAAAAACTTAGAGTATGCTGACCATGTGGAAGAAGAGGCTTTTTGCATCTTATGACAGAGCTGGAATGCAGCCCCCCCGGCCATTACCATTGGCAAAGCAGGTGGGAGCAGCATCATCTTCACCTTTTTTCCTTCTTTAGACTAGAGAAAAAGAAAATCATTGTGCAAGTTTTGAGAATATAAATGTTCTAAAATGGCTTTGAACTTTTGTGCCATTCGTGAACTGATAATAAACCAAAGTGTTTTTTTTATTTATTCAAAAGTATGCCCTTTATGACAAAAGAGCTTTCATAGACAGATTTTTTTTTTTTTTCTGTTTTGGTGCTTGTGTTTCATCATCATTAATAGGGAAAAGATATGGATGATAGAAAGTACAAGGTGTACTTAATGTTACAGGAGACTGTATTAATGATCTTACTTGCCTCAGCAGTGGATGATTTTCAGTAAGTGTTCTTGTGACAGCATTTTTCAGACAAGCTGCCTGAATTGGTAAGATTTTTCTTTCTTTATTTAAAGCTTTATTGTTGATAGCTGGTTCTGTAAAGGGCTTCAAACATTCATCACTTTTGCCAAAGGCTGTAGAGCTTTTGGTGTAAGTGGAGATGGGATTGGCAAAATAACCAAATTCCTGGGTCATGGGCTTTGTTAGATTTAGGAGTGGATCACTCATCTCTACTCTTCAAGTTAAAATGATGTTTTAATAAAAGCAAATGGTGTGGCTCTTAAAAAATTAAACAGAAGCCTATGTTTTCTGCTGGCATAAATCTAATGAAATCAATACACTCAATACACTAAAGTGAACAGAGAATTGGTCTCACATCATTTCCTTCTCTTGTTTGACCAGGCTCTCCAGTTAATAGCAGACAAAAGTACAACAGCATCATGCAAACTCTGTTGTTTTTTACCACTACCATTTAAAGGGAAATAATAATAACAATAATGAAATCTCCAAAGTTTAGAATGCTTTTAAGGTTGGTAATGTTTTATGTGATTTTCTGTTTGTTTTTGTTGGGGGTTGAGGTTGTTGTCTGTTTGTGGGTTATTTGATTATTTTTATTTGTTTATTTTTTGGTTTTGGTTGGGTTGCATTGATTTTTATTTTTTTTTTTCCTGTTTGTTGTAGTACTTTAAAGGGTTCTGTATTACTCAGTGGTAGTTTGACAGAACATACAGTAAAGTAACTTTTCTCCAGACTGGTAGAGTTGAACTTCTGATAAATGTAGAGAGTTATATTCTGCTGTATTAATTAACAAATCGGTAACACTGGCAGAACTATGCTGGTTTATCAAATGGTTTCCTGATTGGCAAAGTCACATTAAGATTAAGATTTTGCAGTTGGATGAGCAAGGTCAATCCCTTCTCTTCTCACCATCTTAATGCTTTTGTATATGAGTTCTTTGAGATTTTGTTCTGTAAACAAGAAAATTTAATTTTAAATACAATTGGTAATTACTTAAATGTATGTCTACTACACTTGCATTCAAGTTATAAGAGTTTTTATTTACAGACACTACCCAGAAAATATAGCATGATTTCTTCATAGATGGTTTCAAGGAGATATTTCACATGAGAATTTTTTTAATTAAGTTCCTGAAGAGTGGTATTTAGAGGCTATATGTAAATAATACAGTGACTATAGAATTTATTTTATTTCATGGGTGCCTATCAAATGAACTAGCTAGAGGTTTTTAAAATAATCGTAATCTGCCTGGCACATAATTTATCAAACACTTTCAAAACAGGAACATAGTTGTTCTGGCCCTTCATATGGGCTTCTAGTTGTTTTTCAGAGATTCAGGTGTTGTCTTGGCTTTTCCTCCATCTTTTTTTGTATAAGCACTGGTTGCTAGCCCCACTGTTAACATTTTCATTATCTTCAATTTTGAAATTGCTTTTTCTAGTTCTAGACCCTGTTCTCAGAGTCTTTTCTTCTCTTTGGGTGCTCTCTATCTGGCCCATTTCCTTCACACTACTTTTCATAGGTTTCCCAATGAAGTCCTCTGGTTCACCAAAGAACAGTTTCCATGAGCACCTGGTGGGATGTTATATCCACCCTTTACACTTCCTTGTGGCTCTTTCACAAACCAGTGGCCTCTACTCTCTTACTTATGTCCCAGGAGTGTATTTACTTAGAGGAGTCATGCCTTCAAGAGGAGCTGTACTGCCTTGGGTTTTCACTGACCTTGTAAAAGCTAACCACAGTTGTAAAAAATCAAATACTGTACCTTCCTTCTTTATTCATGTGGGTATTGTTCAGATTGGAGCCTCCTGACAAAATATAAATCTAAACCATGGAACCTTTCAAATAGGCATGAAGCAGGTGTATGCTGCTCTATCATTTCTTTCTTCTTCCCTGTTTTCTGCTTCTTGGAGCAGGTGACACAACACACTAAAATTCTACACTTTATTTCAGTTACTCTAAATCATCTGTGTTTTTTTTTTTTCTTTAATTCCCAAGAAAAGGAATAATTTTCACCACATTAAAAATAGTTTGTCCTGTGGAGACTGGGGAATCTCTGTTACTGGGAGGTTCATGAATTGAACAAATATCTGCCAGGAAGGGTCAACACACACTTGTTTGTGCCCCTAGGCACAGAAATGGACCAGATGGTCTCTTCCAGAGGTCTCTTTGAAGCTGAATTTCTTTGATGCTGCTGTGAAACCAATTCTCAGCCTTAGTAAGGAGGATCTGTGGTAGCATTATCATAGTTTTTGTCAAGTTATGTTTCTGAATATAATAATTTATTGAAAGGGATGCATGACTGTTGATTTTTATCTGTTAAGGCTAAGAACTTTCATCTAAAAGAGTATTATGAACACTATATGAAATATGAGTGTCTGTTCCCACAATCCTAAATGACCACTACCAAATCTTTAAGCAGGGAACAAGCTTGATTATTTAAAGTTTATGCATCTTATCAATAGTGGGGTGTAGATTAGTGCTTTCTAAAAGTGGTGAATTGACAGAGCTGTAACAAGCTCAGAGCCATGGAAAACGTTTTTCTGCAACCATTGCAATTTCATAGAAATTTAGCATTAAACAGTAATATTTCTACTTTTTAATTTGCTTTAACAAATAGATTTTTAATCAACCACTGACTTCATGGATAAGTGGCAAAATGTACAAAACAGCAAGAGAGAGTGAATGGTTGCTCTGCAGTTTGACAAAGGGTAATACAGACCCTGCCAATAATGGTATTTCAGATGGTACTTATCCTTGTTGATTACATTAAAAAGCAAATAACAATTCCTACTTAAATAAAATCTGCATCTGTGCTGCATTGTTCATTGGCAGTAAATGTGTAAAAATGTTTTGTCACATAATGAAAAATGGATAGCAGGTAGTATTACATTGCTAGCATACACAGTCCAGTTTTAAGTGCTGCCATGGGGATATGCATTCCCTATATTATAGTTTCATAGTTTCATTCAGGGTTGGAAGGGACCACAAGGATCATCTAGTTCCAACCCCCTGCCATGGGCAGGGACACCCCACACTAGATCAGGCTGGACAGAGCCTCATCCAGCCTGCTCTTAAACACCCCCAGGGACGGGGCCTCGACCACCTCCCTGGACAACCCATTCCAGGGTCTCACCACTCTCATGGTGAAGAACCTCCTCCTCACATCTAGCCTGAATCTCCCCACCTCCAGCTTCATTCCATTCCCCCTACTCCTATCACTACCTGAGATCCTGAGAAGTCCTTCCCCAGCCTTCCTGTAGGCCCCCTTCAGATACTGGAAGGCCGCAATTAGGTCACCTGGGAGCCTTCTCTTCTGCAGACTGAACAGCCCCAACTCCTTCAGTCTGCCCTCATAGGAGAGGTGCTCCAGCCCTCTGATCATCCTTGTGGCCCTTCTCTGGACACGTTCCAGCACCTCCACATCCCTCTTGTAATAGGGGCTCCAGAACTGGAGGCAGTACTCCAGGTGGGGTCTCACCAGAGCTGAGTAGAGGGGGAGGATCACCTCCCTCGACCTGCTAGCCACACTTCTCCTGATGCAGCCCAGGATCTGATTGGCTTTGCAGGCTGCAAGTGCACATTGAGAGCTCATGTTGAGCTTTTTGTCCACCAGCACCCCCAAGTCTCTCTCCTCAGGGCTACTTTCCAGCCAGTCACTGCCCAGCCTGGATTTGTGCCTGGGATTGCCTCGACCCAGATGCAGGACCCTGCACTTGCTCTTATTGAACTTCATGAGGTTGGCTTGTGCCCACCTCTCCAGCCTGTCAAGGTCCCTCTGGATGGCCTCCCTTCCCTCCAGCGTGTCTGCTGCACCACACAGCTTGGTGTCATCAGCAAACTTGCTGAGGGTGCACTCAATGCCACTGTCCATGGCACCCACAAAGATGTTGAACAAGACTGGTCCCAGGACTGATCCCTGAGGGACTCCGCTTGTCCCTGGCCTCCACTGGGACATGGAGCCATTGACAGCCACTCTTTGGGTGCAGCCATCAAGCCAGTTCCTTATCCATCTAGTGGTCCACCCATCAAACCCATGTGTCACCAGTTTGGAGACCAGGATGTGGTGCGGGACAGTGTCGAAGGCTTTGCTCAGGTCCAGGTAAATGACATCAGTTGCTCGCCCCTCATCTATTAATTTTGTCACCTGCTCATAGAAGGCCACCAGGTTGGTCAGGCAGGATTTGCCCTTGGCAAAGCCATGCTGACTGCTCCCAATCACCTCTTCACTATTCTTTTGAGCGAGTAGTGACTCCAGGAGGATCTGTTCCATGATCTTTCCAGGCACAGAGGTGAGACTGACTGGCCTGTAGTTCCCTGGTTCCTCCTTCTTACCCTTTTTGAAGATGGGGGCAATGTTTCCCCTTTTCCAGTCTGTGGGGACTTCACCAGATTGCCATGACTTTTGAAATATAATAGAGAGGGGTGCAGCAACCTCACCTGCCAGTTCTCTCAGCACCCGTGGGTGTAACCCGTCGGGTCCCATGGACTTGAACACTTTCAGGTTCTTCAGATGATCACGAACCTGATCTGCACTTACAATGGGCAGTTCTTCCTCCCCGTCCCTGGCTTTGACTTCCATAACATCAGGAGTGTGGCTAGAGGCCCTTGCTGTGAAGACTGAGGTAAAGAAGTTATTAAGTACCTCAGCCTTTTCCTCATCACTTGTGACCATGTCACCATTTTCCTTTCTGAGGGGGCCCACACCTTCCCTAGTCTTCTTCTTCCCATTAATATACCTGTAAAAGTTCTTAGTATTCCCTGTAATCTCCCTGGCTAGATTCAACTCAAACTCTGCTTTGGCTTTCCTAACCAGGACTCTTGCTGCTCGGGCAGCTTCCTTATATACCCCCTGTTCTACCTGTCCTTCTCTCCACTTCCTGTAGAGTTTCCTTTTAAGTTATAGTGTGTCTAGTAGCTCCTTACCCATCCAGGCAGGCCTCCTAGCATTCTTACCTGCTTTTCTCTTTGTAGGTATACAGAGCTCCTGGACACAGAGGAGGTGGTCCTTGAATACTGACCAGCTGTCCTGGGTCCCTCTTCCCTCCAGGGCTTTGTCCCACAACACTTTGGCTAGCAGATCCCTGAGGCGATCAAAATCTGCACGCCTGAAGTCTAGGGTCGTGAGCTTGGAATACTTCCTCCTGATTGCCCTGAGGATATTAAATTCAACTGCTTCATGGTCACTGCAGCCAAGGCCGTCTATGAGCCTCACATTGCTTACCAGCCCTTCCCTGTTGGTGAGAACAAGGTCCAGCATAGCACCATTTCTTGTTGGTTCCTCTACCATTTGGAGGAGGAAGTTGTCTTCTATACATTCCAGGAACATCCTGGATTGCTGGTGCCTTGCTGTGTTGTCCCTCCAGCAGATGTCCGGGTGGTTGAAATCGCCCATGAGGACCAGGGCTTGTGACCTGGAAGCCGCTATTGTCTCAATGCAATATCATACCCTCTAGAAAGTTAATTATTTTTGGACAACAATGAGCTAAACCTGCTTCTCATAGCTGTCTATATTGATAACAAGTGAAAGCATGTTGTAATTGTGGAGGTGCAACACTTCTATCAACCTAATTTCTTTCATATCAATGTGAACCAGGGAATTTGCCCTACTGTTGTCTTCACCTGAAAACCACCCATCTATACACAGGGTAATGCTATATACACAGAACACAGCACAAGTCAGTATGAATGTTTTCTTCTTTTGTCTTTCCCTCTGTTGCTTTAAGGAAAACATAATCTCATCTAGAAGTTCCTGCTCACAACAGAGACAAAGGAGTCTTGTCAAACTTTATTTGAATAAAGAGAGAGTATACAGGAAAATTCCTTGTGGGGTCTCTCAAATTGCTGGAAGATGAAGCTCCCCTTTTATCCTAAATTCCCAGGTGCGAATCTCCCTATCCTTCTCCTCTCAGGGTTTATAGTCTTTCCCAAAATGCCTACTACATGTCCCCCTTCACGTGTAACCTCCCTATATCATACATTCTATGGGCATTTAAATTAGGTACTTCACTTCTCTGGGTGGAGAAGTTAATATTCATCAGTCTATTAAGCCTCTGCTCTGTCCTAGAATTTCAGAAGTTCAGGCTGTGTTCAGTGTCTGCTATCTTCAGACAGACCCCTACTGATTTTACAGCAAGATCCCAGGTGAGGCACTTAGCAGAGGCCCTTTGTGATTTACATACACGCAGACAAGATGAACTGTCTGGTTCCTCTCTTTCTATTCCAACTCCCTCTTAGACAATTCTTCCTTTGTAAAGGTACTACCTACTTTTAACCCATCATGGCCTTCCTGCATAGCCTAGGCACATGGTCTTCATCACACTTTTTATACACATTTGTAGGAAGGAGGTGGGGGAGTTCTACCACCACAGGGAGATTCCTCAGTCTTGGCCTTTTCTCTTGCATCCAAGAAATATCAAATATTGCTGCTTAACTTTTCCTTTAGCTCAGTCTCCTCCATATGCCTGTAGGCAAACCCTTCAAGGAGCTATGTTTTGGTCTTGCTGCTTGTGTCATTCATTGCTGCTGAAAAGCAATGGTTTCAGAAGCTGTTGTAAGAGAAATAGATGCATTTCTGGACTGTGTATTTTATAAAGCCAAATAATTTTGTGATGCTTAATATATTTTGTTAGGTTAGTCTCATAAGAAAAGGCAGCACTTCTAGAGGGTGATGTTACTCCATCTATACCGTGTGACAGAATTATCACTGCAAAATCTGTCCCCCACAGCAAACTCCTGGCCAAGCTGTCAGCCCATGGCTTGGACAGGAGCGCACTGTGTTGGGTTAGGAACTGGCTGGAGGGCCAAGCCCAGAGAGTGGTGGTGAATGGTGCCACATCCAGCTGTCAGCCAGTCACTAGTGGTGTGGCCCAGGGATCAGTGCTGGGCCCCATGCTCTTTAATATCCTTATTGATAATCTGGATGAGGGCATTGAGTCCATCATCAGTAAACTTGCAAACATCACCAATCTGTGGGCAGGAGTTGATCTATTCTAGGGTAGAAGGGCTTTGCAGAGGGAACTCGACAGGCTGGACAGATGGGCCGAGTCCAATGGTATGAGATTTAACACATCCAAGTGCCGGGTTCTGCACATTGGCCATAGCAACCTCATACAGTGCAACAGGCTGGGGTCAGAGTGGCTGGAGAGTGGCCAGTCAGAGAGGGACCTGGACATACTGGTTGATGGTAGGCTGAACATGAGCCAGCAGTGTGCCCAGGTGGCCAAGAAGGCCAATGGCATTCTGTCTGGCCTGCATCAGGAACAGTGTGGCCAGCAGGAGCAGGGAGGTTATTGTGCCCCTGTACACTGCACTGGTTAGGTCACATCTTGAGTGCTGTGTCCAGTTCTGGGCCCCTCAGTTTAGGAAAGATGTTGAGTTGCTGGAATGTGTCCAGAGAAGGGCAATAAAGTTTGTGAGGGGTTTGGAACACAAGCCCTATGAGGAGAGACTGAAGGAGCTGGGGTTGCTTAGCCTGGAGAAGAGGAGGCTCAGGGGAGATCTTATTGCTGTCTACAACTACCTGAAGGGAGATTGTAGCCAGGTGGGGGTTGGTCTCTTCTCCCAGGCAACCAGCACCAGAACAAGAGGACACAATCGCAAGCTGCACCAGGGGAGGTTTAGGTTGGATGTTAGGAAGAAGTTCTTCACAGGGAGAGTGATTGCCCATTGGAATGTGCTGCCCATGCAGGTGGTGGAGTCACCATCATTGGAGGTGTTTAGGAGCAGACTTGATAGGGTGCTTTGTGCCATGGTTTAGTTGATAAGGTGATGTTGGATGATGGGTTGGATGGGATGATCTTGAAGTTCTCTTCCAACCTTGTCTGGTCAATTCTATTCTAAGTGCAGAGGCAGAGCCTGGTGCTGAAGAGTCCTTTAGTGTCTCAGCATAATAGGCATCCCCATCCTATGCTGTTCTTCCCCTTTTGCTCTCTTTCCTCCCCATGTGAGTCATATAAGTGATTTTAAATGTCTTTCAATTAACCATATAGTATTGCTGATGGATAGTTTTGTTAACTCTGTGCCTACCCTGATGTCACTATAAACAGAGTCTCTTTGTTACTTAAAAGCTAACATTTCATTTGGTCAACTGCTTGGCACTTTTGTAAGTACTTGCTTTTCCTATGCACATGGCTTCTTTGGGTTTTTAATTTGGGGTAGTTTTTGTTTGGTTGGCTTTGCTCATAGCAATGTCAAAATCTCAAGCTTTTGTTTGTGTTCTGAACTGTCAGTTTGAGTTCAGATTTTTTTTTTTTTTTAAATGTATCAGACTGAGTACTGCATTGGCTGCATACTTCCTAACACCTGGCAAGAATCAGAAGCTGAGTTCCACTCTGCCATGGCTTATTTCTTGACTAAAAAAAGAATCAAAACGCACATAAGAAATTTAACATGGTGAAAGTGAGAAGAAGAAAAGGATTGAAGGTTGGAAACAAATGTAAAAACTTTGTATACAGGCAGCAGCTGGAAGGTATGAGACTATATGCAGTATAAAGTGTTCCGTGAAGCAGGAAAATGTAGGTCCGTTGTAGCAGACACATTTTTTAAACAGTGATTTACTTTTGTGATGTTCATAAAACTCCTAACCTAGTGGTTTCATTCAGCCTGTAAATGAAGGAGACAGATGCCTGAAGACATTGTGCATGTGGGATAGGAAAGGGAGACTAAGCTAGCAGATGCCAAAAATGAATGGGGATATACTAACACCTTTCCAAGCAAATAGCTAAGCAGGAAAATCCTATTTTAGACACTTGAATAGGCAAGATGTATTTCTAGAAAAAATGTGGGAGAGAGCCAAAAAAGATGATTTGTCTGACTGCTGTGCTGAAACATATTGTATCAGTGTTACAAGATATGTTTTGGCAGATGATTAAAATTAAATGAGCAGGAAAATGAACATAGCTTAATGTCTTCATTGCTTTTCCCCCAATATTGACTTCTTCCAAGGCATCATTTTAATGGCAAAACCACTTTCACGTTATTTGTGATAATAAATTTTCTAGAAATGCAATTTAAACAAAAATATTATTTTCTTCCCCACCCCAAATACTGGATCGTACAACTAAGCAGTTAGAAAAACAATGCATCACAGCTTTCAAAATTTTGAATTCTGAAAACTAAAACAGGAGCAGTCCAAATACAGTGGAGAGTCTTGGGGAGCAGAACATCATCTTTCAGGAATTAGGAGTCATGCTTCTGGCTTTAATAGAGACAAATCCACTCAAAATCATATTGAGTTTTCTCTTGTTTTGAGATTTAAAAACAAGATTCTTTGTACAGTAAATGGAATATTAGCAAACACAGTGCTTTACCATTTGTTCTGTTGTTTTTGCATGTGGCTTCTCTGTTGGTATAGGATGTACATTGGCCAGGGATGCACTTTCATATACCTGTCTTTCAATCAGTTCCAGAGATAACATAACAAGATTAGGTCTGTTGGGAGTTATTTGGTCTAAAAATGTGTCTTAAAACCCCCCTTTCCCACCCCTTTTTTTCTTCATTTGCAAGATGTCTTAGTGATGCAGTCAGATTTCAGTTAATCTTTTCTGCTACTTTCCAAATACCTAATGGTAGGATTTTTCTACAGAATTCTCTGAAGATAGTGTATTACATATGATTTATATCAGTCGAAATCTTGATTTCTGTCTTTTCTCTTAAAATATTTCCACCTCTATTTTACTGTGGCTGGGAAATCTGATCACTTTTGCTGTTTTCCAAAAAAGCCGAAGATCACTCTCAGATTTACAAATCCTGGTGAATACAAAGTGATTCAGAGCAGAGCAATCTGCTGAATAGATTTCTGGCTTCTCTATGTAAATGTTTTCAGCTAGTATTGCCGTGGCATTTCAAGACATATTTTTTGACTACCAAGTAATGAGACATGGTCCTCAGAATCTCAGAAAGAATTGTACATTTGGTAAATGAAGAAAGAATTGACAGCAACATTGGTGTAAAAACAAATACTGTAGAGTTTGCCCAGAGGCAACCATTCATCCTAGAGGGTGAGCAGGTGGATTTCAGAGGATTAAAGACAGGATTTCATCCTAGATGATGAAATGAGGAAGAAGAGAATAGGCGTAGAAACAGCTGTTAATAACTGTTAGAAACAATCATTGTTTTGCTTCCTTATTTTGCCTACCCTGAAAAACTTCCATTACTTTGGCTACAGTGTTTGTAGTGGTAGTAGTGGAATTAGAACATGCAAAAGGGATTTAGATACAAGTAGCAGAGGGTCTTTAGCGTTTTTTTTTTGTCAAGAAGATTAGTATTGGCTTCGCAAAGACAGTATTTTCATCTTCTTATAACTGCAGTGGCAGTGCTTCTGTGACAGTTTTGATTATATTGTACACTAAAAACTACAGGCAGATTTACATTCATGATCTAAAGAGGGATTTCAGTGCTCCTTTCTGAAATCCAACTGCACACATCCAACTCTACTCCCCATCAGGAATCCATCACATATCAGAGTTCCTTTGGGGTTTTTGACTGGTTGGTTGGCTTTGTTTTGTTTTGTGGTGTGGTTTTTGGGTTTGTTTGTTTGTTTTTGTTATTGTTTTGGTTGGTTTTGTTTGTTTGGGTTTTATGAAAAGTGTTAGTTCTCATGGTCAAGCAGAAATCTGGATGGGGATGCGTGAATAACCTCTCTGAGGCATATACTTTTTTCTATATACCTCTTACTATAAACATATGATGATGTTTTGCCATCACAAAGTAAAGCTTGTGCTGAGAGATCTTACTTTTTGCTAGCTTTTTTTTCAGTAACATTGGTTAAATCATGACAGAAAGAATTGTTTGGTTTGTAGCCAGTCTATTAGAATAGCATCAGAGAATGATTTATGTTGGAAAGGATTTGTGGAGGTCGGCTGGTTCAGCCTCTTGCTGAAGGACAGCCAGCTTTGGAGTGTGATCATTTGCTTAGGGTTGTCACAGAGATTAAAAACATGTCTGTGTGACAGGATACAAAAAAATTGAAAGAAGTCCAGATGAACTTCCGCTAAAATAGTGTGTAATTTATCTGAGTCGTTTGACAAAAATTAAAGCAGTTGAAAGTAATTTTTGACATAAGGAGACATGGTCTGTGATACATTTATCCTGAGAGCTGTTTTTTAAAGCTCTGTAGTTTAAATCAGAAAAAAAACCATCACCACCTGCAACAAAACCCCCTACAAAACACAAAACCAAAAAAAAAAAACCCAAACAAACAAAAACCATAAAACTTGAGATAAACACAGAGGCACAAAAGAAAATTTTTGTATTGCATCAACTTTTAAGGAAGGGCTGTTGATTAGGCTGATTCTGCCTACCTCATTGCCACACAGTCCACCTGCTCCAGATGTTTTTAATGCTTCTCTGATCTCTTAAGTCTCCAGCAGATTTAACTTTTTTTAAATTGACTGTATTGTTTGGATTAATTATTCTTGCATTTCTCCATGAAGTGTGTGATGAACTATTGTGCATTTCCTGTTTGAAGTCACAGTATTACCAAGGTTGGAAGAGACCTCAAAGATCATCAAGTCCAACCTGTCACCACAGACCTCATGACTAGACCATGGCACCAAGTGCCACATCCAATCCCTTCTTGAACACCTCCAGGGATGGTGACTCCACCACCATCCTGGGCAGCCCATTCCAATGACTCTCTCCGTGAAGAACTTTCTCCTCACCTCGAGCCTAAACTTCCCCTGGCACAGCTTGAGACTGTGTCCTCTTGTTCTGGTGCTGGCTGCTAGAGAGACGAGACCAACCCCTTCCCGGCTACAACCACCCTTCAGGTAGTTGTAGAGGGCAATCAGGTCACCCCTGAGCCTTCTCTTCTCCAGGCTAAACAATCCCAGCTCCCTCAGCCTCTCCTCATAGGGCTTGTGCTCAAGGCCTCTCCCCAGCCTTGTTGCCCTTCTCTGGACACATTCAAGTGTCTCGATGTCCTTCTTAAACTGAGGGGCCCAGAACTGGACACAGGACTCGAGGTGTGGCCTAACCAATGCAGAGTCCAGGGCCACAATGACTTCCCTGCTCCTGCTGGCCACACTATTCCTAATGCAGGCCAGGATGCTATTGGCCCTCCTGGCCACCTGGGCACACTGCTGGCTCATGTTTAGGTGGCTGTCAACCAGCACCCCCAGGTCCCTCTCTGTTTGGGAGCTCTCCAGCCACTCCTACCCCAGCCTATAGCTCTGCATGGGATTGCCATGGCCAAAGTGCAGCACTCGGCACTTGGATTTGTTGGATGCCATCCCATTGGACTCTGCCCATCTGTCCAGTTGGTCAAGGTCCCTCTGCAGAGCCCTTCCACCCTCTAACTGACCAACATCTGCTCCCAACTTGGTGTCATCTGCAAACTTGCTGATGACTGACTCAACCCCCTCATCCAGATCATCAATGAAGATATTAAAGAGGACAGGGCCCAGCACTGATCCCTGGGGGACGCCACTGGTGACTGGCCGCCAGCTGGATGTGGCACCGTTCACCACCACTCTCTGGGCTCGGCCTTCCAGCCAGTTCCTAACCCAGCACAGAGTGTAATGGTCCAAGCCACGAGCTGACAGCTTAGCCAGCAGTTTGCTGTGGGGGATGGTATCAAAGGCCTTACTGAAGTCCAGGTAGACCACATCCACAGGCCCCCCCACATCCACCAGATTGGTTCACCTGATCATAGAAGTCAAGTAGAAGATGACAGATGACATCAGAAAGCAGTGAGATAGACTTGCTTAGTCCTGAAATTAAGCAGTTTTAAAGTTGAAATTCCTTAAAAATTCATGAGTTGAAAATATCTGAATGTATCTTTCAAATAAGGAAAAAGAAAAAGAAATTGCTTGGATCCAAGCATCTTTCTGTTGACATAGGATGCAGTCATAAAATACTGTCTGTATCTCAGTCCTTGTGCCTAGGAATTAATTTTTAAAAATAACTTAATAATAATTATTAGTAATTAATAATCAAAAGCAGTGTTGTGGTTCACTGTGGCTATACTGGTCAGTGAAGACTTAATAACACCCAGACTCAATTTCTGGGAGTTTTAGCCAAAGGTGTGGGTTTTTTTTTTAATTAGCAAGTGATTACAGCCTTGCAAAGCTACCTTCTTTGACACTGCTTAAACACTGGATTAAGAAAGGAAGGTCTTGTTGCCCCATTCAGTTGGGCTGCATGACAGGTTAACTTAAACTCCCTGTGCTTCATCCTCCCTTCTATAAAAAGGACTCAATATTTTTTCCATTCTTCCATAAACTCCTGTTTTAGATGGTGACTGAAGATTTCCACAGAGCTGTTTGGTGTTAAAAATATGTAGTACATTGCTACCAAATAGTCAGTATAGTTGTCTGTTAAGCCTGACATCAAGAATAAATCTACCAGCAAAAAGCTAAATAAAAAATCCCACCTACGTGACCCTTTGCTCTACTCATACATCAGCAGGGAAGTAAACAGTTTGTCTATGATTGCTTGTCTCATCTATTAATATCTATTTGTTCTTCCTAACCTGTAATTGCTCCATTGGATCTGCTGAATTATCCTCTGATTCACATTCAAACTATTTTCAGAAATGCCTTTTAATTCTGGCATGATATGTCATTGCTCAGTAAATATGAAGCGGTGCTTAAGATTTGCTTTATTAAAAAGTTCTGGATAACATTGTAAACTTATTGCAGTGTGAAGTTCCAGTTTGGCAGCAACTAAGATCTGATGTCCTGCATAAATTGGATGCCATGGGAAGAGGGAGAAATAGCAAGAGGCATAAACTTACTCCCTCCCAGTATTAAGAAACTAAGTCCAGGCAGTCCTTCTTCAGTGGGATAGTCGCTTTGTTTCGTATTGTCTCTTTATTAAGAGTTCTGGTTTGATTTTTCACTTTAAAATCCCAAATGAACAAACAAACCCCTGCAAAAAAACCCCAACCAACCAAAGAAAACCAACCCCCACCAAAATACCCACTTAAACTTAAACCCCCCTATGTTAATATAGTTTTTGTCATTTTACACCTTGACCCTGTGCCATAAAATGTAAGGAAGAGAGACCTAGCTGGCTGCCTCAAGTGGGCCAGATGTTAAGACCATGGTTAAACTTTTCCTGCAAGGAAGCTAATGGAGGTGTCTCAAAAGGATGGCTGATAGCCTGGCTGAGTGAAAGTAGTGAGCATATGTGTGCAGACCATCTTGGGATGTGGAGAAACCATACCTGCTCTCTAGAGAAGATGGGGTCCCTTCTATGTATGCACTACTCATGTATGCCTGTGGTTTCCCGGGTTTGCATCTAACTTGTTTGTGTGACCACAGAGTTTTACTCATCTCCAAATAATAGGTGATAAATGAAGAGACTCACAGATTTACTGGATGTCAGCCAGAAAGTGTGTAGAACACTCTGAATGGTTTAGGAGGATGAGCACTAGTTTCTGGACCTAAGCAATCTGAACATGAATGAAGAAATCTCTGCTGCAGAATAAATAAACATGTGTTTCCATCTCTACTGAGCACTGGAAAGTCAGTGTCTAGGCTTCACACAGAAAAGACAAGAGCACACCATATCCAGGTTTTCAGCCATGTACATCATCGTGGTAAACATTTTAGAGGTCAGAAAGGCTTGGGACACTCTGTGCTTTTTGTCCTGCTAAGAAACAAGGACTTACATTATATTTTGTATGTATGAAGGAGTTATCGAGTACAAAGAGGAACAAGATCTCGGTGTAAGGTTTTGCATTCATTTTAAATTCTGGGGCACATATTTCCACCACAAAATTTATGGCACAATGGTTTGGTTTTTTTTTGGATTCCACCCCCCCCCCCCCCCTTGTTGTTCCAATTGGCCTTTACGTTTTTGTTCTTCCTCTAGTGTTTCTAGGGTATGCTGTTAACCTTGCTTTAGCGTTATTGGTTGTATACTCTGATTTACTATCAGACCTGATGGGATGCTCCTGGGGATTTCTGAGTATAGGGTATTGATTTAAAAATAGTGTTGAATGGTTATAGGAAAAAAAGTATAGCAAAACCTTTGCCAAACCAAGTAATTACTTTAAAGACAATCTCTTATCCTTAACTTCATGTCCTTTTAGAAAAAGATTTTTCAGAAATGTTCACGGTGCATTTGAATCAGTTGAGTAATACAATGGTTTATTTTCCTCAGCATTGATGACAAAATTCTGAAGTCTGTAGTTCTCCAATACTCAGAAATACACATTGCTTTTAGTAACAACAAATCCCCCCAAGAAGCAAAGAAAGCCCAACAACAACAACAAAAAATACTAATATTAACATTAGAAGAACCAGCACTTTGAAAATGTCAACAATTAATTTTACAAAATTATCATTACAGGCTCATGAACAAAGGTTAATGAAATTATATGCAGATGTGAGTTGCTTATAGCACTTTTGGAAAATGTGTCAGACTGAAAAGTGTCAATAAACATTAACAACTTTTTAGAGGACTATAACAGTGCTGAAAACTGTTAGGAGAAAATTAGGTTGTATTTTCCTCTAAGTAACATGTTTTCTATTGATGCTGCTTTGTTTTAATAAACATTGACACTTAAGGAGAATATTATTGTCCTCACTGCTGTCAGATTATTCTCATGAAGCATGTTAAAGTTTTAACTCACCCTGTTTTCATAGAAAAAGGTATTTTCCATCTTACCTGGAACTGGTTGCCTTACTTGTTTGAAAGCTGCCCTTTCAAGCATGAATATATTTCAAACAGTTATGGCTAGGATAATGCAAGGAATTGCATATTAGATCTCTTTTCACTGGATTTTGTTTAAACTTTTCTTCCATTTATCTCTTTGGCTGTTTCTGTAATCCCAGTGAGGGGTTTAGAGCACAAGCCCTATGAGGAGAGGCTTAGGGAACTGGGGTTACTTAGCCTGGAGAAGAGGAGGCTCAGGGGAGACCTTATTGCTCTACAAGTACCTGAAAGGAGGTTGTAACCAGGTGGGTGCTGGTCTCTTCTCCCAGGCAACCAGCACCAGAACAACAAGACACAGTCTCAAGCTGTGCCAGGGAGGTTTAGACTGGATGTTAGGAAGAAATTCTTCACAGAGAGAGTGATTGCTCATTGGAATGGGCTCCTGACCCTGGGGAGGTGGTAGATTCACCATCATTGGAGATGTTTAGGAGGAGGCTTGATAGGGTGCTTGGTTGCATGGTTTACTTGATTAGTTGGTGTTGGATGATAGGTTGGACACGATGATCTTGAAGGTCTTTTCCAACCTGGTCTGGTCTAGTCTAGTCTATTCTATTTGCCATTGGAATGGGCTGCCCAGGGAGGTGGTGGAGTCACCATTACTGGAGGTGTTCAAGAAGAGACTGGATGGGACGCTTGGTGCCATGGTTTAGTTGATTAGATAGTGTTGGATGATAGGTTGGACTCGATCTCAAAGGTCTTTTTTTCAACCTGGTTAATTTGATTCTATTCGATTTGATTCAATTCTATTCTTCTATATACATAGGAGATGACCACAGTTGAATACTGGAAAATAAGTATATGTTCTTTAACTGAGACCATGTTACAGTGCTCAAAATTTACCTGTCCTTTGAGGAAGTGAGAGGGTTTTCTTCTTCAGAAGAGCACTACTTTTCTGGTTTTAAGTGGTTACAGTCATAGACTCCAGAACTGAGATGACATCTAAGGCAGCATCTGGAAATGAATATGGAGCTGCTGGGGAAAAGAGTTCACAATTCCAGATCTTGCTTGCACCTCTTTGTCTGCTCTTAGCTAGATTTATTATTTGCAGTTGCTATCCTTGCCTTTGCAGTCTTGTGGGTGCAATACCTGCCTTAGGAGCTTCTGCTTCATTACCTCTGTGTTAAAAGTAAGAAATGCATCCTTCTGTATTCAGTCAAGCTCAAAGGACCACATCACAAAGCATAGCAGCTGAAATAAGCCACCTGTGGAAATTTTCTTTTGTTGTGTTTGTTTGTTTGTTTTCCAGTGTCTTTAGCAAAGATGTATCTTGCAGCATAGTGGTGGCCAGTCCAGTACCATGAGTTCAGTCAAATATAAGCTCTTGGTTTCAGTGCATGGACAACTACATCTGGCTTCTGCAATTCAGGCTTAACAGTCTCCACTATAAATCTATGGATCTACTAAATGAACTCCTTTTACAAGGGGAAAGCAACTTTACAGCATTGACCTGGAGATAGCGAAGATTCTTTATGCTTTATTTGATGTCATGGGAGGCCTAAGTTTTGTGAGTCAGTATCAGGATGATAATCAGAGCATGTAGCACTAGAACAGTGATATGTCTTAACTGTCACCAGTGATGCTTATATGATCTATTTTCTGCTAATAGATACAGTGTTGGATGGTTAGGTGAAGTAGGTCCAAGGGGCCAGGAAATACCAAGAATATTAAAATAAACACCAGAATTTTCCTTTCATCACTAAATTTGTAATACTGGCTTGGGGAAAGGAGAAGGGAACACCCAGACTTCTCTTTTCATATACATGCATAGAATGGAGACCATTACTCTCAAGGCTGTCATCGAAAGTGCCCAATGCATAGATGTTACTTTCATTAACTCACAAAAGGACCCTTGAAAAAGTAGTTTAAAACAACAATTATTATTGTAACAAGAACAGATGATTGCATCTTACTGATGTACTTGTCAACAGATTCTATGAGAAAGTTACTGGCTGTGTGAGAAGAGATGAAAATACTGATTGAAATTGGCACTGACTGTTCACAGTAGACAGTCTGTCTGTCTAGAAAGGGTTCATATTGGAAATCAGTTATGAATACAAGGAACTACTGAATATCAAACTTGGAATCGAATATAACACTGAATAAAAATTAGCCTTAAATTTAATGTCTGAAATGAGAAAAATAATAGTGAAGTAATAGAATTAATTGTTTTTAAACAAGATTATTATTTATTCCTTTGTGATTTTGTTATGCACTTTAATTAGTCTGACAAGGCTAACGGATAAACTTCCAAATTTTTGAGATTCCATTCAACAGCAAACAGTGAAAACCTAAGCAATCTGACAGATTATAGAAGGCTATGGGTAAATGGATGGATTAATAGACGCCAAATGCTATTTATCTGCTTAAATGTGAAACACTGTTTAAGAACACAAAATAAAATATGGTGGTATCTGTTTATAGGAAGCTTGCTTCAGAGCACAGGCCAGGGGGCATGTCATGGGCCTGTGAGAGTCAGCTTTCTTAAACCAGGGCAGAAGGGTATAGAATTGATGTAGTATGCAACCAAATTATTATGTCTTAAACGCAGTTACTGGGAGTGAGGGGAGGAAGGATAGTTTTTTCCCCACTGCTGGGGTGGAGGGAGCGGGGAAATACTTGCTGCTGTGGTAGAAGGCACCACTTCTCTTCTCTTACAAGGGGAAGACGGCTGGTGGGCCAACTGCAGGGAGTGAATCTACAGATTGTTTCCTCATCATCTTTGTTTTCTCCCATGTTTCAGCTCTAAACGGCTTTAAACGGTCCTAGATATTTGTCCTTTGAAAAAAGAGAAGTATTGTAAAGTTCACAGCTGGTGGTGCTTTCACCAATAGGTGGAGTTAACAGCCTTGCCTCAGTGCAAATTTGGTGTTTCTGAGAGGGGAGATGGAACTTGTGCAAATTGAAATTACTTGCTGGGTCCAAGCAGCACTTGCCATTCCTGAGGAAGATAAAAGCTTGTGACATTGGTCTTAAAACAGTGGCAAAAGCATTTTGCTTGAGGAAAATACATGCTAGTTATTTAGGAGATGAGAATTAGTGTTTAGCAGATCCATGTCTCCCTTGACAAACAGATTTACAAGAATATTGGGTGAAGTGTTTCCATGGCAATGCTCAGGCCTTTTGTCAGCATTTTTCAAGTGAGGATTGTGGTGTATAGTGCTGGACAACACAGGGCAAACTGTTTTGCTTCCAACTGCCAATAGGAAACTTCTAAACTTCTGCTAGGCATGAAAAGGAAACAAGAAAGAAGATGGTGGCTATGGGTGGCCTTTTATAGGATTGTCCCTTTATCATTCCAGCTGTGAAACAGCCTGAGACTGCCATTTGAGGGAGTTCAAACAGAATATCTTTGATGCTGTTGTGAGGAGAGAGGCCACACAGGAAAACTAAAAGCTGCTGATGCAAAAGAGTAACTGTTTAAACAATATGTGTGAATAGTTGACCAGAAAATTACTTAGGCAGATGGCTACTGGCTGTTGGACTTCAGACCTGAACAAAGTCTGATCCATAGGATGGAAAGAGCAATTATTATGCTGAAGTACATGCAAGTAACCAGACACACCCAGCTTCTATTTAATTGGATGTTTTTTTTCTTTTTGTGAGAAGTAGTATTCCCCATGCAACTGGATGAGAAATGAATTTTGCTTAAAGGCCTGTCAGGAGTTCTGAAATGTTAATTTAGAAAAAGATTTTTTTTTTTTTAAATTTTTTTTTTTGTGGTAAGCCTGATGTCGTAGGGTTGAGGGAAAGGCCAGCCCCTTTCCCCCCCGGGAGTAGAGGGAAGAAAATGGAAGGGAAAAAAAAGCCCACACAGCTGGATTAGCAAAGGAGTGGGTGCTGTATATTTACAAAGCAGTTTAGGGAAATGCAGGTTTATGTACAGAATTTACAGTATTTACAATATATACAGAAATATACAACAAAGTCACACAGAAATGAGGGTTCCCTCCTCTGCTGAGGGGGGTTCCCTGCCCCTGCTCCCCCTTCTCTCCCCCTTTCCCCAGAGAGAGTTAGAAGGAGAGGAAAAGAGAAAATTAATTAAAAGCGGTTACGTGTTAGAATGTTAGAGAGTGTCTTATCTGCTCCAAGGTCAAGCCTGGCCGAAAGCCCAGAAAACTGCGAGCTGCAAAGGAGAATGCAAAATGCAGGAATGCCCAGGATTCTCTGCTGTACTCCCAGTTCAAAAGGTGCTTCCTCCAATCTACCAATGAAATTAGTTTAGATCTCTTTCGTTTATAACCATTTCAGCCACAATATTCCCTTTCTTAAGGGGACAGCCTCAAACAGTCACACCTGAGCTTGGCAAAAGTCCTCTGCCTGATGTAGGCACAAGAAAGGACACGTCCTGCCAAAAATTACTCATGAGAGGCAATGTTGGAGTGTTATTACCTGTGTGGATGATGGACCATGTAAAAGCTTTTAAATTACTGAAGGAAAGAATGTGTGTCTTCATGTCATCTCTAAATGGACAAATAAGAATCTCTTAATCAAATATGTTGCAGACATCAGTAGTTGCAAACGTGTAGAAGTCACAAACTGAACAAGAAACAAGGTTTTCACAAATAAATTTATGGATCTGGATGCTGTGTAGATTTTTATACTTACCAGGTATACACTTTGTGCCACCATTCTTCCAGTAGATCTTTGTGTTGAGTTAGGGCTTATATGAAAATAGGTATACAGATGGACTTTTCACATAAACTGGGAAGACAAGTGTAAGAGACTAAATCTTGTCTCTCTTGATGTGAATCAGCAAAGATAAAATCACCTTTGCTCATTGCACAGACAATAGCTGATGTGTAGCGGGCAGACACCACTGTCTTGGGGGTTTGGGGCGATGGTAATACAATTCCTTTCCTCGTCTCTCTCCCTCTTCTCTCTCTCTCTCCCTTCTTCTGATCCATCCACTTTATTCTGTTAATAAATGGTGTCGCTGTTGATATTTTGGCCTCATTTGTGCCTCTTAATTTCATAATATGGGAATATTGAAAAGAGCTAAGCCTCTTACTCTCTCTGGACTGAGACAACAAGCTGCAGTATTAGATGTTGTCATGGCAGGATGATGGCAGTGAGACTGCAAAATGAGCTAGAGACATCATTTGAAACAACAAGTGTGGAATTGTGACTTTCTTCAAAGTGCTTGCAGGCATTCTGTTAATGAATATACAGGATATACTCTGTGTTTTCAATGCAAGTCGTGAATTTATTGATTCAGTTATCATCCCACCGGTGAATGATGGTAATAGGACTGCTTTTGCAGCAAGCTTGCAGAGAATGGTAATGATAATGAGCCATTGCAAACCACAGTGACAGAGCAGAAAAAGTTTGGAGGTATTATATATTGTTTAGTTAAATTAAAAATAACCTCTTTGTATTTTTGTGTAGCATATAAACCATCAGAAAATCCCAATCAGGATGATGATATGTACTGACCCAACACTGATAACTGATGCTTACTGCTCTGGAGAGCATGCATTCTCACATTTCAGCATATTGTATGTAAATTTCTGCAATTGCATTTACCAAGGCCCTTGAGAAAGCCCCAGGATATGTGGTAGCTTTTCTTAAAGCTCCCTGTGTCCTGAAAATGTAAAATAGCTTTTCAGGGAAAATATATGACTAGATGTAGGGAAGTCCTGGTTGTAATCCTTTGAATAAGGCTGATCAAGGACAAATATCATGATACTATGTAATGCCTTTAAGATATATCAAACTCTGTCAATAACTTATTTCATTTTGTGCACACTAACAAGGTAGAGTGGTTATCTTTGTACACTTTCAACATTGCAGACCATTATAGTTTAGAATAGAATAGAATAAACCCGGTTGGAAGAGACCTTCAAGATCATCGCGTCCAACCTATCATCCAACACCACCTAATCAACTAACCCATGGCACCAAGCACCCTGTCAAGTCTCCTCCTGAACACCTCCAGCGATGGCGATTCCACCACCTCCCCGGGCAGTCCATTCCAATGGGCAATCACTCTCTCCGTGTAAAACTTCCTCCTGACCTCCAGCCTGAACTTCCCCTGGCGCAGCCTGAGACTGTGTCCTCTTGTTCTGGTGCTGGCTGCCTGGGAGAAGAGACCAACCTTTGCCTGTTTACAACCCCCCTTCAGGTAGTTATAGAGAGCAATAAGGTCACCCCTGAGTCTCCTCTTCTCCGGGCTAAGCAGCCCCAGCTCCCTCAGCCTCTCCTCATAGGGCTTGTGTTCCAAACCCCTCACCAACTTTGTTGCCCTTCTCTGGACTCGTTCCAGCAAGTTAACGTCCTTCCTAAACTGAGGGGCCCAGAACTGGACACAGTACTCGAGGTGTGGCCTAACCAGTGCAGTGTACAGGGGCAGAATGACCTCCCTGCTCCTGCTGGCCACGCTGTTCTTGATGCAGACCAGGATGCCACTGGCCCTCCTGGCCACGTTAATAACTCTTCTATCAATAGATCATTTACCTATTGATAGAATAAATAATGTTCTATGCACTTACACTATTCTGTTACATGGCTGCTCTTAGAAAAACACTGGGAATTTGGTGCCTTATACCTACATTTTCTTTAACAAATTAGATTTGTTTATAATGAGAAATGATTATGGCATTTTAGGTTGTGTTTACTTTCATACTTATGATTTCTGTAGTGAGATTCTCTTTCCCTAGGCAATAGATATGTTAACATAATCCTGCTGGATATTTAAATTTTGATCTCTTTTGTCTCATTCATATAAATGCTATTAGGGAGGGTTATTTGCTTCACATTAGTTTCTGGAATAAAATTGACAAGCCCCAGAGGCAAGGTTAATCTCTTCTGATGCAAATTCTGCTTCCTTTGCTGAGACCAGGTGGCAAGGAGAGGGATTAATGGGACTTTAAGGGTTTTAGGCAGTTTCTTCAGCATGTAATTTTTCAGTCTGTTTTATTACAACCAGACCATTCATCTGGTTGCATTCATTGAATGTCAGTCTTTATGACTGCCTGCTACTTCTCTCTAATTGTGTCAAATAGTGCATGCAGAGTTGCTATGTATATGAGGGCTATGTGGTGCACGGGCTTGTCTGTCTGTTTCACCTGAGGTCCCCAAATCATGGTTTGCCTGTGTATAATACTGCTGAATAGGAGAGAATTTCTAAGATGCAATTGATAAAGGTTTATGCAAATGTTACATAGTGAAAAAGCAGAAAGGTTGAAAAGGATTTGCTTCAGCCTTTTAAAATGAAAGTTACTTGAGTTTCTTGAAGTTGATCAGCCTTTAAAATTAATCTAGTTTAAAAATTTAATGGTAATTTGATGAATGGTATCATATTTGACATCACTGGATTTATGCATGTAAACATGTGCTATGTTGCTCTATCAGTGAACCATCAATAGAAAGAAAATTAACGCTGGAGCAGGCTTTAGTGTATTCAGATTTGGGAAAGAAAACAATTGCCTTGTGTAGCTTCTTGAATATCTTTATTCCTAGTACACTAAATGACTAAACATCTAAAAAGTGATGACTAAACAAATGAATGCAGCTTTAATTTACTTTCCTCTTTTAAAACCAATAGATGAATGAATTTATGTTATCTTTCTTTATTTTCAGCCTAATTTTCTTCCTTTTAGAAATGCTTGTTCTACTTCTAGTCATAGGCATTTTGATATAAGTAAATAGTGATGATGAATGAATGAATTAATTAGATCTGCATAGATTAAAAGTAGGTTATGATACAAAGCTACAGTTTCTTGCCGAAGTGATAATTTGAGGCTAGCAGAGGTATGCAGGAGTGACTTATTTCACTCATCTAGTATTTCTCACAGGAGTAGGACACTAGAAATGAAGCTGGCTCATTAAAACTGACTGTAAAATGCCACTGTAGCATTGTACTTCTACCTCCTGATTGCATATGGCTAACTTGTTTACATGTTTTCAGTGATTACCATTGTGGTGGTGATATTCTCTAACCTTAATATTACTTTTAACAGATATTGACTTTGACTTGATTTTCTTCTTTTGAAATAAATTGTGTTTTTCTGCTCCATGTTTTCTGTCAGCTGTGATTTTCTCTTCCATCCTATTACAATTGCAGTGAGGGCCTCTTGTGCTGTAGCTGGAGAGGGGTTATAAATTACCCAAATAAACCCAACAGAGTGGGTTTATTTTTCAAACCTCCACCAAAAATAGGCTAGCACAGATATGTAAAAGAAGGATATCATGGTTACTTTTTATTGTTGTGAAGGAATTGTTAGGTTTTTGGACATATCTTGTTTCTTCAACAGGGCCACCGAATAAAGTCAGGGAAACCTGACAATCAGACAAGGGCTTTTCCTCTGTGACCTTTCAAAGAGATGAATCAGAAAGAATTTGTGTCTGGATTTTAAAAGATATTGAGGTATGAATGCTCAGGATTCATTCCTGGTAAGTCAGTTCTGCAGGTATTGCTTGGATGGAGTATCAGACTTCATTTATCCTCTTGCAGTGTGTGAACGCTAGAAAACTCTTTATGTTAGAACAACCAATGAAAAAAAAAAAGTCAGTATTGCTAAATTATGCAGCTGTTTGTGGTAATGTGTGTTTGTTAAACTTGATGTAACCAGCACCTTTTTCCCCACTGAGTGCTTACAGAAGTGGATTTAAACTTCCAGTTTGGAAGTTTAAAAAACACTGGAAGTTAATTTATCTAGTAGTTTTGCTGGTCACGTGGCCACATATAATCTGTGTTTTAAGGAGAAAATCTACGATCGAAGATTTTTTTCCTATTTTGAATATGTGTGCTTGAAGCTGTCATAATTGCACTGCTATGTTTATTATGGAGCTCACACACTACCTTCAATGGGAGCAGAAATTAACCTGTAGGTGAAATGTGTTCTGCCCAGGAAATTTTTACACTTCAGGTGAAGGGGGACAAGTGCAGGAACAGATCTTAGGTGGAGAAATGTAACAATTTTTACCCATGGGGACCAAAAAAGCATGGAGTACAAACTACAAAGGCTTGACATGCACAAACTTGGATGGTCTACCTTACTAAATACTCTAAAATCCCTCATGGCTGCTGTTTTTTTTTTTTGTTGTTGTTGTTTATTTGGTTTTTTTTTTTCCTTCTTAAAAATGGAGAGAAAATTAGTGTGCCATTGCACTTTATAAATAATTCTGACACTTTTAACTCATAATTTTCATCATTAGTCAGGAAGCAATTAACATTTTAAATGTTAATTTTTAGACTATTAAAGAACTATCCGACGATATTAGACTGCTGAGATGGGAGTATGTCAAGGTACATTATTATTATAGCATGGAGAACATAGGGAAAAAGTACTACAGTTAAGTTTCATAGAAAGCTGGGAGATTTATTTTAAACTCCAGAGGAAAAGGGCAAAGCAGAGATATATGGAAAGCTTTACTTGAGAAGAAAAAAAAAATTAAAAAGTTAACAAACAAGGTGTTTTTTTTTTTTGTGAATATCAGAGTTGGTTTGCTTTTTAAGCAGAGCATTTGGATTAGTTTGGGTTTGCGCATCTAACATGAGAAATGTTTCACTTATTAGCCTTTTCTTGTTTTAATCTCAGCAGGATCATATTAGAACAATTACACCTGGAGAGCTTCAGCACTCAATCAGAATATAATACTTAAGGGACAGAAAACTAAAACAGAGCCTGAGACCCTGCTTTCAGTTCCCGGCTTAGTCAGTGAGATGCATGGTGGTATTCCGTCAGGGATTTTGCTTCTAGAAAAAGAGGGTAATGAGGCTTCCTTCTCAGAGTGCTCTGAGCATTGTGTCTTCTAAGCTCTGTCTTAATTGCTGTTTAAAATATTGATTGTGTGTATGTCTCTGGACAAAGACAATCAGAAGAGAGTTAGAAAAGTTATGGAAATATATGAAGTCTCTGTTGTCCTTTGCCCATCCTATTGCTTCAAATGCTGACATACTCAGTTTTAGAACATCCCAGTGTTAGCTATTTAGACATGAAAGTGTGAGAGAGTCTGTTTTTCTGTTTTGTCATGTTACTAGTTATGAACATTGGTGGAGTCTTGTTATGTTGACTTCAGAAACAAAATTGCTAGATCCATCAAATGCTAGACACTGTTGTTTGGGACATACATTTTGCCTTAGACAACTTCACATTTTCAGTTTGCTACTGTCTGTATAACACTTAGCCTCAAAACAAATGGGCACTTTGATGAATTGACTGAATGGTATGGGCTCTGCTAGCACTTGTCTCTCTCCTAGACAGGCAATATTGTTTGAAGCCATAATTTTACTAGTAATAAGACAAATATAGTAATGAAATGCAGTTATGTCTGCTCAAGCTGACTGGTTATACATTCAGAAAGATGCACCTATGCAGGAAACTGCTGGCAAATGTCCATCTAAAGGGGGATGTTATCGCACACATGTGCATTTTGTTATTTCCAGCAGGTAGCTTCTCCCTGGAAGTGTTCATTGGGCTCTATCAGAGAACACTTGTTTACATATTGATTAATATCCTATGGGCTTCTTCTTGTTGAATGCAAGTACTTTCACTTAATACCAATTACAACTTTTGAGAACTGTGAAATCTTTTGTTTTCTACCTCTCTAATAGGAAATATTGTTAATTTATGTGTGAAATGAATTGAGCTGGAGTTAATGAGAACATGAGCAGGGCCTAGCCATGAATGTATCATCAAAAGTGCATGGGAATTTTCCAAAAATCCAATTACAAGAGATATCAGGATAGCAACAGGAGTGCTCAGATAGTTCTGAAAAATAATGAAATAATAAAGCATTCGAAGTAATCTATATTAAAAAAAAAAGTGAGTAATTAATAAATATTTATGTGAAAAGTTTGGTAGGGAAAAAAAGCCACACCACCACACCAAACCTACAACAAAATAAAACAATGATAAAACCAGTGCAAACAAAACCCAAACAAACAAAATCCCAGTGAAAAATGTCTGGACGGTTAACAAAGTTGAGTAAAATCCGACTGCACAGAAATTGAAAATCACTTTACTGAAACAGTTGCCCTCTCTAAAACACATGCATGATATTGTATTTACCTGATTTTCAGGGCATGTTACAATGGAATTATTTCACTTGTTCAACACTTAAAAAATTAAACTTTCTCTAAAACTGAAAATTTTTACTAACAATGTAAGAAAATCAATGAGGGTTCACAGCAAGACTTAAATCTACATGTGTGGCTGCAAGAGTTTGCAGGGACAGAAAATGACTTACAGCTGCAGCTCTTTGTACAAGAATCCGTGACTGATCTGTAAAAGAAATATCTAGCTTACAAACACATTATTCATAGAAATTCCCAAATGGAGATTAAGGGTCTATCAGTGTGTACAGACCCTGTAGCTTTTATTACTGTTATAAGATCAGAGTGACTCCTCCTGTTTTCATTCGAGACAAAAATTTCCATGTTTCTGCAAAGGAAAAGGCACTGCAGAATGTCCTGCCCTCCCTTTCTTATAGGAGCCTGTAAAGTTACTGTACATTAATTAACACTCCTGGCAGTTTCAGACCATCAGATAAGCCAATTCTTGAAACAGAGGTGGGAAGCTAGTTTTATGTGAGAGGTTTCTGTCCTGCACTGGTGAAATTAGAGTGGAAAATGCACTGAAATAGCATGAATTTTGTTCCCTGGTGCTTTTTCCTTTCTGCCTGCTTTCAAAGAGGCTGAGTTAGAGTATCACAACAAAATGTGCTGGGACCGTGGGTGGACACAAGATCCTGAGGATGAAATCTGATTTCACCAAGTCTGTTTTTGATTTCAGTAGTTTGCACTGCAAATTAGTATAACTATGACTGCCCCTTGGCCTTGGATCTTAATAATATGTGGGAAGTCGTCTATGTTCAGGTCAGCTCAAGATCATTCACAGATCTAGATGTTCAGCTTTACTCAAGTCCTGGTGTTTCCTTCCTACAAAGTGGGTGAACATGTTTAGAATTTTCTCACTGATCTTTTTTTGCTAGAAATAGTGAAAGGGAGAGATACTGGCTGTGAAGTAAGGGAGGGGGAAGTGCATACTGAAACAAAACTTGCAGAAAATTGATATTATAACTTTACTAAGAACTGAGAACTTTACTAAGAACTAAGAACTGGGGTCTGTGTTGATAGGTTGGACTCGATGATCCTCGAGGTCCTTTCCAACCTAAGTGATACTGTGATACTGAGTCTCAATTAGCTGCCACGAATATAATGCATGACACTGCATCTCAGTCTCAACTTAAACAAACAGATCTCTACTTTCAGAATTCTACAATTCAGAGTTTTAAAAAAATCATGGAATCATAGATTTGTTAGGGTTGAAAGGGACCTCAAGGATCATCTAGTTCCAAGCTCCCTGCCATGGGCAGGGACACCTCACACTACATCAGGTTGCTCAGAGCCACATCCAGCCTGGCCTTAAAAACCTCCAGGGAAGAGGCTTCTACCACCTCCCTGGGCAACCTGTTCCAGAGTCTCACCACCCTCATGGTGAAGAAGTTCCTCACCAGCTTTCTTGTAGGCCCCCTTCAGATACTGGAAGGCCACAATTAGGTCTCCTTGGAGCTTTCTCTTCTCCAGACTGAATAGCCCCAACTCTGTCAGTCTGCCCTCATAGGAGAGGTGCTCCAGCCCTCTAATCATCCTTCTCTGGACACATTCCAGCACATCCAGAGCCTTCCTGTAACAGGGGCTCCAGAACTGGACACAGTACTCCAGGTGGGGTCTCACTAGAGCTGAGTAGAGAGGGAGAATCACCTCCCTCAACCTGCTGGCTATGCTTCTCTTGATGCAGCCCAGGATGTGATGGGCTTTCTGGGCTGCAAGTGCATACTGGTGGTTCATGTTGAGCTTCTCATCCACCAACACCCCCAAGCCCAGCCTATATGAGTGCTTGGGATTGTCCCAACCCAGATGCAGGACCTTGCACTTGGTCTCGTTGAACCTCATGAGGTTGTCATGAGCCTACCTTTCCAGCCTGTCAAGGTCCCTTGGGATGGCATCCTCCAGTGTGTCTGCTGCATCACACAGCTTGGTGTCATCAGCAAACTCGCTGAGGGTGCACTCAGTGCCACTGTCCATGTTGCCAACAAAGATGTTAAACAAGACAGGTCCCAGGACTGATCCCTGAGGGACTCCCCTTGTCACTGGCCTCCACTGAGACATGGACCCATTGACAGCCACCCTTTGGGTGCGGCCATCAAGCTACTTCTTTATCCAGTGAATGGTCCATCCATACCACACCAGCTTGGAAACCAGGATGTTGTGTGGGACAGTATCAAAGGCTTTGCTCAGGTCCAGGTAACATAATGCTATTACTCTTACTGGAAAAGAAAATAAAAAATTTAAAAATAAATAAATCTGTATTTCTTACCCTACACACATTCCCATGTGTAATCCAACCTAAAAGATCCTAACTTGCTATGTGCTTTTGTTGAAAGATCTGGAGGTATTTTGCAAGACTATTCATGCTAACACAGAGGAAAAATACTTCCAAAGAGGCAAAGAACATAGGAATTTAGAAGCTGTTAAAGGCTTGGTCCAAATCTTGCAGAAGTAAAAGAAAAAAAACCCAAACAGGTAGTTATTGAAATGAAACATTTGGCCAATTCATATCTCAATATTAAAAAAAGAAGTATGTGGAGATAAAATTAATATAATAATTTTCACTATGCTTATCAATTGAGCATTAGAGAGATGTCGTCTTTTTTGGCATATGATTCATATATATTTGTTGGGGCACTTATCCCAGTGCAGTCCATAAAGCAATAAAGGTAGCATAGATTTTAAAGAATTTAATGGTTTCATTACTTGGAGTAGTAGTGTTGCATTGTCCCTCAAGTCTCCTGTATACTCTATTTGAAAGTAGCAAATCTGACAAATGAGAGGGAGAGCAGGCTATGTTCCAGAAGGAAAAAATGGAAACTAGAAGAACTAGGAGATTTACAGAAGACTCTAGAGAAAACTCGTTCCATTCTGTGGTATTGTATTCCTGGGAACCCACATCACTTCACAGTTGGCCTTTTTTGCTTTCTTTTCTCCTCTTGTACCACACAGTGTTGTTGTTTGGTGCTCAACCAAAACAAGAACTGGAAATTAGCCCCTATTTCAGGCCTGTGCTCATGTATGTCCCCAAAACACAGGGAGTGTTTCCAGTTCTAGCAATTCCTACTGTGCAGAGTCCTGCTAACTGTGAGGCTTAACCATAGACTCAGAAAGTCCTGAGTTTTCAATGGAGCTCTATTTTGGAGGTTGTAGAGGCAGAATAACCAATATAAAACTCAAGCACTGCAGTTCTCTTCCAAGGCTGCCATTCTCTGTGAAAAAGGAAGAAAGGATATTTTTCTTCCTATGTCTAATTAGTAAGTAAAATGTATGCTTAATAAAAGCCTATTGCCATTAGTATTTGATCTCTCAATTTCCTTCAGAAGAGAAGCTAATTTAAGACAAAACATTACAAGAGTAAAACACTTAAAAGGAGAGACTGAAAAGGAAAAGAACAAAAACCAGTGTGATCTAATTACCTTCCCTGAAATCTGGTGCCTAGCATTTGATGATTTCTGTTGAAAAAAAACCTCACTTCATACTGAAAAATTGTTTAAAATAGACATTGCTTTGTGCTGCTTTTCTCATTATTATGTGGTTGATGCTTATTTTCCTGATATATTTTAACTACTTTTTTTTAAAAAAAGTGTATTTTGACATATATGGCAGCATATACAATAAGAAATACTTTTTCTTTATTTTATTTCTGATCTTATTCTACCCTTCTTGCAGTGCTTTCCCCAAATGGTGTATACATTTTTGTGCTAATTAAGATATTTTTACTTTTATAAGTATACATGTAGCTATATTTTCTGTGTGCATGTGTGTGTGTGTGTACATATCTGTGTGTGGAAAGGAGCTGTCTGAAAAAGCATTGGAAAAGCTACAAGGTAACTTTTTGGAATTGTTTAATGCCAGAAAAGCATTGTTTAATATTTAGCTTTTTCTTTAAAGTGTCTATGAACTGTTCTTTCTTTTAGACATCCAGAGCAGCAGATACAAGTATTAAAGTGCTAAGCGTGCACTCTCCCAGTTAGTATTTATTTTCGTTTACACAGCCAGCTTTAGAAATATGAGAAATTGTTAATTTTATTACTGTTTACAAAATTATCATAAACCAGATGGTACCTGAAGATTAATAAGCACTTAAGTTAATGCTAAGTATTGTTGGGGGTGGGGATATAGGGTATGTAGTTTGTTGCTTTGAAATGTTTTTAAATTCAGAGTAATAAAGTTGTTTGTCTGGTGACAGGAAATGCAACCTAATAGCAGACCAGGAAACACTTTGTTCAAAATTGTGATCCTGCTCCAGCCCAGGTCCTAAATGCAAGAGAGGTATCAAAGCATTATCTGGGATAGTAAAATTAATATAAATTATTTTAAGATATACATAGGACTACATTTGATTTCACACGATATTCCTGATAAAAAGGCAAAATGACAATAATTCCTGCTAACTTGATAACAAGCAGAAACACAGCACTGTTCTGTTTTGAATTTCAGTATTTCTTTCCTCAGCCCTACCCCTACCTCATTCTCCATTGCCTCTTCCAGCTTCCTTTTCATTTTACACAAATATCATAGTAAACTTTCCACTGTGAAGTTGCATTCCTATCACTGAACCACTAAAGACCAACCTAGATAATACATAGGTTGATATTATCCAGACCTGGTGCACTGGGGTGATATTTTCTAAATAATTGCTTAGCTTCTTTTTGGTTTTCCACATCTTCATTCTTTCATGGTATCTCCTTTAGTGCAGAATACACATTCTGAAATGTTTTCACATTCTCATTTTATGATCAATAGACCTTGTCTTTACTAATGAGTACTCGTTTTGCTGGTGCTTTCCACAACCAATTTTTATAGTTTCTGTTATCACACATTCCTTTTAATCCAGATTGATTTTCCCTCAGTTCTCCATAAATATTTGTGCTTGATTTCTGTATTACTGGTTTTTTACTTTACAATCTAACTTTAAAAAAATTTTGTTTGTTACAGCCTCCATGGCATCTAGGTTAGTATATTGTCTTCTCTTTCTAAATATGTGTTTATAAAAATATTTTTGCTAATAGGTAATGTAAACTTTCCTTTGAAAAACCACAGGTGTTTGAAGGAAAAAAACCAACAACATTCCTAAACAAACCAATAGCTCCTCACATGTTTTTCTTTAGAAATATTCATCTATGTTAAGAGATTGTACTAAGTATTTATGTGCAAGAAATTCTATGAGGTTATATTCTGAGCAGCAGCTATAATTTGGGAAAGCTTAAAGCCTGAAGCAATTTATGGGCCTCTATTTTGTATGCAGGAAATTGAATGAAATCTGGTGCTTGTTGCTAGGCAAAGTATGCCTACCAACATAGCACTTAAAAGTAATCTGCAAAGATCTGGCAGTTTAACTAGTAGGAATGCTAAATTGCTCCCAATACAGTTTGCCGGTGATGTATTTTTAAAATGAATGTAAACTTCTACTCCTAACCAATAATTCATGCCCACAAAATGTAAACCCCGCTGCTTCTGTAGGCTGTCAGCTCCATGTGGGAAAAAAATAAACACTTTGGGGGGCTTTTTCTGGGATGTACTGAGCATTTCTGAAGACTACTGATTTTTGCAGGAATGAATGAAACTCACAATGCACACAATTTGGCTTTTGAAAATCAGCACTCATATTCAAAACATATGACATTGAGAGGGATGGGAAGTGGCAAAGAAATTTAGCTAGCATTTTCTGTAGGTTCAGTGCTTGCTTCTGCTCTGTTGCATGCTGTGGACACTGAAGTGAAAGGGAAAGGATTATGAATTTTGAGGATCTGAGAGTTCACAGAAACACATCCTTCACTGTCTTGCTGAAACAATACAATCAAACCAGCAATCCATCAGTCATTCTGAATGAGATGAAATTGTGTTTGAATATGTGTATATGGATGGGCTATGTAGAAGCAATTAGAAACATATGTGATGATTTATATAACCTGATTGTCTGATCTTAAAGCCTTTTTAAGAGTTAAAAAAAATCCTCTCTCTAACTGGGATTAAACCAAGCAGTGTTCTTGCTAAAATAATGAAGATACACCTATATTAGGAATGTCACACTATATTCCACATACTTTTACTTTAAAATGTTTATAAAAGAGAATGTTTATAAAAGAGAATTAAAGAATCAAACTTCTTTTATTCCTCTATGAACCGATTCAATTTTCTCTCGTGGACTGCTATATTGTATCTACCAAAGATCCCAGTAATACATTTTGTATCTTTGTAGCTTTGATTGACAATTGTCATATAAATGAGATTCCATATTGCTGAGTGATTGGCATTGAGACATTCTTTGCAGGGAACATGAATTTGAACTAATGGCAAGAAAATTAAACAGTTCTATTGATTCATTAATTATTATTATTATAATAAAGGCCTTTCTTTCAGCAAGTTTGCATTCTGTTCAGGCATATCTTTTGCAGGTCCAGAATTGATTCTTGATGTGATCACGTCTCATCCTTTTAACTGACAAGTTTGTCTCTTTCTGGCAAACTACTTTTTTATGTCTTTCCCCCCCCCTCCCCCCTTCTTTGCACTTTCCTCCCCATGTCACCACTTTCTTCTGCCTTCTTTCACTTCCTTCTGCAGCTGTACATATGTTTTAACAATTGTCTGTTTTCTCACCTTCCTTCTTAATTTTCTTTCCTTTATTCTGAATCCTCTCTGCAGTCTTGTGTTTTTGTTCCCTGTGTTCCACATTGTATCCCAGTCCTGTCTACTCATCTGTGCCTGCCTCTTTTTTCTTTCCTTAGTGTCTTTGTTAACTCCCTCAGCATCTGTAACATCTTTTGCTTCTGGGCTCTTTACATATGCTATATTTAACGCTGTCTTCATCCTAGTCCATTGTCCACATGCACTGAAAGCAGGTCTAGTGTTTTTACCCAGTTCCTCTCCTGTTCAACCCTCTCCAGTACTGTACCTTCACCTTTTAGTCTATGTTTTTTTGTTTTGTTTGTATTTTTTGCTTTGGGGAGCAATGACTGATATTTACTTAAGCAGAAATATGTTCCTTTTAGATTTTAATGTTTTAAGTACCATTCAAAACAGTTGTGTTCATCTGCCACTTATTTAACATTTGTTAGTCTAAGCCATCAGTCAGCCTTACACACAGCCATATTCATAATTTTCTGAATGTTGACATTCATTTTTTGACTTTGTCTTATCTTTCAAATTAATATGCTTCTTAGAATAAATAACATGTTCATAATCAGCAGATATTTTTAATTTCTCTGCTGATTGATTTTCCAAAAAGTATGAAAGCTTGCCAGGGTTACATATTGGAAAATCTTTGTGAAACAAAGCTATGCTACCAGAAGGGGTAACGGGAGAACTTGCAGTTAGTTTTTTTATCTTTCAAGGCACTATTTTAACAATTGATTTTTGCATTATTCCTGTTTTCTGTGGCTCATGTAGATTCTTTTTCCAGCCTAGTTTCTTTCTTTTTGCTTTTTCTTTAAAAGTCTATTAATAATAATTTAATTATCTGACTGGCCAAGGTGGGTTTGTGATGATATCACTCTTGAAAAGATATGAATAACCAGCATGAACAGAAAAATTATGAGTGGAATACATGTTGTGTTAGAGTTCCTATTGTTGTGTCTCAGTTAGAAGCAAAAATGTCTTCTTTTTATCTTTGATTTCTGAACTTTCCTTATTAGCTCCTTTTGATTTTTCTAGGCCTTTCACCTCACCTTCCCCCTCAAAATATTTCTAAAGTCTACAAGTTAAGAGAAGGAAAAACCCCAAATACTCCTGTATTGTCAAGATAGCTTGCTGAAGCTTATTTAACTATTTGATTTTTTTATTATTATTATCTTCTTTAAAAGTTTCATCACAGAATCGAAGAATTGTTTTGGTTGGAAAAGACCTCTATGATCACCGAGTCTAACTATTGGCCTAACACCACAATGGCCATTAAACCACATCCTGAAGTATTACGTTTACATGTATTTTGAACACCTCCATGGATCGTGACTCGACCACCTCTCTGGCTAGCCTGTTCCCACTCTTTTAGTAAAGAGAATTTTTCTAATATTTAACCAACACCCACCTCACTACAATGTCCTTTCAAGTAGTTGTAGAGAGCAGTAACATCTCCCTTCAGACTCTTCTCCATACTAGAGAATCCCACTTCCCTCAGCTACTCCTCATCCAAGACCCTTCAACAGCTTTGGACCCTTCTCTCAAACTCAGAAAAGCATTACGAATCTTGTTTACTGAATCTTGGATTTAAGAGAAGGCGCTTTTACTCCTCTTTTTTTTTTTTTTTCATCTATTGCCACCAAAGTTCTTAGGAATTTCCTCTGTAGAAAGCTGATGGTTCTTTTTGTCTGTGTATGTGAAAGACTTGCTAACAAAAGCTACCTAACATCCTTTGTTAGAACAGCATTTTTATCTGCTGCTGTGATTGATTAGATGAGAAGACTTCCATGCAATGAGCAGAATTATTAGACTTGAGATTTAAACCAGACATGTGAAAACCAGCATGAATTTTGCCATTAACTTCAGCAGACCTTCTTCTGTTTCCATCTCTGCTTAAGGGATTCATTCCATATCTTTTCTATTCTATTCCATACAGCAAGAAGGAAGTGCACAGTGCAAAGTGTAGGGAAAAGACCACTTACATGACTTGATTTTAAAGACAGAGTCTGTCTGTCTTATTTTTCCAATACATTTTCTTCCTTATCTGTTAAGCATGGGTAATTCCTTTCCCTACAGTTTTTGAGCATTGTAGATGTAAATGGCTACACAAACACCTAATAGTAGATTGTGATATGTTAAGATGGTATCTCAGTGGAACTGTATAAATAACTGAAATTAAAAACCATTAGGACTCCATTTGAACCTATCTCAGAAATTTGAGACATCTTTTTTCCTGTGCTTCATACTTTTTTTGGGAATTGAAAATGTTTTTCAGTTTTTTGGATTCTGCTTTTTGTTTGTTTGTTTGTTTTTTTATAAATTCATTGCTTGCTATTGCTAAATTTAAATCTGCATTGAGAAGAATAACATAAAGGGACTGATTAGTTCAATTATACCACCCACACCTAGAAATAATCTTTTTACAGCAGGAATCTGAAACATTCTAAAAGCAAAGAAAGGAATCTGTTCACCTTTAATCCATTATGTTTTTCTACTCTAAGAGGTTTCTCTGATTTATTTCAAACCATGGAATAAAAATAGAGTTAATTTTCAGTTTGCCATGAATTGCAGTCTCTGGTATTTTAATAACGTATAATATTGTGCTGATTACACTTTGTTTAAAACAATGGTAATCTGTGCATACTATTGCAGTTGGAGCCCTAATTCCCACCTACCAGCTATTTTCTCTCTGTGTCTCTGGAGAAGTAGTCTTTCAGTTTGCTCTTTAAGTTATCTGACATAAAGAATAAATAATATAGTGTGCAATACTTTGCCTCCCCCTACACTTTCTGACTGTGCGAGAGGTCTGAGCATATTCACCCACTCAGTTTTGGTGATGCACCTGAGACACCTAAATCAGGAGTCTATAGAATCATCGAATCACAGAATGGTTTGGGTTGGAAGGGACCTCTGAAGGTTATCTAGTCCAACCCCCTCTGCAGTACGCAGGGGCATCCTCAACTAGATCACGTTGTCCAAAGCACTGTCAAGCCTGATGTTGAATATCTCCAGGGGTAGGGCCTCAATTACCTCCCTGGGCAACCTTTTCCAGTGTTCCACTATGCTCATGGTAAAGAACTTGTTCCTAAAGTCCAATCTAAATCTACTCTTCTCTAATTTAAAACCATTGCCCTTCATCCTATCACTATAGTCCTTTGTAAACAGTCTCTCTCCATCCTTCTTGTATGCCCCCTTCAGGTACTGGAGTCCGCTATTACATCTCCCCAGAGCCTTCTCTTCTCCAGGCTGAACAACCTCAGCCCCCTTAGCCTGTCCTCATAGCAGAGGTGCTCCAATGCCCTGATCATTTTCATGTCTCTCCTCTGTACCTGCTCCATCAGGTCCACGTCCTTCCTGTATAGATAATCATTGCTAAAATGTTTGCATTATTTTTTACTTTGTGTTATGCAGATCTGCAAGGGGCTATGAACTGTACGGAAAGTTTTCCAAAAGGCAGCTGAAGAAATCAGGTTCTGATATGTATTTGACAAAACTGATGAGTTTTCTGAAAGGAATGTCATGTTAACTGGAAAATGTCTAGGGGCCTGTAAAGCAAGAATATGTACATGCTCTATAGGCATTTTTTTCAGCAGAAAACAGGAAGGCCTACTTAAGATCTGAATCAAACCAAACTACTTGCAGGAGCTCTCTCTCTCTCTCCTTTCGACAAGCTTGTGGTGGTCCAACATTTAACTTAACAAAGGAACCAAAGTGCATTGTTTTCCATGGGAAGGATTGAAGTATCTTGTAAGAATTAATATAATTGAGATATCAGGCTAATCTAAAGTGCTTTCATAATTCTCTCTAAATGTATATCTGAAAAAAAAAGTAGTTTTTTCATATCCACTTTCTCTTCTTGCCTCTGTCAGTCTTCCTATTAGCAAGGAAGGTGCAATGATTTGTTAAGGAATCCTTTTGGAATAGGTTATTTCTTTGCTGCTCCTCCTTTTATTTCACTTGCAGAGCCCTCCTTCTGACTAAATCAAGTCACTAGATTTGGAATATTTTCTGAAGTCAGAGTCTAATCGATCCAGATGACATTTTTTTGAAGATTGATTGCAATTTCAATGTATTTTAACATTTTGTCTCTGTTAGGGATAAAATTTCCCACATACCATACAGCATGTTTTGGAAAGTATTTTAGTTTCACTAAAGAGTCAGTGCACAAGCTGGTAAACTAGCAAGCCTGTACTTTGGAGACTGTAATAACAACAGGAGGTGCTGCGGGAGGTTTGGCTGGACTGTAGAAAAAACTGTCAACCTGAGGTATGTTCTAGGAAATAGGATCCATCTTTATTTTGCTGAACTTTACATTCTTAAAGCTTATAAAGAACTCCACAATCTCTGAACAGGTTAAAAGTTCACAAATGTTTAACTTTCCTAAAAGCACAGGGAAAATTATTAAATGGTATTAAGAGAATGTTAATGTTCAAAAAAGCAAGGGAAGGAAAACCTAATCCCTAGCAGTGGGAGGAAAGCATAACCAAAACAAATCTTGAGAAGCATTTGTTTAATATTTGGCACTGCTGAAAAGAGTGGATAAATGTGAGAACAACTTAATGTCCTTAGAATTATATTTCACTTATGACCCACACTCTTCACTGGAATGCTGGGGTATGCCACTCTTATTTATCATTGGTGGTAAGATATTTTAAAAACTTTTTAAACTGAGATTTTAATACACCTGTATTTTTCCCCCTCAATAATGGACTATTGAAATTATTTGCCGTGCTTCGGGTTTTTTAAATGCCACTGTAAGCTGGCACATGCTTGAATACACTGATTTTATATGCCTCTTCTTTTTGTAATGAGTTTTCCCCATGTGCTAACAAAGTTTTGGAGAGGTTATTGACTCAATTTCAGGGACTAGTAGCTGATATTTAACAATTCTAATCTATGCTGTGACAGGCTATGGAACTCTTGTTTCCCATTTTTATTTTCTATGCCAAGTGTGTAGCATCTGCATTGTTTTGAAGAGTAACCAGATATCATACCAGACCTAGGTCTAAAAGAGATGGTTAATATTTATAATCATAGCTTAGGGTTTTATATATTGCTAGAGAACTTTCTGGTTTAACCCCAAGACTGAAAAATATGGTTTTGATGTAATCTTAGGGAAGTCATTAACTTTGTTTATGCTTTTTTGTTGAGATATTGTGGTGCAAGGCACACCCATGAAGATTTCTTTTTTTAACTAAGCTTTTCAACAAAAGCTGTAGGAAAAATATGCAAGTATGTCCCTTAATGTGCTCCATATGTAAACCCACCATTAAATAAAATTGTTAACCATTCCAATTAGCTGGCTATGCTTATCATGAGAGAGATCAACCATATAAACAATTTTATTAACAACTGTTAAAATGTTGTCATTAATCGATAACACTATAATGTAATTATTTCAGATAAGAAAGTATATCTTCTTGGAGACTCCTAGTTTGAAAAAAGTCTTTGGATCATAATCCTCAACTCCTCAAACATAATTACTGAGTAATGATAACTTTTCATGGTGGTACTAAATTTCACTTAAGTGTAGTGATTTTGGGAGGTTTGTAGCTTTTTTATGAGTGTATGTCCTCTTTTTCTCCCCTCCAGCTCTCTGTGCAAAGGACATGTAGCAAATATATGGTTTTTGACTCAGTGGTAACTATGTAGTCTTCAAACAGGTATTGCACAGTGATTTGGCTCAAATTAAGTATAGGTCCTCCTGTGTTCAGCACATGTACAGATTGTGCGAGGCTCGTCATTTTGACCTCTTGGGTGTTAGGTTTACTAAGCTGTGAATAATATTTAAGACTCATCTTTGTACTCTGTAGAGCTGTCATACCCAGTTGACTTGCTTCATGTAAAATTTATGCAACTGTCATGTTTACTGTGAACTTATTTGTCCAGCTGCTATCCAGCAAACTGTGGAAAGCCTGTAATTCTGGAGAGTGCTACAGAGAATTGTAACACACCTGTGCTAGAGTTTGTTATGAATCTCAGTAAGAAAGATATTCAGACTTGATAAGGTATTGTTTTTAAATATCTTTTACTGGTGATAACACAGGAATGAAAAAGGTGATGGTACAGATAATCTTGTGTCTCTTCAAATGCTGGAAACCTGAAGTTGTGCAGTGTAAGATGAACCTCTAATCATGTCATGGAAGGCTGCCTGAATCCTGTGTGTGTTGGAGTTCACCAGTGTTACAGCCTTCAGGCTTCTTACTGCATTTTTGTAGAAGCAGACATTATGAGAACATTAAGAAACAGGCAAAGACACAGAGGTTGCATCCTCACCACCAAGTATTGCACGTAAGCCTAGCCACACATTTCATACATAGCAAATCAGATGTTGCTACTGCTAATCTGAGCTCATTTAGTCCTTAAAGCAAAATTCATGGTGTCAACCTGTGATCTACTTAGTCTGTAGTACCATCTCCATATGTTTTGAATGTGCAATGTGTATAAAAATTTACTCCTAAATAAATTTCTGATTTTTTATTTTTATTTTTTACTAATTGATCTAATAGACTGGTAACTTTCAGTTTGTACCTAAATGGATATATTTTAGATAGTTTAGTAACTAAGCTTTGTAGTTTTAGCCACAAACTTCCTGTTAATGCTGCTTCAGATAAGGGGTGATGAACTAAAAGCAGCTTTTCCCACAAAATTTCTTACAGCATCCATCTAGGGTTTAGAAAGCCTGACTTCACTGCAGTGAGTGCTTGCTGATGTTACACTGCTGATTTCTTCAGCAGTCTTTAGTAAACAGCTAGAAGCAAAGCATCTGGATGTTGGAGGAGCACCAGAGCAGCCCCAGAATTAGGTACCACCTTGGAGATGAGGATGGGTGGCGGGCAGGCTGGGATGTGGCTGGCTCAGTGGTTCCTGTGGCCAGGCAGGGCTGTGGAGAACTGGAGATCAGGCCCTGCTGTGGCATCACTGGGACAGGAAATAGTGGCCCCAGGAGTTGTGGGCCTTGGAAAGGTGGGGACCAGCCTTGGAGAACAAGCATGGACAGAGAGTGCTGGTGGTACTGTCAGGGCCCTAACAGGCTCACTGAGTACATTTAGCCCATGTCCAGGGCTAAATGTACTGTCACCCAGTGACCCCTCACCAGCAAAGAAGGTGGATCAGGAAAAGGAGAGAACCCTTGTGGGTTGTAAAGAAAATGGATTTTGTGAAACAGCAAAACTAATACCAATATAAAGTATACAAAGTTATACTTAGCCTAGCAAATGTACAGCAATCAGAATGAACAGGAAAGCAGTTCTCCAGAGCAGAATGTTAAGATCCCATGTCCTCAACAAACTTTCCATTTTTACTGTGCATGATGTTTATGGTATGGGATACACCTGTGAGCCAACTCAAGTCAGCTGTTTGGCTGACTCTGAATTGCAGCCCAAGGATGGCCTAGGATCCTATCCCAACAAAACCAGAACACTCCCAAAACTGCTGAAGGAAATAAAAACATTGTGGGGGAGGAGCCCAGAGGTTTTTTTACTATATGCATGGTCACCAATGCTTGATCAGACAAGATTCTCAACACTCCAAGTGATATTGGGATGGAAAACATAGTATTTGACTAAGTAGATAGAGGCAGTAGTACCAGCCACCTCTGTAGACCAGGTCATTGGTTCTGCTGGCAGTAGAAAGAGCAGGCAATTTTTGAGTGAAGCAGAATTTTGCTTGAAACTTCACATTTGTTGAATCCAGAAGGAAAATGGCTTTAAAAAGAGCTTTCTGAGAATTTTTCTCAAACAATGAAAACCAAATTTTAGATGCTTCAGGTCACTGCCATATATATATCTGAGACTGGAAGAATTATAAGTTCATCATCTGTCTTCAGGACTATGATCCATAGCTGGAAACCTTGAGAGCTCCTTTACAGAAACAGCTTAGAAGTTTTCTAGACTTACTGGCAATCAGCCAAAGAGGTAAAACTTTGGAGACCTCAGGTTTTCATGGTTCCTTTCTCCTGCCAATGCAAATCTAAAAGTCCTTTGATAGTTTGGCTTAAATCAAGTAGCTGCCAAACACACTTTTGAAATAACAGTTGTTAATAAACTTTTATGTCACTTTAAAACAAAAAACAAACCCACAGCATTTGTGAGGTTTTTTTAAATAGTGGTGGTGAAGGCAAGCATTGACGTTTTTCGACTAATGGAGTCCAATGATCATGTGCAGGCACAGGTCCTAGAAAGAGCCAGCAAAGGGTCTGTCCCCCAGCATTTCTTAGCAAACCTGGGGCACACACTGAACAAGCTCTGACTCAGGTAATGAGGTTTATTTAACTTGATTATTTCAGCTCTCGAGCACAGAAACACGAAAATGAACCTGCTGGATTTGCAAATCTTTCTTTCCCACAAGAATGTAGTTCAGAGTGTCTACAAGTTATAGTGTCTACATAGCTAAATATGTGAGGATCCTTAGTATATCTTTTCTTCTCTACAAGTTACTTAATGGAAAAGAATTGGTCACGTCTCAAGTATAATTTTGTTTGATATGTGCGGTGTATGTACAAAAATCTTCACTGGGAAACTAACATACAGAAAAGTAATCTTCTAGAGAATATGAACACTTGCTCTGCCTATTAAAAGAGCTTCCTACTTACAAGTTGATTATTTTTTGTTCTTAAAAAAAAAAAAAAAAGAAACCATTTTGGTTAAAAATAAGTGAGGAATCTTCACAGAACCATTGAATTATTAACAGAAACCTTGACTCTAGACTGTTGTGATGGATAAAACTAATTTATCTCCGTCACACTGAGATATTTATATCATCTGTCTAAACAGCATGAATCACATTAAAAATTATATCAGCTTGTAGCACCTTCAGGGTAACAAACTGAAGCTGATTCAACTGAGTGTTGCTTTCCTTCATTTTAATAATTCACAATATCTAATTGATTTTTATTACAACGGAGTCTGTTCATCTTAGAGAGAATTTGAACTCATAGACAGGAAGGGTAGAAAAGGAAATACCACTGGTCTTTTATTTTATACCATTTTGGTACATGTAGAAGAAAAATGCACATTGTCTTTGATTCTTGGAATATGTATATACATGCATAGACACAAACTTATATGTACTAGTTCCATGTAGGCACTAATAAAACATGTAATTTTTTTACATGTGTGAATGTTGGGTTTATATACTCTTCAAGTTCAAGACTCAAGCTACAGATGACAACTTTATCTCAGAGCACTGTTCTGTACATAAAAAAGCGTTTAATGCATTTATTACCCTTGCCATATGTTGCAACTGGGAACAATGAAATTGGAGTAGCAATGTTTTGGAAAATTTCATGTCTTGCTCATAGTATTTTTTTTGTTTTAAGCAATGGCCAAAATATATCTCAGAATTTCCCATTAAATGAATTTACAAAATTTGGTTTTAAGTAGTCTGAAACTTTTTGGTATTAAAAAAAGATAAATGTTTCATATTCCACATACTGTTTTAATATTTATTCACCAAAAACTTGGTTTCTAATTCCTTATTTATTGTTTAAGTAGAAGCAGGATAGAGGCTTAGAAAGGGCAACACAATCATATTACCAGTCACACAGAGTTGTGTACAAAGAAATTTTAAGATCACAGTGCGCAGTCTCACATCTGTTTCTTGCTGTGACTGATCTACAGTACTTCATTAAAGATTAAATCAAGTAATGGACCATGTAAAAGAATAAAAATCCTTCCTGGTCTCTTTCAGAAATTGTTATTCTGAAGTGCCCAAATATAGTAAACCCCCACTATGACCAGCATGTGCCACTAATGTCTTTTATAAGCATTACTGTAATTTAAAATTCTAATTTTGGCACTGGCATTAACATTTTGTGTAATTTCAAATTTCAAGACTAAGAAGCAGCATACATGATGACCTCTTCAGACACAGAAAGATAACTAGTTTCAGTAATGAGGAGTATTACGGGTTTTTTTCTCCCCCTTCCCTCCCCATCTCAAATTTAAAGATATTAAGTAAAATTTAAAATTCTTTAAACAAAGTTTGATGTTTTTTTCTTCCTGAAATTATTTTCTACCAATACTATTTAACTCATTGTCTAAAATACCTTCTAGGGGTTTAATTGGTTTAATTTTCTAGTCTATTTTCATTTATTAATGTACTGGTGTATTGCTTGATCTGATCTGTGGTTTCTTATTTCTGTTAGTGTAAAAATTTTTTTTCTTTTCTTAAAGAGACCACATTGCTGATGCAAACTTCATTTTCTTAAACTATTCTTCTGCAAATGCTAATGCTCTTCATCTCCAAATTTAACAGTACTATAAAATCAGCTTATTTACACAATTATTGGGATCAATTTATTTGCACAACTTTTATTACTAGAGCATTTTAAAACTGCTTTGTTCACATTTACTGAAGTGATGGAGAACACTCTGAAGTATTAAGTTCCTTATGTAAACATGAAACATAGATGTTATTGTGGAACAATGACTGGAGGAAACATGGAAATTAAGCTTGTATTAAAGGTATGGCATCATTCATACATTAAGGAAAGGTGTAATATCAAAGGAGCTTCAAGGGCAGAATGCAAGTGGTGTGTGAGGAATCAATTCCATGGTGGTTCCCTGATCAATATAGCCTCAGCAGGCTGTGCTGTTTGCTCCATAGCCTGCAAAGAGCATGAAGGGTGGAGCGGAGTGAAAACTCCAAGGCCGGGCTCTGCGATCTCACTGCAGGGATGGGATCTTCATGTTCCTATGGAACTGATGAGCTATATATCTGCTACCCTGGCCAACAAACTGTCACTTTTTGACAAAATGCTGTTCTTTGTGCAAATTTTGTTCATTTCAATTGCATTATAATACCAAAACACACCTCAATCCGTAAAGGTACCTACCTCCAGAGGTGCGACCACCCCTCTCTGAGCTTGCTTTCTGAATATTTCTTAGCACATACCTTTAAAATCAGAGCAAGAGAAATTTACAGCAATCATAATAAAGATATATAAAGTATGCTTTCCTAGAGCTGCTAAAGTTCTACCTGAAAGGTAAAAGTAGTATGAAAAAGCCTTGGGGGGAGGGGAACATTAGGGAACATACCATTACTGACTGCTTGAAACTTCTGGGATCAGTCAACAGACTGAGCCCCAAAAGAGGCCTCTCATTGGGTAAAATATGAATCCTTGATTTTATTGAGTGCTTCCATGGGGAAACTTAAGTCTTGGTAGAGTCTTTCTTGATTTCATGCATTTGTAGCCAGGTTGTATCATTTATGTATTTTCAATGCATGTATGTGCTTTGCAGATGGTGTGTTTATCACCAGCAGTTCATAAAAGCCTGTACTGTTGCTTTAATGAACTGCACTTTTATTAAGAGAGTTGTTAAAGATTCTCATTAAACAGGACCACACTCTCTAGGTGGCTGTGGGAGTTCACAAAGTGTGACTAGTCTGAAAGTGCAGTGCGCCATTAGTGCATCCATAATCGCGACAGTTCCACAAATATATATGGGACCTGACCGGACTTCTGGCATTGAACTGGGCATCACTCAGGAAATAAGCCTAACTGCCCACAGCCCCTCTGACTTCCGATGACAAGACGGAATGCAAGGGGGTTTATTTTCTGCCAATTACTTTAGTTTTTAAGGCAAGAGCTATAAATGATGTTGCAAAGTGTGGTAACATCTGTTATACCTAGATGATTTATAACCTGAAAATTAAATAACCATTTATGATGTTTTTGTGGTTAAAGTGCATCCAGTAGTAACTAAGCTGAGATTATTTGTAACCACTTTTTATTTTAACTCCAAAAATCCTTATCAAAGGAGCAGGAGGAATCCAATCACTAAAACAGACCTGAGAGGCAAACTGTGTTATGAATCCTGCGTGCTGTTGTCACAGTGACTCAGTCACTCTCAGGCTGCCCAAAGGCCAGTGCCAAATGTTTGTATCTGCCATTCTCATCTCCTTCAAGTTCTGTACACCCTAAATAAACACAGAGAAATTGGCTTAAGCTTAATGTAAGAGCAAATAAGTTTGGGTTTGTTGTTTTTTGTTTTTTTTCCCCCAGTTTTAATAGACTTTCAAGAAAAAAGTAAAATTTCCACTCTAAAGGCCTCTGGGCTTACTACGTTGTTTGATAATCTCTGATGCAGTTCTTATCAGGACTATAGTTTATTGATAAATCTTCAGTGACAAAACTGGCTTGAAACAGTTCATTATGGATGTCATCACTAAGCATGTTGAATAAAAGTTTGTTGGGAGCTGTCAGCGTAGATTCACTAAGTAGAAATCACTCTTAACCAGCCTCGTAGTCTTCTTATTAGAAATCTTCTCTAACCTGATGGTATGACCGACTGGGTAGATGAGGAGAGAGCAGTGGATGTTGTCTACTTCAACTTCAGTAGGCTTTTTGATGCATAACATCCTCATAGGTAAGCTTACAAAGTGTGGGTTAGGTGAGAGGACAGAGAGGTGGATTGAGACCTGGCTGAATGGCAGAGCTTAGAGAGTTGTGATCAGTGGTGCAGAGTCTAATTGAAGGCCTGTAGCTAGTGGTGTTGCCCAAGGGTCATCACTAGGTCCAGTTTTGTCCAATATATAAATCAGTGCCCTGAATAAAGTGACAGAGTGTACCCTCATCAAGTCTGCTGATGACACAAAATTGGGAGTAGTGACTGATACATCAGAAGGTTGTGCTGCCATTCAGTGACACCTGGACAGGCTGGAGAGCTAGGTGGAGGGGAACCACATGAAGGTCAACAAAGGCAAGTGTAGAGTCCTACACTTGCAAGGAATAACCCCATGCACAAATACAGGTTAGGGGTTGACCTGCTAGAGAACAGCTCTGCGAAGAAGAGAGTCCTGGTGGATAACAATTTAACTATGAGACAGCAATGTGCTGTTGTGGCCAAGAAGGCCAATGGTATCCTGGGGTGCATAGAGAAGAGTGTGGCCAGCAGGTAGAGGAAGGCTTTCCTCCCCCTTTACTCTGCCCTAGTGAGGCCACATATGGAGTACAGTGTCCACCTGTGGGTTCTTCATTTTGAGATGAGGAATTACTTGAGAGAGTCTAGTGGAGGACTAGATGATCTCCAGACGTCCCTTCCAACCTCTACCATTCTGTGATTCTGTGTTTCTGTAGAGTGTTCTACTATCATTAGGCATTTGCTTTCCTTCAAATTTCCCCACTGTGTGTTTTTTAGAGTATTTTCTAAATTCAATTGAGGGAGAGAAATAAGTGATTGGGATGTAAAGGCGGAACAGTATTTTTATGAAACTCCCAACATTTCTGAGCCTAATTTCAGTTGGGGCACAATCCTTAGGGTATACTGTAAAGTTCTGGAAGTTGTCTGGCTTTCATCAGAGGTAGCACAACATAAGCAACCAAGACCCCAACCATAAAGAGAGATTCATTTCAAGCACTTTGACACAGAAAAACAAACAAACAAATATTTTTTTTTCCTCAGAAATCTCAACAAGTTTTTCAGAAACTGCAAGTCCAACACTTCTGAATACAAACAAACACAAAAAAAAAAAGACTTGGAGATATGCTTCAACTGAATGCAAGTGATAGGTATTGAGAATCATAAATGCAGATAAAAATGATCAGCCTTTTTTCTAATCTTACCCTTGTGTAATCTGAAATAATTTCACTAGCTTTACTTTGCTGTACATAGCAGAAGCTACTTTACTAATTATAGGAAAAAATCCATCCATTTAAAAAGAACTATTTAAAACACCTTCACTGTGCTGGTCTAGGTTGAAAGTGCAGAAAAATGTTGTTATTTTTCAATTTCTCAATATTTTCAACTCTTAGAGCTCAATCATTTTTCCTTATCTAACATCCAAATTTAAAGCAGGAAGCTCTAACAAGTTCTTCATATTTTTTCACCTTTTTAATGAATGCTTTTTAGATTTGAAAAGCACTTAATGAATCACTCAGTGGTTGCTAAAAATGAATAATAATGAGCCCAATTCAGTTATCATGCCAGCTGCTAATTTCCCCCTGGTGACTGACTTACCCTATGGAGAGGAATCCTTATGCTAAATCTCACCTGCATATAGGAAATTGATTCCATTACATTTTAAAAATGATAACTGCCCTCAGTTGTGTTCTTATATAGAATAATTGGGCTATAGTTATAAAAAATAAGTGACAGCAAAGACATCTGTGTATATTTCAATATCTGGTCAAACAACCTGGATCTTTGTGCTCCATTAAGAGTCCTCTTTTGTAGTGACAGTTACTGTGATATTACTATAGTTAATCAACCACATAACAGGTATTCAACCAAAGGCAGTTTCTCCAATATTAGTAGTTTAATGAACGAAGAATTTATTTAAGAGCCTGGTCCTTACAGGTTAACAAGCATATGATTATAGTTTTACAATTGCTCCTGTACAGGAAGTACTCTTTTCATCTTACTGAGAAAAAGGGTGAGTGTAATGCCAAAGGCACTGCATTGCCTCATTGGGGGGTTTGTTCATTTGCCTTTTTTAAGCAACCTATTTCATAGTTTCATAGTTTCATTCAGGGTTGGAAGGGACCACATGGATCATCTAGTTCCAACCCCCCTGCCATGGGCAGGGACACCCCACACTAGATCAGGCTGGCCAGAGCCTCATCCAGCCTGCTCTTAAACACCTCCAGGGACGGGGCCTCAACCACCTCCCTGGACAACCCATTCCAGGGTTTCACCACTCTCATGGTGAAGAACCTCCTCCTCACATCCAGCCTGAATCTCCTCACCTCCAGCTTCATTCCATTCCCCCTAGTCCTATCACTACCTGAGATCCTGAGAAGTCCTTCCCCAGCCTTCCTGTAGGCCCCCTTCAGATACTGGAAGGCCACAATTAGGTCACCTCGGAGCCTTCTCTTCTGCAGACTGAACAGCCCCAACTCCTTCAGTCTGCCCTCATAGGAGAGGTGCTCCAGCCCTCTGATCATCCTTGTGGCCCTTCTCTGGGCCCATTCCAGCACCTCCACATCCCTCTTGTAATAGGGGCTCCAGAACTGGACACAGTACTCCAGGTGGGGTCTCAGCAGGGCTGAGTAGAGGGGGAGGATCACCTCCCTCGACCTGCTAGCCACACTTCTCCTGATGCAGCCCAGGATCTGATTGGCTTTGCAGGCTGCAAGTGCACATTGAGAGCTCATGTTGAGCTTTTTGTCCACCAGCACCCCTAAGTCTCTCTCCTCAGGGCTACTTTCCAGCCAGTCACTGCCCAGCCTGTATTTGTGCCTGGGATTGCCTTGACCCAGATGCAGGACCCTGCACTTGCTCTTATTGAACTTCATGAGGTTGGCTTGTGCCCACCTCTCCAGCCTGTCAAGGTCCCTCTGGATGGCCTCCCTTCCCTCCAGGGTGTCTGCTGCACCACACAGCTTGGTGTCATCAGCAAACTTGCTGAGGGTGCACTCAATGCCACTGTCCATGTCACCCACAAAGATGTTGAATAAGACAGGTCCCAGGACTGATCCCTGAGGGACTCCGCTTGTCACTGGCCTCCACTGGGACATGGAGCCATTGACAGCCACTCTTTGGGTGTGGCCATCAAGCCAGTTCCTTATCCATCTAGTGGTCCACCCATCAAACTCATGTGTCACCAGTTTGGAGACCAGGATGTGGTGCAGGACAGTGTCGAAGGCTTTGGTCAGGTCCAGGTAAACGACATCAGTTGCTCGCCCCTCATCTATTAATTTTGTCACCTGCTCATAGAAGGCCACCAGGTTTGTCAGGCAGGATTTGCCCTTGGCAAAGCCATGCTGACTGTTCCCAATCACCTCTTCACTATTCTTTTGAGCAAGTAGTGACTCCAGGAGGATCTGCTCCATGATCTGAAAGGTCCCAAACTTCAAGAAATTTGTCCTTAACAAATTTTCTATGGCATATTTAATTATCATTATTGGCTTGATAAAGAAGATAATTTAAGCTCATCTCCTGAGGGCCTGATCATGTCCTATACCAGAATTTATCCAGAAAATCAAAGATTCAGGAGTTAAACACATACACCTTTCTTTCCATTCAATCAGTCTTTTCTTATTTTTCTTTTCTGCTAACTGTTTCTAGGGAGTTTCCATTTTTGTGCCCCACCATTGCTCAGTAGAAAAGATAAGCATAACATTTAGATGTGCATGCTTTTGCCCACACTATTAGGTGGCAAAAGCATGGTAGGTAACTGTGGTGGTTTGGCCCTGGCTAGGTGCCAAATGCCTACCAAAGCTGTTCTATCACTCCCCCTTAGATGGACAGGGGGAAATATAACAAAAGCCAGCTATAATATAGAAGCAATTTAATAAGAATGATAAGCAAAAGCAATAGACCCCATGGAAGTGAAAAGCAGAGAGAGATGTTAGCCTCTACTTCCCATCAGCAGGACAGTGGTTAGTCTTGGGGAGCAGAGCTCTCTACACTTGGTGGTTCCTCTGGAGGACAGACAACATGGATGAATCCCACACACACTTTGTTCTTTCACTTCATTCTTATATCTGAGCTGATGTCATAAGACATGGAATATCCCTTTGGCCAGTTTGGCTCAGCTGGCTCAGCTGTGTCCTCTTAGCATAAGGGAATGTTGAAAAAGCACAGCCTGGGTGCTCAGCTCAGCAGTAGCCAAAACACGGGTGTATTAATCTACACTCAGCTACAGCACTGCAAAGCACAGCACTAGAAAGATTCTTTAAGGAGAATTGAATCCAGCTCAGACCAAACCTAATACAGTAACAGAATGGGATATTTGTTTTGACCGTTCGCATTGCTTATGAAAAATTTAATCACTAGGATGTAGCAGAGCTTTCAGCCACAGTGAATATTAGTGTGAAATAAAAATAATCAACTAAATCTGGTGCAAAGGTGGAGAGTATCTTTCCATTGGGAAACACAGAAATAGCAGTAGCACTGCCGAACGCTACAATTTGTATATGCCCGCAGCATATACAAGCAAAATTGAAATTCAGTTTACACAATAATTGTGTCATGTTATTGTTTCCATAAACTGGTAGAGCTCAACCTATAACTAACCTGACATCTTTCTCCTTTTTTATTCCAAGTGTGCCAGAATATTTAAGATCCAACACAGATTATTGTATAGATAAGTGAAACAAAAGAAAATAAACGAACAAATCTTTATTTGTGTGTGCACATATTTAATGATGCACCAAATTCCAAAGTCCCATCAGGCAAGTTTGGGTATTTTACTCATGCACTGTATGTTTCACAGTCATTTTGTGAAGAACGACAGCCAACCACTGAGGACTATTCAGCCCATGCAGGACCTAAGTCACTCTGAAGTGCCTTTTTATCTCATCATGGTTAACAGATAGATCCCAGTGAAATCAGTCTTTATAACTGGTGGCTTGAATACATATAGTTCAGATGTGGATTTAGAACTACAGACATGCAAATGTGTAGGGCAA